>NC_071668.1:43048665-43669898 GCF_028554725.1 Zeugodacus cucurbitae | reverse complement strand
TTTCTATGAGCACAAACATTCACTTACCCTTTAATTTCTGTGTTTTAGCTGCTAATGGCACGGCCAACTGAGGTGCCGGTAAGTCCAAAAATACTGCAACTGCTTTGCCCTCTAGCTCATTGGCAAAACCCAGTTGACATAAGTCGCGATGATAAACCGTTACAAAAACACCTGAACCATGTCGTTCCAATTCTTCCCGTGCTTGTGTTGACCAAAAGGTTTAATTGCACGTAAAAAAGTGACATTAAACTTAATATCTGGTTCCATGTAGCAGCGTTTGCATCCATAGTTCTGGATTTGCTTTCATCACATATTCCATCGCTTCGAAAGTTCTACCCTGCTACAATAAGTGACACCAATAAGTTTGCGTACCTTTAACGCGCCATATGAGGTTTGAAATATCTGGTGGAAAATTAATTAGAATTTAAGGCACGATAATATTATTATATTCAACAATTATTTACGTATTCAATGGTTTCGCCATTGATGTTGACCATCATCATCGAATTGACAGTGCAATGAAGTATTACTGTATCACCCTCTTCAATTCCATTTTTTGACTTTAGAAAACTTTTATTTTATCTTTTACTTATTTAAAAATGCGTGCTTCAATAATTTAAACTTTAATTAGGCTGCAGATCACTGATTTAAATAAAACACGCAAAATAATGCTTCACAAGCAGCCATGATATAGCTCAAAACAAAACTTGATCAAACACGAGAACTTTGGTTGTTTCTTTCTATCATTCAGGGTGCTGTACGAAAGAAGAGTTGAGGTAAATGTTTATGTACATTTTGCCCTTTGTTGCATATGTGTGTATGTAGTGGTGTTATTAAAATTTCTTTGAATGTGTTGGAGCTTCAGTACCCATGACTTGCTGGGTAGAGTAGCAAAATTCATTACCCCTAATTTTTGTATGTATAAGAGAGAGATGCACGTACTACAATGAATAGTTCAAAAATCGCCACCATGGCCGCTGTTCATTTGAAAATAAAATTTTAATTGAATGGATGTAAGTGCGTTTTAAATATTTATTTTATTTTGTTAAGTGTTTTTGGATATTAATCGCATTTATAATGCATTTATTTGTGTTACTTTTGTTATTTGTTTTTATAATTTAATAATATAATTTTATAATCACCAAACAACGCACACGTTTGGGTTATTTTGTTTTTGTATTCGTACGTGTGAGGGGAATGGTGGTTAAAAAACTCACAAGCAGCTATGCTGGCCTATGGCAAACTCACCACTTTTGTGGGTTTAAAAAACTTCGGTTTAACCAGCTTTTTCACCACCTTTGGCTGGCAGGGTACATATGTATGTATGTATGTACAAGAATGCATCTGTTGCATTGTTACCAAATTTTGTTTACTGCATACTGCTAATGTTTTAAGATGTACATAGTAGTCCTTAGTTGTAAATATGTAAATATCAGAATTGTATTTTTTAATTTATTTATTTAGAATAATATTTTTTATTTTGATGTTAAAAAGTTGTTTATTTTTTGTTTAGTTATTACAAGCATTAAGCTCTGTAGATATATATATCTATATATATACATACGTTTGTGATTTAGCATTACTTATATTTTCATTATCCATTTCAGATATTGGAAACACAAATACTTTGCACAAATTGCGGATTACGATAGCTACAACTTTTCTTAGGTTTGTACTACGAATACAAATATATTAATATTTTCTAATCGTTAATAACAATTTCTATTTCTAAATATTTTTCAGGCATGATGAACAAGACAATAACAAATCCCATCGGACATTTAGATTAGCAGGATTGTGTGGAATTGACATCAAACAATATTGGTTCATTAGTTTCGTTGGATCCTTACAGGACAGTTATAAGGAAATCGTTCGCGTTTAGTATTAATTTATTCATTTGCTCATTTATAATTTAGATGTGAAATATTATTATATTATACAAATTAATGTTCGAATACTAATAACATTCGTAATAGTAATGGAATTTTATTTGAATTGTATAACAACAAATACAAAAAATAAAAATTTAATAATTAATACTAAATTTATAGATGAAATATGTGAAAAGAAAAAATTTAATAATCAATACTAACTTTATTTATAAAATATGTAAATTTTGTCAATGTATAAATGATAGCTGCAAAAACGTTTGTAAAAATGAAAGTTCACTTTGTACTGAAATTCTAATATTTAAAAATTAATCTATAACGATTATTAAAAATGTAAAATATTATACCATACTAATTTATAAATGTAAATACATCATCCAATTATAATAAATAAATAAAAATAAAACAATTTAAATTTTTCATTTTTAAACGGAAAAGAAGGTGACCTATAGAATGAAGACCCATGGAGACCAATGAACCAAATTTAAGTAACGAAACGGTGACCCAACAAATGACCAATACCTATGATTAAAGGGTTACCCTGAAAATTATAATTCGAACAGTCTTCACTGATAGATGGCTGATTAAAAAAAAAACTACTACAGCTAACCACAGATTGACATATGCCTTTCCAAAACAATGAAAAATTAGAGCAGAAAGACATATTAAAATCAATGAGAAAGAGCAAGCAAGATAATCACACCGACATGCCGAAAAAGAGTAACTTTTTTCCTGCTGCTAGAACAAAAGATACCAAAAAAAGAGTGCGTGGAGTCCCTACGCGCGGAATAAGTTATACTTCTTAGTGATATTCAAAGAAATGCATATAATTTTGTATGAAAGAAAACTAGCGGAGACACTTTCTTAAATTCACATTTTATAAATTTATTATGCACATTTTATAAACCAAAGTCCAAATCAATTATCATTTCTGGGTTCTGACGGATTGATCCCAGCAAATCATGGGTACTGAAACTCCAACACATTCAAAGAAATTTTAATAACACCACTACATACCCACATACGCAACAAAGGGTAAAATGTGCATAAACATTTAACTCAACCCTTCTCTCGTACAGCACCCTAAATGATAGAAAGAAACAACCAAAGTTCTCGTGTTTGAACAAGTTTTGTTTTGAGCTATATCATGGCTGCTTGTGAAGTATTATTTTGCGTGTTTTATTTAATTCAGTGATCTGCAGCCTAATTAAAGTTTAAATTATTGAAGCACGCATTTTTAAATAAGTAAAACGTAAAATAAAAGTTTTCTAAAGCCAAAATATGCAATTGAAGAGGGTGATACAGTAATACTTCATGGCACTGTCAATTCGAAGCACGCAATAGAAGATACGCCAACAATGTTCAACATCAATGGCGAAACCATTGAATTTACGTATTCAATTGAATATAATTGTTGAATATAATAAAATTATCTTGCCTTAAATTCTAATTAATTTTCCATACAGATATTTCAAACCTCATATAGCGCGTTAAAGGTACGCAAACTTATTGGTGTCACTTATTGTAGCAGCGTAGAACTTTCTAAGCAAGCAAATCCAGAACTATGGAAGCAAACGCTGCTACATCGATCTCAAATCACATTCGAACACTTCGAACAAATCATTGGAACGACATGGTTTAGGTGATTTTGAATCCGTTTATCATCGTGACGTGTGTCATATGGGCTTCGTCAATGAGCTAGAGGGCAAAGCAGATGCAGTATTTTTGAACTTACCGGCACCTCAGTTGGCCATACCAGCAACTGAAACATAGAAATCAGAGGGTAAATTTAAGTGAATGTTTGTGATCATAAAAATTTAAAAACTTCTTGTATGTTTAATTAGGAGGACTTTTTTGATTAATTTTCACCTTGTATTGAGGAATCATAACGTTGTTGTATTGCTTTGCAAGGACATGGATTCACCGAAATTAGTTCAATAGAAATACTACAGCAAGAGCATGGATGTTATGACTAGAAAGTAGCCCATGCTATATTTAGAATTCCTGAAACATAAGGTAATTATTACCAACTTTTATGTTGTAAAAATTCAAATTTTACTTTATATTTTATAGAAACCCTCCTCCCATAAATTGGATCAATCTAAATTTAATGAAAGAACAGATCTTATAAAAACTCCTAAAGAAACCAAGAGTCCTCACATAATGTGCGCAGCTTACACTTCCAGCCCGCACGGGGTATCTGACATTTGCCATTCTTTTTCCAGCCTTTGTCCGATAGCAAAAATTGTGCAACTATTCAATTCTTTATACATATGTATATAGTGTAGTACGATAATATATGTATAAAGTAAATATAATAATAAACACCTAAATGGCATGATATTTTCAATAAATATGTAATATAATTAATGATTTTGTTATTAAATTCTCATTTGGGATTTTGGTAGAACTAACCGAAAATAGCGGGTATAGTGTCTGCGCTTTTGTGGGTCGCAGAACTGAAAGTGCACGTGGAGTTTTAGTTCGCAGTTTTGGGTCTTTCATCCGTAATAGTACCAAGAACAGTACTGAAAGTGCACATGTAGTTTTGGTTCGCAGTTTTGGATCTTTCATCCGTGATTGTACCAAGATCATTCACAGAATTGTGCAAGAGGTATATATAAATAAACACGTACACAATAGTTTCGGGTACTTTTGTCAATTCGCCCTTAAGAGTGGCATAGAAACTTTCAGTGAAACTGCTAGTACCACTCCCTGGCATTTCACCGAAGAATTCGCAGATACCTGTCTTGCAGGGAAGTCTATAATATTTACAATTGGATTATGATAACTAAAATAAGATATGAAGTGTCTATTTTATCTATATTTCTCGCGAATACCGTATCAATAGTCGTACCTCCTTTTGTCGTAGGATCATTTCTTCCATTGATCATTTGAAATACAATCATACATATGCGTGCACATTTTTCCGAAGTAGTATAAGAAGTATAACTTCAAAAAAATTTAATTTTATTGAAATAAAAAATAAAAAAATTTACTGCCCCGAGTGAGGCTCGAACCCACAACCTTAAGAAATTTGAAAAACTTAATTTTATCGAAATAAATAAAAAATTTAATGCCCCGGGTGAGGCTCGAACCAAGAATGATATAAGACAAGAAATAATGTGCAGATAAAATATCACAATGAACGCAATTCTTAAAATCTTCATTTATAAAATTATCCAATATAATAATGCATATGTATAATTAAAATTATATGTTTTGTTACAAAAAGTTCGGCATTTTGCTAACTTTTTTGTTGTTTGGAAAAGTGAAAAAAAAACTCTTTATATACGACTTTTTTGTACTATTGTTGTTTAATTCCGCCATTGCGGACTTCTTTTTCAAGTTAATACATTTTTCACATAGAATTTTAAATAATAATTAAGCACTAGCCTTGACTTCAACTCTTTGTTTTGGTTTTATTGTTTTGTACCACCGTGCAATTTGTAAATTTTTCTTTTGTTTTTTGTTTTGCTCGCGTGTTCGGGTGAAAGTTGTCACTCAACAGGAACTCATAGTACATACACATATGAATATGGTTATACATACACATGTGAATATGTCACCAACCAAAGGTAATACTTTCGATTTGCAAAGAAAGTAAATGAAGACTGACTACAAGAAATGATCCTGTGAAGCATAGTCTTAACTTCTCAACGGCAAACGCAGAGAATTTCTACCAAAAGTTACATAAACTAGTTGAGAATTCGCAGAAATGAAATAGAAACGAAAAAAAATATCAAAAGAACCATACGCATAATGTTCGCAAATTTGTTTACATGCATATGTGTGTAAATATGTGCACTTGTAGTACATTTCTTGTAAAATCTTCGTTGTCACGGACAACGAATGACCGCAAATAGTAATTTTTTGTCACAGGCTTGTAATCAGTGTCGCGTTTTCACAGGCAAAGAGGTCCATGTCCCCAACTCATATTATTATGGATTGTTTTATGTCTTGATTCGTACTAAAATCAATTGTAGTACATTCATATTTGGCATCATATATTAGTAGAATATTTAAATACATTTAATTATTTTATTACATTTAATTATTTGCTAATAGTAAGTCAATACTATCCAATCATATTTTGCGCATTTATAATTACGGAGTGATCACTTGAAACGACTCTGTAAAGCTCGATGTATCGAAAAATCGGCTTGTCGTAAATATGTATGAATATGTATGAGCATGCAAACATATCGATATAATTTTTGGCGCTTGTTTTTGTAGAACATTGCTTTTGATTTTTGGTGGTTGACAAACTTACGTGCACGCATATACAAATGTAAGTTTTTGTGTTTGTTCAATGACATATAAACATGTACATATGTATGTTTATGCATAATGTTGCATGTTGCGCAACAATTATCGCAACCTTTTCCGAACTCGTATAAGAAGTATAACTTCAATAAATAATGCAAGCTTTCTTTACTGGTAACAAATATTCCATAAGATAAGTAACTCTACTCGTCTTGCAGGGAAGGTTGAAGTTGTGTGAAGTATAACTGCATATACATAAGTTTTCCTAGCCAAATTTTTCTAATCTGAGTTGAGTCAAGCGTGCATAACTGGAGCTTTATATACTGAACACAATGACGACGATACGACACGACGTAGCGACGGCTGATTACAAATCCCGCTTTGAAGCCAGCGTCTTCAACATTTTGAAGACGACAGCGACATATCAAACAGCAATTTCTTTGTTGCAGTACTAAAATCTTTCACTTCAATAAGTTTTACATATTTAGTTTAAAGTGAAATTATTTCTGCAAAAAATTAAAAAAAATGGCGATTTATTTGTTTTAAATAATCGATTGTTATTATAAATGATATATCAAAGCTATTTTACGTTTCTGCTGGCAAAATAACGTCATATTTGTTATAACTTCTGTGTTTGTTATAAAATCTGTGCCCATAAGAACGCGTGTATTTTAATATTTGACAGATGACGCTCGTCGCTTGTCGTCTTCTATGTGTTCAGGACACAAGACTTCAGATGTTCTACCCATTTCGTCTGCTTAAGGTTGTTTACCAGTTGGTGAATCTCCAAATTTAGATCCCTCATGCGGGATCACAGCTTACCTTGCGGAATTGACTTTCGCTAACGATTACGTCCATGGGAATTCTGTGAAGCCGAGCAAGTTAGCTTTGTTGAACTTAAGCTACCTACGGTTGTTCGCAGAAATAAAGTCGGAAGGTTTCTGAATCGAGATAATTATATACAAATGGTTTGATGCGAGAGTTAGCATAGGTCGCCAGGTTATATGTTTTTCAGACCACCGCATACCTCAGAATAACTGAGTGGCTGATTAACTTGGTTTCTTGGATCACAGCAATTTATAAGTCTTCCAGGCTCATGAAATCGACTTGGTTTCTTGGATCGTAGCAATTTATAAGTCTTCCAGGCTCATGAAATCGACTATCTCTTAAATTTTCCTCAGGAGTCCGTTACAGTTAATTGTAAGAGTCGAGTATGTCTCGGTGTAGCTGTAAATCATTGAAATAACAGTCCTTGGCCGTATAATATGCGGATTTATTCCGGCAATATAGAACTGGTTGATGGGGGAATTGCAATAATCGTTTTGTACCTTTCAAATTGCGGGAGTATGAAAGCTCCGGCTCACCCTTAACTTATGCCTTTCTTACATATATCAAGTGATATTTTAAAACGAAAACAAAATTAATTAAGTAACCAAATTTATTCCTAAAGATTCCCAGATTTCCAATACATTTTAGATAATATATCTTTAACCAATTCCGTCTGAATATATGTTTCGCAATTTTACGTAAAGTAAATATTACTTCAGTCAGTGAAAAATGCCTTTTACCGGTGGCAAATGTCCATCTGTCAGTGAACAATTATGTTGTATAAAAACTGATCCATTTTTAAAATACTCCACGCGATGCAAATTCTTAACATCCGATCGAAATTGTTCAATTGTTATAGTTTCAGCATTTACTTTGTTTGTTTCTTCTATATTATTGTTGTATAAGTCATCGCCTGGCATTAGGCTTACGGTTCCATCGGCACATTTCTGGATAACAGGAAGCATTAGGGAAATGCCCTTTGAGGAGCGAACACGTGCAAAATTTATCAATTCATCTAAGCGAGAGAAATTTAGCAGCCTTGATAACTCGTATAACTGCGGAGGAGGAAGATATAACTCTTTGTTAAAGTAATCCCTAATGAATTCCATTGGAGTTTTCCACTGCAACGAATAATACGTTACATATGCGTCTTTAGTTAAATATTAAATTACAAACCGAAAAATTTGCAGCTTCATTACTTTCCAGTATCACACCTGGTGTATCCTCTACCGCCACTAAGTAGAAACCGGTTTCAAATCTAAAAATATGTTTATATAAACTGAATTGGTATTAAAATATAATATATTTTAATGAAATATTATAAGTGATTTATAGATATAACAAATGTTTATATTTTAGGGAGAAATGAAGTTACAAGTTTAAAAGCGTTTTTAATATATGTAAAATGTATACCTTAGCACCTTTTTTTAAATGTTATCGGCGTAAGCCATGCTGCCCATGTAAAATATTATTATATTATACAAATTAATGTTCGAATACTAATAACATTCGTAATAGTAATGGAATTTTATTTGAATTGTATAACAACAAATACAAAAAATAAAAATTTAATAATTAATACTAAATTTATAGATGAAATATGTGAAAAGAAAAAATTTAATAATTAATACTAACTTTATTTGTAAAATATGTAAATTTTGTCAATGTATAAATGATAGCTGCAAAAACGTTTGTAAAAATGAAAGTTCACTTTGTACTGAAATTCTAATATTTAAAAATTAATCTATAACGATTATTAAAAATGTAAAATATTATACCATACTAATTTATAAATGTAAATACATCATCCAATTATAATAAATAAATAAAAATAAAACAATTTTAATTTTTCATTTTTAAACGGAAAAGAAGGTGACCTATAGAATGAAGACCCATGGAGACCAATGAACCAAATTTAAGTAACGAAACGGTGACCCAACAAATGACCAATACCTATGATTAAAGGGTTACCCTGAAAATTATAATTCGAACAGTCTTCACTGATAGATGGCTGATTAAAAAAAAAAACTACTACAGCTAACCACAGATTGACATATGCCTTTCCAAAACAATGAAAAATTAGAGCAGAAAGACATATCAAAATCAATGAGAAAGAGCAAACAAGATAATCACACCGACATGCCGAAAAAGAGTAACTTTTTTCCTGCTGCTAGAACAAAAGAGACCAAAAAAAGAGTGCGTGGAGTCCCTACGCGCGGAATAAGTTATACTTCTTAGTGATATTCAAAGAAATGCATATAATTTTGTATGAAAGAAAACTAGCGAGAGACACTTTCTTAAATTCACATTTTATAAATTTATTATGCACATTTTATAAACCAAAGTCCAAATCAATTATCATTTCTGGGTTCTGACGGATTGATCCCAGCAAATCATGGGTACTGAAACTCCAACACATTCAAAGAAATTTTAATAACACCACTACATACCCACAACAACAAAGGGTAAAATGTGCATAAACATTTAACTCAACCCTTCTCTCGTACAGCACCCTAAATGATAGAAAGAAACAACCAAAGTTCTCGTGTTTGAACAAGTTTTGTTTTGAGCTATATCATGGCTGCTTGTGAAGTATTATTTTGCGTGTTTTATTTAATTCAGTGATCTGCAGCCTAATTAAAGTTTAAATTATTGAAGCACGCATTTTTAAATAAGTAAAACGTAAAATAAAAGTTTTCTAAAGCCAAAATATGCAATTGAAGAGGGTGATACAGTAATACTTCATGGCACTGTCAATTCGAAGCACGCAATAGAAGATACGCCAACAATGTTCAACATCAATGGCGAAACCATTGAATTTACGTATTCAATTGAATATAATTGTTGAATATAATAAAATTATCTTGCCTTAAATTCTAATTAATTTTCCATACAGATATTTCAAACCTCATATAGCGCGTTAAAGGTACGCAAACTTATTGGTGTCACTTATTGTAGCAGCGTAGAACTTTCGAAGCAAGCAAATCCAGAACTATGGAAGCAAACGCTGCTACATCGATCTCAAATCACATTCGAACACATCGAACAAATCATTGGAACGACATGATTTAGGTGATTTTGAAACCGTTTATCATCGTGACGTGTGTCATATGGGCTTCGTCAATGAGCTAGAGGGCAAAGCAGATGCAGTATTTTTGAACTTACCGGCACCTCAGTTGGCCATACCAGCAACTGAAACATAGAAATCAGAGGGTAAATTTAAGTGAATGTTTGTGATCATAAAAATTTAAAAACTTCTTGTATGTTTAATTAGGAGGACTTTTTTGATTAATTTTCACCTTGTATTGAGGAATCATAACGTTGTTGTATTGCTTTGCAAGGACATGGATTCACCGAAATTAGTTCAATGGAAATACTACAGCAAGAGCATGGATGTTATGACTAGAAAGTAGCCCATGCTATATTTAGAATTCCTGAAACATAAGGTAATTATTACCAACTTTTATGTTGTAAAAATTCAAATTTTACTTTATATTTTATAGAAACCCTCCTCCCATAAATTGGATCAATCTAAATTTAATGAAAGAACAGATCTTATAAAAACTCCTAAAGAAACCAAGAGTCCTCACATAATGTGCGCAGCTTACACTTCCAGCCCGCACGGGGTATCTGACATTTGCCATTCTTTTTCCAGCCTTTGTCCGATAGCAAAAATTGTGCAACTATTCAATTCTTTATACATATGTATATAGTGTAGTACGATAATATATGTATAAAGTAAATATAATAATAAACACCTAAATGGCATGATATTTTCAATAAATATGTAATATAATTAATGATTTTGTTATTAAATTCTCATTTGGGATTATGGTAGAACTAACCGAAAATAGCGGGTATAGTTTCTGCGCTTTTGTGGGTCGCAGAACTGAAAGTGTACGTGGAGTTTTAGTTCGCAGTTTTGGGTCTTTCATCCGTAATAGTACCAAGAACAGTACTGAAAGTGCACATGTAGTTTTGGTTCGCAGTTTTGGATCTTTCATCCGTGATTGTACCAAGATCATTCACAGAATTGTGCAAGAGGTATATATAAATAAACACGTACACAATAGTTTCGGGTACTTTTGTCAATTCGCCCTTAAGAGTGGCATAGAAACTTTCAGTGAAACTGCTAGTACCACTCCCTGGCATTTCACCGAAGAATTCGCAGATACCTGTCTTGCAGGGAAGTCTATAATATTTACAATTGGATTATGATAACTAAAATAAGATATGAAGTGTCTATTTTATCTATATTTCTCGCGAATACCGTATCAATAGTCGTACCTCCTTTTGTCGTAGGATCATTTCTTCCATTGATCATTTGAAATACAATCATACATATGCGTACACATTTTTCCGAAGTAGTATAAGAAGTATAACTTCAAAAAAATTTAATTTTATTGAAATAAAAAATAAAAAAATTTACTGCCCCGAGTGAGGCTCGAACCCACAACCTTAAGAAATTTGAAAAATTTAATTTTATCGAAATAAATAAAAAATTTAATGCCCCGGGTGAGGCTCGAACCAAGAATGATATAAGACAAGAAATAATGTGCAGATAAAATATCACAATGAACGCAATTCTTAAAATCTTCATTTATAAAATTATCCAATATAATAATGCATATGTATAATTAAAATTATATGTTTTGTTACAAAAAGTTCGGCATTTTGCTAACTTTTTTGTTGTTTGGAAAAGTGAAAAAAACTCTTTATATACGACTTTTTTGTACTATTGTTGTTTAATTCCGCCATTGCGGACTTCTTTTTCAAGTTAATACATTTTTCACATAGAATTTTAAATAATAATTAAGCACTAGCCTTGACTTCAACTCTTTGTTTTGGTTTTATTGTTTTGTACCACCGTGCAATTTGTAAATTTTTCTTTTGTTTTTTGTTTTGCTCGCGTGTTCGGGTGAAAGTTGTCACTCAACAGGAACTCATAGTACATACACATATGAATATGGTTATACATACACATGTGAATATGTCACCAACCAAAGGTAATACTTTCGATTTGCAAAGAAAGTAAATGAAGACTGACTACAAGAAATGATCCTGTGAAGCATAGTCTTAACTTCTCAACGGCAAACGCAGAGAATTTCTACCAAAAGTCACATAAACTAGTTGAGAATTCGCAGAAATGAAATAGAAACGAAAAAAAATATCAAAAGAACCATACGCATAATGTTCGCAAATTTGTTTACATGCATATGTGTGTAAATATGTGCACTTGTAGTACATTTCTTGTAAAATCTTCGTTGCCACGGACAACGAATGACCGCAAATAGTAATTTTTTTGTCACAGGCTTGTAATCAGTGTCGCGTTTTCACAGGCAAAGAGGTCCATGTCCCCAACTCATATTATTATGGATTGTTTTATGTCTTGATTCGTACTAAAATCAATTGTAGTACATTCATATTTGGCATCATATATTAGTAGAATATTTAAATACATTTAATTATTTTATTACATTTAATTATTTGCTAATAGTAAGTCAATACTATCCAATCATATTTTGCGCATTTATAATTACGGAGTGATCACTTGAAACGACTCTGTAAAGCTCGATGTATCGAAAAATCGGCTTGTCGTAAATATGTATGAATATGTATGAGCATGCAAACATATCGATATAATTTTTGGCGCTTGTTTTTGTAGAACATTGCTTTTGATTTTTGGTGGTTGACAAACTTACGTGCACGCATATACAAATGTAAGTTTTTGTGTTTGTTCAATGACATATAAACATGTACATATGTATGTTTATGCATAATGTTGCATGTTGCGCAACAATAATCGCAACCTTTTCCGAACTCGTATAAGAAGTATAACTTCAATAAATAATGCAAGCTTTCTTTACTGGTAACCAATATTCCATAAGATAAGTAACTCTACTCGTCTTGCAGGGAAGGTTGAAGTTGTGTGAAGTATAACTGCATATACATAAGTTTTCCTAGCCAAATTTTTCTAATCTGAGTTGAGTCAAGCGTGCATAACTGGAGCTTTATATACTGAACACAATGACGACGATACGACACGACGTAGCGACGGCTGATTACAAATCCCGCTTTGAAGCCAGCGTCTTCAACATTTTGAAGACGACAGCGACATATCAAACAGCAATTTCTTTGTTGCAGTACTAAAATCTTTCACTTCAATAAGTTTTACATATTTAGTTTAAAGTGAAATTATTTCTGCAAAAAATTAAAAAAAAATGGCGATTTATTTGTTTTAAATAATCGATTGTTATTATAAATGATATATCAAAGCTATTTTACGTTTCTGCTGGCAAAATAACGTCATATTTGTTATAACTTCTGTGTTTGTTATAAAATCTGTGCCCATAAGAACGCGTGTATTTTAATATTTGACAGATGACGCTCGTCGCTTGTCGTCTTCTATGTGTTCAGGACACAAGACTTCAGATGTTCTACCCATTTCGTCTGCTTAAGGTTGTTTACCAGTTGGTGAATCTCCAAATTTAGATCCCTCATGCGGGATCACAGCTTACCTTGCGGAATTGACTTTCGCTAACGATTACGTCCATGGGAATTCTGTGAAGCCGAGCAAGTTAGCTTTGTTGAACTTAAGCTACCTACGGTTGTTCGCAGAAATAAAGTCGGAAGGTTTCTGAATCGAGATAATTATATACAAATGGTTTGATGCGAGAGTTAGCATAGGTCGCCAGGTTATATGTTTTTCAGACCACCGCATACCTCAGAATAACTGAGTGGCTGATTAACTTGGTTTCTTGGATCACAGCAATTTATAAGTCTTCCAGGCTCATGAAATCGACTTGGTTTCTTGGATCGTAGCAATTTATAAGTCTTCCAGGCTCATGAAATCGACTATCTCTTAAATTTTCCTCAGGAGTCCGTTACAGTTAATTGTAAGAGTCGAGTATGTCTCGGTGTAGCTGTAAATCATTGAAATAACAGTCCTTGGCCGTATAATATGCGGATTTATTCCGGCAATATAGAACTGGTTGATGGGGGAATTGCAATAATCGTTTTGTACCTTTCAAATTGCGGGAGTATGAAAGCTCCGGCTCACCCTTAACTTATGCCTTTCTTACATATATCAAGTGATATTTTAAAACGAAAACAAAATTAATTAAGTAACCAAATTTATTCCTAAAGATTCCCAGATTTCCAATACATTTTAGATAATATATCTTTAACCAATTCCGTCTGAATATATGTTTCGCAATTTTACGTAAAGTAAATATTACTTCAGTCAGTGAAAAATGCCTTTTACCGGTGGCAAATGTCCATCTGTCAGTGAACAATTATGTTGTATAAAAACTGATCCATTTTTAAAATACTCCACGCGATGCAAATTCTTAACATCCGATCGAAATTGTTCAATTGTTATAGTTTCAGCATTTACTTTGTTTGTTTCTTCTATATTATTGTTGTATAAGTCATCGCCTGGCATTAGGCTTACGGTTCCATCGGCACATTTCTGGATAACAGGAAGCATTAGGGAAATGCCCTTTGAGGAGCGAACACGTGCAAAATTTATCAATTCATCTAAGCGAGAGAAATTTAGCAGCCTTGATAACTCGTATAACTGCGGAGGAGGAAGATATAACTCTTTGTTAAAGTAATCCCTAATGAATTCCATTGGAGTTTTCCACTGCAACGAATAATACGTTACATATGCGTCTTTAGTTAAATATTAAATTACAAACCGAAAAATTTGCAGCTTCATTACTTTCCAGTATCACACCTGGTGTATCCTCTACCGCCACTAAGTAGAAACCGGTTTCAAATCTAAAAATATGTTTATATAAACTGAATTGGTATTAAAATATAATATATTTTAATGAAATATTATAAGTGATTTATAGATATAACAAATGTTTATATTTTAGGGAGAAATGAAGTTACAAGTTTAAAAGCGTTTTTAATATATGTAAAATGTATACCTTAGCACCTTTTTTTAAATGTTATCGGCGTAAGCCATGCTGCCCATGTAAAATATTATTATATTATACAAATTAATGTTCGAATACTAATAACATTCGTAATAGTAATGGAATTTTATTTGAATTGTATAACAACAAATACAAAAAATAAAAATTTAATAATTAATACTAAATTTATAGATGAAATATGTGAAAAGAAAAAATTTAATAATTAATACTAACTTTATTTGTAAAATATGTAAATTTTGTCAATGTATAAATGATAGCTGCAAAAACGTTTGTAAAAATGAAAGTTCACTTTGTACTGAAATTCTAATATTTAAAAATTAATCTATAACGATTATTAAAAATGTAAAATATTATACCATACTAATTTATAAATGTAAATACATCATCCAATTATAATAAATAAATAAAAATAAAACAATTTTAATTTTTCATTTTTAAACGGAAAAGAAGGTGACCTATAGAATGAAGACCCATGGAGACCAATGAACCAAATTTAAGTAACGAAACGGTGACCCAACAAATGACCAATACCTATGATTAAAGGGTTACCCTGAAAATTATAATTCGAACAGTCTTCACTGATAGATGGCTGATTAAAAAAAAAAACTACTACAGCTAACCACAGATTGACATATGCCTTTCCAAAACAATGAAAAATTAGAGCAGAAAGACATATCAAAATCAATGAGAAAGAGCAAACAAGATAATCACACCGACATGCCGAAAAAGAGTAACTTTTTTCCTGCTGCTAGAACAAAAGAGACCAAAAAAAGAGTGCGTGGAGTCCCTACGCGCGGAATAAGTTATACTTCTTAGTGATATTCAAAGAAATGCATATAATTTTGTATGAAAGAAAACTAGCGAGAGACACTTTCTTAAATTCACATTTTATAAATTTATTATGCACATTTTATAAACCAAAGTCCAAATCAATTATCATTTCTGGGTTCTGACGGATTGATCCCAGCAAATCATGGGTACTGAAACTCCAACACATTCAAAGAAATTTTAATAACACCACTACATACCCACATACGCAACAAAGGGTAAAATGTGCATAAACATTTAACTCAACCCTTCTCTCGTACAGCACCCTAAATGATAGAAAGAAACAACCAAAGTTCTCGTGTTTGAACAAGTTTTGTTTTGAGCTATATCATGGCTGCTTGTGAAGTATTATTTTGCGTGTTTTATTTAATTCAGTGATCTGCAGCCTAATTAAAGTTTAAATTATTGAAGCACGCATTTTTAAATAAGTAAAACGTAAAATAAAAGTTTTCTAAAGCCAAAATATGCAATTGAAGAGGGTGATACAGTAATACTTCATGGCACTGTCAATTCGAAGCACGCAATAGAAGATACGCCAACAATGGTCAACATCAATGGCGAAACCATTGAATTTACGTATTCAATTGAATATAATTGTTGAATATAATAAAATTATCTTGCCTTAAATTCTAATTAATTTTCCATACAGATATTTCAAACCTCATATAGCGCGTTAAAGGTACGCAAACTTATTGGTGTCACTTATTGTAGCAGCGTAGAACTTTCGAAGCAAGCAAATCCAGAACTATGGAAGCAAACGCTGCTACATCGATCTCAAATCACATTCGAACACATCGAACAAATCATTGGAACGACATGGTTTAGGTGATTTTGAAACCGTTTATCATCGTGACGTGTGTCATATGGGCTTCGTCAATGAGCTAGAGGGCAAAGCAGATGCAGTATTTTTGGACTTACCGGCACCTCAGTTGGCCATACCAGCAACTGAAACATAGAAATCAGAGGGTAAATTTAAGTGAATGTTTGTGATCATAAAAATTTAAAAACTTCTTGTATGTTTAATTAGGAGGACTTTTTTGATTAATTTTCACCTTGTATTGAGGAATCATAACGTTGTTGTATTGCTTTGCAAGGACATGGATTCACCGAAATTAGTTCAATGGAAATACTACAGCAAGAGCATGGATGTTATGACTAGAAAGTAGCCCATGCTATATTTAGAATTCCTGAAACATAAGGTAATTATTACCAACTTTTATGTTGTAAAAATTCAAATTTTACTTTATATTTTATAGAAACCCTCCACCCATAAATTGGATCAATCTAAATTTAATGAAAGAACAGATCTTATAAAAACTCCTAAAGAAACCAAGAGTCCTCACATAATGTGCGCAGCTTACACTTCCAGCCCGCACGGGGTATCTGACATTTGCCATTCTTTTTCCAGCCTTTGTCCGATAGCAAAAATTGTGCAACTATTCAATTCTTTATACATATGTATATAGTGTAGTACGATAATATATGTATAAAGTAAATATAATAATAAACACCTAAATGGCATGATATTTTCAATAAATATGTAATATAATTAATGATTTTGTTATTAAATTCTCATTTGGGATTATGGTAGAACTAACCGAAAATAGCGGGTATAGTTTCTGCGCTTTTGTGGGTCGCAGAACTGAAAGTGCACGTGGAGTTTTAGTTCGCAGTTTTGGGTCTTTCATCCGTAATAGTACCAAGAACAGTACTGAAAGTGCACATGTAGTTTTGGTTCGCAGTTTTGGATCTTTCATCCGTGATTGTACCAAGATCATTCACAGAATTGTGCAAGAGGTATATATAAATTGTTAAAAGATGAATGTAATGTGCAAGAAAGGGATGAACGATCACACGTACACAATAGTTTCGGGTACTTTTGTCAATTCGCCCTTAAGAGTGGCATAGAAACTTTCATTGAAACTGCTAGTACCACTCCCTGGCATTTCACCGAAGAATTCGCAGATACCTGTCTTGCAGGGAAGTCTATAATATTTACAATTGGATTATGATAACTAAAATAAGATATGAAGTGTCTATTTTATCTATATTTCTCGCGAATACCGTATCAATAGTCGTACCTCCTTTTGTCGTAGGATCATTTCTTCCATTGATCATTTGAAATACAATCATACATATGCGTACACATTTTTCCGAAGTCGTATAAGAAGTATAACTTCAAAAAAATTTAATTTTATTGAAATAAAAAATAAAAAAATTTACTGCCACGAGTGAGGCTCGAACCCACAACCTTAAGAAATTTGAAAAATTTAATTTTATCGAAATAAATAAAAAATTTAATGCCCCGGGTGAGGCTCGAACCAAGAATGATATAAGACAAGAAATAATGTGCAGATAAAATATCACAATGAACGCAATTCTTAAAATCTTCATTTATAAAATTATCCAATATAATAATGCATATGTATAATTAAAATAATATGTTTTGTTACAAAAAGTTCGGCATTTTGCTAACTTTTTTGTTGTTTGGAAAAGTGAAAAAAACTCTTTATATACGACTTTTTTGTACTATTGTTGTTTAATTCCGCCATTGCGGACTTCTTTTTCAAGTTAATACATTTTTCACATAGAATTTTAAATAATAATTAAGCACTAGCCTTGACTTCAACTCTTTGTTTTGGTTTTATTGTTTTGTACCACCGTGCAATTTGTAAATTTTTCTTTTGTTTTTTGTTTTGCTCGCGTGTTCGGGTGAAAGTTGTCACTCAACAGGAACTCATAGTACATACACATATGAATATGGTTATACATACACATGTGAATATGTCACCAACCAAAGGTAATACTTTCGATTTGCAAAGAAAGTAAATGAAGACTGACTACAAGAAATGATCCTGTGAAGCATAGTCTTAACTTCTCAACGGCAAACGCAGAGAATTTCTACCAAAAGTCACATAAACTAGTTGAGAATTCGCAGAAATGAAATAGAAACGAAAAAAAATATCAAAAGAGCCATACGCATAATGTTCGCAAATTTGTTTACATGCATATGTGTGTAAATATGTGCACTTGTAGTACATTTCTTGTAAAATCTTCGTTGCCACGGACAACGAATGACCGCAAATAGTCATTTTTTTGTCACAGACTTGTAATCAGTGTCGCGTTTTCACAGGCAAAGAGGTCCATGTCCCCAACTCATATTATTATGGATTGTTTTATGTCTTGATTCGTACTAAAATCAATTGTAGTACATTCATATTTGGCATCATATATTAGTAGAATATTTAAATACATTTAATTATTTTATTACATTTAATTATTTGCTAATAGTAAGTCAATACTATCCAATCATATTTTGCGCATTTATAATTACGGAGTGATCACTTGAAACGACTCTGTAAAGCTCGGTGTATCGAAAAATCGGCTTGTCGTAAATATGTATGAATATGTATGAGCATGCAAACATATCGATATAATTTTTGGCGCTTGTTTTTGTAGAACATTGCTTTTGATTTTTGGTGGTTGACAAACTTACGTGCACGCATATACAAATGTAAGTTTTTGTGTTTGTTCAATGACATATAAACATGTACATATGTATGTTTATGCATAATGTTGCATGTTGCGCAACAATTATCGCAACCTTTTCCGAACTCGTATAAGAAGTATAACTTCAATAAATAATGCAAGCTTTCTTTACTGGTAACAAATATTCCATAAGATAAGTAACTCTACTCGTCTTGCAGGGAAGGTTGAAGTTGTGTGAAGTATAACTGCATATACATAAGTTTTCCTAGCCAAATTTTTCTAATCTGAGTTGAGTCAAGCGTGCATAACTGGAGCTTTATATACTGAACACAATGACGACGATACGACACGACGTAGCGACGGCTGATTACAAATCCCGCTTTGAAGCCAGCGTCTTCAACATTTTGAAGACGACAGCGACATATCAAACAGCAATTTCTTTGTTGCAGTACTAAAATCTTTCACTTCAATAAGTTTTACATATTTAGTTTAAAGTGAAATTATTTCTGCAAAAAATTTAAAAAAAATGGCGATTTATTTGTTTTAAATAATCGATTGTTATTATAAATGATATATCAAAGCTATTTTACGTTTCTGCTGGCAAAATAACGTCATATTTGTTATAACTTCTGTGTTTGTTATAAAATCTGTGCCCATAAGAACGCGTGTATTTTAATATTTGACAGATGACGCTCGTCGCTTGTCGTCTTCTATGTGTTCAGGACACAAGACTTCAGATGTTCTACCCATTTCGTCTGCTTAAGGTTGTTTACCAGTTGGTGAATCTCCAAATTTAGATCCCTCATGCGGGATCACAGCTTACCTTGCGGAATTGACTTTCGCTAACGATTACGTCCATGGGAATTCTGTGAAGCCGAGCAAGTTAGCTTTGTTGAACTTAAGCTACCTACGGTTGTTCGCAGAAATAAAGTCGGAAGGTTTCTGAATCGAGATAATTATATACAAATGGTTTGATGCGAGAGTTAGCATAGGTCGCCAGGTTATATGTTTTTCAGACCACCGCATACCTCAGAATAACTGAGTGGCTGATTAACTTGGTTTCTTGGATCACAGCAATTTATAAGTCTTCCAGGCTCATGAAATCGACTTGGTTTCTTGGATCGCAGCAATTTATAAGTCTTCCAGGCTCATGAAATCGACTATCTCTTAAATTTTCCTCAGGAGTCCGTTACAGTTAATTGTAAGAGTCGAGTATGTCTCGGTGTAGCTGTAAGTCATTGAAATAACAGTCCTTGGCCGTATAATATGCGGATTTATTCCGGCAATATAGAACTGGTTGATGGGGGAATTGCAATAATCGTTTTGTACCTTTCAAATTGCGGGAGTATGAAAGCTCCGGCTCACCCTTAACTTATGCCTTTCTTACATATATCAAGTGATATTTTAAAACGAAAACAAAATTAATTAAGTAACCAAATTTATTCCTAAAGATTCCCAGATTTCCAATACATTTTAGATAATATATCTTTAACCAATTCCGTCTGAATATATGTTTCGCAATTTTACGTAAAGTAAATATTACTTCAGTCAGTGAAAAATGCCTTTTACCGGTGGCAAATGTCCATCTGTCAGTGAACAATTATGTTGTATAAAAACTGATCCATTTTTAAAATACTCCACGCGATGCAAATTCTTAACATCCGATCGAAATTGTTCAATTGTTATAGTTTCAGCATTTACTTTGTTTGTTTCTTCTATATTATTGTTGTATAAGTCATCGCCTGGCATTAGGCTTACGGTTCCATCGGCACATTTCTGGATAACAGGAAGCATTAGGGAAATGCCCTTTGAGGAGCGAACACGTGCAAAATTTATCAATTCATCTAAGCGAGAGAAATTTAGCAGCCTTGATAACTCGTATAACTGCGGAGGAGGAAGATATAACTCTTTATTAAAGTAATCCCTAATGAATTCCATTGGAGTTTTCCACTGCAACGAATAATACGTTACATATGCGTCTTTAGTTAAATATTAAATTACAAACCGAAAAATTTGCAGCTTCATTACTTTCCAGTATCACACCTGGTGTATCCTCTACCGCCACTAAGTAGAAACCGGTTTCAAATCTAAAAATATGTTTATATAAACTGAATTGGTATTAAAATATAATATATTTTAATGAAATATTATAAGTGATTTATAGATATAACAAATGTTTATATTTTAGGGAGAAATGAAGTTACAAGTTTAAAAGCGTTTTTAATATATGTAAAATGTATACCTTAGCACCTTTTTTTAAATGTTATCGGCGTAAGCCATGCTGCCCATGTAAAATATTATTATATTATACAAATTAATGTTCGAATACTAATAACATTCGTAATAGTAATGGAATTTTATTTGAATTGTATAACAACAAATACAAAAAATAAAAATTTAATAATTAATACTAAATTTATAGATGAAATATGTGAAAAGAAAAAATTTAATAATTAATACTAACTTTATTTGTAAAATATGTAAATTTTGTCAATGTATAAATGATAGCTGCAAAAACGTTTGTAAAAATGAAAGTTCACTTTGTACTGAAATTCTAATATTTAAAAATTAATCTATAACGATTATTAAAAATGTAAAATATTATACCATACTAATTTATAAATGTAAATACATCATCCAATTATAATAAATAAATAAAAATAAAACAATTTTAATTTTTCATTTTTAAACGGAAAAGAAGGTGACCTATAGAATGAAGACCCATGGAGACCAATGAACCAAATTTAAGTAACGAAACGGTGACCCAACAAATGACCAATACCTATGATTAAAGGGTTACCCTGAAAATTATAATTCGAACAGTCTTCACTGATAGATGGCTGATTAAAAAAAAAAACTACTACAGCTAACCACAGATTGACATATGCCTTTCCAAAACAATGAAAAATTAGAGCAGAAAGACATATCAAAATCAATGAGAAAGAGCAAACAAGATAATCACACCGACATGCCGAAAAAGAGTAACTTTTTTCCTGCTGCTAGAACAAAAGAGACCAAAAAAAGAGTGCGTGGAGTCCCTACGCGCGGAATAAGTTATACTTCTTAGTGATATTCAAAGAAATGCATATAATTTTGTATGAAAGAAAACTAGCGAGAGACACTTTCTTAAATTCACATTTTATAAATTTATTATGCACATTTTATAAACCAAAGTCCAAATCAATTATCATTTCTGGGTTCTGACGGATTGATCCCAGCAAATCATGGGTACTGAAACTCCAACACATTCAAAGAAATTTTAATAACACCACTACATACCCACATACGCAACAAAGGGTAAAATGTGCATAAACATTTAACTCAACCCTTCTCTCGTACAGCACCCTAAATGATAGAAAGAAACAACCAAAGTTCTCGTGTTTGAACAAGTTTTGTTTTGAGCTATATCATGGCTGCTTGTGAAGTATTATTTTGCGTGTTTTATTTAATTCAGTGATCGGCAGCCTAATTAAAGTTTAAATTATTGAAGCACGCATTTTTAAATAAGTAAAACGTAAAATAAAAGTTTTCTAAAGCCAAAATATGCAATTGAAGAGGGTGATACAGTAATACTTCATGGCACTGTCAATTCGAAGCACGCAATAGAAGATACGCCAACAATGGTCAACATCAATGGCGAAACCATTGAATTTACGTATTCAATTGAATATAATTGTTGAATATAATAAAATTATCTTGCCTTAAATTCTAATTAATTTTCCATACAGATATTTCAAACCTCATATAGCGCGTTAAAGGTACGCAAACTTATTGGTGTCACTTATTGTAGCAGCGTAGAACTTTCGAAGCAAGCAAATCCAGAACTATGGAAGCAAACGCTGCTACATCGATCTCAAATCACATTCGAACACATCGAACAAATCATTGGAACGACATGGTTTAGGTGATTTTGAAACCGTTTATCATCGTGACGTGTGTCATATGGGCTTCGTCAATGAGCTAGAGGGCAAAGCAGATGCAGTATTTTTGGACTTACCGGCACCTCAGTTGGCCATACCAGCAACTGAAACATAGAAATCAGAGGGTAAATTTAAGTGAATGTTTGTGATCATAAAAATTTAAAAACTTCTTGTATGTTTAATTAGGAGGACTTTTTTGATTAATTTTCACCTTGTATTGAGGAATCATAACGTTGTTGTATTGCTTTGCAAGGACATGGATTCAATGGAAATTAGTTCAATGGAAATACTACAGCAAGAGCATGGATGTTATGACTAGAAAGTAGCCCATGCTATATTTAGAATTCCTGAAACATAAGGTAATTATTACCAACTTTTATGTTGTAAAAATTCAAATTTTACTTTATATTTTATAGAAACCCTCCACCCATAAATTGGATCAATCTAAATTTAATGAAAGAACAGATCTTATAAAAACTCCTAAAGAAACCAAGAGTCCTCACATAATGTGCGCAGCTTACACTTCCAGCCCGCACGGGGTATCTGACATTTGCCATTCTTTTTCCAGCCTTTGTCCGATAGCAAAAATTGTGCAACTATTCAATTCTTTATACATATGTATATAGTGTAGTACGATAATATATGTATAAAGTAAATATAATAATAAACACCTAAATGGCATGATATTTTCAATAAATATGTAATATAATTAATGATTTTGTTATTAAATTCTCATTTGGGATTATGGTAGAACTAACCGAAAATAGCGGGTATAGTTTCTGCGCTTTTGTGGGTCGCAGAACTGAAAGTGTACGTGGAGTTTTAGTTCGCAGTTTTGGGTCTTTCATCCGTAATAGTACCAAGAACAGTACTGAAAGTGCACATGTAGTTTTGGTTCGCAGTTTTGGATCTTTCATCCGTGATTGTACCAAGATCATTCACAGAATTGTGCAAGAGGTATATATAAATTGTTAAAAGATGAATGTAATGTGCAAGAAAGGGATGAACGATCACACGTACACAATAGTTTCGGGTACTTTTGTCAATTCGCCCTTAAGAGTGGCATAGAAACTTTCATTGAAACTGCTAGTACCACTCCCTGGCATTTCACCGAAGAATTCGCAGATACCTGTCTTGCAGGGAAGTCTATAATATTTACAATTGGATTATGATAACTAAAATAAGATATGAAGTGTCTATTTTATCTATATTTCTCGCGAATACCGTATCAATAGTCGTACCTCCTTTTGTCGTAGGATCATTTCTTCCATTGATCATTTGAAATACAATCATACATATGCGTACACATTTTTCCGAAGTCGTATAAGAAGTATAACTTCAAAAAAATTTAATTTTATTGAAATAAAAAATAAAAAAATTTACTGCCCCGAGTGAGGCTCGAACCCACAACCTTAAGAAATTTGAAAAATTTAATTTTATCGAAATAAATAAAAAATTTAATGCCCCGGGTGAGGCTCGAACCAAGAATGATATAAGACAAGAAATAATGTGCAGATAAAATATCACAATGAACGCAATTCTTAAAATCTTCATTTATAAAATTATCCAATATAATAATGCATATGTATAATTAAAATTATATGTTTTGTTACAAAAAGTTCGGCATTTTGCTAACTTTTTTGTTGTTTGGAAAAGTGAAAAAAACTCTTTATATACGACTTTTTTGTACTATTGTTGTTTAATTCCGCCATTGCGGACTTCTTTTTCAAGTTAATACATTTTTCACATAGAATTTTAAATAATAATTAAGCACTAGCCTTGACTTCAACTCTTTGTTTTGGTTTTATTGTTTTGTACCACCGTGCAATTTGTAAATTTTTCTTTTGTTTTTTGTTTTGCTCGCGTGTTCGGGTGAAAGTTGTCACTCAACAGGAACTCATAGTACATACACATATGAATATGGTTATACATACACATGTGAATATGTCACCAACCAAAGGTAATACTTTCGATTTGCAAAGAAAGTAAATGAAGACTGACTACAAGAAATGATCCTGTGAAGCATAGTCTTAACTTCTCAACGGCAAACGCAGAGAATTTCTACCAAAAGTCACATAAACTAGTTGAGAATTCGCAGAAATGAAATAGAAACGAAAAAAAATATCAAAAGAACCATACGCATAATGTTCGCAAATTTGTTTACATGCATATGTGTGTAAATATGTGCACTTGTAGTACATTTCTTGTAAAATCTTCGTTGCCACGGACAACGAATGACCGCAAATAGTAATTTTTTTGTCACAGGCTTGTAATCAGTGTCGCGTTTTCACAGGCAAAGAGGTCCATGTCCCCAACTCATATTATTATGGATTGTTTTATGTCTTGATTCGTACTAAAATCAATTGTAGTACATTCATATTTGGCATCATATATTAGTAGAATATTTAAATACATTTAATTATTTTATTACATTTAATTATTTGCTAATAGTAAGTCAATACTATCCAATCATATTTTGCGCATTTATAATTACGGAGTGATCACTTGAAACGACTCTGTAAAGCTCGATGTATCGAAAAATCGGCTTGTCGTAAATATGTATGAATATGTATGAGCATGCAAACATATCGATATAATTTTTGGCGCTTGTTTTTGTAGAACATTGCTTTTGATTTTTGGTGGTTGACAAACTTACGTGCACGCATATACAAATGTAAGTTTTTGTGTTTGTTCAATGACATATAAACATGTACATATGTATGTTTATGCATAATGTTGCATGTTGCGCAACAATTATCGCAACCTTTTCCGAACTCGTATAAGAAGTATAACTTCAATAAATAATGCAAGCTTTCTTTACTGGTAACCAATATTCCATAAGATAAGTAACTCTACTCGTCTTGCAGGGAAGGTTGAAGTTGTGTGAAGTATAACTGCATATACATAAGTTTTCCTAGCCAAATTTTTCTAATCTGAGTTGAGTCAAGCGTGCATAACTGGAGCTTTATATACTGAACACAATGACGACGATACGACACGACGTAGCGACGGCTGATTACAAATCCCGCTTTGAAGCCAGCGTCTTCAACATTTTGAAGACGACAGCGACATATCAAACAGCAATTTCTTTGTTGCAGTACTAAAATCTTTCACTTCAATAAGTTTTACATATTTAGTTTAAAGTGAAATTATTTCTGCAAAAAATTAAAAAAAAATGGCGATTTATTTGTTTTAAATAATCGATTGTTATTATAAATGATATATCAAAGCTATATTAGGTTTCTGCTGGCAAAATAACGTCATATTTGTTATAACTTCTGTGTTTGTTATAAAATCTGTGCCCATAAGAACGCGTGTATTTTAATATTTGACAGATGACGCTCGTCGCTTGTCGTCTTCTATGTGTTCAGGACACAAGACTTCAGATGTTCTACCCATTTCGTCTGCTTAAGGTTGTTTACCAGTTGGTGAATCTCCAAATTTAGATCCCTCATGCGGGATCACAGCTTACCTTGCGGAATTGACTTTCGCTAACGATTACGTCCATGGGAATTCTGTGAAGCCGAGCAAGTTAGCTTTGTTGAACTTAAGCTACCTACGGTTGTTCGCAGAAATAAAGTCGGAAGGTTTCTGAATCGAGATAATTATATACAAATGGTTTGATGCGAGAGTTAGCATAGGTCGCCAGGTTATATGTTTTTCAGACCACCGCATACCTCAGAATAACTGAGTGGCTGATTAACTTGGTTTCTTGGATCACAGCAATTTATAAGTCTTCCAGGCTCATGAAATCGACTTGGTTTCTTGGATCGCAGCAATTTATAAGTCTTCCAGGCTCATGAAATCGACTATCTCTTAAATTTTCCTCAGGAGTCCGTTACAGTTAATTGTAAGAGTCGAGTATGTCTCGGTGTAGCTGTAAATCATTGAAATAACAGTCCTTGGCCGTATAATATGCGGATTTATTCCGGCAATATAGAACTGGTTGATGGGGGAATTGCAATAATCGTTTTGTACCTTTCAAATTGCGGGAGTATGAAAGCTCCGGCTCACCCTTAACTTATGCCTTTCTTACATATATCAAGTGATATTTTAAAACGAAAACAAAATTAATTAAGTAACCAAATTTATTCCTAAAGATTCCCAGATTTCCAATACATTTTAGATAATATATCTTTAACCAATTCCGTCTGAATATATGTTTCGCAATTTTACGTAAAGTAAATATTACTTCAGTCAGTGAAAAATGCCTTTTACCGGTGGCAAATGTCCATCTGTCAGTGAACAATTATGTTGTATAAAAACTGATCCATTTTTAAAATACTCCACGCGATGCAAATTCTTAACATCCGATCGAAATTGTTCAATTGTTATAGTTTCAGCATTTACTTTGTTTGTTTCTTCTATATTATTGTTGTATAAGTCATCGCCTGGCATTAGGCTTACGGTTCCATCGGCACATTTCTGGATAACAGGAAGCATTAGGGAAATGCCCTTTGAGGAGCGAACACGTGCAAAATTTATCAATTCATCTAAGCGAGAGAAATTTAGCAGCCTTGATAACTCGTATAACTGCGGAGGAGGAAGATATAACTCTTTGTTAAAGTAATCCCTAATGAATTCCATTGGAGTTTTCCACTGCAACGAATAATACGTTACATATGCGTCTTTAGTTAAATATTAAATAACAAACCGAAAAATTTGCAGCTTCATTACTTTCCAGTATCACACCTGGTGTATCCTCTACCGCCACTAAGTAGAAACCGGTTTCAAATCTAAAAATATGTTTATATAAACTGAATTGGTATTAAAATATAATATATTTTAATGAAATATTTTAAGTGATTTATAGATATAACAAATGTTTATATTTTAGGGAGAAATGAAGTTACAAGTTTAAAAGCGTTTTTAATATATGTAAAATGTATACCTTAGCACCTTTTTTTAAATGTTATCGGCGTAAGCCATGCTGCCCATTCAAACAATGACCATAAATCGGGAACTACGTCCAACTCTTTGCAAAGCGTAAAAAACTGTGTGTGGTCATTGTGTACTCGGTTCTGCCAATAAGCCCGGTCAAAGTCTTCAAAACTGTGGCTATAATTACTGCACAATTTATTCCGAGTAGACAGACGTTTTCGGCAAAGAAGTATTCCAGTCTCCTCAAATGTTTCTCGTAAAGCTGTTATGCGCATTGAAAACTCTCTAATTTCCATATGATAAAAATAATTAAATCAGAATATTTTTAAAAATCATATTGCTTTTACCTTTGCATTTGACCTCTATCATTATTAGTAAATACAGCAGGACGTGGGAAATTGCACCGGAATATATTTGGGTCTGTACTTTGGCTAAAGCTTTTTATGTAATTGAGCCACGAAGGCGAAGCATCACTGGTTTCATGTACACCTCCAGGAAAAACGGCAGAATTAGGAAAGAACGATGATTTTTCAGCACGTTTGAATAATAAAACCTCAAAATCATTTTCGTATAGTAGTAGATAGTAAATACTTAAATCCAAATTATTTCCCAATATCTTACTCGATAATCGCAACCAAAATCTTTAATGTTTTGATTCTTTGCTAAAATAATTAAACTTGCAGACTCTCTCCATTTAGTAGCTACTTTGCTTGCCATTGTTATTTTACTCATGATATAAAGACCAAGGCGCGCTTTTGTACTCGATATATGTTTTGCATGTCCAATTCAAATGCTTAATCAATGATAAAGTTATAATTTAACAGCTGTATAAGTTGTGACATTGCAAATCTTAATTTTTAATCGATAACCGATATTCATGTGCGGCAAAGACCAAGGTTACACATTGAAACTTTAAATCGCCTATTCGTAATTTTTGGGAACGACCAATGGGGAAAGAGTAAGACATTTAGCAAATATGAATAATACAGTCGGGCCTCGATTATCCCTGATGGCCATAGCTCAGTTTATTGTTGTTTGTTTGCGATGATTTCAAATTGTTTGCTTTGATTAAACGCTCTCACAAGTCTGTATCATATATGAAAATGATACTATTGTAAAGGATTTCCAAAATCTGTCGTTTATTCTAAAACTCTCCCCTGAGTTCGATCACTGGATTGTCAAATAAAAGTCACACTTTAATGGCTATAAACTAATCTTTATTTCTAATTCCTTATAACTTAACACTTTAGTACTCAATACTCTACTTAACAACTCTAACTTATAACTTGTTTACACTTTGCTCGACAACTCTCTCCATAGAATTGTCCTCACTCGACAACTCTCTTATCAGAACTGTGTGTTGCTGCCAGCCCGGCAGCGCTTATATAGTCGATTGCTAACATGTTATCGTCACTCGAACATTCTGGCAACTACGAATATCGATGTCTAGATAGATCTGGATTCGATTGTCAATTCTAGTTTGTTCTGGTGCCATTTTCGTTACACTATGTTAACATATAACAAGATTATCTCAATTTACGAGCTTAACTCGAAAAACTGCAATTAAGAGATTTCTCATACAAAATTCCTCTCTTGATAATCCGAGATTATAAAATTATCTCGTTTTATACAACAAGATTTTCGGTGTTATTCCTAGTTTTATCGATAATTTTGCGAAGAAGAGGAGAAATGTCAAATGAAAATGTAAACAAAAATGACCGACAACGAGAGAAATATGTGTAATACTATGTTTACATATAAAAAAATTATCTCCATTTACGAGCTTAACTCGAAAAACTGTAATTAAGAGATTTCTCATACAAGATTCTTCTGTGTAATACAACAACAAATGCAACACATTTGACAATTGATAATCTCATTTGGCTATATTTAAACAGCTAGATTATTGAACGAGCTTAGAACGAGATTATTTTCATATGTAAACATACTATTAGTTGGATTGGAAAGCTCCACACATGCAAACAAGCACATTACACGCCTTTTTTAAGAAATTGTATTCATTTCTTGCATAAGACGACGACACGACACGACGTAGCGACGGTCGACTACAAATCTCGCTTCGAAGCCAGTGTCTTGAACAGTTTGAAGACGGCAGCGACGTATCAAACAGCAATTTCATTGTTGCCGTACTGTAACTTTTCACTTCAATAAAATTTACTTATTTTGTTCAAAGTGAAATTTTGTGTACAAAAAATGTATAAACAGGTCGATTTATTTGTTTTAAATAATCGATTGTTATTAGAAATGATATATCAAAGCTATTTTACGCGTCTGCTGGCAAAATAATGTCATACTTGTTAGAACTTTGAATAATTTCACATTTCACATATAGTGGCAGCTCTACAGCGGCTATTGTCGTCGGCAAAATTAGAAACTTTTCTAATTTGGCGACAGCGAAGACTTCAATTCTTTTGTCGCGAAGTCGTGCTATTGCCTAAAAAGCTGTGCCTGTAAGAATGCGTGTATTTTAATATTTAGATGTCGCTCGTCGCTTGTCGCCGTCAAAGTTTTGTTCTCATGTTGTTTGTAAGATATAAAATTAAACGATATAGGGTTGTAAATATCAAAGTGATCAGGATGACGAGACGTGTTAAAATCCGTCTGTCCGTACCAGCGTTTACTTGAGTAAAACTTCTGATATATTAATGAAACTAAACTTCGGGAATTACACCATCTTTCATATAATGATTTTTGTTTTCTAGTGGACTTTGTGCCTTTACATGAGTCGAGTTGCATGTAATTTTAAAGCTCTTTTTTCGCAAAAAATTGTTGAGTTTATTCTGCCCTGTACTCTAGTTATCAAATTGTCTGTGAGAGATGACCAGCATAATAAGGTGACATTTTTTTTTGTTCTTTAATCATGTAAAAAATGAAGCACATTCGAAAAGGTAATGCAGCATGTGTATAATGTTGAAATATAAAAAGTCACCATTCGAGAAAAGAAAAGAAAACGCTCTTAATAACATTAAACAAATAAATTGCGAGAGTATAAAATGTTCGGTCACACGCGAATTTAGCCCCTCCTTTCTTATTTTTATTTCTGTTTCTCCATTATTTTGACAAAGTAGTGGAATTTGTTTACAATATCAAATGACAATTTAGAGCTGGCCAAATATGTCTTCCAATAATATCGACTAAACTAGAGCAGACATCGATTATAATGAGTGGAATGTAAGTTTTCAAGAAGTTTTCAGCGAAAACTGCGATTTCGTTTGACAGATTTTGCATGGATGAAAACACAAGTTTTCGAACGGAAACCCTTTTTTCAATAGAAACATGTTTTCAATGCCGGTCCGAACGTAGTATAAGTTTATATTTTCGGTAGTCTTAGACCGTTTTCACACGGGCAATTTTTGTCGCGGCAATTCTTAGTTTTATAGGAGAGGGGGCGACGAAGAGAAGAGAATTTCTCTCTCTCTAGCTTCCCGTGGTCGCCCCCTCTCCTATAAAACTAAGAATTGCCGCGACAAAAATTGCCCGTGTGAAAACGGTCTTACCGTATAAGTCTGATAGTGTTACTATTAATCCCTTGTAAACAGATTTTTAGGATTATTGATTTCTTTCTTTTGTGTCAATGCTATCCAATTTTATAGATCTCAAACTTGGTATTAATTTTATGCAGCATTTTGAGGTACTTACGCATTAACGCAACCGCAGCAATTAGAAAGTCCGAATAAGCAATTTCTGAATTGGCGGTCTTCGCAAAATTTTTCGGTCTTTTCAAAATTTAACTTAGCTTTCGAGCTGATGCTTGTATTCACCAAGAAATATATTATATTACAGGGTTTAAAAAATTACTTAAATTTCGCTAAAAAGCGAAATATATTAAGTAATTATTCCAATAACACAAAAGGCATATGATAAGTTTATTCTCTAAAATATATTTACTATGGAGACATCATGTAAAGCAAGTTCATAATATAATAAACATTTGGGAGTAAAGTGGTTTATTTTGTTTATCGATAGCAGTAGTTTGTTTACGGTAAACAAATATATATTAAAGCGATAAATTTAGACTTTAAGCATATACGTCTGCATTAAAGGAAATAATTAATCTGTTATACAAAGTGAAGTGAAATATGGAGGATAAGTGTTCTCAAGTGTTATACAGACCATCAGCTACCGTTATTATCGCAGCAGATAAACAGATTAAAGCTTATCCGAATTTTGAGGTAATTCCATGCATGTTTAATTGATTTCTAACAAAGGTTAAAGGTAAGTAGTTTTTTTTGTAGTTCAAGGTCTAACAATTTAATAATGTATAAGTTTCGCACTCAAGGTCCAATTGTGCATACTTGACGTAGCATAGGCCACGATTCCGATTACTTTGGTGGTCGGGGTTTGACAACTCCGATCGCTATAAATGGGGTATCGGGTGAAAGAGGAGGCTCTCCAGAGCAGGAATAATATTATTTATTGGACTTATAGTTTTTGAAATATTCATGTTTAAAAGTCCAATTTTTGCTATAAATAACACATGGTATTTCACACACTGTAACGCTATTTTTTTCACATTTTTCACTTCACATATTGAAAATTACACTATTAACATTCAATTTAATACAAAATATAGATTTATTTAAAGTCTTTAATGCAAAAATTTCTTATTTTAAAAATCACTTAGCACACTAATAGCTGAAAAGGTTTCTGTGTTTACAATTATGTGGAGACCGAGCGTTGCCACATGTTAGAAACCATAGATGATAGATTTTTTAATGACTGTGTTTTATTTATTTGCATATCATAGTTTTTTGTCGTAGAACTTTCTTCTGCATCAAGTATGTATATAAATTTTCGCAAAAAAAGAGGAATTTTCGCAAAAAGAGGAATTTATGGATGAATTTATATATAGTATCTACAATGTGGCAGCGCTCGTTTTCCGCATAATTGTAAACACATAAATCTTAGAGTGAAAATTGATTTTTAAAATAAGTAATTTTTGTTTAATAAACTTTAAATAAATGTTAAATTTGCATTTTATTGAATGTTAGTAATGTAATTTCATATATTTGAAGTGAAAAAAGAGCGTAAAATGTGTGAAATTGCTTGTTGAAAATTTTTATTTTTTGATCTTTAAAGCGGAATATCTGGAAAACTAGGCATCTGCGGTACCTATAACCCAATATATTTTTTAATCCTCTTTCCAACGGTGTCCTCAGATCGCGGCGCCATAGTAATCTGAATTGTGCCTAGCATAGTCATACATGAGTACTGTTACATAAAGAATCTCTTTAATAGGCTTTGTATGTATTTGATTACAGAACGCAGAACATGAGTTGGATCTTTGAATTCTAATACTCCAATTATGCAGACTTGACTTAGCATTGACTGTCACATAATAAATCTTTTTAATAGGCTTTGTATGTACTTGATTACCGAACGCATGACGTGACTTGGAAGTCTGTTCAATTTAGAATTCTAAGTTACGTTGACATTTGAACAGTTCTCTCTCTCTTCTTGTTTCTATTTTTATTCTCATTGCATCAAATATGACACAAGAATATAAAAAAGTTACGATATTTAAGCAAAAATACGAAAAAACTTTTTTATCTTTAAATATACAAAAAGTTTTCAAATATAATTCAGCTCAAAAGGTAATTTTCATACATTCAAACAATTTATTTCGTGAGAATTTATGAGTGTGGGAGCTACTCAACTGTCCAAATGTTATGTTCTACTGGTCCCGATATTTTTCATGACTAATGACATTAGGACCAATACTGGTTTCCTAACCATCGTTTATATAGTGTATGTACGTTAGTTTTACACATACAATCAATCAGTGATAAAGGGATGTCCAACTTATTCCAGTGTGAGAGCATCAAAATTTTCGTTTTTTATAACATTTTGCTTTGTTACTAGATCAGACTAAATACTAATTTTTGGGCATTTAAATTAAAATACCCAATTTGTATTATGGTTAAAAATTATTATATACTGAATGTTAAATATAAAAATAGCTTATTTCAATTTCATTTAGCGATATAATGGTATATTAAAATAGACTGCTTTCGAACTTTCAGGAATAAATAAGGTCAATTACTAAGTGTCAACTGAGAATTAATCAATTTCTTTTTTAATTTTCCATGAAAAATTAGTTTCTCGATGCTGCAATTCTCAAAAATATTCGTAAACCACTATTAAATTTCGCATTGAAGTTTATTGTTTTAAGTTCTTATTAGTGATCTTGCACGGCGGTTATAAATGTCTCCATCGCATTCTTTTTTGGCAACATTTCATTGTGGCCTTTCCATTTCCCAACTGCGAAACGTCAAAACCTCTCCATCCAGTCAATTGTCAAAGTCGAGGAGGTTTTGACGTTTGATATTGCGCTCTCACTTCCAGTGAGATGATAGTTGGACATCTCTTTATCTCTGCAATCAATTGTTATTACTGCGTAGAAATGTGTATGCCAGTCCAGGCCTAACCACTTTCCGCATAGGTTTCAACACACGTGAAGTACCAACACCAACGAACATGTATACGTCATTTTTGAAAACTTAATTCGTATTTCCCAAACAAAAGAAAACTAGTTATCTCATTTATTGTTCTTATTTAATGAATACGAATCATGATTCAATTATAAAAGGTTTGGTAAGTAAACAGCTTTTTCACTCTTTTTTGACAACCCTTCTGTGTTAGCAAAACAATATTTTGCCTGAAAATTGTTAAAAAAGTTTTAAATAGTAGCAGATATTTACCTATGCAAGGGGTAGACAATATTGTTTCATTCTTCTATGTATTTTTGGAATTTATTTTGTTGACATTTGAATTTGATATTGCATAAATTCAAATAAATTGTTCGATCAAAACCATTTCGTTTAAAAACATATTTAGTTATTTATATTGACACGATGATTTATTGTCTATATTTATTGGATCTCAGTCTTTTGCGATTGAAAAAAACTTAAAACAGTCGATGGCCAAAACAGCGCTGTTTCAACTACATGCTCGAATATTTCAAGACTAAAATTATACTACGTTCGGACCGACATTGAAAACCTCTTGAAAAAATAATTTGTGGATTGTGGAACCAAAGTCGTTCTGACCGACATTTTGTGTTTTCGATGTGTTTTCATTGACAATTCACAAATTTATTTGTTTTTTTTTTACAATGAAAATGGTAAGATTTAGAATCTTTAATATTTGCTTATATTTATCACGACAAGAAAATTTTAATAATTAAGGTATTGGCTATGAAAAGCCAGATAAATACCTTGCGCAACGATGATTCTTCAAGAGAATTGGTGGAGACTCTTACTACCCAGCACCTTTGACTTGCAAAAAAGATAGAAGAGTTGAACAAACAACGTTTAATCCTATTAGGTATAATAAAGGAACTTGGGACGCCGATTAAATCATGTTGGACAAAAGTTTGTATAGGTTTTTACTGATGCAAATGTTTTCAATTAAATATAATTAATTCCTGCAACGTAAGAATAATTTTTGGGAACATGATTGCCATCGAAATAAATCTGTGTTTTTTAAAGAACATTTTCGTTCATTTAATGAATTATACGACATCCTTCGGCCTCTGCAAATTAATTAATTTAGGCCGCTGTGAATAGCACACCTTGTTGCTGCAACTCCACTGCCATTTCTTCTAAAATGTGGCCATTTTTTCTGGGCCTGCGAAGAGCACACACCTTATTTTGCCACAATTCACAATTCTCTCACCCCAGGAATTTCTTTTTTTGTACTTTTGTTTTTTCTCCATTCTTTTTTAAAATATAAACAAATATCAGCTGACAATTTGATGATGGCAAAATATGTCTTCCAATTATATCGACTAAACTAGAGCAGACATTTATTATAATTAGTGGAATGTAAGTTTTCAAGAAGTTTTCAGCGAAAACGGAGATTTCGTTTGACAGATTTTGACTTGCAAAAGAGATATTGGGCTGTTTAAAAGTGATGGTGCAATAATACTGTATTATCACCAGACTTTCAAACATATGCCAACTTATAGGTTGTTTGGATAATAGATTTTGCCCACCTATGGTGTAGGTTTGTCTGTGATGTGTGTAAAAAAATACCTTAAAATTGGATTAAATCCCCGTTCCTCAACTATGTTTGCAGCAAATGATGTTATTTGAAACACACTGTTATACTTTTGAATATTATGCAAGATATGGTTTGATAGTGGATCCTGTCCTAAAAGTAGTGAATTCAGTGGTTCAGGTAGTGTTGTTAGTTGTGGTAATTTGACCTTTCCATTCGCACAATATAATCCTGACGGTTCTTGTGGAAACTTTAATGCAATGCAATATTGACAAATAGAAATCATTGTCCCAATATTGACTGATTTATAGCCGGCATAATCGACCGTTGGTTCATATCTAAACGCCAAACGTTGGTAATTAATTGAACCGGTTAGCCTCCTGTCTGATGTCGATGGTATAGGTTCTTCCGTAGTTGTTGTAGATCTCACTTCTGAAATTCGCACTCTGTTTGCCTCCAAACATTGCCTATTTTTATTTATATAGATGAGAGCATATTATTAAAAAAATGCCCATTTTTCTTTCCTTCTAAAATACAACCTTTTGTAAAGCAGTGTCAAAACTTTGCTGTCACTACTTATCAAACCATTTATAATTGAATCCTGAGTACGAATGAGAAAACATGATTGTCATTAGTGCCAAAAGAGATTCCCAAAATGGGAAATAAAAAAAAAACGATTGTTCAGAAAAAATGGTAAGTTGGATAAATAGTGTGTTAATTTATAAATATAATTTGTATATAACTAATTTATTTTTATAGCATTGGAAACATTAATCATTACTCAACTTTTCACCAACAGCATAAAGGAATTGTTGGGTAAGTTGTACAAAATATTATTATATATTATGTGCATAAGCGTGAACAAAATTTCTTACGCAATTGTTGCACCTGAAAAAAATATATATAAAAATAATATATATATTTTTTTTGGTATAAGAGACCCTCTTTTTTCAATTAATTTTTTGTATTTTTTCAGTTTATGCCCTCAAAAGTTGCTCCACTGTGGAGTTCGAAGAGATACATACCTTCCAAGGAGAAGCTTGAGAATCTTGACCATACAAGACATCGCTTGGAAGCCCCCGTCTGGTGTCAATATCCGTTACCTACATGGGCTGACTATGCGCGCATGTGACACCCCAAAAGATTTTTCAGCTCTTATTAATATCTTATTCCGATATTATAACTATTTTTATCTAATTAATATTTATAATATTCATTTATCAATATTTATATTAATAATGTTTTTCTTTTCTTTATATTTTTTCTTTTAATTTTTTTCTGATTTTATAATTATCTTTATTCATTTAATATTTTTTCAGCTATTATTAATCTTTTTTCCGAATTTATTATTTTTTTTTATTTAATTAATCTTTTTTCAGCTTTAAATAAAGTTGAAATAAATAATTTTAAAATTAAAAAAAATTTTGTTTGAAATTTAAAAAATAGGGATAAAAATGCAACCCTGCATCAGCCGACTATTAGGGATATTAGAGCAGTTCAGCTATATTTTTATGTAAATAATTTATGAATGAGCTCAACAGACACGTATGTTCACATGTATACGTACGTGTGAAGGGAAAAGTGGTTAAAAGCTGCACGAGCAGCAATGCTGGCATATGGCAGAGTCAACACTTTTTGAGTTTGAAAAGCTTCGGTTTAACCAGTTTTTTGACCACTTTTGGCTGGCAGGGAAAACATAATCAGTAAACTTTATGTAAATTACATTTTTTGTCAAAAAAATCAATGGTTATACTTCGAATTAACAACAGAAGTTGGAATATTAATAGTTGTGTTTTTATGAACTGACTAATAAAAAATAAATAATCAAAATGAAAATAAAATAATGTACAAATTATACTACGTTCGGACCGACATTGAAAACCTCTTGAAAAAATAATTTGTGGATTGTGGAACCAAAGTCGTTCTGACCGACATTTTGTGTTTTCGATGTGTTTTCATTGACAATTCACAAATTTATTTGTTTTTTTTTTTACAATGAAAATGGTAAGATTTAGAATCTTTAATATTTGCTTATATTTATCACGACAAGAAAATTTTAATAATTAAGGTATTGGCTATGAAAAGCCAGATAAATACCTTGCGCAACGATGATTCTTCAAGAGAATTGGTGGAGACTCTTACTACCCAGCACCTTTGACTTGCAAAAAAGATAGAAGAGTTGAACAAACAACGTTTAATCCTATTAGGTATAATAAAGGAACTTGGGACGCCGATTAAATCATGTTGGACAAAAGTTTGTATAGGTTTTTACTGATGCAAATGTTTTCAATTAAATATAATTAATTCCTGCAACGTAAGAATAATTTTTGGGAACATGATTGCCATCGAAATAAATCTGTGTTTTTTAAAGAACATTTTCGTTCATTTAATGAATTATACGACATCCTTCGGCCTCTGCAAATTAATTAATTTAGGCCGCTGTGAATAGCACACCTTGTTGCTGCAACTCCACTGCCATTTCTTCTAAAATGTGGCCATTTTTTCTGGGCCTGCGAAGAGCACACACCTTATTTTGCCACAATTCACAATTCTCTCACCCCAGGAATTTCTTTTTTTGTACTTTTGTTTTTTCTCCATTCTTTTTTAAAATATAAACAAATATCAGCTGACAATTTGATGATGGCAAAATATGTCTTCCAATTATATCGACTAAACTAGAGCAGACATTTATTATAATTAGTGGAATGTAAGTTTTCAAGAAGTTTTCAGCGAAAACGGCAGGTTTAACCAGTTTTTTGACCACTTTTGGCTGGCAGGGAAAACATAATCAGTAAACTTTATGTAAATTACATTTTTTGTCAAAAAAATCAATGGTTATACTTCGAATTAACAACAGAAGTTGGAATATTAATAGTTGTGTTTTTATGAACTGACTAATAAAAAATAAATAATCAAAATGAAAATAAAATAATGTACATATATAAAAGCATTGTATTTTGCTTCAATACATGCATGCGTATAATTCCCCCAGACGTCTTTCGCGTTGCGAAGCCAGCAAGCTACTGATCTGACATCGCTTATATCAGTGGTCTGTACAAGAATGATAGAAGACAAGATTTGGACAGGCTGAAGCGTTCACGACCCACGAATGGGAATAGGCAACAGAAGAATTGTCAAATGGAAAACGGAAATGTGAAACATAGTGAACCAAATTGAATATTGTGCAGATAAAATATCACAATGAACGTAATTCTTAAAATCTTCATTAATAAAATGATCCAATATAATCATTCATATTTATAATTTTGCCAACTTTTTTGTTGGTTGGAAAAGTGAAAAAAATTCTTTATAGACGACTTTTTTGTACTTCTTTTTCAAGTTAATACATTTTTCACTTAGAATTTTAAATAATAATTAAGCACTAGCCTTGATTTCAGCTCTTTGTTTTTGGTTTTATTGTTTTTTTTTTTGTACAATTTGGTTTGCTCGCGTGTTCGGGGTCGTGAAAGTTGTTTTTTTACTCAAAAAATTAGTAGAAACTAGCTGAAGAGAGCGTCAGCAAGCAGACGTCAGATGTAGAAACAGCTGTTGAAAAGAATGTGTAAATCAGGGCTGCTTGGAGTATTTACTTTGATTTAGTTCTTTTTAACAATTTTTTTTTGTAAATTTTTAAACTAATTAATAATATGCATACAAATGTGCATATATTAATTAATTTATTGTTTTTATTTAAAAAATGTGCATATATTAATTAATTGATTGGTTTTTATTATAAAAGTCGATTGAGTTTTTACTTTCATTAATTTACTTCAGTTTAAAAGATGTTGAATAACAATTTATTCAATATTATATTCATTAATTTTTAAGATGTAATACGACGTAATTGCTAAACACTGCACTCGGATGTCTACCTGCCAATTTCTGTTAGTTTTCCGTTTCTCTACTTTTGCTAGCTGTGAGAGTAACTTGCCATTTTTTACATTTTTCTCTCCCAAAAAGCCAGTAGCTGCCAGCAGTAAATGTACAAAGCGACTGCTCGGCACAATTGTGCATCACCCGTTGTACTCATTTATTCATTTTAGTTATTTTATTATTAAAACTACTATGTATGTTATATCATAAAAGCCTTAACTTGACTGTCTTTAAACAGCTTAAATGTATTACATAACATCAAACGACATTCATAACAGTAAGGCATTTCGCGCTGGGCACTTATGTAAAGTGTCACAGCCATGCGCGATGTTCAATCGTTGCTGGTTCGACAATAGTGGTGAGCGATATTTCACTACCGGTGATTTTAACGCTGTGACTGAAAAATCACTTTAGCGACAGTGACTGCTAGGCCGTAATATCAGTGATTGGTGCTTTTTCTACAAGCCACTCAAGAATGATAGAATACAAGATGTGACGCAATAAAGACCCCTAAACACACGAGCAAAACAAACAACGGAAGACAAACTGACAAATTGCACGGTAGTACAAAACAATAAAAGCAAAACAGAGAGCTGAAGTCAAGGCTAGTGCTTAATTATTATTTAAATTCTAAGTGAAAAACGTATTAACTGGAAAAAGAAGTCCGCAATGGCGGAATTAAACAACAATAGTACAAAAAAGAGTTTTGAAGTCAAGGTTAGTGCTAAATTAACGTTCATGTACAATAAAAGCAATAATCATTTTCGCAATAAAAATAAACTTTTGATGAAAACATCTCATTTTTTATTCATTCACTCAATTTTTTTTATTTTTCGGTTGTCGAAAAGTAAAAAGCATTTATTTATATATGATATAAATGTGTTTTCATAAGAGTTTTCTGTTTTAAGGTCACGTAAATATCACTTTAGTTAACAAATATGATTTATGATTATGATTTTGTAATATTAGGTTGTACATTGTGACTATATTTAATTAAATAAGTGCTGAACACAACGACGACCACACGACACGACGTAGCGACGGCTGACTACAAATATGATATGACGGCAGCGAAATATGTATGTATGTATGTGATTGGCGTTGCAACCGTTTAGCCGGTTATAGCCGAATCGACGATAGTGCGCCATCTCTCTCTCTCCTTCGCAGTTCGGCGCCAGTTGGAGATCCCAAGTGTAACCAGGTCGCTCTCCACCTGGTCCCTCCAACGGAGTGGAGGCCTTCCCCTTCCTCGGCTTCCTCCGGCAGGTACTGCATCGAACACTTTCAGGGCTGGAGTGTTTTCGTCCATTCGGACAACATGCGTAGCCGCTGTCTTTTTATTCACTGAACTATGTCAATGTCGTATAAATCGTACGACGCTCATCGTTCCATCGTCTGCGGTATTCGCCGTTGCCAATGTTCTGAGGACCATAAATCTTGCGCAAAATTTTCCTCTCGAAAACTCCTAGTGTCGTCTCATCTGATGTTGACATCGTCCAAGCTTCTGCACCGTAGAGCAGGACGGGAATGATAAGCGACTTGTAGAGCTTGATTTTGGTTCATCGAGAGAGGACTTTACTGTTCAATTGCCTACTCAGTCCAAAGTAGCACCTGTTGGCAAGAGTTATTCTGCGCTGGATTTCGAGGCTGACATTGTTCGTATTGTTGATGCTGGTTCCCAGGTATACGAAATTATCTACGACCTCGAAGTTATGACTGTCAACAGTGACGTGGGAGCCAAGACGCGAATGCGCCGACTGTTTGTTTGATGACAGGAGATATTTCGTCTTGTCCTCATTCACCTCCAGACCCATTCGCTTCGCCTCCTTATCCATGCGGGAAAAAGCAGAACAAACGGCGCGGTTGTTGCCTCCGATGATATCAATATCATCGGCGTACGCCAGGAGCTGTACACTCTTGTAGAAGATTGTACCTTCTCGGTTTAGCTCTGCAGCTCTTATAATTTTTTCCAGCATCAGGTTAAAGAAGTCGCACGATAGTGAGTCACCTTGTTTGAAACCTCGTTTGGTATCGAACGGCTCGGAGAGGTCCTTCCCAATCATGAAGGAGCTTTTGGTGTTGCTCAACGTCAATTTACACAGCCGTATTAGTTTTGCGGGGATACCAAATTCAGACATCGTGGCATGAAGGCAGCTCCTTTTTGCTGTCGAAAGCAGCTTTAAAATCGACAAAACGGTGGTGTGTGTCGATCCTCTTTTCACGGGTCTTCTCCAAGATTTGGCGCATGGTGAATATCTGGTCAGTTGTCGATTTTCCAGGTCTAAAGCCACACTGATAAGGTCCAATCAGTACGTTGACGGTGGGCTTTAGTCTTTCACACAGTACGCTCGATAGAACCTTGTATGCGATATTTAGGAGGCTGATCCCACGGTAATTGGCGCAGATTGTGGGATCTCCCTTTTTATGGATTGGGCAGAGCACACTGAGATTCCAATTGTCAGGCATGCTTTCTTCCGACCATATTCTGCAAAGAAGCTGATGCATGCACCTTATCAGTTCTTCGCCGCCGTGTTTGAATAGTTCTGCCGGTAATCTATCGGCCCCCGCTGCTTTGTTGTTCTTCAAGCGGGTAATTGCTATTCGAATTTCTTCATGGTCGGGTAATGGAACATCTGTTCCATCGTCATTGATTGGGGGATCGGGTTCGCCATCTCCTGGTGTTGTACTCTCACTGCCATTCAGCAGGTCGGAGAAGTGTTCCCTCCATAATCCCAGTATGCCCTGGACATCGGTTACCAGATTACCACCTTGGTCTCTACATGAGGATGCTCCGGTCTTGAAACCTTCGTTAAGTCGCTTCATTTTTTCATAAAATTTTCGAGCATTCCCTCTGTCTGCCAGCTTCTCAAGCTCTTCGTACTCACGCATTTCGGCCTCTTTCTTTTTTTGTCTGCAGATGCGTCTCGCTTCCCTCTTCAGCTCTCGGTATCTATCCAATCCCGCACGTGTTGTGGTCGTTTGCAACGTTGCGAGGTAGGCAGTCTGTTTTCTCTCCGCTGCGAGACGGCACTCCTCATCGTACCAGCTTGTTTTTTGTCGTTGCCGAAAACCAATTGTTTCGGCTGCAGCGGTACGCAGTGAGTAATGTATGAAACAGCAATTTCATTGATGCCGTACTGAAACCTTTGACTGCAATAAAACTTACAAATTTAGTTCCAAGTGAAATTTTTGTCTAAGAATCGTATAAAAAGGTAGATTTATTTGTTTCAAATAATCGATTGTTATTGAAAATTATATATCTAAGCTATTTTACGCTGCTGCTGGCAAAATAACGTCATACTTGTTAGAACTTGGAATAATTTTACTTTTTACATATTAGTGGCAGCTCTACAGTGGCCATTGTCGTCGGCAAAATTAGAAATATTTCTAATTTGGCGACAGCGAAGACTTCACTTCTTTTGTCGCGAAGCCGTGCTATTTTAATATATATATTTTAATATTTGACAGATGTCGCTCGTCGTTTTTCGTCGTCTATGTGTTCAGCACTTGAACGATAGAGCGTAAACGTACGTGTGATCTGAGTCGGCACAAATGTGCCAAGCAGCAAAGACAACATGATACGAAACTCTTTCATTCGAGAGAGAGCTGTCAAAGTCCACATTTTTTATCACATTTGGCAGTGGTGCCACTGGTAGAAAACATAAGTTAGGAGATTTTTACTCGATTTCTTGGTTATTTATTGATTTGCAATTTATGATTTATAGAAACTTCTTAACCAATACTACGTCAACACATACATTTATAAATACATATTTTAAGATAAGCAATAAACATAAAAACAACAAAATATTATAATAATTCACAATCGTACATATTATAAGTCAACATAAAAAAGAATGTAACTTAGTTTTCTTCAAATTATTTATTCCATTTAAATTAAAGTTAATAATAATTCAAAACCACAAAAAAAAATTATCGTACAAAAACGAACTATTACATCATTTATTTCTGCGGGATAGCTCGTCATTTTGACTGCCAGCTGTTCAGTAGCCCATGATCTGGCTTTGTTGCCAACATCAAAAATGAGTTCATGGGCTCTCTCAACAAGCAAACGAGAAGAGTTTCGTACAAGAATGATAGAATACAAGATTACGACATAGTGACGCGCTCACTACCCCCCAAAGGGAATAGGCAATAGAAGAATTGTCAAATGGAAAACGGAAATGTAAAATATAGTGAACCAAATTGAATAATGTGCAGATAGAATATTACAATGAACGTGAGTCTTAAAATCGTCATCTATAAAAAGATCCAATATAATAATGCATATTTATAATTAAAATTATATGTTTTCTTACAAAAAGTTGATTGGGAAAGTGAAAAAAACTCTTTATATACGACTTTTTTGTACTATTGTTGTTTAATTCCGCCATTGCGGACTTCTTACGTTAATACATTTTTCACTTATAATTTTAAATAATAATTAAGCACTAGGCTTGACTTCAACTCTTTGTTTTGGTTTTATTGTTTTGTACTAGTGTACAATTTGTTAATTTTTCTTTCGATTTTTGTTTTGCTCGTGTGTTTGGGGGTCTTGAGTGCGTCACTCAACAGGAAATTAAATCCCAAAAAAGCTAACTGTAAACGAATGGCGTAATCTTGTCTTCTATAATTCTCGGTTTCGTATCATATTATCCATGTCAAGCAGTGCCGACTACTGGTTTCAACGTACACTCAATGGGCGCTCAGAAAGCGCTCGGCGGGCTGTACTAAATTTATCAACTCTACAAATGTAATGCTGTTCAAGTGTCTACTGATGCTGTTTTTGAATATAGCATTGGCACGCGGTGTAGTGTTTAATTGCGTTGAGGCATTATAAAACATCCAATCCTCAATAATTTGCGTCATTTGCTTTGGAACGTAATCCAAGGTACAATTATCCACTGAATATTTCAAATTATATTCCAACAGCAATGTATATATTAAAGTTTTGTCTTTAAACGTATTCGCTGAAGTCAAGATAAGAACTTATAAAAAAAATTATTTTGGGAAATATTTAGAAACATGTTAATATCGAGACATTTGTAAATGTAGTAGAAGTTGTGTGGCAGCTCCCTACTCTCCTACTTTGTTTGAGTTCATACGATAAAAATTTTGTTTTAGCAACAAGTACTTTATAGGCGACTAAGGAATGCACCGAATTGTTCGTGCTCAAACAACCAGCTTTGTATTTTTGTTTATAAGTCTGAGTTTGGACCGTCAAAGTCATCGTATATTGGGTATTCTACTCGTGAAATTTACTTTTCCATAATTCTCAACTTCTACAATTTCATTTAATTTTTAGCAAATATTGCACAAAATCGGACCACTGTCACGCCTACAAAATTGCGTTAAAAATGTATAAAGAGCTATAACTTCATCACAATAGAGGGGACATGTGTGTTTCCGAAAATAAATTAAAGGCGTTTAAAAGCCAAATAAAGATTTAACTTATCAAATTTTTCACATTTCTCGATAAAAGTACATAAAAAGTTTTCTCAGTCTCACTTTGTGGTAAAGCAGTTTATTGACGGAATGAATGATTGCATGAACATTTTCGATCGTTAATCCTTATCGTATCGAAATCGAATTTGCTGTGGATTCAATGAATATGTCATTATGAAGAGAACGAATCAGATGGAATTCAAAATTGAGTTGTATGAGAAGTAAGCGTGGTTGTCAACCGATTTCGCCCTTTTTTATCCGTCTCATTTCTTTGAAATCGGTAAACCATTTTCTGAGATATAGTTTTTTACCCATAAGTAGGCGACGCCACGCCCGTTTTCCATTTTTTTCATAAAACAAGTAAGGAAAGTCTAAGTTCGGGTGCAATCGAACATTTTATACTCTCGCAATTTATTGATATAGTTTTATTAAGATAATACACAATTTGACCCAAATATTCGGCATAAAGTCCAATAGAATAACGAAAATCATCATCTAATATATAGTAAATGAGGGATGAGGTAATTCCTGAACCGATTTCACTCATTTTCACCACCAAGGTACACTATATCCAAGACTATACGCTCACTTAATTTTCCTAAGATATCTCACATATTAACCAATATTTGCGGAATATCCTTCGCAATCTTCATGCGCCGAAACTGTGTAATTGAACCCGACTTATTGTGACGCAGTCATCGAATAATGTGATATGTGAGCTGGTAAACCATCAACTCTGTACATTTACGCACCGGAACAGAATACAAAAATTGTTGTTTATCAAGCTGCTATTATCCCATCATATCCATTTTTATGGTGTGTAATGGGGAACGTAAGAGAAATTACTGCAGAAACATTGGTTGATATAGCTTAGTTAGCTTACTTAGGAGTGAGGCCAGGCCCACTTAAAAATTCTTAAAATTACATCCAGAAATGCCCCTTCCTAGTGCGATCGTTTATACCAATTTTTTAGCATTATTTATGGCTTAGTTATGACACTTTATAGGTTTTCGGTTTCGGTATATTATAATTATAATTATTGATTTAAGGACAAATGTAAACAAAATAAATATGCGTCAAAAGAATTTGATGAGCGGTTTTATGCTGCAGCATCAGGACCTGGAAAAAAATATTTTGTCTAATTGTGGACAAGGCAAAGTTGTAGCAAATAAGCTATGGGATACATTGACGCTACAACTTAACGCTGCCGGACCACCGATGAAATATGTAAATATGTAATATGAAATATATAATAATAGAGGTATTTGTTGATCAAAACCACAATATAAAAAAAATTCCATTCAACAAAGCTTCGAAGCAAATGCCTGGCGGTGGTTCGTACGACAAAAAGTTTTTAGCTGTAGCTCAAGAGCAACTCCTCCAAGCTTGAAAAGCTTTCTCTCTTAAAATCCAATTTACGTGCATATGAAGTAACGCAAACCCATATCAATAAAAATCTTGAGAAATTAATTGTTTTGAAAGAGAGGTCCCTACAAATAAAAGAAGAGGCACACAAAGCCGATATGCAAATAAAAACTGTGAAGTTGTAAATCAAAACTCATAAGCTTGATGTTTTAAAGATAAAAGTTTAGAAATAAACACCATTATTTACAATATATTATTTCCAAGTTCCTATTTTTATGGAAAATATATTTTTTAAAACAAAATATGAATTCAAATGTCCTTTTCAATTATTAACTAAAGACAACATGATATGGTCTTTAATTATATAATTTTAGTTAATTGAATCTCATTTCCCGTATCTATTTCGGTATCAATGTTTTCGTTTACAAAATATCTGCAATATGTTGATTTTTAAATTGCATGCATATGTTATGCAACGCTGCACATACATTGCCGAACATTGCCATCTTTTCAGGACTATACCGACTTATTTTATCATTGCTGAGAATTTTTCATCGCCCTTTCAGTATACCAATGGTGCGTTCAACAAAACAGCGTGCTTTTGAATGGATTTAATTAAACCGTGCTTGGCGCGAGCCAAATTCGGAGTTTCTAAATGGTGTCAAAGGATATCCAGAATCTCCTGTTAATTGAGAAAATGAATAGATATGTCTATAAATATATTTTGTAGCTGTATATGTTCATGTATTACCCAAAAGCCAGACATTTTTCAAATTGTTTTCATTGTATACTTCCTCCAAAAATCTTATATTTTTTCTTTTAGAATGAAAGTCACATTTATTTTTTATTAATAACAAAAAAATGTGTCAATGTCAAACACCATCGTTCCAAAGGATATTCAGAATCTCCTGTTAATTGAGAATGAATAGATATGTATATATATATGTCTATAAATATATTTTGTAGCTGTATATGTGCATACAGAGGTAGTCAAAATTATTTACAAATCGGACGTTTTTTACAAGTTTCACACAAAATGCATTCGCTTGTTGTTGTTGTCGCAGGGTAACAAAATGCTATGTTGTTGTAAACCTTGATCTATTCCTGAGCGAATAAAGTCAGTTTGGCAAGAATAGCTAGAAATATGGCGGAGATATAAGTAAATGAACAAGACTCGCAGTAGTAGCGTCAAAAGTATTTACACACGGCGATTTATCCTTTATCCTTGGATTTGGTTTAAGCAAGAGTAGTAATTGAATTCTATTGCAGTTATAACAACCTAACTCAGCCTTAAAATATAAAAAATGGTAAACAAAATGCAGAAAACAAAGGAATTATCGATTACCCGCGCGAAGTGCCTTTTTAGTAGTATATTACGCACGTAAACCCTTACCGAATGCCTATCAGTTTCCTTCATTCTATTGCATTCTTATCGCAATATCTTTCTATGTATTTTAGATTATCTACTTGTAGGTTTCGACAATGTTCGACAACGACTGAATGATAGAGCGCAAGAATGATAGAAGACAAGATAACGACATAGTGACGCGCTCACGACCCTCGAATGGGAATAGGCAACAGAAAAATTGTCAAATGGAAAACGGAAATGTGAAACATAGTGAACCAAATTGAATAATGTGCAGATAAAATATCACAATGAACGCAATTCTTAAAATCTTCATTTATAAAATTATCCAATATAATAATGCATATGTATAATTAAAATTATATGTTTTGTTACAAAAAGTTCGGCATTTTGCTAACTTTTTTGTTGTTGGAAAAGTGAAAAAAACTCTTTATATACGACTTTTTTGTACTATTATTGTTTAATTCCGCCATTGCGGACTTCTTTTTCAAGTTCATACATTTTTCACTTAGAATTTTAAATAATAATTAACCACTAACCTTGACTTCAGCTCTTTGTTTTGGTTTCATTGTTTTGTACTAACGTAAATTTGTCAGTTTTTCTTTCGTTTTTTGTTTTGCTCGCGTGTTTGGGGTCGTGAGTGCATTACTCAACAGGATATTTACGTTCAATTATAATTCAAATAATTTTTGCTTTTGTTTTGTTTCACTTTTGAAGATATTCGTAAGTCATTTAGAGCAACACCAGGGAAGTTATTTCATAAAATTTCTATTCGTTACGTATTGAGTGTGGCGATCCGGACACTCGAAACGTTACGATATTTCACTAAATACGATTATTCGTTCGCTCACGACTGCCGCGATTCGGGCCTAGTTTTTTATTTTTTTTTTTCAAGACTGTTTCAGCTTCGCTTCAATTCGAGGTAACAGCAAACTGTTTCAATTTCATATAACGCTTAATTTTTTATAAAGATATATTAATATATATTATTATTAGATATATATTTTAATATAACGCTTATTATTTTATTATAATTATTGAGTACATACATATAAAGAACCACTTAATAGTCCCTTTGTTTAAACATATTTCCAGATTCTACTTTTTGAACGAACTACAAATACGGCTTATGCTCCTGGGCACTGCGTCTTTCCTGGAGGAACTTTCGAGGAGGCATCAGATGAATGTCAAGAATGGATAGATTATTTTAAAGAGTACGGCGTAACATCGAATCAACTGGATAGACTCATTGTTAAAGAAACTAATATTAAAAGGGCAAGTCCGCTTTTAACCAGTGGTAAAAATTTTCCACGTGATATTTCTTTACGTATAACTGCTTGTCGCGAAACATTTGAAGAAGTCGGAATTTTATTTTTTCGCAATCATGAAACACTTAAAAGGTTAAATTCGGCACCTACTTTTGGAGAAAACTTTGAAGATGTAAATTTTGATCGGGTAGGATGGCAGTTTGCCGTACATAATGACGCTAAACAATTTCTTAATTTATGTCGGCGGCTCCATATAGTACCAGACCTATGGTGTTTGTACGAATGGTCACTATGGCGTAGTCCATTCACTGCGAAAAAGAGGTTGGTTTAAAATTATATTCATTCTGCATAAGGAAGTTTGTTTGTACCTATTTAAATATTCAACACAATATTTTGCCCATGTATTATGTATTATTTAATAGTCTTGACAGACGGCAGCGCTAATCTGCATTATCGGGCTTAAATTGCTTTAACTTGCATTTTAATGCAATTAGTAATGCACAAAATTTTGTGCATTTAGCTGAATTTACCAAAAAAAAGAAAAAGACATAAACAAATGGTTTATATTTATATTTTGCAAAGTAAATTATGTGCAAATATATTAACAATAACTAATTTTAATGCTTTTAGATGGCAGAAAGCAAATAGCTAAATGTTTCAACAACAACAACGACAACCGAAAATGTGCTGATTTGTTTACTTTTTTAATGATTCTGTCATTAACATTTCTTAAGGCGCATTAATTTTGCTCGTCTGTGACTGCTACAAAAACGCAGAACTAATGCACGGTTGTTAAGGTCAATGATATCGATATCATCCGTATATGCCATAATTAAACACAAGCATAAGCAATAGAGTTGGACCTTTTTTTTGTGGAAAAAACATAAATCTGCGCAAAAAAAATTTACCACTTTTTCTAGCTGTATTCATGCCTTACATTTTATTTAATAATTTAAAATTTATATCAAGTTAAAAACATTAAAAAAAATTTTATTCTTTTTGACAATAATTTGTCCTGTGAGACATAATGTACATAAGTACGGCAGCCAAAGAAAGCGAACAGAGAGTAACCAATCGAATAGAGCCAATAGTAGACAATGAGTATAGTGAATAGAGAAACGTATATAAATAGTAATGCAGTGACCGATACTCCGATACTCGACCGATTGAACTCTCCATGATCATTTGTCTATTATATTTTCGGTGCATTGTAGGCGGAAAGATATTTAAAAGCCGCTTCATCCTTTTCCATTACGACTCCTCAACATATCTACTGATTTAATATTATGTTTACATATAATGAGATTATATCCATTTACGAGCTTAACTCGATAATCTGTAATTAAGAAATGAGTTTTCCCATACTAAATTCCTCTTGATAATCCGAGATTATAAAATTATCTCGTTTTTTACAACTAGATTTTCGGTGTTATTTCTAGTTTTATCGATAATTTTTCGAAGAAGAGGAGAAATGTCAAATGAAAATGAAAACAAAAATGGCCGACAGCGAGAGAAAGATGTGTAATACAAGAACATACAACACATTTGACAATTGATAATCTCATTTGGCTATATGTAAACGGTTAGATTATTGAACGAGCTTAGAACAAGATTATTTTCATATGTAAACATACTATAAACTAAAACATACTAGTGGTTCACTCTGAATATTAGTATGTCGACATAACACATTCTTATTTATGTTTACAGATATGACACCGTGTTCTATTTCGCAAGCTTAACGAAAACGCCAGCATTACTTATGGAACACAATGAAGTAAAAAGCGCCATGGTTAGTATTTGAAAGTAATATAATACGTTCATGTATGTACAATCTATAAAATTACGATCAATTTAGTTTTATTTATTTAACTTTATTAATTTTATTTGGTTTAAATACTCTAAACAACCGGTGCGCTTTTTCTTATGACATGCTACAAATAACTTCAAAAGAGAACTGTGAAAGATTACTTCATTGGCTGGGAGTTCAACCAAGTTCTTAGGTCTTATTAAATTTCGTTGAAATTGATCGAGCAGTTCCTGAGATATGGCTTTTGATCCATAAGTGGGCGGTGCCACGACCATTTTAAATGTTTTTGAAGTTATACTTCTTAAACGAGTTCGGAAAAGTTGCGATAATTGTTGCGCAACAGCAACATTATGCATAAACATACATATGTACATGTTTATATGTCATTGAACAAACACACAAACTTACATTTGTATATGCGTGCACGTAAGTTTGTCAACCACCAAAAATCAAAAGCAATGTTCTACAAAAACAACAAGAGCCAAAAATTTATGTCGATATGTTTGCATGCTCATACATATTTACGACAAGCCGATTTTCTACCAACAACGCAATGTAGCGTCGCGCAGGCGGCCATCAATTTTTCGACACATCGATCGTTTGAATCGTTTCAAGTGATCCCTCCGTAATTATAAATGCGCACAATATGTATTGGATAGTATTGACTTAATATTAGCAAATATAACTAATTAAATGTATTTAAATATTCTACTAATATATGATGCCAAATATTAATGTAATTGATTTTAGTAAGAATCAAGACATAAAACAATCCATAATAATATGAGTTGGGGACATGTACCTCTTGTCCGTGGCAATGAAGATTTTACAAGAAATGTACTACAAGTGCACATATTTACACACATATGCTTCTTCTTCTTGACTGGCGTAGACACCGCTTACGCGGTTATAGTCCAAAACAGCGCGCCACGTATCCCTCCTTCTGGCAGTTTGGCGCCAATTGGTTATACCAAGCGAAGACAGGTCCCTCTCCACCTGGTCCTTCCATAGGAGTGGAGGTCTCCCTCTTCCTCGGCTTCCACCAGCGGGTACTGCATCGAATACTTTCAGAGCTGGAACACTTTCATCCATTCGAACAACATGACCTAGCCAGCGTAGCCGCTGTTTTTATTCGCTGGACTATGTCTATGTCGTCGAATAACACATACAGCTCATCGTTCCATCGTCTGCGGTATTCGCCGTTGCCAATGTTTAAAGGACCATAAATCTTCCGCAAAACCTTTCTCTCGAAAACTCCTAGTGCCGTCTCATCGAATGTTGACATCGTCCACGCTTTTGCACCGTAAAGTAGGACGGGAAGATGTCGAGAGAGGACTTTACTTTTCAATTGCCTACTTAGTCCATAGTAGCACCTGTTGGCAAGAGTGATTCTGCGTTGGATTTCCAGGCTGACATTGTTATTGCTGTTAATGCTGGTACCCAGGTAGACGAAATTATCTACAACATCAAAGTTATGACTGTCAACAGTGACGTGGGAGCCAAGACGCGAATGCGCTGACTGTTTGTTTAACGACAGGAGATATTTCGTCTTTTCCTCGTTCACCACCAGACCCATACGCTTCGCTTCCTTATCCAGTCTGGAAAAAGCAGAACTAATGGCGCGGGTGTTGTTTCCAATGATATCAATATCATCGGCGAACGCCAGTAGCTGTAAACTCTTATAGAAGATTGTACCTTCTCTATTTAGCTCTGCAGCTCGTATTATTTTCTCCAGCATCAGGTTAAAGAAATCACACGAGAGTGAGTCTCCTTGTCTGAAACCTCGTCTGGTATCGAACGGCTCGGAGACGTTCTTCCCGATCCTGACGGGGATACCAAATTCAGACATCGCGGCATAAAGGCAGCTCCTTTTCGTGCTGTCGAAAGCAGCTTTAAAGTCGACAAAGAGATGGTGTGTGTATTGGGCAGAGTACACTGAGATTCCAATCGTCAGGCATGCATCAGGCATCATATTCTGCAAAGAAGCTGATGCATGCACCTTATCAGCTCTTCGCCGCCGTATTTGAATAGCTCGGCCGGTAATCCATCGGCCCCCGCCGCCTTGTTGTTCTTCAAGCGGGTAATTGCTATTCGAATTTCCTCACGGTCGGGCAATGGAACATCTGCTCCATCGTCGTCGATTGGCGAATCGGGTTCGCCATCTCCTGGTGTTGTACTTTCACTACCATTCAGCAGGCTGGAGAAGTGTTCCCTCCACAAACTCAGTATACTCTGGTCATCAATAATTAGATCACCTCTGGGGGTCCTACAGGAGTATGCTCCGGTCTTGAAACCTTCAGTTAGTCGTCGGATCTTTTCGTAAAATTTTCGGTCATTACCCCTGTTGGCCAGCTTGTTAAGCTCTTCATACTCACGCATTTCGGCCTCTTTATTTTTTTGTCTGCAAATGCGTCTCGCTTCCCTCTTCAGCTCTCGGTATCTTTCCCATCTCCCTCGTGTTGCGGTCGATCGCAACATTGCGAGGTAGGCAGTCTGTTTTCTCTCCACTGCGAGACGACAATCCTCATCATACCAGCTGTTTTTTTTTGACATTTCCGAATACCAATGGTTTCGGTTGCAGCTGTACGTAAGGAGTTTGATATGCCGTCCCACAGCTCCCTTATACCGAGATGCTGATGAGTGCTCTTAGAGAGCAGGAGTGCAAGTCGAGTAGAAAATCGTTCGGCTGTCGGTTGTGATTGCAGCTTCTCGATGTCGAACCTTCCTTGTGTTTGTTGACGTGTGAGCTTTTCTACACAGAGGCGGGTGCGTATCTTAGCTGCTACAAGATAGTGATCCGAGTCGATGTTGGGACCACGAAGCGTAAGCACATCAAAAACACTGGAGACATGTCGTCCAACTATCACAACATGATCGATCTGGTTGCGAGTGATTCGATCCGGGGACAGCCAAGTAGCTTGATGGATTTTCTTATGCTGGAATCTAGTACTTCAGACGACCATATTTCGGACCCCGGCGAAGTCGATCAGCCTCAGACCGTTTGGTGATGTTTCGTCATGGGGGCTGAATTTTCCGACTGTTGTGCCAAAGGCACCTTCTTTACCCACCCTAGCGTTGAAATCGCCAAGCACGATGTTGGTACGTTCTAGGCGCTCATAGGTATCTTTGATCACTTCGTCCTTCTCTTCCGTCGGGGCCTGGGCGCAAATCAGCGATATGTTGAAGAACCTCGCTTTGATGCGGATTGTGGCTAGACACACATATGCATGTAAACAAATTTGCGACCATTATGCGTATGGTTCTTTTGATTTTTTTCTTTTTTCTTTCGTTTCTGTTTCATTTCTGCGAATTCTTAACTAGTTTATGTGGCTTTTGGTTGAAATTCTCTGCGTTTGCCGTTGAAAAGTTAAGACTACGCTTCACAGGATCATTTCTTGTAGTCAGTCTTCATGTACTTTCTTTGCAAATTGAAAGTATTACTTTTGGTTGGTGACATATTCACATGTGTATGTATTACATATTCACATGTCATGTGTATGTATTTTATTTCAATAAAATTAAATTTTTAAAATTTCTTAAGGTTGTGGGTTCGAGCCTCACCCGGGGCATTAAATTTTGTATTTATGTCAATAGAATTAAATTTTTAAAATTTGTTAAGGTTGTGCGTTCGAGCCCCACCCGGGGCATTAAATTTTTTATTTATTTCATTAAAATTAAATTTTTCAAATTTCTTAAGGTTGTGGGTTCGAGCCTCACCCGGGGCATTAAATTTTTTAAAAATGCAAACAAACAAATTCGTGAATTCTCAATGAAAACGCACGATGTCGGTCAGAACGACTTTGGTTCCACAATTTCTGTTTTCAATGTGCATAATGTTCATAGTGCAATGAACATAGCGCAACGCACTTTTAATAATTTTCATAGTGTATAATTGGATGCTAATAGGAAATGTGTACTGTAAGTTTAGTATACATATATATAGAGTTTGAGTAGTGTGAGAGATATATACAAAAATCCTACTTTTCTATCAAATTACATCGAAATATAGCCCTCTCTTTTTTTGTGGCTTAGTTATAACACTTTATAGATGTAATGGAATTTTGTGAACGTGGCAATAGTCAAATTTCCCCTCTACGCGTCACCGTGATCACTTTGGTATATAACTCTACATCTAACAGCCGGTTTCACGAAAGTTTTTAATTGAAAATTAAGTTCCATTTAATTTTAATTTTTATTTAACATTGCACTTAAGTTTCCTGCGTTTCACCATTATTGACATTTGGCATCCAAAAAATTAAAAGACAGGGATGTTAGTAAGAATAACAGCTGATTTATGTAAACAAATAAATTCTTTGTCAAAATGGTAAACAAATGGGAATTCACCTGATAGAAAAGCGTAACCATGTATAAATAATATTTAAATGGCAAAGCGTGACCATTTAAATAAAAATTAAGTCAAATGGTGAAACTGGAATTAATTATTTTTCACTTAAATTTGTTTCGTGAAACCGGCTGTAACTCTTTTAGTTTTAGGTGACACAAACAACCGTTATGTGAAAAAAAAAAACTATTATACTCTGTGCAACATGTTGCAAATAAATATTGCTTTCAGCACAACAAAGTGAATAAATTGTAAATTCTTTACAGTTGTCTGGAACACGGTTGTCGTGAACCAAATTTGGTCCATTTTTTATCTTGGTCAATTGGGCCATCACTTTGTGAAATGGTCCATTTTGAATGCAATACTTTAGGAAATTTACTTTATCAAAATAAAAGTGGCTATACACGATACACATGTATGTTCGATCGGTATGCGTTGGAAGCAGATTAACTCGTGTATGGGCTTGTGCGCATACCAATCCATGTTCGCGAAAATGTTTGATTTTTTACGATCGGTATGTACATGTTTGTCGTGTATGGCTATGGTAATTGGTGATTTGGAGTAGAAAAGAACAACGAAAAAACAAAATGTGTTAAATTTTAAAACAAAAAATGAGTTTGTTCAAATAATGTATTGTCTAAATATAGACAAATATATAAAATTGCTAAAAAACGTGCGTAAAATGGATTTGTATGTCGTGTATGGCGAAACGATTTCATACAGATCGAACACACATGTGTTATCGGGTATGGCTACTATAACTGAACAGGGTTTTACCATTATCGCTTCAATAATATTCAGTGGCAGCGTTGCTAATTGGTTTCACAACTGTTCTCGAAGTTATCGAATCTGGTAACACTAAGCCGCTGTGAAATTTGCGAAAAGCTACGCGGTGCGACAATATAATTTTGGATTGTAAAAAATAATTTGTCTTTTTTATGCATTATAACAATTCAGTTGTGGAAAGGAAATCGAATGGTAAACCGTTTTCACTTATGATTTTTTAGATGTATAATCTAAATTTGTTTATCGCAGACTGCAGAGATAAAAACAAAGATCGATAAGATAGCAATCATATATATCCTCCTGTTGCTCATCGAAATTTTACTTAGTGACACAACTCGTAAAGTCGATTTTTCAGGAGAGCGGTTTAAAGTTTTCAATTGTCTCTTATTTAGCATATGTAGAAAAACACTATAATTTTATTGACTAAACTAGAAAAATGCTGAGCATAAGTGGACTAAATAGAGCGTACTAAAGTTTTTCTTGAACATAAACGTCTTCCACTTTGAATTATAGCGTTATTTGTGAAAAATATAAATCAAATTCGCTGTCATAAGTTAAATGTGTCATTATTTCTGAAAACAAAATGAAAAGAAGAATTTAATTTACTTTTTACAAATATCAATGTAACGTAAAATATGACGTTCTTTCTGAAAAAAATATGACTAAATCTGGCACAACTAAGATACATATGTCGTTATTGTAGTTAAAAACACGTGGAATAACGACACATTCTTATTTTTCTAAGTATCAGAATGCATTATTTACACAATTATGATATTACACACATTTCTGCTTACTCAACTTAAAATCTGCTAACAGCTGCTAACTCTTTCGTGTAGCAGCGCCGTTTGAAGCTATTATCCTTCTGTTAATAAGCATCGACTGTATTCATCTGCACACCATATCGTTTATATCGCCATGTGCCAGTGAATTAAAGATTGTGCTTATTTCTATATTATTAAAGGCTCCTTCTATATCAAGAAATGCAGCCATTGTGTACTGTTTGTGATGTAGTGATTTTTCAATTACATTTATCAAATCATGAAGGGCAGTTTCGGTTGATCGTCCCTTCATGTAAGCCTGTTGTGACTTCGATAATGTATCTGCCATGATTGATCTTATATGTATATCTATTAGCCTTTCTAGTACCTTCAACATGAAGTATGTTAAGCTTATAGGTCTGAGTCCTTAGCATTATCGTGCGTTCTTCTGCCTGGTTTTGGAAGAAATACCACTTTGATTCTTTTCCAACTTCTTGGGATATAAGAATGCTTGCTTTGTAGATATTGCTGAGCCTTTGAACTATTGGTTTTTTCAGCTTTTGTAGCATTATAGGTATTATACCATCTGGTCCTGCCGCTTTAAACGGCGAGAAACTGTTTATTGCGTATATAATTTTCCTTTTGTCTACTATGTGACTAGAATTATCCTGTTCGTTGGTTTGTGTTACTGGTTGGACCTCCGTTACTGCTGTTTGTTGACACCCAGGGAAATATGTGCTTATGAGTACCTCCAGTGTTTCTTCCGCAAAGGAGGTCCACACATTCCCCCCGTCTTTATGTAAGCAGTACTGGTGTGTTCTTTTAATAGTATCTTTGTAACTTTCTATTGAGGTGCAAAAGGATCGCCATGATTCTGTTTTAGCTTTTTTAACTGTTTTTTTGTATTTTTTCATACAGTCTTTATATGGCTGCCAGACTTTAGTTCTGAAACTTTCGTTGAAGGCTTTCCTTAGTTGTGTTCTCAGGTTTTTAAGATCACCGTTCCACCAAGGAGGAGACTTCCTCTTTTTCAAAACTGTCATCGGTGTGGATTTATTGAACGAGGTTGATAAAATTGTTGAAATGTTACTTGAAAAAGCAACCCTGCTAATGACAATGCATATGTTTGATTTCGAATTCGTGCATAATTACATGCAACATATTGTTCCAATTTCATTCTTTCTGGTACTTCTAAATAAACTGTTCAATATTTAAGACGTGTGCGTTTCATTTAACAACAAAGTAAAGTTATACATAAGTTAGCAAGATGAGTGCTATGTACCAGATAGAGAAATTGGATGAGAATTTTTTTTTTTTTTTGATTCTTGGAGTATCCAAATGCGAAGTGTATTGGTACATGCAGAGCTATGGAAACTTGTATCGGGCGAGTCCCCAAAGTCAGAGGCAGGCACCGAGGGTGAGGCTGTGGCGAAGTGGACGGCGCAGGATGAGAAGGCACTTGCGATGATTACACTCAGTGTAAAACCCTCACAATTAAATTATTTGAAGAACTGTAAGACGGCAGCAGATGCATGGGAAAGGCTTAGGGAAGTGTACCAGCCAAGCGGTCCTGTTAGAAAGGTGTTATTGTATAAGAGGCTACTTAATCTCAAATTGGTTGAAGGTGAAAAAGTGGCAGTGTACTTAAATGCGTTTACCACGGCCAAAGATAGGTTGGCTGAAGTGGGCATTTCACTCAATGATGAGCTTATTGCCATACTATTACTATCGAGTCTTCCGAAAGAGTTTGAAAACTTTGTCATTGCAATGGAAACGCGAGATAGTCTGCCAACATTTGATGTTTTGAAGCTGAAACTTCTCGAAGAAAGCGAACGTAGAGTCAACATGGGCGACGCAGTCACAAAAGTTGAAGGTAGTGTTCAACAGGCATTTGCAGCGAAGTCGGCGCAGGGCAGCGAAAATAAATTTGCAGACAAACAGTCAAAAAATGTCATTTGCTTTCGTTGTGGACAGCGTTAGCACATAAAGGCAAATTGTGTTGCTAAGCGAAGCGAGCAACAAAACGACAAGTTGTAGCAACAGAAACAGTATTTATTTACTGTGTTAGCAACATCGGGCTGCAACATGTTTAACGGAACGAAGTGGTGTTTGGACAGTGGCGCAACAGCACACATGTGTTGCGACCGCAACATGTTCTCGAACTTTGTGGAATATTCTGAGTCGATCACGTTAGCAGGTGAGAACAGTTTGCAGGCAGAGGGTAAAGGCAGCGTGAAGATTTTTACAGACACTACTGTATTGACATTAAACGATGTGTTATACGTCCCGCGTATGAGGGGAAATTTTATTTCGGTCGGTCGTGCCGTTGAAATGGGATGCGATGTCAGTTTCGCAAACAAGGAAGCTGTAGTGAAAAAGCATGGTGTTGAGATTCTACGATTGAAACAAATAAACAATTTGTTTATCTTCGAAAATAAACGCAACAGCTGTGGCAGTATCATTCAGAATAGTGCAATGCTTTGGCATAATAGGTATGGGCACCTGAATTATGCGAGTTTGGCAGAACTTCGAAATAAATTGTTGGTACATGGCATGGATGAAGTGAATTTTTCTCAGAAGCCGGCATGTAGAACATGCATGATAAGCAAAATACAAGCACATCCACATTCAAAAGCAACAGAGAATAGATCAAAGAACGTGTTAGAGTTAATACATACAGATGTATGTGGCCGTTTGATACACAATCGTTGGGTGGATCAAAATATTTTCTGACATTCATTGACGATATGTCAAGGAGAATTTTCGTGCACTTTTTAAAATCAAAATCAGAAGTATTTGAGAAGTTTGTGACTTTTTGCACTATGGTAGAAAGGCAAACGGGCAGAAAAATAAAAGCAGTCAGAAGCGACAACGGTCGTGAATTTATCAACAGCGCATTTAATGAATATTTTGAGAAAAATGGTATTGTAAGACAGTTGACGGTTCCCTACACCCCACAGCAGAACGGTGTAGCGGAACGGGCGAATCGAACGTTGGTTGAAATGACTAGGAGCATGCTGGTACATTCGGGCAGAAGCAGTAGCTGAATAATATAACACCTTATGAAGCTTGGTTTAAACAAAAGCCTAAAGTGAAACACTTAAAAGTGTTTGGGTCAGCAGCAGTAGCGCTAGACAAAACTCATCATAAAAAGTTTGCGGCAAAAGGTAAACAGTTGAGAATGGTCGGTTATTCACTAGTTTCAAAAGCGTACCGATTGTATGATGCGGAGTTACGTCAAGTGGTCGAAAAGCATGATGTTTTGTTCGATGAAGCAAGTAGCATAGAAAGCGCTGAGAATGAAGAGGTGGCTTTTGAATTCGGGCACATGCAGCAATACTCAAGCGAAGATAATAACAACATAAGCAGTGCTGGTGACGCAATAGTTAACAACTGTGAAGATGATATCATAGAGAGTGGCGATGAAGCAAATCAGATGAGCAGCAACGATGAATATCTTAGCGCAGATGAGCAACCAGTTAAATATGCACCGGGTAGGCCTAAGTTGGTGAGAACGGGTAGGCCAGGGCGTCCTAAGAAGCAGTATAATGTGTTGAATGCAATGAACACAAGTGATGTTGAAATTCCACAAACATATGAAGAAGCGATGGCAAGTGAGCAGGCGTCCTTGTGGCAAGAGGCGATGAACAGGGAGCACCAGGCTCTCAGTGCAAACGATACATGGTCATTCGTAGATATGCCTAAGGGGCAGTCGGTTATTGGCTGCAAGTGGGTATATAGCCTTAAACGAGACAAGCACGGCAACATTGAGCGCTATAAGGCGCGTTTAGTCGCGAAGGGCTGTTCGCAGCAGTTCGGTGTTAATTATGTTTACACATTCTCTCCGGTTTGTCGTTTCGAAACCATAAGGTTAGTTTTGGCGTTGGCTGCAGAATTAAAAATGTTCCTGCACCAAATGGATGTATGCACAGCATACTTAAATAGCGAGCTGAAGGATGTTGTTTATATGAGGCAGCCGAAGGGTTATTGTAGTGGCGATAATCAGCGTAAGGTATTGCGATTAAACAAGGCTATATACGGGCTGAAACAAAGTGGCAGGGAATGGAATTCCAAGCTAGATAGAGCATTGCGTGACATTGGTTTTACTCAGTGCGAGAGTGAACGCTGTCTTTATAAGCAAGACATAAAAGGTAACCTTTGCTTGATACTTGTATATGTTGACGATCTTCTCTTAGCATGTCAGTCAAAGGAAGTGTTGGTTGACGTTAAAGCAAAAATAAGTGAAAGGTTCGAGTGCGTCGACAAAGGTTCTCTCCATATGTTTCTTGGTATGCAGATAGAGCGAGATGGCGAATTGGGCGAAATTTTAATTGGACAGCCACAGTACATAAAAGATTTGTTACGGCAACATCGTATAAGTGAATGCAGACCGACATATACACCACTAGATGTTGGTTTTCAAGTGGCATGCGACAGCGACGTTTGCAAGACATCTTATCAGTCTACAATAGGTGCGCTGATGTTGCTAGCACTTTCGACGAGGCCAGATATTTTCCATTCCGTAGCAAAGCTGGCACAGCGCAACAAAGATCCGCATAGTGAGCATCAGGCGGGTATAATGCATATATTGAGGTATTTAGCTGCAACTATAGATATGAAAATGCATTATCGTGCATGTAACAAACCACTGAAGGGGTATGCAGATGTAGACTGGGGCGGCGATAGAATTGACCGTCGATCTTATACTGGCTATGTGTTTTTCTTAGCTGGTGGTGCGATTTCCTGGAAATCAGAAAAACAAGATTGTGTTGCCTTGAGTAGCACCGAAGCAGAATATTTGTCTATGTCATCTGCTGTAAAAGAGGCGTTACATCTAAGACGCATAATTATAGAAATAGGTTGTGGTGATGTACGAACATCAACAGTGTTATATGGAGACAACCTTAGTGCTCAGAACCTTGCAAAGAATCCAGTGCACCATGCAAGGACTAAGCATATAGACATCAGGTATCATTTTGTGCGAGATATAGTTGAACGAAGTGAAATCAGATTGGAATATGTATCAACAAACCAGATGATAGCTGACATAATGACGAAGAATTTACCAAAGAAGAAGCACAGCGAGCTTTTGGGGTTATTGAATATGAAATAAGATACAAAGCATTTGTAAGAACATCTGCATTGAGGAGGGCTGTTGAAATGCTACTTGAAAAAGCAACTCTGCTAATGACAATGCATATGTTCGATTTCGAATTCGTGCATAATTACATGCAACATATTGTTCCAATTTCATTCTTTCTGGTACTTCTAAATAAACTGTTCAATCGTTAAGACGTGCGCGTTTCATTTAAATCCTACAGTTTCTATCTTCTCTACCTCGGTATCTAGTTCTTGCGAATTGCTAATAATGTTATTGCTTGTTTTTTTCATGCTCTTTATTGCTATTTTAGTAAATTTTTCCCAATCCGTTCGTCTAGGGTTTCGATATTGTCGAGAAGCACTGCATTTCTTACGGATGCTGAAGAGTATCCATGAGTGATCCGACATGGAAGGTTCATCGGATACCGTCCAGTCATCTACAACTAGACTATCTGAGTCTGTTGATAGCGTGAGATCCAGCACTTCCTTCCAACCCGAAAACCTGTCCGAGCTTGAGAAAATACAAGTCGGCCTGTTGCCCTTATTGCATATACTTAAAGTGCTATTTAAAATATAATGTAAGAGCGACTCACCTCTGGTATTTGCGGGTGGTACATCCTCATCATGAGCCATGTAGGTTGCATGATTGACGTTGCATGATTGACGTGATTATTTAATCGTCTTCAAGGGCCTTAAGTTCGGCACAATTGTACCAAGCAGTGCCGAGATAAACAATCATTAAACAATTTAACTGTATAGTTAGTATTTGATTTTTACTAAAAGCTTACATAAAATTTTCTTTTCATAGTGGAAAACTGCTTCAGAATTTTTGGCGCTGCACAAAAAGCGAAAAATATGGTTGCCGCCACCTCAAGTGTATGAACTTGTACAGCTTTCTAAATTTGAAAATTTACAGAACCTAACGAAGTACGCTAGTGAACATAGCATACAAGGTACAGAATTACTTGCACCGTTTTATTACAAGTCTTCAGATGCTTTGATTGGAGTTCTGCCCGGTAAGATATTATTCATACAAATTTGCATATAAAAATAATGGTTTTTTGTTACTCTAAGGTGACGATCTATACCCCTCCGAACAAAATAATCAATCTAGTACTTTGGACTACTCCAGCGATGAACTCAAATATATGGCGAAAGATCTTCATCGAATAGTTAGTTTTGATATGCACCAAACAGTTATACAAAAAAATATTTCTTCAAGGGATAATCATTTAAATATATTTGAAAAATGTAAACTTTAGCTTATATAAAATTTGAACAAATATATATTTTTATATTTATATTTATATGTGCCAGATTTTATAATGTACATATTTGAATTATAAAAATTAAAAAATGAAATGGGTATGGTTGGAAAGAGGAGGATCTCCGGATTACGAATATATGTATATAATTATTACCGCTTAGAGTTTTCGAGATATTAGCATTTTAAGATGAAACACTTCATTACATTGTTTCTACATATTTATTTTATATCAATGCTTTTAATATTATATTTGCTATAAATACGCATTTTGTTTATATGCACAATAACTATGTTGACAGATATCAGGAATAAAAAAGGGGATTATACCTTATAGTATGTTTATATATAAAAAAGATCGCGTTCTAAGCTCATTCAATAATCTAACCGTTTACATACAGCCAAATGGGATATCAATTGTAAAATGTGTTACATTTGTTGTTGTATTACACATATTTCTCTCGCTGTCGGCTATTTTTATACTCTCGCAACAAAAGTTGCTACGAGAGTATTATAGTTTTGTTCACCTAACGGTTGTTTGTAACACCTAAAACTAAAAGAGCTAGATATAGAGTCATATATACCAAAGTGATCAGGGTGACGAGTAGATTTGAAATCCGGATGTCTGTCCGTCTGTCCGTCTGTGCAAGCAGTAACTTGAGTAAAAATTAAGATATCTTGACGAAACTTGGCACAAATATTCCTTGGCACCATAAGAAGATCAAAATGGGCGGAATCGGACCATTGCCACGCCCACAAAATGGCGAAAACCAACCATAAATGAAGATATAAAAGTAAAATTTGGAATAAAGGATCTCACTAGGAGGAGGCATATTTGAATGTAATTTTTTTGGGGAAGTGGGCGTGGCCCCGCCCACAAATCGGTTATTTGTATTTAACTCGCAAACTAATAAAGCTATATAAACCAAACTTTCTGCAGTCGGTTCTCTTACATACCCCACCACACAGCATGAAGATAGTTGAAATCGGATAATAACCACGCCCACCTCCCATACAAAGGTTAGGTTGAAAATTACTAAAAGTGGGTTAACTAACTAACGAAAAACATCAGAAACACTAAATTTTGCAGAAGAAATAGCAGAAGAGAGCTGTACTCAGATTTTTTTACAAAATGGAAAATGGGCGTGGCATCGCCCACTTATGGGTCAAAAACCATATCTCAGGAACTACTCGACCGATTCGAATGAAATTCTGTATATAATATTTTCTTGACACCCTGATGACACGTGTGGAAAATAGATGAAATCGGTTCACAACCACGACAACTTCCCATGTAACTCAATTTTGAAATCCATCTTATTCCTTCACTTTATAATGTAAACATAAGGAACCAATGAAGATAACGGAATAAAACTTTACATAATTAGTGCATATCATCTCTGGCTTCACTTGTGAAAAAATTGTCGAAAACGGACCATAACTTTTCAAGGCCCCAGATATCGAACATGTTGAACTCAGCGCCTTTAACCGAAAATATGGGTAAATCTCTCAGATATCTCAATTTAATTCAGAGGAAATTGTTTTCTTCTAATAGTGTGTCTCTGTTCCAAAAATTATTAAAATCGGGTCATAACATTTCCATATACCTCATTGTAGGTTTTTCAAAAGTATCTTCTCCTAGCACCTATTTACCTAATTATAGGTTTTTCAAAAATACGGTGAGCTTTATTCCGCATATATGTATTGGTTAAATTTCTTCAATAAATTGCGAGAGTATAAAATGTTCGGTTGCACCCGAACTTAGTCTTTCCTTACTTGTTGTTTACATTTTCATTTGACATTTCTCCTCTTCTTCGCAAAATTATCGACAAACTTAGGAATAACACCGAAAATCTAACGAAATCTAAAACGAGATAGTTTTATAATCTCGGATTATCCAGACAGGAATTTTGTATGGGAAATCTCGTTTCTTAATTACAGATTATCGAGTTAAGCTCGTAAATGGAGATAATCTCGTTATATGTAAACATACTATTAAATACATAAATTATAATCATTTCATTCATTCCGGCACGAAATGAATGCACAGTTTTACGAAAAGATAGTGAAGAATAAAATGCAGTTGAAAATATTTTCCATTGTACCGTCAAATTTTTTTGTTTGTGAAAGCTGCGCATTAAGTCCATACAAATATTAAGAAGAGTAAAGTACGCAGAGGGGTGTAGGATGAAGACATACAGCAGTCTATAGATGGACTGGGACAATTCTTCCCTAAGAGGTTGATGAATACGACGATGAACTTCTGGAGAAAGGTTTGAAAGAGATTTTAGAGAAGGGTGAAGAATTTGAAATCAATTTACTAGAAAGTATTGCCAAACAAGAAATTTCTAAAGGGCCAGAAAATATAGAGTAATAATTGTTGAAAAAGTTGATGTATCCCAATTGAAATGGAGAAAAGGACCAATACATTGACATACATAGTAAATAAAGGTCCAGACCCAATGTTAGACGATTTTATTTGCTTTTGTTGACTTTGCGTAATTTGAAGGCTTGTATGTCCAAATAAAAGCTTTGAACGCTTTCAAAGCAATGTTACTATCACTGTTGCCACATACTTAATAATTTGTGCACCAAAAAGTCAAACAAAAGATTCCCTGCAAGACGGGTAGAGTTACTTATCTTATGGAATATTGGTCACCGGTAAAGAAAGCTTGTATTATTATTTTGGTCTCTTTTGTTCTAGCAGCAGGAAAAAAGTTACCATTTCTCCTCTTTTACGGCATGTCGGTGTGATTATCCTGCTCGCTCTCTCTCATTGATTTTGGTGCCAATGCTGCATATGTCTTTCTGCTCTAATTTTTCTTTGTTTTGGAAAGGCATATGTCACTCTGTGGTTAGCAGAGCCCCCTGTAGTAGTTTTTTTTAATCAGCCATCAATCAGTGGAGACTGTTCGATTTATCATTTTCAGGGTAACCCTTTAATCACAGGTATTAGTCATTTGTTGGGTCACCGTTTCGTTACTTAAATTTGGTTCATTGGTCTCCATTCTATAGGTCACCTATTTTTCCGTATAAAAATGAAAAATTGAAATTTTTTATTTTTATTTATTTATTATAATTGTATGATATATTTACATTTATAAATTAGTATTGTATAATATTTTAAATTTATAATAATCATTATAGATTAATTTTTAAATATTAGCATTTCAGTACAAAGTGAACTTTTTACATACGTTTTTGCATTGAATTTTTATACATTTATATTTATACATTGACAAAATTTACATATTTTAAAAATAAAGTTAGTATTAATTATTAAATTTTTACTTTTTACATATTTCATATATAAATTTAGTATTAAGTATTACATTTTTATTTTTTGTAGTTGTTGTTATACAATTCAAATAAAATTCCATTACTATTACGAATGTTATTAGTATTCGAACAATCATTTGTATAATTTAATAATATTTTACATCTAAATTATGAATTAGCAAATGAATAAATTAATACTAAACGCGAACGATTTCCTTATAACTATCCTGTAAGGATCCAACGAAACTAATGAATGTCAATTCCATACAATCCTATCCCATATGTACATCATAAAAAGGAAAGAAGTTGTGCAACTGCTAATCTAAATGTCCGATGGGATTTGTTGTTGTCTTGTTTATCATGCCTGAAAAATATTAGAAATAAAAAGTTTTGTTAACGATTAGAAAATATGAATATATTGTGTGTGAATATATGAATATAGATGTGCGGTATTCAACAGGGGTGGGTAACAATCACGGGTTCATGGTACATGCGTAACGAAAACATCCATAGAGATCTTGATATTCCTATGGTAAAGAACGAGATAGAGGACAGCAGAAAGGAATATATTTCCAAACTTCATGAACATCCAAACCCATTGGCTAATGCCTTGGTACATTCCTGCAATCAAACACGTTTAAAAAGAAGAAATCCACCAGCCTACTAGAGAACAACATTCTACCAAAACAGCTCAAACACATTCTTGAGCGTTTTTAGTTGTAAATAGTATATTTAAGATTTTAATACTTATTGTTAGGCTTCAAACAAAGGAGATCCAATAAATAAAGAGATATTGAAGACAAAAAACTGTTTTCCAACACATGTGGTCTGTACATACATATGTACTAGGGCTCTTAAAATTATTCGAATAGCCTGAAAATCGATTATTCGAATAACCGGTTTGTAACCATTCGTATGAATATTAATATTAACCTATGAATCTATAACCGATCGCAATGTAACGATAATTCGAATAGTCGTTCTACTACGGTCCCAGCAAGTCATGGGTACTGAAACTCCAACACATTCAAAGAAATTTCAATAACAAAACTACATACACATATATGCAACAAAGGGCAAAATGTGCATAAACATTTACTTCAACTCTTCTCTCGTACAGCGCCCTGAATGATAGAAAGAAACAACCAAAGTTCTCGTGTTTGAACAAGTTTTGTTTTGAGTCATGGCTGCTTGTGAAGTATTATTTTGCGTGTTTTATTTAAATCAGTGATCTGCAGCCTAATTAAAGTGTAAATTATTGAAGCACTCATTTTTAAATAAGTAAAACGTAAAATAAAAGTTTTCTAAAGCCAAAATATGGAATTGAAGAGGGTGATACAGTAATACTTCATCGCACTGTCAATTCGAAGCACTATAGAAGCTACGCCAACAATGGTCAACATCAAGGGCGAAACCATTGAATACGTAAATAATTGTTGAATATAATAATATTATCTTGCCTTAAATTCTAATTAATTTTCCACACAGATATTTCAAACCTCATACGGCCCGTTAAAGGTACGCAACCTAATTGGTGTCACAATAGTTTCGGGTACTTTTGTCAATTTGTCCTTAAGAGAGGCATAGAAACTTTCATTGAAACTGCTAATACCGTTCCCTGGCATTTCACCGAAGAATCCGCCGGTACCTGTCTTGCAGGGGTTATTCGAATAGTTGATCTGCTGCGACTATTTGAATAAATGACAATTGTTTGAAATCCAAGCAGCCTTTGGTTTTTGTTTATTTTTATTTCTGAAAATGTCAATTGTGCACATTTTCGTGAGTTCTACATTTGTCAATTAAAATAGAAATTTAATGAACTTTCACTATTCGATTAATCGACAACGAACGGTTAACCGAATTGTCGGAAATGAGCGGTTGATCGAATAGTAGACAAATTACGACTATCCGGCTACTGCAAACCGAATATTATTATTCGAATAATGCCCTATCCGGTTAATTCGGTTAGTCAATTAGTCAAATACCAAGAGCTCTAATATGTATGTACATACATACTTATGTAATATTTTTTGTATATATAGCTCATTTGCATGAATAGTGTCATAACTCAAAAAACACGATTTTTGAGTTGAGGATGCAGAAATGTGTGCAATTTCATCGTCCATATTGTATAAAAATTTCATTCCGATGCGTAGGAAAATAAACCTTGAAATAAGAATGTGCCATTATTAAGCTTGTTATGTCGCATTATTTTTTAACCACAATAACGACACTTCTCAGTTGTGCCAGAATTAGTTATAATTTTTTTACGAAATAACGACATATTTTGTGTTCCAACACATATTGTGAAAAGATGAATTTGGTTTTCTTTTCAGAAAGAACGACATATTTTGTGTTGGAACGATATTTGTGTAAAGTTAATTCTATTTTTCATATTGCTTTTTTACAGATTTATATTTTTTGATTTATATTTTTCACAAATAACGACATAATTCAAAGTGGAAAGAAAAACTTTCAAAAGTATTTTTTCTTAGGCATATTATTTACAACAAAAACAAAATACCAAGTAAAACCTACTCCCAACTTTTTGAATGCGAAATTATAAGCGAACATCGAAAGCTCGCCATTTCGAAAGAAAAAAATACACCACAGCATCAGGGAACTGGGAATTGCCACTTTCAACATGGCGTAGGTGTTAAGCGCGAAGGAGTTAACGAAATGCTGTCCCGAGCATTTACGTTCGAATTCCGTAATGCTGCAACCTTTTAATTATTTTTTTTTTTTAATTTTTCGCAGATCTGCGTTCATATAGTCATTTCAATTGCACATTTTCTTTATTGTATTATAATAATTATAATGTTTCATGAAAATATTTGCTCATCTGCCAAAAAATCAGCAAAACGTTTATGCCTATGAACGCAAATCATATTCACGCACACACTCATAAATACACATACGCTTGAAAATTGAAGAATTAGTTTGAATTCATATTCCGAGAATGCGGAATGACGCCACATTGTGTTGTTGTCGCGTTGCAAGAAAACGTTGAAAATAAGCAAATTTACTGACCTTACCCCTGACAACTTTGCACAGAAACATACAAACAGCTCGCATACATACTGACGTCCAATCGCGGAGTTGACAAATATTTTTCAAATCGACAATGTTGACAATGTTGTATAATGTCATAGGCTACTTTTGTAGTGGTATGCGAAATTCGATTTGCTTGCAATTCATACCGTCGAATTACGGGTGACACCGAACACGGATGGACAGACAGACATCCGGATTTGACCTTTAATCGCCACCCTGATCTTTTTGATATATATAACCCTATATCTAGCAATCCAAGAAATGCGATGGGCTGCACAAGGACGGAAGAACGTGGGTCCTTGTGACATCTACCACAGCGGCCATATAAAGAGAGACTCCGTCGTCAAGTCCTGGCATTCACTCCGGTGGATGAACGTCTAGCCACAATCCGCATCAAAGCGAGGTTCTTCAACATATCGCTGATTTGGGCCCACGCCCCGACGGAAGAGAAGGACGAAGTGATCAAAGATACCTTCTATGAGCGCCTAGAACGTATCTATTATCGCTGCCCCCGCCACGATGTCAACATCGTACATGGCGATTTCAACGCTAGGGTGGGTAAAGAAGGTGTCTTTGGCACAACAGTCGGAAAATTCAGCCTCCTTGACGAAACATCGCCAAACGGCCTGGGCTGATCGACTTCGCCGGGGCCCGAAATATGGTCGTCTGTAGTACTAGATTCCAGCATAAGAAAATCCATCAAGCTACTTGGCTGTCCCCGGATCGAATCACTCGCAACCAGATCGATCATGTTGTGATAGATGGACGACATGTCTCCAGTGTTTTTGATGTGCGTACGCTTCGTGGTCCCAACATCGACTCGGACCACTATCTTGTAGCAGCTAAGATACGCACCCGCCTCTGTGTAGAAAAGCGCACACGTCAAAAAGCACAAGGAAGGTTCGACATCGAGAAGCTGCAATCACAACCGACAGCCGAACGATTTTCTACTCGACTTGCACTCCTGCTCTCTGAGAGCTCTCATCAGTATCTCCATATAAGGGAACTGTGGGATGTCATATCAAACTCCTTACGTACAGCTGCAACCGAAACCATTGGTTTTCGGAAAAGTCAAAAAACAGCTGGTATGATGAGGATTGTCGTCTCGCAGTGGAGAGAAAACAGACTGCCTACCTCGCAATTTTGCGATCGACCGCAACACAAGCGGGATGGGAAAGATACCGAGAACAGTAGAAGGAAGCGAGACGCATTTGCAGACAAAAAAAGAAAGAGGCCGAAATGCGTGAGTATGAAGAGCTTGACAAGCTGGCCGACAGGGGTAATGACCGAAAATTTTACGAAAAGATCCGACGACTAACTGAAGGTTTCAAGACCGCAGCACACTCCTGTAGGACTACCAGAGGTGATCTAGTTATTGATGACCAGAGTATACTGAGTTTGTGGAAGGAACACTTCTCCAGCCAGCTGAATGGAAGTGAAAGTACGACACCAGGAGATGGCGAACCCGATTCGCCAATCGACGACGATGGAGCAGATGTTCCATTACTCGACCGTGAAGAAATTCGAATAGCAATTGCCCGCTTGAAGAACAATAAGGCGGCGGGAGCCGATGGATTACCGGCCGAGCTATTCAAATACGGCGGCGAAGAGCTGATAAGGTGCATGCATCAGCTTCTTTGCAGAATATGGTCGGAAGAAAGCATGCCTGACGATTGGAATCTCAGTGTACTCTGGCCAATACACAAAAAGGGAGACCCCACAATTTGTGCCAATTACCGTGGGATAAGCCTCCTCAACATCGCGTAAGGTTCTGTCGAGCGTACTGTGTGAAAGACTAAAGCCCACCGTCAACAAACTGATTGGACCTTATCAGTGTGGCTTTAGGCCTGGAAAATCAACAACAGACCAGATATTCACCATGCGCCAAATTTTGGAGAAGACCCGTGAAAATAGGATCGACACACACCACCTCTTTGTCGACTTTAAAGCTGCTTTCGACAGCACGAAAAGGAGCTGCCTTTATGCCGCGATGCCTAAATTTGGTATCCCCGCAAAACTAATACGGCTGTGTAAGCTGTCGTTGAGCAACACCAAAAGCTCCGTCAGGATCAGGAAGGACCTCTCCGAGCCGTTCAATACCAGGCGAGGTTTCAGACAAGTTGACTCACTCTCGTTGGATTTCTTTAACCTGATGCTGGAGAAAATAATACGAGCTGTAGAGCTAAATAGAGAAGGTACAATCTTCTATAAGAGTGTGCAACTACTGGCGTACGCCGATGATATCGATATCATTAGAAACAACACCCGCGCCATTAGTTCTGCTTTTTTCAGACTGGATAAGGAAGCCAAGCGTATGGGTCTGGTGGTGAACGAGGACAAGACGAAATATCTCCTGTCGTCAAACAAACAGTCAGCGCATTCGCGTCATGGCTTCCATGTCACTGCTGCCAGTCATAACTTTGAAGTTGTAGATAATTTCGTCTACCTGGGAACCAGCATTAACAGCAATAACAATGTCAGCCTGGAAATCCAACGCAGAATCACTCTTGCCAACAGGTGCTACTATGGACTAAGTAGGCAATGGAAAAGTAAAGTCCTCTCTCGACGAACAAAAACCAAACTCTACAAGTCTGTCATCATTCCCGTCCTAATTTACGGTGCAGAAGCGTGCAGAAGGACCAGGTGGAGAGGGACATGGCTTCGCTTGGTATAACCAATTGGCGCCAAACTGCCAGAAGGAGGGATACATGGCGCGCTGTTGTGGACTCGAGTATAACCGCGTAAGCGGTGTCTACACCAGTCAATAAGAAAAAGAAGATATCGTTTAGTTTTAGGACTTACAACCAACCGTTATGTGAACAAAACTATAATACTCCTTTTAGCAACTTTGTTGCGACAGTATATGTAAATTGTATACATTCTCTGTATAATAAATGGACACACGAAATAAGCTGTGAACCACTGTATATGTACATAATTTCATATTAAAATGAGAATAACCAATTCCATCTGATAATCGTACTTATTAGTAAGATTTAATAATTAACGGGAACCGCAAATTGTACACGATTAATAAATTTTTGTTCAACATTGTCAAGTTCAGTGTCCGGGTCCTGTCATTGAAGCGTCCGATAATAGGAATTGTCTTGTATGAAAATGTTAATGACAAGTAAGAAAGGGCTATGTTCGAGTCTAACCGAACATTTAATAGTCGCGCAATTTATTTATTTAATTTTATTTATAGAACACACAATTTGACCCACATATTCGGACTACGAGAAAACAAAAATCATTATACAGTAGTTTTCCGAAATAACGAATACAGTGTAATCCACTTATAATGGACTCACTTAAGATGGAAACTCTGTTATTATGTACCTCTTTGTCAAGTCCCAGTTCAAACATATGTAAAAAACTCGGTTAAAATAGACTCGGTTATAACGGACTTCGGTTATAATAGACAATAAAATCGGATTTTGTCCATTATAACCGAAGCTTTCAAAATCAAATTTCAAAACAAAGTTAGCAATCAGTTGGCAATAAGCAAAATTTTGTACTTCCCCGAATTCGATCAAGAGACACAATCAGTCTCTGCATCAGAAAATGTTCATTTTTTTTTTGGAAATAAGTCAAAGAAGGCAAACAACTTCTGCGGTGGGCTGAAAGTGACGTTCGTTGGCTTTTCATTGAGAGTTGTTAATTTTAAGAAAAATGTCGGAAAAAAGCATTTACTTTGCATGAAAAATATACAATAATATGCGAAATTGAAGGAGGAACTCCCCAAGCTGGCATTTGCTTGAACAAAAACCTAAACAGACTGTTTCGAACATATGGATTATTCGGGAAAAAATTAAAAATGATTGGAAAGTCAACGACAAGAGAAAAAAATAAGAGTGGCGACATGCTGATTAGATGCTGCCAATATGTTAAGTGTTGCATGGGAAAGTGTCTCTAAGGAAACCATAAGAAACTGTTTTCGACATGTTGGTCTGGTAAAGACATTCCTGATGGATTAGATTTCGACCCGGAGGACGATGAACCTATAAGCAAAATTATCGAAATTAATAACGTAGTGGTTTTAAGCAATTTGATGAATATTCATGGATTGACGAGAATATTATAGCCACAGAAGAACACTCAGACAATGACTTAATTCAAGACTTTCTGCATGAGCTGCTTGAAGAAGACTTCGGTGATGAAGATTTAGCACAGCTCGAATCTATAATAAAAATAGAAGACGCTATGAATTATTCTAAGAAACTGAAGCTATATTTTCAACAAAAAGAGAATAATTCAGATGCAATCAATTTGCCAATTTGGCATTCACCCAAAAGAAAATCACCGACTTTTTTCAAAAGACTTAATTAAACTTAACTTATTATTTTCTTAATTTTGTATTTTTATTCATAAACTTTATTGCTTTAATAAAAAAAAACACATTTACTTTTTGAGTTAAAAATTTTATATTCTGATTATATGGACACTCGGTTATAATGGACAATTTGACATGGTCCCGTGGAGTCCATTATAACCACTGTACCTCTACGTGAGTACTCGAATTAAAGAAAAATTCGATATAACGAACAGGCCTGACAATTAATGTGTTCGTTATTTCGGAAAACTACTGTATATAGTATATGGGGCTGGTGTAATTCCTGGACCGATCGCAAATATTTAAAAATTAAGGTATACTATTTCCAAGACTCTACGCTCACTTAATTTAGTTAAAATATTTCATATATTAACCAATATATACGGTATAAAGTCCACCGTAAGTTTTAAAATCTGAATATACCTCATATGGTGGCTAGAGGAAATAATGACCTGAATTTTCCCATTTTTGGTGTTAATAGTAATGGCACTTTGTATGTTTCCGGTTTTGAAATGAAATTTACTATTCGTTCTGATCACTGAGATATATATAACTGTATATCTAACTATTTTGGTTTTAGGGGTTACAAACAACCGTTATGTGAACAAAACTATTATACTCCTTTGCAACATGTTGCGAAAGTATAAAAATGTTTTGTCCATGAAGTTTGTCCGGTTAATACTACGTTCGGACCAACATTGAAAACATGTTTTCATTGAAAAATGGGTTTTCGTTCGAAAACTTGTATTTTCGGGAGATTTTAGCTTCTGGGGCGCCAAGATTTGAGTTCACTTTTAGGTAAATTAGTCCAAAATAAACACTTTTTATTAAATAAAAAAAATTGATATCTCGGTCCGTTTACAAGTTATCGAGCGTTGAAGTTTATGTTAACAGCAGCCGATGCGCGCACTTACATATGATAACTCTCGGTGTTGGCTCGACCAGGGTTATTTTTTTGAAGCGTGGCTGAAGGCCGCCTGTGCAGAAAGTAGTTGTACGCGAAAAAACTTTCCATTTCCCTCTCTTTGATAACTCCCGGTGTTGACTCGACCAGGGTTATTTTTTTGAAGCGCGGCCGAAGGCCGCCAGTGCAGAAAGTAGTTGTACGCGAAAAAACTTTCCATTTCCCTCTCTTGATAACTCCCGGTATTGGCTCGACCAGGGTTATTTTTTTTAAGCGCGGCCGAAGGGTGCCAGTGCAGAATGTAGTTGTACGCGAAAAAACTTGTCAATCAATCACATAACCCCTGCATCAATGCATATGTAAGTGCGCGCATCGGCTGACGTTAACATAAACTTCAACGCTCGATATCTCGTAAACGGAGCGAGATATCCATTTTTTAATTTAATAAAAAGTGTTTATTTTGGGCTAATTTACCTAAAAGTGAACTCAAATCTTGGCGCCCCAGAAACTAAAATCGTGCCGTGTTTTCATCTATGCAGAATCTGTCAAACGAAATCACAGTTTTCGCTGAAAACTTCTTGAAAACTTACATTCCACTCATTATAATTGATGTCTGCTCTAGTTTAGTCGATATTATTGGAAGACATATTTTGTCAGCTCTAAATTGATATTGTAAACAAATTCCACTACTTTGTCAAAATAATGGAGAAACAGAAATAAAAATAAGAAAGGAAGGGCTAAGTTCGCGTGTGACCGAATATTGTATACTCTCGCAATTTATTTGTTTAATGTTATTAAGCGCGTTTTCTTTTCTTTTCTTTTCTCGAATGGTGACTTTTTATATTTCAACATTATACACATGCTGCATTACCTTTTTGAATGTGTTCCATTTTTTACATGATTGAAGAACAAAAAAAATGTCACCCAATTATGCTGGTCATCTCTGACTGACAATTTGATAACTAGAGTACAGGGCAGAATAAATTCAGAATTTTTTGCGAAAAAGCGCTTTAAAATTAGATGCAACTCGACTCATGTATCGGGCACAAAGTCCACTAGAAAACAAAAATCATTATATGAAAGATTTTGTAATTCCTGAAGTTTCATTAATGTATCAGAAGTTTTACTCAAGTAAACGCTTGTACGGACAGACGGATTTTAACTCGTCTCGTCATCCTGATCATTTTGATATTTATAACCCTATATCGTTTAGCTTTATGACTTACAAACAAGATGAGAACAAAACTTTGATACTTTCTTAGCAACATGTTGCGGGAGTATAAAAATGCTCAAATGTAAACAAACAAATAAATTTGTGAATTGTCAATGAAAACGCATCGAAACCACAAAATGTCGGTCAGAACGACTTTGGTTCCACAATCCACAAATTGTGTTTCAAGAGGTTTTCAATGTCGGTCCGAACGTAGTATAAGAGGACAATCCGTTTTGGGGAATTTCACTTCATAAGCTATATTGATTAACGCCACATAAATACATTCAAGATGACCAATAATTAATTTTTTTTAGTTTTATTAGTTTTTATATTTTTTGAGTCGATGCACATCTATAATTTATAATAAATATTGTTTTATTAAATGAATATCGCTGTCCCGTCGTATATTTTCACAACTGTTACATAAATTTTCTTCTTGATTATTGGTTAAGTTTAAATATTTTGTGAAGCTGTCGTCTAATTCATTCAAACTTATCGGTCTTTCGGAGACATAGCGGGAATATCTAACAGCAGAAAGAGTTTTAGAATCGTTGGTTATGGATGAATTACATATACAACATATTTTTTCAGATTCATCTCCCGCAGATTTGAAATTATTTGCTGTAATTTTACTTCCAGTGCGAATTATTGTTGAAACTGTTGAGGTGTAATTTTCTTGTAGATTTCGGATAAATGACTCAGTTATTCCCTGTAAACTGTTGGAAGAACTAGTAGACTTCAGGTTATCAAAGTTTTTCAAACATTTTATATTTAGTGCACGCATATAAAGTAAGACTTCTAATTCACTTAGATCCTTAAGTGGTCGCATAATTCTGATTCCATTAAGCAGTCGATCATCTTTGAATGCAACGTCATGAGCAACGTTATTTCCCTGTCCAAGTGCAATAGCTGAAAGCAGATCGGTTGCTATTCCTATATTTATTGTAGGTATAAAAGCATATACACAACTTAAGTGTTTAGCCATCGACGCTACCAAATTCCTGCGATAAATTTTTAGAAATTCATTCCGGCTTGATGCTGTTCGAATTCTATTTATGTCCTTTGCAAATTGCGCTTCTTTTTCGGTTTCTCTATTTAAATATATATTAATCTTTTTAATATCAAATGGCACTTGATTTATATCGGATTTCGAATTAATAACATAACTTTTTATACCGTCGTAACTTAATAAAAAATCTTTCACTTGCTGTATATACAAGTTATAATCATTTATATGACAAGCGTTATTGCAGAATTCGTAATCGTCAATAAATAAAACTTTGAAGTCGCAATGTAGCCTCTTGAAATTCGATTCTGATTGCGCCTTTTGTAACATATCCAGTAGTACTATTGCCTCTGCACTACCATCAAACACTAAAAGTATATTCGCATTTCGTGGAAGAGCTTTCGAAGATCCAACAGTTGCTCGGAATTTATGGTTAACATAAAGAAGAAAACAGTCCTTACATTCCGCTTCGCGAAAGTGTAGCTTATAAAGTTCTCCGTCCTGGCCGCATTTACGGCAAATACCCTTTTGCGAGGAAATTGATATATGTTCTTGTTTAGTCATGTGGCTGTTCATGCTATCATCAAGGACATCATCATCCCCTATGGTGCACATGTCTCAAATTTACCAAGGTAACTAATCAACTATTTATACCAAAGACTTGACCGCGCTATGGAAAAATTGCCTCGTTTATATCGTTTTTTCCATTGAAATTTCGATAACATTATTTAGAAAGTGTTGCCATTCTATGTATCATAATATTTTTTTAAGCTCGGCACTGTTATTCGGTTGCATAAAGCAAGAGGTAGATACTTTTTAATGTATTTGAATTATCAGACTGCATTGTTTCTAAACGCTACGTTCGTATGTTGGTACTTAATAAATAACCTTAGAGAATACGACTATAAAAGAAACTAGTCGTATTAGGTTTCAATAAATACGTTTATCTGTTGTCGACATACTTCCAAACGAATATATGGATTTGATATATTTGAATCAAATTAAGGGAGAACTTTAGTATACCGTCCCACGATTTCGGGGTTAAAAAGAATATGGGCGGATAGAGGAGGATCTCCAGATTACGAATATATATAATTATTGACGCCGCAAACTTATAGTTTCTGAGATATTTGCAATTAAAGATTTAGAATTAACAACTTTCAACACGTTATTTCTCACTGTATATTGAATTTTTCACATATATTTTGCACTTTAAATATATTTACACTTCACTAATTTGTTTTTACATATTTATTTTTAACAAATTATATCAAAATTTGCTGTAAATAAACATTTAACTTTTTGCGCAATTCTGTTTATTTCTACAATAACAAAAGGGTTGCAAGATGACAGAACATAAGTGTTGCCACATGCAATCGAATAAAAATAATCAAAATGAATACAATCCCCAAAATGAAGAAAACAAATACCCTATAATAGTTATTAAGTAAACACCCCCCAACAACGGGGTTTATCAAAGAGGTGGAAATGACTAGGTCTTCCGCGTAGAACTACTTTCTGCAGAGGCGGCCTTCGGCCGCGCTTTAAAAGAAATAACCCTGGTCGAGCCAACACCGGGGATTATCAAAGAGGTGGAATAACAAGTTCTTCCACGTAGAACTACTTTCTGCATAGGCGGCCTTCGACCGCGCTTCAAAAAAATAACCCTGGTCGAGCCAACACCGGGGATTATTATAATTATATATATTCGAAATCTGGAAATCCTCCTCTATCCGCCCATATTAATTTTAAATGCTAAACGCTAAAATGGGCCCTTAATCATATGCAGTAGAGTTATACCATTTTTTTGCCATTTGTTATACCATTGCCTATAGGCAACATTGTACTTACCGGCTTCTATTTCTCGTTATTTAAATATTTTTGACCAACGGTTTTTTCAATTATGTAGACTTATGTAGACTTCTTTTGATATGAGCTGTGAACGTGTTCATTCAGTAAGAGTTCTTCGCAGAGAGAAATTGACAAAAATCGTTTCGCGAAAAAACATACAAAAGTGGTTATACAAAAAGTGTTCAAAAACACAAAAATAATTGTTTTATTTTAAAACAAAGTAAAGATAAGAGAGTTATTTAAAAAAATTTCATGAGAAAAGTGTTTAGTTTATAATAATTTAATTTGTGCCTATAAGCAACATCCTGTAACTAATGAACCTGGATACATCCCAGCAAGTCATGGGTACTGAAACTCCAACACATTCAAAGAAATTTTAATAACACCACTACATACACACATACACAACAAAGGTAAAATGTGCATAAACATTTAACTCAACTCTTCTCTCATACAGCACCCTAAATGATAGAAAGAAACAACCAAAGTTCTCGTGTTTGAACAAGTTTTGTTTTGAGCTATATCATGGCTGCTTGTGAAGTTTTATTTTGCGTGTTTTATTGAATTCAGTGATCTGCAGCCTAATTAAAGTATAAATTATTGAAGCACGCATTTTTAAATAAGTAAAACGTACAATAAAAGTTTTCTAAGGCCAAAATATGGAATTGAAGAGGGTGATACAGTAATACTTCATTGCACTATCAATTCGAAGCACGCAATAGAAGCTACGCCAACAATGGTCAACATCAATGGCGAAACCATAGAATTTACGTATGCAATTGTATATAATTGTTGAATATAATCTTGTCTATTCTAATTAATTTTCCATACAGATATTTCAAACATCATGTAGCGCGTTAAAGGTACGCAAACTTATTGGTGTCACTTATGGTAGCAGCGTAGAACTTTCGAAGCGATGGAATATGTGCTGCAAGCAAATCCAGAACTATGGAAGCAAACGCTGCTACATCGAACACAAATCATTTACACACCAGATATTAGGTTTAATGTCACTTTTTTACGTGCAATTAAACCTTTTGGTAAACACAATCACGTGAAGAATTGGAACGACATGGTTTAGATGATTTTAAAACCGTTTATCATCGTGACGTGTGTCAAATGGGCTTTGCCAATGAGCTAGAGGGCAAAGCAGATGCAGTATTTATGCACTTACCGGCACCTCAGTTGGCCATACCAGCAACTGAAACAAAGAAACCAGAGGGTAAATTTAAGTGAATGTTTGTGATCATAAAAATTTAAAAACTTCTTGTATGTTTAATTAGGAGGACTTTTTTGATTAATTTTCACCTTGTATTGAGGAATCATAACGTTCCTTGTATTGCTTTACAAGGACATGGATTCACCGAAATTAGTTCAATGGAAATACTAAAGGAAGAGCATGGATGTTATGACTAGGAAGTAGCCCATGCTATATTTAGAATTCCTGAAACATAAGGTAATTATTACCAACTTTTATGTTGTAAAAATGAAAATTTTACTTTATATTTTATAGAAACCCTCCTCCCAGAAATTGGATTAATCTAAATTTAATGAAAGAACAGATCTTATAAAAACTCCTAAAGAAACCAAAAGAGTCCTCACATAATGTGCGCAGTTTACACTTCCAGCCCGCACGGGGTATCTGACATTTGCCATTCTTTTTCCAGCCTTTGTCCGATAGCAAAAATTGTTCAACTATTCAATTCTTTATACATATGTATATAGTGTAGTACGATAATATATGTATAAAGTAAATATAATAATAAACACCTAAATAGCATGATATTTTCAACAAATATGTTATATAATTAATGATTTTGTTATTAAATTCTCATTTGGGATTTTGGTAGAACTAACCGAAAATAGCGGGTATAGTTTCTGGGCTTTTGTGGGTCGCAGTACTGAAAGTGCACGTGGAGTTTTAGTTCGCAGTTTTGGGTCTTTCATCCGTATTAGTACCAAGATCATTCACAGAATTGTGCAAGAGATATATATACATTGCTAAATGATGAATGTAATGTGCAAGAAAGGGATGAACGATCACACGTACACAGTAGTTTCGGGTACTTTTGTCAATTCGCCCTTAACAATGGCATAGAAACTTTCATTGAAACTGCGGGTACCGCTCCCTGGCATTTCACCGGAGAATTCGCCTGTCTTGCAGGGATAGGTCTTTGAAATTTTTATTACTTCATATTTGACTTAAGACTAATATATCTGTCCTAAAAAATGTTAGCTCTGACCATTTCAATTCGGACATGAGAGAGTTAAAGATCAAAAACTAAAAAATTTCAACAAGCAATTTCACACACCTTCACACATTTTACGCACTTTTTTCACTTCAAATATTTTAAATTACATTACTAACATTCAATAAAATTCACACTTTACATTTCTTTCGAGTTTTTAAAGCAAAAGTTACTTATTTTAAAAATCACTTTTCACTCTAATACTATGTTTACATATAACGAGATTATCTTCATTTACGAGCTTAACTCGATAATTTGTCTCTTGATAATCCGAGATTATAAAATTAAATCATTGTATACAACTAGATTTTCGGTGTTATTCCTAGTTTTTTCGATAATTTTGCGAAGAAGAGGAGAAATGTCAAATGAAAATGAACACAAAAATGGCCGACAGCGAGATAAATATGTGTAATACAACAACAAATGCAACACATTTGACAATTGATAATCTCATTAGGCTATATGTAAACGGTTAGATTATTGAACGTGATTATTTACATATGTAAACATACTATAAGATTTATATGTTTACAATTATGCGGAGAACAAGCGCTGCCACATTGTAGATGCCATATATGAGAAATTTCGAAAAAACCCTCTTTTTGCGAAAATTCCTCTTCTTTTATTTTACAAAATAAATTTTTATAAATCATATCGAGGATATTCACTTATGTTGGTAACACTTGTGTTCGACCAGGATTCTTTTTTTTAATCTTTTCTGATCTTTTTTTTTTCTTTTTTTGTCGATATTTAGACAATACATTATTTGAACAAACTCATTTTTTTAATTTTAAATTTTACTTCATTTTGTCGTTTTTTCTTCTCGAAATCACCAATTGTGCGGGCACAGCCCCATACGCGACTACCTGTTTGTATACCGACCGTAAAAAATTGAAAATTGAATTGAACATGGCGCATGCCCATCCACGAGTAAATATCATTTGAACACATACCGATCGAGCACACATGTGTATCGTGTATGGAAATTATTAGGCCACAAAATAATAGATCCTTGCCCATTTATTAACCCGGACACGTTCAATAAAATGCTTTCAAGTTGCCACACACTCACACTCTTTTCCTACCACACTCTCACTTTCCGAACTTGAAAGCCATCTATCTTTCAATTTTTGCGAGCAAGAATTGTTTCAAGTTGATGATCAAGATATGATCAGCTGAGTGCAGAGTTCTCGCAATTTTCAAATTACAAGTATTATAATTATAAAATTAATTAAATTAACGAATAAAGTTGAAATAAGTGAATTATTCCGTTTTATGAAATTGTACACAAACAATGCATTTTATGGAACATGAATCTTTCGACGTATCCACAGAATGATTTAAAAATAAAGACTTATGAATCCTTTTTGGCGATAAATGGAAGCATTTTCCATGACGACGGCATCTCTGTAATAATAATTGAATATCAAGTTGCGTGCAGCCTATGTTATTGGTTTCAATTTATGTCAATTTTGACAAATAGTTCGTGTGATCAACTTGAAAGCAAGTTCTTTCCCGAGTAACGGCTGCGTAAGAATTGGATACATGTTAAACTTTAACATTTAGAATGTGTGTGTGTAACAATGTGTTTAGGATTTCAACGAAAAAAGTCGAATAAATGTTATCAATGCATGTATCGATTCTGCACTAATCGTTGTTAAATTCGTTCGCATTGTAAGTGTCCAACGAGGCTGCCTAGATTTGATAGAAAAAGCTCTTAAATTAAATTACAAGTATGTGTAAAAATACTTTCTAAGGAATATATAGGATAGTAGCAAAAACTGTGGAATCAGTAAACAAATAATTTTTGTAAATTGTGTTCTGTTAAAGGATTTTTCTATATTATCGCATATGGTAACGTAGTAGCGAGTAGTAAAATCCAGAAAATTTTCACTCGTTGATTTGTTCACGCTAGTATCGAGATCTCAATAAATATGACGAGTAGTCTCCTATGTGTATAAAGCTGCTATCCCGCAAAGAATTAACATTTTACTGTACAAGTTTTATTTCTGGTTATCTGTGCTAAAATTAAGAAACTTTTTTTCAGAAGTAAGCTGTGTGGGCATCTTGAAGAGAATATAAACTCGATTATTAAAAGAAGTGGAAAAAAACCCTAATTTACGCCGTGTTATCAAGTAAAGAAAGCAGAACGGATATTAATTTATGAAAAGATCATAAACTTAAAATTGTAAAAATGATTATAAAAAATCAAGAAGCCCTGAAAAGCTGGCTTGTTGTGGTGTTGGAGCCTTTGTAAGTATAAGTACTTATTACTGAAGTCTGTATATTTATTGTTGTGTTTTTTGTTATAGATGTGATGCGGATTCTTCTGCCCTTGCGCGCTATGTTTTGGCTTTGCTAAAGAAAGATAAACCAGAAAAAGAATTAAAAAAATTGATGATAGAACAACTTGACGTTTTTCTTGGTGAAGAAACAAGACCTTTTGTAGAGAGGCTATTCAGTGCCATTAACACTGAGGATTATTTTACTGATGTCTTACTACCCACACCAAAGTTAAGCGAAGAGCGTTTTGTGGGGGATGAAATTGTTTCCGATGTTATTGATACTGAAGAGGTAACTCAAGAAGAAACAAACACTACAGAATCTTCATTGAAAATTGATAACCTGCCGAATACCGTTTGTGCCGAGAAAGTCCAAACACCACCAATAGATGACGTATGCGCGAAATGTGATTTATTATAGTTTAGTACACTTTTAAAATCCTTTTCTTTTTAGAATAAAACAAAAGAATTGCTCAGCAGTAGTACATCCGATTATTTAAAATCGGATACAACGGGCCACATTGTTCATTATCCTGCAACAATTAAGAGTGAAACGCCGACGTCTAATACTGTACAACATTCTTATGCTGGATCAAACAGTCATGTCCGCAGTGCTAGTCCTCCTCTAAGAACTAATGCTGACAAAGAGAACCAACCGCGAGAGAGCCGTCGTCGTCGTGCTTCCCTTCGATCTCGTTCGAGATCACGTTCACGATCACGATCTAATGAAAGACATTCGCGCCGAAGTCGTTCTCGTGATCGTCGAATAAATGAACGTGAAAAAATGCAGCGTCAATTTCGGAATAAATCTCCACCGACAACAGACTTACGGCATGTGGGATCTCATGAGCGGAGACGAGGAGGTGGTGGTAGTGGTACCGAACGTAGAAGAATTGGTAATAGTGGCAATACGGCAGGTTCAGACGAAAGGTCGCCGCGTTTTGTGGGAAACGGTGGAGAGGGTGGTGGACGTAAAAACCGTCTGAATCGTTCCAACTCGCGAAGTCGTTCACCATCTCTGGATCGTGGAGGCAGAAATAAAGGATCACCAAATGCATCACGAACAGTTCGTGGGTCACCTGATCGTCATAGTCATCATACACATGGACAGCATGAGTCAGAAAAGCGGCAGCGTTGCCGTGATTTTGATGAAAAAGGTTACTGTGTCAGAGGAGAAACATGTCCTTGGGATCACGGAATTAATCCAGTTGTGTTTGAAGATATAAATAATACTGGGTTAATTGGAATGTCACTTCCGGAATATAATCCAGACTCTCCAGATTTATGGATGAGATCTTCTGGGTCAATGGTCTCCTCCAACGCACTATTGACAAGTGGTTCGGGAGTTGGTGGTTCTGTTAATGCTCCAGGTATAAATCCGTTCACTGGTGTAGCGAGGGGAGGGGGAATAATGCCTGTTACTGGAGTTGCAGCAGCTGTAAGTTTTCCTCCGATTGGTACTGTTGCAGATAAACAAAACAACCCTGGTCCTATCGCCACAGACTATACTGGCAATACCAACGCCAACTCCGGGTTTAGAGTGGCTACACCGATGATTTCTTTCCCTTTCAATGCATCCGCCGTTTCAGCTCCCCTTCAACGAGAATTAATTCCAATCCCAGTAGTTGATGCAGGTAATCCCGGATCAGGAGGAGATATAAGTCAAATGCCACAAGGCAAACGCCGCTTTGATTTGGAAGACTCGGTCGCGATCGCCGAAGGACCCGTGAAACGTAAGCTGCCACTTAATAGTCGTCTTGGACCTCGATTACCAAGTATCCAAAGTAACTGCTCTCTGGAATTACGTAAAATACCCCGCGGTTTGAATACAATAGCGCACCTTAATAATCACTTTGCAAAATTTGGTAAAATTGTAAATATACAAATATCATATGATGGTGATCCCGAAGCTGCTATTGTGACATTTTCAACGCATGCAGAAGCAAATGTTGCTTACCGTAGTACGGAAGCTGTCCTTAATAATCGTTTTATAAAAGTCTTTTGGCACAATCAAGACACAAATGCATTAATCAATGATATATCACCTATGACTATGGGTAATACACGAAAAAATAGTCAATATCATTTAAATAACGTCCCAGCTGTTCCGACTCCGACAGCTGATTCAGCAAAAACAGCGAATGAAAATGTTGCAAATCAGAGCATTACTTCGGCTGGATGCATCAATGCTTCACCTACATGTGATTCATCAAATCCTACAAACGTTAATATACCTATAGCTGCCGCTCATGTACCGCCCACATCTTTGCGATTAAAGAATAATGTAACACGTGGTCACAACACAGGTCCGTCAAATGCCATAATACGTAAGAAACAAGAAGAGCAAGCTAAAGCTGTTGTACAACTCGCCAATGGACTACGAAAACGGAAACAAGAACTGTTACAGAGTTATTTAAAACAAATGAAATCGGCTTTGGAGATAGTGGAACGTTGCGAACCAAATGATCCGCAACGTACTAAGACGCTTGAAACTATAAAAGTCTTGCAAGAAACAATTGATAAATTACGTAAAGAAATTGCCACAGAACAAGAACAAATTCAAGCTCAAATTCAAAACCAGCATCCACCACCACCAAAGAAAACTAAGGAGCAACAGAAGAAAGAATTGCTTGACATAGAATTGGAATTGATAGCTCAACAACAAGAGGGAAATGATACTACAGCCATACAAAAACGCCTTGAAGAACTGCAGCGCAGTCTTGGGGTCGTTTCTGGCACTGCCGCCGTTGGCGTCGTACCATCTCACCCCCAACCAATAGGCGGCAAAGTTGCCCACTTCTCCTCTGGAAGAACAAATCCTCGATCTCGACCAACATTTCCTGAGGGATCCACACGCGTTGACCGCAGACCAAAAACAATAGTGGTTACTGGGTTTACTGGTGAAGAAGCTGATTTTGTGTTAGGCCACTTTAAGGTATGTTAAAACATTTTAGATTTTCACTTAAGGTAAAATATTTGAGTATTGTTATATACTTGGACTTATCAACTGTATAACTTAAATTTTATATTTTTGCATTAAATGAACAAATGGATATTTTCTTTAGCATTTTGGAGAAATTACAAAACACGACGTGGATAAAGAAATACCTCAACTCATATTGTCTTACGCTACTCGGATAAATGCGGAACAAGCTGTATTGCGTGGAAAAGTTTTCAAAGATAAACGACTGCAGGTAAAATCATATAAAATCATATCATATAATAAATTTCAAAGCTTATATTTGCTTTTCCAAGTATTGTTGTCAGTATATGTATGCTTCAGTTAGTGTAGAAGTAAGTGTAAGTGTAGTGTGTAAAAGTACACACCGATATCACTAATTCCTACTCTTAGAAATATTTTCTCTAATTTTATTTGCATATCTTGCATTAATACCGATATATGCAATATAAACTCAAACAAAGCGACGACATTTAATATATTGTATATTTCAAAATAATATTTTTTATCAAAACAATTTCTATTTCTTTATTCTGATAATATACGATAATTTTCATTTCAAGCCACTACTATTAGATTAATAAGCATACATATTTTCATTATTTAGATAAGCTGGGCTCCGGTCATATCAACAACATCGGTAACAACGGGAGCTTTGATAACTGATAAAGGGCGCAAGCCAGATGGAAAGTCGAATAGTCAAGACCCAACCAAATCAGCCGCAAGTCAAATTGGTAATGATAAACAAAGTAATGATTCAGAAGTCGGAGGCGAAACGTTGCCGGAATTGCGGCTTGAGGACGAAGAGGAGGATGAGGAATCTGAGGATAGATCATGGCGACGCTGATCGTGAAACAGTTCGAAGTCCATAGTACGATGTTGCTTTAGTGTTTACTTTGGTTAAAATAATTGGCATGTGTCTCGTACACATACCAGTAAATAGAAAATTTAGCAGATAACTTGTTTGCATGAATTATGGTAAATATTGAAATATTTGAAATGTAGCATGCATCCTGGTGTAGTGAAGAAATATTTTGGAATACACTGAAGTGCCATTAGTGCTATATTTTTTCTTCATTAATCATTTACAGGTTCTCTGTATTTGGCAAATTTTAAATGCTGATCATTTCGCTGTGATGCATGTACATAAACTTGAGCATTCATTAATAATATGAACGAAACAAATCTAAAACAAAAGTAACAAAGGGTATATGTATAAAAAAGTTTATAAATACTAATGTTGCTTTTAGATTTAACTACTATATTACTAGAAATTCTGTAATATTTATTAAAGTTAATGCAAAGAGTCAAAATCTTATATATACATACATGTTTACAGACTCGAGTATGCGGTAATGATAGAATAAAAAGATCTATAATATTTGTGTATTTTTTTAAGTGAGATTCGCATATATACATCAATTGTACCAATTAATCTTTGTATTGTTACTAGATTTCTTGTAATTTACTATTTCTTATGCGATTAGATAAGTTAAGATTCTTATGTTGAATTAAAAAACTTCTGAAACTAAAATATTAAAAGAAATTAAAGAAAAGGTTACAAAACCCTTTTAATATAAATATCTATAAATAAATATGGTGTACCATTCGCTATTAGTTTCAAATATGTGTTTCATTCTCAAATATAAATAATTAAATTGCAATAAATATAACCCATAAGCAATAAATAAGCCCATAACATAACGACAAGGATACCTTCAGCCTTCGAAAAAGCTGGGGAACAATCAATAAATGGATTGTGCAATGTACCGCAAATATAATAACTGAGCTGTTTTAACACATTTTCTTAATTTTCAAAACAAAAATATACTGAAGATGCATATGGGCATTTCCGCCATGTCGAACGGGACAATCGTACACCTTTCAACTTAAAAAAAGTATGAACAAAAGTGTTTTTTTTAATTTTGAGAGTAGGATTTTTTAATAGCCCTTCATTAGCTCTACATTTAGTGTTAAGGTTGATTTTGGTACGGTTTTCATTTTCAAGATAATTGCAAAAAACCAAGGCATTCGCATGGGAAAAAAAATGGAAGTCGTTTTTGGGAACAACGATTCAAACGGCGATTTAAGCGAATTGTGAGGCAATATTCAAATGTTTTTGATTGTAAAATGTTGCGCATTGATGGCCTTTAAAGATGTTATGAATTTCATCCAAAAATAATTTATAGTTTTTTTTTTTCATTAATTATTAACCACATTCGCACGGGACATGTCGCACGGAACATTTTTTTCCATCATAATATTTATGTTGATTTTGTTTTATAATACGGAATTATTTAACAACAAGTCCAATAAAATGGCTTAAAAAAGTAGTAAATGTATTTATTTATTTATTTTAACTAATATCCAACGAGAAACACAACAAAAATTCTATAGTATGAAATGAAAATGGTATTATGAAAGTGAAATACACTTTTTTCAGAAAATGGTGTCTTCGGGTATAAAAATATTTGGATTTCGTTATCTGCCAGACTTTCCTTTTGATAACTGCTCCCACTCCATCGACGGCTCCTTGCAAAAGAATTCTATTCTAATGAAGAGTATTTTAATTATTTTATAAAATCAACCAGGGTTGATAATATAAATTTGTTTTTAAACTGAGAGCAGTTACCTTAAAAAAAATAAATATTTTAGAAAAGCAACTAAAGGATTTCTTAATTTTAGTTAAGAGATTTATTAAGAAAATAATATTTCATGCGTTAACTTGTCACTTTTATAAGCAAACGATTTTCCCTTACAACCTTGTTAAAATGAGCACTCTTATTTTGATTTGGAAGCCTATAATTTTCGCCAAAATCTATTTGAATGGCTATTTTAGTGGAATTTAAAGTGCGGTTTTTGCTCATATGTAAATAATTAATGTAAATGTATCTATTTACATACTTAAGTACATTTTATAAGACAAAAAATAAATTTCAATTTTTAAATTCCACACCTACGATGTCGCACGGGACCAATTTTAAGTAGTTACCAAAACCACAAATCTTCTGATTTTTTATATATTTTTTATACAAGTTTACTGTTTATACTCAAAATTTGGCGAGCTTGCTGCTTTTATTTGCGATGCAGTGGGAATAAGTGTTGTTTTTTGATGTCGCACGGGACATTAAAATCAAGAATGATAGAAGACAAGATTCCGACAGGCGTTTACAGTTAGTTATTTTGAGTTTTGAGTTCCTGTTGAGTGACAAGTTTCACGACCACGAACACGCGAGCAAAACAAAATTGCACGGTGGTACAAAACAATAAAACCAAAACAAAGAGCTGAAGTCAAGGCTTGTGCTTAATTATTATTTAAAATTTTAAGTGAAAAATGTATTAATTTGAAAAAGAAGTCCGCAATGGCGGAATTAAACAACAATAGTACAAAAAAGTCGTCTATAAAGATTTTTTTCTCACTTTTCCAACCAACAACTTTTTGTAACAAAATATTTGGATTTCGTTATCTGCCATACTTTCCTTTTGATAACTGCTCCCACTCCATCGACGGCTCCTTGCAAAAGAATTCTATTCTAATGAAGAGTATTTTAATTATTTTATAAAATCAACCAGGTTTGATAATATAAATTTGTTTTTAAACTGAGAGCAGTTACCTTAAAAAAAATAAATATTTTAGAAAAGCAACTAAAGGATTTCTTAATTTTAGTTAAGAGATTTATTAAGAAAATAATATTTCATGCGTTAACTTGTCACTTTTATAAGCAAACGATTTTCCCTTACAACCTTGTTAAAATGAGCACTCTTATTTTGATTTGGAAGCCTATAATTTTCGCCAAAATCTATTTGAATAGCTATTTTAGTGGAATTTAAAGTGCGGTTTTTGCTCATATGTAAATAATTAATGTAAATGTATCTATTTACATACTTAAGTACATTTTATAAGACAAAAAATAAATTTCAATTTTTAAATTCCACACCTACGATGTCGCACGGAACCAATTTTAAGTAGTTACCAAAACCACAAATCTTCTGATTTTTTATATATTTTTTTATACAAGTTTACTGTTTATATTCAAAATTTGGCGAGCTTGCTGCTTTTATTTGCGATGCAGTGGGAATAAGTGTTGTTTTTTGATGTCGCACGGGACATTAAAATCAAGAATGATAGAAGACAAGATTCCGACAGGCGTTTACAGTTAGTTATTTTAAGTTTTGTGTTCCTGTTGAGTGAAAAGTTTCACGACCACGAACACGCGAGCAAAACAAAATTGCACGGTGGTACAAAACAATAAAACCCAAACAAAGAGCTGAAGTCAAGGCTTGTGCTTAATTATTATTTAAAATTTTAAGTGAAAAATGTATTAATTTGAAAAAGAAGTCCGCAATGGCGGAATTAAACAACAATAGTACAAAAAAGTCGTCTATAAAGATTTTTTTCTCACTTTTCCAACCAACAACTTTTTGTAACAAAACATATAATTTTAATTATAAATATGCATGATTATATTAGATCATTTTATAAATGAGGATTTTAAGAATTACGTTCATTTTGATATTTTATCTGCACATTATTCAATTTGGTTCACTATGTTTCACATTTCCGTTTTCCATTTGACAATTCTTCTGTTGCCTATTCCCATTCGTTTGTCGTGAACGCTCAGCCTGTCGTAATCTTGTCTTCTATCATTCTTGATTAAAATATAGGATAATAAGAGAGCAAAAACTTACAGTTATTTGCAATCGCATGCTTTCTTATGCATTTTATTTTGCTCTTTGTACCGTTATAAAGGTTTTACACAAAGCAAAAAATTAAACATGATATGTTTCTTTAACAATTTTGACGAAAAAACAAATGCAGTAGAAAAATCGAAATGAGAATAGTAGCTCCTATGCGACTTGGTTTTCTTATATCTCGTAATTGGTTATGAATTAATTCAAAATTAATTAAATATGAATAAATTTTAATATTTTCCTATGAAAATATGAAAATATGCAAAAACTTTGTAATTCTAATAATGTTTAATATTTTGTCTGTGGTGGACCTTCTGGCTGAAATTCCCATATACTGTATGTTTATCCAATTTATTATCATAAAATTAACAAAAATCATAATCTGGTGTTTAATAACATTCTCTAGTAGAAGAAGTTACACGTGTATACGTGAAAAAAGGTTCTGACAAACTCTGTTAAAACTGTCAAACCATCAGCTGTGTTATGTTGACAAAACAATAGTAAACAAAATTACGTATTTATATCAAAATTCCTAAAAATTTGATTTTTAAATTATTCAAGCTCGAAATGGGGGAGATTTTAGTTACTGGGGCTACGGTAAAGAACTTGTCAATCAATCACATAAATCAATTATATAACACATGCATCATTGCATAAGTGCGCGCATCGCCTGCTGTTAACACATAACTTCAACGCTCGATATCTCGTAAATGGAGCGAGATATCAATTTTTTTATATCATAAAAAGTTTTGGGCTAATTAACATAAAAATGAACTGAAATCTTGGCGCCCCAGTAACTAAAATCGTGCCTGGAAATGACTTTGGATGGAAAGGGTATTCATTTTTTCACAGATGGTGACTACAAAATATTTTTTATCGATTTGCTGAAAAGATTGATAAATAAACAATAAATTATAATCGATTAAATATTAATATATCTAAAGTGGTGCGGATTCGTTTTAAATGTGAATGTTTTTGGTTTTTAAATGATAAAGTCGACTAGATATTGGGCATATACCAACATTTTTTGCCATAGGTATAGTCAAAAAGCAATTGTTAATATGAAGTACTTAAATGTAGCTGAAAAGAACGATGCAGCAAAGACAATCGCTGGTCTTTTGTCGAATGGAACCGCAACTAGAGTAAGCTGATTGAAATAAAACATTCATACAAAAGTAGATAATGTTATTATTCTCAGCGGGAAGGTTATTCCGTTTATAACAAAATCTATGATTTCGAATCGGAAGTAAGTGGACGAAAGAGTAAAATGGTAATGACCTCTGTGTCTGGACATCTATTGCAATTGGAATTTGTTGGAGCATATCGTAGATGGAATGAAGTGAACCCTCAAACATTGTTTACAGCACCAATAAATAAGACATGCCATGAAAATTATCGACCAATTCAAAGAACATTAGAAAGAGAAGTACGTGGCTGTAATGGACTCATAATATGGACGGATTGTGATAGGGAAGGAGAAAATATAGGATATGAAATAATAGACGTATGTCGCAAAGTGAAACCAAGCATCAAAGTATACAGAGCGATTTTCTCCGAGATCACTAGAGCTTCCGTTCGCCGCGCTCTTCAAGAATTAAAAGAACCTAATAAGAAGCTAAGCGACGCTGTTGATGTAAGAACGGAGCTTGATCTCCGAACAGGGGCAGCCATAACAAGATTTCAGACTATGAGATTGCAGCGTTTATTTCCTGAAAAAATTGCTGATAAGCTAATATCTTATGGAAGTTGTCAGATACCTACTTTAGGATTTGTCGCAGAGCGATATAAAGAAATTGAAGCATTTGTTTCAGAACCATTTTGGAAATTAAGAGGTAAATACAGTAATAGCAGTATTTTTATAAACGAGTTCAACCGAACTGTAAGTTTTATATGATGACTAGCAGACCACTCCGGCTTCGCACGGGCTTAAAAAAACATTTCAAAAGTTATAAGTTTTTACACACTTATCACACTCTCCCATACATATCTATGTACTTTGCCGTTTCTTTCGTGGGTTCATTTTAAAAAAGTACAATGAAATTTTATTTTATTTGCTTTATTTGCAATGAGCTAAAACTTGATTACGACCTCTAGTCTGTTACGTCCGTTGACTTTCTTTGATTATGAAGACGTTGGGAACGCTCAGAGTTCGACGCCCTAGTGCGAGCTTGTATATTTCTAATATTTTGTTCTTCAAGCCGCTGCACACGCTCCCTACTCGACTCTCAAGCACGTACTTGGAAGGTTTTGAAATTTTGTTCATCAAGCACCTACGAGCACTCATTAATCGACTCTCTGGCACGCGATTGCGATGCGAAGAGAATGACTTGCTAGACGATTTTCAGTTTCAGATTAAGATTCTCCATCACGGAGTCTTTGATACCCTCATCTGGGAGCTATTTCCAGAAAGTTGAGATTCTAGCAATAAATATAGCCTATGCTACTCGGAGTGAATGTAGCTTTCCAATGGTAAAAGAATTTTTGAAATCGGCACAGTAGTTTTAGAGTTTATTCAATACAAACATACATACAAATCTTTCCTCTTTATAATAGTATGTAATATAACAGTATAGATAGATGGTCATATTTATTTATATATGTATGTATAATAAATTTTTTACTTCTGTTTACAAATGGTTACATTTTGAATAATAACTTTAATTGAGAATAATGTAATTAAAAATAACGAAATAAAATGTTTTTCTTTCATAGTTTTACATACAATTGAGGACCTCACAGTGGAATTCCTTTGGGCACGTAATAGATTGTTTGATAAAGCTGCTTGTGAAGATTACCTGTTACTTTGTTTAGCTGATCCGAAAGCGAAAGTTGAAGATGTAACAACTAAAACCAAACATAAATGGAGACCGACTCCATTGGATACAGTAGAGATGGAAAAATTGAGTTCGCGTAAACTTAAAATTTCAGCTAAAGAAACAATGACTATAGCGGAAAAACTATATACCAAAGGTATAATTAGTTATCCTCGCACTGAAACCAATCAATTTTCGAAGGAAATAGATTTGGGGTATGTAACAAAATATTATTGCACTTTCGTCTATAAGTATATATTTTATAGTTCTTTGGTAGAACAGTTCGCTGCTCACCATGACTGGGGAACATTTGCGCAACGCGTTAAGGAGTGGGGGGCGAATCCACGTAATGGTAACAAAAGTGATCAGGCTCATCCACCCATTCATCCTACAAAACTTGTTACAGGTTAGATTACATGTATATGCATTTTAATATGTTGAATATACTTACCACACTCATTTCACAAAGATTTTGATATTTTATTTTATTTATATTATTCTTTACTTATTTATTTTTTAACAATTACATAAGAAATTGATTGTTAAAAGATGTTTAAAGATTAGAGACTTAGATGGCTCAACTCTATTCATAAATCTAATAACCATATACATATCTTTTATGCACCACGGGGATTATTTAATGAAAAATGTCGTTTCTTCTTGAAAGAGAATACTAAGCTTTAAGGTTAAATGCTTAAATGATTTCAAACGAGATTACGATTTATTGGAAGACTTTAGTAGTTTTATATTTCATTAATATCTGTTACGTTACTACCTCTCTTAAATTGTATCAATATTATATTTTATTTCTGTTCATAATCTTACTATATATTGATAGAATTGTGTTAAATTTTTGTTTGAAAAATGTTTCTTTAACTTGTTTCCAGACCTACACGGTAATGATGCACGTCTATACGAATTAATATGTCGACATTTTCTCGCTTGTGTCAGTAAGGATGCGGTTGGTTCGGAAACTGTGGTCAATATTAACATTGCTGGAGAAAAGTTTACGGCGACAGGTCTCTGCATTCATGAACGAAACTATTTGGACATTTATATTTATGAGAAATGGAATGCAAAACAAATACACAAATACGAACAAGGTAATTAATTTACTTTTATGGTTTGAGAGCTAGATTAATTTCACAACCTTCAAAACAGGACAAATATTTGAGCCCACTGAAATATCTATGCAAGAAGGAGCCACCACTGCCCCTCCACTTTTGACAGAGGCTGATTTGATTGCTTTAATGGAAAAACACGGCATTGGAACCGATGCGACTCATGCTGAACATATAAATACAATCAAAGAAAGAGGTACTCCGATTAAAAAAATTATAGTTTAACATTTTATTTTTTTTTAACAAATATTAACGCATACTACATATTAGGATACATTGGTGTGGTAGATAAAGGATGTCTTGTGCCAGGTTTAATAGGAATGGGTTTGTATGAAGGATATGATGCCATGGATTTAACATTAGCTAAACCAAAGTTAAGGGCCGAGTTTGAGTCAGACTTAAAAGATATCTGCTCCGGCAAAAAGAACCCTAAAGCGGTCTTAAATGATCAAATTAAAAAGTATCTGGAAGCGTACAAACAAATAACAGAAAAAGTGACTGCCATGGACAATAAAATTGCTTTGCGGTAATTTTATACACAGTATACAGTCTTACCAATATTTCATTAACTAGTTTTCATTGTATTTCATTAAAGAATAAATGAAAATCCTAGAGCAAATGGTAATGCCGGAGATGACATCGTGCAAAATCAAAACATGACCAATAATTCCATGAGAGAATTGTTTCAATGTCCGAAATGTTCAGTTGCTCCGTTAGCTTTGCGACAGAAAAAAAATAACCAGGGACATTATATTGGCTGTATGAACTTTCCTGATTGTAAGAATGCTATTTGGTTATCTGAAGAATTCTTGGAGCCCAGTGTTCTATCAGAAACTTGTCAGAGTTGTGGTCCGAATGTAAAACTGATCAAATTTAAACTTAATTCATTATACTACAAAAATATGTTCAATACCTCTACTGGTTGGTATACAACGTGTTTGCGTTGCGACCAACAACTCCGTGATATGTTCAATATTAATCTGGATCAAGTTAAGAGAACTGGTGGCATCGTCGGAAATACTGGTGAGACTACAAAAACTGCGAATGTAGTTCCATTGGTCGCTCCTAGATATATCAATACCACCAGAAGATCAGATGGTTCAGTAAATATTCCGAAAAAGCGAAGTATGAAAAGGTCAAAAACAGAATCTGAAACTAAACAAGATTCAAACAAAAAAAAAGTAGAAACTCAAACTACACATCAAAACATTCGTTCGTTTTTTACATCCGGTAAATATATGAAGTAATATGTTTTTGTGCGTCGTATCATTTCCTTATTTTATGTTTCAGCTGTAAATAATGAACAACAACAAGTAAGTCTTGAACGACATGATAATCCAGCAGTTAGTGATGTTGTTTTAGATGAGTTTTTTAACAGTGATGACGATTTCAATGAAATTATATCTCAAGTTGATATACAAAATGAACATATCCGAAGCGAAAATGTGGGTGATGAACCGGCTATCATCAGTGATGGCTTGTTAACAAATAATGTGACTTCTGTTTCAACAGAAAGCTCTGCGACTACAACCCACTGTGTAGAAAATCTTGATTTTAATTTTGACGACAGTTTTTCTGATTTACAAGATTTTGTATGGGGAACTGCCGAGCATAAGAGAATATCGGTTATAAACCAGAATTCCTCAGATACTGGCCATAATCAAATTAAAAATCGAACATCGAGCGACAACAGGATACAATCAATAGAAACTGACGAATATAACTGGGGTAGTAAATCACAACGTACTATTCTATCCACCATAAGTATTCAATGCTCAGGATGCCATCAGCAAGCTAAACAGTATGTTAATAAAACCAAATAAAAAAATATACGTATTGAAAAACAATAAATTACTTTACAAACTGTACTTACTTTTTACTCAAACTACAACTAAATGTAAATTTCTTTTAATATTTTTTTTTATACATTTGATAAATAACTATATTTTTGATTTTATTTTAGATGTAATGTTAAAAAAGATGGTCCGAATAAGGGCAAGTTCTTTTATGTATGTGCCCAAACCAAACCATGCAATTTCTTTCAATGGGCTGACGACGTTTCAACACCCAAACCAACCGCTCAGTCGTATGAAAACCAAACGGTGCCTCATGCAGATACTTTAATTCCGAAATCTCCTTTGCAAACCGAGATTATTAAATGCAAATGTGGAATAGCTGCTAGCTCGTAAGAATCCTATTATAACATCCAATATTAAATTAGAATAATTGTTTGTTAAATGTGCCTAGCCAAGCAAATGGTGTTGATTTTTAAATTAAAAGTGGATGAATCTGACGGAATTGTGTCATGTGGAAAATAATCGTGGTTGTAGCATGAGGAGATGCATAAGTAACCCTGAAAATTTTGGTAGCTAACTTCGAAAAACAGAGAAGTCACCTTTTTAATTATGGCCCAATCTCCGGACAAAATTTATATGATCCAATACCCAGAAATTAAAAAAATGCATGAAAACGCTCCAACAAGCAAAATGCTATATTCTATTATAAAATAACCTTTAAATACTCATATATCTTATTATAACTTATTTCATCGCTAGATTAATCGTTCGAAAAGAGGGTCCCAACAAATCTCGGCCATTTTATACATGCTCAAAGCGAGATGCTTCGTGTGGTTTTTTCAAATGGAAAGACGAAGAGTCAAATCTAGGTATGTATACTCCTTTACCCAACTCTTCTTCCCAAAATTACGCAGTCATTAAAACGGTACTCAAATTTCTGGTTTTCTTATGGTTACATTGAAAGTTAGAATCAGTAAACTTGTTAAGGTTTTTTTGTAGCTTTATAAGAACTTAAATTTTTGTTCAAACAAAAGCGCCGAAAAAGTGAGCAATGTTTGACCTAGTTTTTTTAAGGAGTACACATTAGCATGATAAATGAATGAGTGCAACAGGTGAACTTCTCTCCATGGTATATAATCACTAAGTAGTGTGGCAATCAGTATTTTTAAATAGCAAAGCTTATTAAATTAAAAATATTAATTACGTTGTACTCTTTTGTAGTGCAGTCCGATTAATAGAATGCGAAGTAATTCCGTTTTTTTAAAACGTTATTTGTGCAACTATTTACTATAGAGAATTGTGATAAATAACCAATAATGTAAAATTTCTTTTGCAACTCTATAAAAACTCTTCATTGATAGTAAATTTTAATTATTTCCGTGATTACATAATTTTTTACAAACAAAATGAAAAATGTTGGTTAATTGAATGCGTATGTACTCCAAATTGTATTATCTTTTTTAAAGGTAATTTGTGGATTTGTTAAACACTTACTATGAATATTTAAAATTATATTGTTATATTAAAATATGGAACTTCCATAACTCGAACTTTTGAATTGACAATAGCGTTTAGAAATCAAATTTCATACAAATTTCCTTCCATAACTCAAACTTCCTTAACTCGAAGTCAAATTTCATATAAATTTCCTTCTATAAAGCGAACTTTTCGACCAGGGCGTAATACAAAATTTAAAATTGTACTATCGAGGCAAAATTTTAAAGGAGCCTCTCTATATCATAAGGAGGCGAACAAAAAATATGATATTCCACTTAGGGATTGCATAAATCATATAACAAAGGCATGGGATACAGATGTCAAAAGCATAACAAAAGTAAACTACAACATTCAAAATTACAGAATTTATGTTTTAAGTTTATACACAAAACTTTATGCGAAGTAAATAAATAAAACTGTGTAAAAATCTATATTTTAAAACTTAATGAAAAATTGTACGTTTTAATGAAAATTCTATAACTCGAAGTCTCTCTAATTCGAAGTTTTTTTGTGGATTATGGTGATTCGAGTTAGAGAAGTTCCACTGCATTTTAATATTGTCGCAATTTGAAGTATAAAGTTTCAACTGATATATTTTATTTCTAAATTTTTCTTTTCAGGCGCTGCATCCAGCAGCAGTCATGTTGGTCAGAGTTCCGGTAACAGACAATTGCCTTCGAAAGGTATCATTATTTGATTTATTTATTTAATCTTTGCTCTTAAGAAATATGTTTAATTTTAGATTCTTCCAAAAAACGAAAATGCGGCATGTGCCGTCAAGAGGGTCATACGCGCTCGAAGTGTCCTCGAGAATCTGAATTTCAAAATTAAGTTGTTTATATATATAGTATATTCGTAAATGCGTATGTATTTATGGAATTGTTGTTGAAATCCGTAGATATTTTTGTTACTTTTTTTATAAAATACATTCGTATTAAAGAACACTGTTTTTTACAAAACAAATGGTGTGATTACAGTATCAGAAGAATTCGCATATTTAAAAACGGTGCTTAATCTATTTAGGGATTATAATCTGATTGAAACCATATTTAACAGACCTTGTAGAAATCAACTGCGAGAGATTTATGATAACGATTCTAAGAGTTTTTAAGGCCTATTTAACAAAACTCTCTGAATCTCTTGTTTACGTCGCTTTCTTACTAATAATAATGAGATATGACGTATGCTTGTATTAGTTTCCATGAAAATACATAAATTTATTAAGTAGCCATAACTAAAACCGTCAATTGGTCTCTTTCTTAAAATTGTCTGAAGAAACCTAAACGTAACAAGTAAGGAAGGGCTATGTTCGGGTGTAACCGAACATTTTATACTCTCGCAATTTATTTATTTAACTTTATTTGTATTATATAATTTGACCCACATATTCGTCATACATATTGTACGAGATTTGGATATCGTATAGGGTATAATCCCCATTTAAGTTTGCAAACGCTATGCCTATGGACAAATATCGCCTGATTGTAGCGTTATTTCTTCTCCCTTTTGTTATTTGCATTCAGCTATTGACATATATGCATACGTATGTACGTACATATGTTAGCGACACTGACTGCAGCCTATTGTACATATGCACACCGCTAGCATGAGTATGCTCTACTCCCGAAAACATAATTAGTCTACATACATATTTACATGTTAAGTATAAGCTCATCTATTCGCACCTACGTACATAAAGTGCATTACCTATTGATGCGCAGTTATTATTATTGCATTTTTTGTACATAAGCCTACTTGACAAGCAGGCATATAGTTGCCGCTCCTTGCGGACTTAATTCAGTGCTAAAAATAAAGTCGTGACGACAGGTCACATTGAAACGCAGTTCCTCTTGTTTTGTTCAATTCTTATACATTTTTTGGTGCCTCCTGTGAGGACTGCGACCACCTGTTTTGAGTGTTAGTGTATGATGGCCTCTTTGAATTTACGTGCATCGGCACACCATTCAATTGTGCGCCTTGGAAAGGAAATCCAGAATGCAGATTTCGATCCGGATTCCGTCAGCAAGGCGAAGGAAGACTAAATTGCTTCTCACGACGAGTTATTTGCTACAACTGAATCGTTGTACACCACATTGTGCGTCACGTTGCAACGCCGCTTAAACCCCCAGACTGCCGTCCAGGTTGCATCACCGACAGCTAATCACGTGGCAGATATGCGGCTGGATCCGGTAACAATTCCACGATTTGACGGAAGGCCAACGAGTTGGTTGGCATTTAAGGACCTATTCGAACCGATGGTTCACAATCGAACTGATCTGGATCCTGCATATAAATTGGGTAAGCTACGCCAGTGTGTCGATCAAGAAAGTGTTCCGATGATTGGAGGATTATATACCGGTGGCTACCACGAGGTGTGGTCCGAGCTAAAGCGCCGTTATGATAATCCGCGCCTACTGTCAGAAACACATGTGCAGAGCTTTCTTGATCTAGCGAACAACCCAGCAGAATCATCGAATACGCTGCGATCGATTGTGGATTGTGTGCGCAATTCATTTCGTGCACTTGCTGTTATGGACATTCCAGTGCACCACTGGGATGCGATAGTAGTTCCTGTACTTTTGCCGAAGCTACCAACAACGACACGGAATGAATGGGGAATGAGCCTTACAACTGTGAGCATACCGAAATTGGAGGATTTGCTGTTATTCCTCGAACGACGTGCCAACAATATTACCGTTGCCCCACATACCGTTATCACACAACCGTTGTATAGGCGTTCCGCTTCTCGTACAGTTAAGGCGCACGTGGGCGCAACGAATAGTACTCAATTCACAAGCGCATCCGCTGCCAACATTGGTTGCCCTCAGTGCTCAGGTAATCATGGTTTAATAAGGTGTCTTCAGTTTCGGAACATGCACGTCCCTGAACGCTGGGACCGTGTAAGGCGCTTAGCAATTGTCTACGTTCAGGACATACCGTTCATCAGTGTACTTCGGGTGTGTGTTCGTTTTGCCAGCAAGGGCATAACACGCTACTCTGTCGACGTACAGGTACGAAACCTGTAGAGAATATAGCGGATACGAGTGTATCCCGACCATCAGCAGCTTCGGTAACAACGCCAGGCTCTACATCAACATTAAGCTCAGGTGCTGCGGCGAAACACACTTCTACTGGACCGCAAGTGTATTCCCGCCAGCAATGACATATCGATGAGGTCCAGTCATTAGTTGCGCAAGATGACCGGACCACTTTGCTTGCGACGGCTAAGGTGCTTCTTTCGGATTGCCATGGAAGGCCTTATGAATGTCGTGCATTATGTGACATCGGATCTCAGGTGAGCTTCCTCAGTGAATCCATGTTTAAAATTCTGAACCTTCGTAGAACACCGGGGCAGATCCGAGTAGAAGGTATAGGCGCCAATGCAGCCGCCTACACAAAGGGCTCTACAACTGTGCGATTAAGATCCCTCAACGACGAGACATTCTCGATGCAATTTGAAGTCTACATCCTACCAACGATTACGACTATGACACCAGTATGAAAGGTCGACTCATCCGCCTGGGATCACCTTTCTGGACTCCAGCTTGCCGATCCAACATTTGGCACTCCTGCCAAAATTGATCTTCTTATTGGCGCAGATATTTGGCCCGCTTTAATTGCCGATGGGATTGCTGCGGGACCCCATGACGAACCGTGCGCGCTCTGCACCCGCCTCGGTTGGGTTGTGTTTGGTCCCGCGATGGTCAACACACCAAATCATTTGACGCACACTCTAACCCTTAGTAAATGTATTGGCGATCAGCAACTGGACAAACTACTGCAAAGGTTCTGGCAGGTTGAGGACACTGGTCCTGTCGACGAACTCTCGGTAGATCCTTGTGAACGGATTTTCATCTTCTTCCGAATGCTCCAGTGTTAGGAGATTCTTATCAAGCAGCGCGCCGTCAGTTTTTCCACCTTGAGCGAAAATTAGCTGGCGACCCTGAACTTAGGAACAAATACATCATGTTTATGCAAGAGTACATAGCACTCGGTCACATGAGTCCAGTGAAGGACGATTGCATCGACCCGACTCAATGCTATTACATACCCCATCACGCGGTGACAGGTAATTTTCGTGTGGTATTCAACGCGTCCTGCAAAACCACAAGTGGAGTGTCATTGAACGACACTCAGTTTTCGGGACCACAGCTTCAGGACAATTTGATTGAAATTCTTCATCGGTTTCGACGCTATCGTATAGCTATAACAGCCGATGTCAAGAAAATGTTTCGACAGGTTGAGATCAATCCCTTGCATCGTAAATGGCAACGCATCTTGTGGCGGGAATCTCCAGTCGAACCACTACGTAGCTTTGAGTTGGCTACAGTAACGTATGGAATGACAAGCAGTCCATACAATGCGATTCGCTCCTTACGTCAATGTGCTGTAGATAACTACAACATTGTGGAGGACGAAAACCGTGCTTCTACAGCAAGAAAGAGTATCCTGGATGGATTTTACGTCGACGACTATTTGGAAAGTTTCGACTCTCTGGTGGAAGCTGTTAGTTGTGCTCATGATGTCGACGCAATCCTTCGACAAGGTCAGTTCATTCTTGGCAAATGGAATTCGAACTGCGCCAAGGCACTTGATGCAATCACCGATCCAGAGAAATCAGGAAGCGATATTGAATTATACGATTCCAACGCAACTGTGTTAGGCCTACACTGGAATCCGTTGAGCGACGAGCTCTTTTTTAAGGTGAGCATTGCAGACTCACATACACTACCAACAAAGCGTAGTATTTTAAGTGATGTTGCAAGGCTGTATGACCCAATTGGTATACTAGCGCCAGTGGTAGTTCTGGCCAAAATGTTTATTCAAACCCTATGGAGGAAGGATCTTAACTGGGACACTCCACTACCTGCAGAATTACAAGACCAGTGGCTCGAATTTCGAAATGGTCTTCGTGAACTAGCGCGCGTCCGTGTACCGCGTTGGTTAAGCATGTCTCCTCATGCATTTTGTACATTTCATGGATTTTGTGACGCTAGCTCTAAGGCGTATGCTGCGGTTATCTATGTGAATAGTGTCACACAAGGAAGTAATTCTAACATGGCACTTGTTACTGCAAAAACCAAGGTGGCACCTGTGAAAGAGATTACTATACCACGCTTGGAACTTTGTGCTGCCCACCTACTGGTAATCACTCTATGTCATGTGCAAAAGGCGCTCCGTTTAAACAACGTCCCTTACACACTCTGGAGTGATTCAACTATAGTTTTGCATTGGATTCGTAAACAACCGTCAGTTTTGAAACAGTTCGTTGGTAATCGCGTTGCATACATCCAGGCCCACACCAAGGTAGAATGTTGGCGACACATTCGCTCCGAGTACAATCCGGCCGATTGTGCGAGTCGAGGAATTACGCCTACAGGCCTTCTGCATCATCCGCTATGGTGGACAGGTCCACCTTGTCATTATATATGCTTCCAAGAGGATTCAGTTGTGCCCGAACTAACGGAGGAGCAACTCCAGGCACAGACTCTGGAATGCCAACCTTTTCGTACTCTTGTAACCATTCGGCAGAATCATCATGAATTGCTTACGACTTCTGCGTATGGTCAGAGAATTCCCCTCGTTGAGAAGTTCAGCATACTTAGTCGTGTCCTCAATACAACAGCGCGACTAAGACGTTTTCTTCCGTGCTACAAGGGTCAGAGGTCGAATATTGTGACAGCAGAAGAGTAAAAACGATATACAACGTGTTTGCGTTGCGACCAACAACTCCGTGATATGTTCAATATTAATCTGGATCAAGTTAAGAGAACTGGACGATGCCACCGTCGGAAATACTGGTGAGACTACAAAAACTGCGAATGTAGTTCCATTGGTCGCTCCTAGATATATCAATACCACCAGAAGATCAGATGGTTCAGTAAATATTCCGAAAAAGCGAAGTATGAAAAGGTCAAAAACAGAATCTGAAACTAAACAAGATTCAAACAAAAAAAAAGTAGAAACTCAAACTACACATCAAAACATTCGTTCGTTTTTTACATCCGGTAAATATATGAAGTAATATGTTTTTGTGCGTCGTATCATTTCCTTATTTTATGTTTCAGCTGTAAATAATGAACAACAACAAGTAAGTCTTGAACGACATGATAATACAGCAGTTAGTGATGTTGTTTTAGATGAGTTTTTTAACAGTGATGACGATTTCAATGAAATTATATCTCAAGTTGATATACAAAATGAACATATCCGAAGCGAAAATGTGGGTGATGAACCGGCTATCATCAGTGATGGCTTGTTAACAAATAATGTGACTTCTGTTTCAACAGAAAGCTCGCGACTACAACCCACTGTGTAGAAAATCTTGATTTTAATTTTGACGACAGTTTTTCTGATTTACAAGATTTTGTATGGGGAACTGCCGAGCATAAGAGAAGATCGGTTATAAACCAGAATTCCTCAGATACTGGCCATAATCAAATTAAAAATCGAACATCGAGCGACAACAGGATACAATCAATAGAAACTGACGAATATAACTGGGGTAGTAAATCACAACGTACTATTCTATCCACCATAAGTATTCAATGCTCAGGATGCCATCAGCAAGCTAAACAGTATGTTAATAAAACCAAATAAAAAAATATACGTATTGAAAAACAATAAATTACTTTACAAACTGTACTTACTTTTTACTCAAACTACAACTAAATGTAAATTTCTTTTAATATTTTTTTTTTATACATTTGATAAATAACTATATTTTTGATTTTATTTTAGATGTAATGTTAAAAAAGATGGTCCGAATAAGGGCAAGTTCTTTTATGTATGTGCCCAAACCAAACCATGCAATTTCTTTCAATGGGCTGACGACGTTTCAACACCCAAACCAACCGCTCAGTCGTATGAAAACCAAACGGTGCCTCATGCAGATACTTTAATTCCGAAATCTCCTTTGCAAACCGAGATTATTAAATGCAAATGTGGAATAGCTGCTAGCTCGTAAGTATCCTATTATAACATCCAATATTAAATTAGAATAATTGTTTGTTAAATGTGCCTAGCCAAGCAAATGGTGTTGATTTTTACATTAAAAGTGGATGAATCTGACGGAATTGTGTCATGTGGAAAATAATCGTGGTTGTAGCATGAGGAGATGCATAAGTAACCCTGAAAATTTTGGTAGCTAACTTCGAAAAACAGAGAAGTCACCTTTTTAATTATGGCCCAATCTCCGGACAAAATTTATATGATCCAATACCCAGAAATTAAAAAAATGCACGAAAACGCTCCAACAAGCAAAATGCTATATTCTATTATAAAATAACCTTTAAATACTCATATATCTTATTATAACTTATTTCATCGCTAGATTAATCGTTCGAAAAGAGGGTCCCAACAAATCTCGGCCATTTTATACATGCTCAAAGCGAGATGCTTCGTGTGGTTTTTTCAAATGGAAAGACGAAGAGTCAAATCCAGGTACATATGTATACTCCTTTACCCAACTCTTCTTCCCAAAATTACGCAGTCATTAAAACGGTACTCAAATTTCTGGTTTTCTTATGGTTACATTGAAAGTTAGAATCAGTAAACTTGTTAAGGTTTTTTTGTAGCTTTATAAGAACTTAAATTTTTGTTCAAACAAAAGCGCCGAAAAAGTGAGCAATGTTTGACCTAGTTTTTTTAAGGAGTACACATTAGCATGATAAATGAATGAGTGCAACAGGTGAACTTCTCTCCATGGTATATAATCACTAAGTAGTGTGGCAATCAGTATTTTTAAATAGCAAAGCTTATTAAATTAAAAATATTAATTACGTTGTACTCTTTTGTAGTGCAGTCCGATTAATAGAATGCGAAGTAATTCCGTTTTTTTAAAACGTTATTTGTGCAACTATTTACTATAGAGAATTGTGATAAATAACCAATAATGTAAAATTTCTTTTGCAACTCTATAAAAACTCTTCATTGATAGTAAATTTTAATTATTTCCGTGATTACATAATTTTTTACAAACAAAATGAAAAATGTTGGTTAATTGAATGCGTATGTACTCCAAATTGTATTATCTTTTTTAAAGGTAATTTGAGGATTTGTTAAACACTTACTATGAATATTTAAAATTATATTGTTATATTAAAATATGGAACTTCCATAACTCGAACTTTTGAATTGACAATAGCGTTTAGAAATCAAATTTCATACAAATTTCCTTCCATAACTCAAACTTCCTTAACTCGAAGTCAAATTTCATATAAATTTCCTTCTATAAAGCGAACTTTTCGACCAGGGCGTAATACAAAATTTAAAATTGTACTATCGAGGCAAAATTTTAAAGGAGCCTCTCTATATCATAAGGAGGCGAACAAAAAATATGATATTCCACTTAGGGATTGCATAAATCATATAACAAAGGCATGGGATACAGACGACAAAAGCATAACAAAAGTAAACTACAACATTCAAAATTACAGAATTTATGTTTTAAGTTTATACACAAAACTTTATGCGAAGTAAATAAATAAAACTGTGTAAAAATCTATATTTTAAAACTTAATGAAAAATTGTACGTTTTAATGAAAATTCTATAACTCGAAGTCTCTCTAATTCGAAGTTTTTTTGTGGATTATGGTGATTCGAGTTAGAGAAGTTCCACTGCATTTTAATATTGTCGCAATTTGAAGTATAAAGTTTCAACTGATATATTTTATTTCTAAATTTTTCTTTTCAGGCGCTGCATCCAGCAGCAGTCATGTTGGTCAGAGTTCCGGTAACAGACAATTGACTTCGAAAGGTATCATTATTTGATTTATTTATTTAATCTTTGCTCTTAAGAAATATGTTTAATTTTAGATTCTTCCAAAAAACGAAAATGCGGCATGTGCCGTCAAGAGGGTCATACGCGCTCGAAGTGTCCTCGAGAATCTGAATTTCAAAATTAAGTTGTTTATATATATAGTATATTCGTAAATGCGTATGTATTTATGGAATTGTTGTTGAAATCCGTAGATATTTTTGTTACTTTTTTTATAAAATACATTCGTATTAAAGAACACTGTTTTTTTACAAAACAAATGGTGTGATTACAGTATCAGATTAGGGATTATAATCTGATTGAAACCATATTTAACAGACCTTGTAGAAATCAACTGCGAGGGATTTATGATAACGATTCTAAGAGTTTTTAAGGCCTATTTAACAAAACTCTCTGAATCTCTTGTTTACGTCGCTTTCTTACTAATAATAATGAGATATGACGTATGCTTGTATTAGTTTCCATGAAAATACATAAATTTATTAAGTAGCCATAACTAAAACCGTCAATTGGTCTCTTTCTTAAAATTGTCTGAAGAAACCTAAACGTAACAAGTAAGGAAGGGCTATGTTCGGGTGTAACCGAACATTTTATACTCTCGCAATTTATTTATTTAACTTTATTTGTATTATATAATTTGACCCACATATTCGTCATACATATTGTACGAGATTTGGATATCGTATAGGGTATAATCCCCATCTAAGTTTGCAAACGCTATGCCTATGGACAAATATCGCCTGATTGTAGCGTTATTTCTTCTCCCTTTTGTTATTTGCATTCAGCTATTGACATATATGCATACGTATGTACGTACATATGTTAGCGACACTGACTGCAGCCTATTGTACATATGCACACCGCTAGCATGAGTATGCTCTACTCCCGAAAACATAATTAGTCTACATACATATTTACATGTTAAGTATAAGCTCATCTATTCGCACCTACGTACATAAAGTGCATTACCTATTGATGCGCAGTTATTATTATTGCATTTTTTGTACATAAGCCTACTTGACAAGCAGGCATATAGTTGCCGCTCCTTGCGGACTTAATTCAGTGCTAAAAATAAAGTCGTGACGACAGGTCACATTGAAACGCAGTTCCTCTTGTTTTGTTCAATTCTTATACATTTTTTGGTGCCTCCTGTGAGGACTGCGACCACCTGTTTTGAGTGTTAGTGTATGATGGCCTCTTTGAATTTACGTGCATCGGCACACCATTCAATTGTGCGCCTTGGAAAGGAAATCCAAAATGCAGATTTCGATTCCGTCAGCAAGGCGAAGGAAGACTAAATTGCTTCTCACGACGAGTTATTTGCTACAACTGAATCGTTGTACACCACATTGTGCGTCACGTTGCAACGCCGCTTAAACCCCCAGACTGCCGTCCAGGTTGCATCACCGACAGCTAATCACGTGGCAGATATGCGGCTGGATCCGGTAACAATTCCACGATTTGACGGAAGGCCAACGAGTTGGTTGGCATTTAAGGACCTATTCGAACCGATGGTTCACAATCGAACTGATCTGGATCCTGCATATAAATTGGGTAAGCTACGCCAGTGTGTCGATCAAGAAAGTGTTCCGATGATTGGAGGATTATATACCGATGGCTACCACGAGGTGTGGTCCGAGCTAAAGCGCCGTTATGATAATCCGCGCCTACTGTCAGAAACACATGTGCAGAGCTTTCTTGATCTAGCGAACAACCCAGCAGAATCATCGAATACGCTGCGATCGATTGTGGATTGTGTGCGCAATTCATTTCGTGCACTTGCTGTTATGGACATTCCAGTGCACCACTGGGATGCGATAGTAGTTCCTGTACTTTTGCCGAAGCTACCAACAACGACACGGAATGAATGGGGAATGAGCCTTACAACTGTGAGCATACCGAAATTGGAGGATTTGCTGTTATTCCTCGAACGACGTGCCAACAATATTACCGTTGCCCCACATACCGTTATCACACAACCGTTGTATAGGCGTTCCGCTTCTCGTACAGTTAAGGCGCACGTGGGCGCAACGAATAGTACTCAATTCACAAGCGCATCCGCTGCCAACATTGGTTGCCCTCAGTGCTCAGGTAATCATAGTTTAATAAGGTGTCTTCAGTTTCGGAACATGCACGTCCCTGAACGCTGGGACCGTGTAAGGCGCTTAGCAATTGTCTACGTTCAGGACATACCGTTCATCAGTGTACTTCGGGTGTGTGTTCGTTTTGCCAGCAAGGGCATAACACGCTACTCTGTCGACGTACAGGTACGAAACCTGTAGAGAATATAGCGGATACGAGTGTATCCCGACCATCAGCAGCTTCGGTAACAACGCCAGGCTCTACATCAACATTAAGCTCAGGTGCTGCGGCGAAACACACTTCTACTGGACCGCAAGTGTATTCCCGCCAGCAATGACATATCGATGAGGTCCAGTCATTAGTTGCGCAAGATGACCGGACCACTTTGCTTGCGACGGCTAAGGTGCTTCTTTCGGATTGCCATGGAAGGCCTTATGAATGCCGTGCATTATGTGACATCGGATCTCAGGTGAGCTTCCTCAGTGAATCCATGTTTAAAATTCTGAACCTTCGTAGAACACCGGGGCAGATCCGAGTAGAAGGTATAGGCGCCAATGCAGCCGCCTACACAAAGGGCTCTACAACTGTGCGATTAAGATCCCTCAACGACGAGGCATTCTCGATGCAATTTGAAGTCTACATCCTACCAACGATTACGACTATGACACCAGTATGAAAGGTCGACTCATCCGCCTGGGATCACCTTTCTGGACTCCAGCTTGCCGATCCAACATTTGGCACTCCTGCCAAAATTGATCTTCTTATTGGCGCAGATATTTGGCCCGCTTTAATTGCCGATGGGATTGCTGCGGGACCCCATGACGAACCGTGCGCGCTCTGCACCCGCCTCGGTTGGGTTGTGTTTGGCCCCGCGATGGTCAACACACCAAATCATTTGACGCACACTCTAACCCTTAGTAAATGTATTGGCGATCAGCAACTGGACAAACTACTGCAAAGGTTCTGGCAGGTTGAGGACACTGGTCCTGTCGACGAACTCTCGGTAGATCCTTGTGAACGGATTTTCATCTTCTTCCGAATGCTCCAGTGTTAGGAGATTCTTATCCAGCAGCGCGCCGTCAGTTTTTCCACCTTGAGCGAAAATTAGCTGGCGACCCTGAACTTAGGAACAAATACATCATGTTTATGCAAGAGTACATAGCACTCGGTCACATGAGTCCAGTGAAGGACGATTGCATCGACCCGACTCAATGCTATTACATACCCCATCACGCGGTGACAGGTAATTTTCGTGTGGTATTCAACGCGTCCTGCAAAACCACAAGTGGAGTGTCATTGAACGACACTCAGTTTTCGGGACCACAGCTTCAGGACAATTTGATTGAAATTCTTCATCGGTTTCGACGCTATCGTATAGCTATAACAGCCGATGTCAAGAAAATGTTTCGACAGGTTGAGATCAATCCCTTGCATCGTAAATGGCAACGCATCTTGTGGCGGGAATCTCCAGTCGAACCACTACGTAGCTTTGAGTTGGCTACAGTAACGTATGGAATGACAAGCAGTCCATACAATGCGATTCGCTCCTTACGTCAATGTGCTGTAGATAACTACAACATTGTGGAGGACGAAAACCGTGCTTCTACAGCAAGAAAGAGTATCCTGGATGGATTTTACGTCGACGACTATTTTGAAAGTTTCGACTCTCTGGTGGAAGCTGTTAGTTGTGCTCATGATGTCGACGCAATCCTTCGACAAGGTCAGTTCATTCTTGGCAAATGGAATTCGAACTGCGCCAAGGCACTTGATGCAATCACCGATCCAGAGAAATCAGGAAGCGATATTGAATTATACGATTCCAACGCCACTGTGTTAGGTCTACACTGGAATCCGTTGAGCGACGAGCTCTTTTTTAAGGTGAGCAATGCAGACTCACATACACTACCAACAAAGCGTAGTATTTTAAGTGATGTTGCAAGGCTGTATGACCCAATTGGTATACTAGCGCCAGTGGTAGTTCTGGCCAAAATGTTTATTCAAACCCTATGGAGGAAGGATCTTAACTGGGACACTCCACTACCTGCAGAATTACAAGACCAGTGGCTCGAATTTCGAAATGGTCTTCGTGAACTAGCGCGCGTCCGTGTACCGCGTTGGTTCAGCATGTCTCCTCATGCATTTTGTACATTTCATGGATTTTGTGACGCTAGCTCTAAGGCGTATGCTGCGGTTATCTATGTGAATAGTGTCACACAAGAAAGTAATTCTAACATGGCACTTGTTACTGCAAAAACCAAGGTGGCACCTGTGAAAGAGATTACTATACCACGCTTGGAACTTTGTGCTGCCCACCTACTGGTAATCACTCTACGTCATGTGCAAAAGGCGCTCCGTTTAAACAACGTCCCTTACACACTCTGGAGTGATTCAACTATAGTTTTGCATTGGATTCGTAAACAACCGTCAGTTTTGAAACAGTTCGTTGGTAATCGCGTTGCATACATCCAGGCCCACACCAAGGTAGAATGTTGGCGACACATTCGCTTCGAGTACAATCCGGCCGATTGTGCGAGTTGAGGAATTACGCCTACAGGCCTTCTGCATCATCCGCTATGGTGGACAGGTCCACCTTGTCATTATATATGCTTCCAAGAGGATTCAGTTGTGCCCGAACTAACGGAGGAGCAACTCCAGACACAGACTCTGGAATGCCAACCTTTTCGTACTCTTGTAACCATTCGGCAGAATCATCATGAATTGCTTACGACTTCTGCGTATGGTCAGAGAATTCCCCTCGTTGAGAAGTTCAGCATACTTAGTCGTGTCCTCAATACAACAGCGCGACTAAGACGTTTTCTTCCGTGCTACAAGGGTCAGAGGTCGAATATTGTGACAGCAGAAGAGTACGAATGGGCTCTGCTTGTAACTGTTAAACAAGCACAAGGTAAGGCATATAGACGAGAAATTAATGTTCTTAAATCAAATTCCAGGCTAGACAGTCGAAATCACCTGTTAGTCCTGAACCCATATGTGGACCCTGAAGACATTTTGCGAGTCGGCGGGCGTCTCCGAAATGCAGAATTATCCAACGAACAACGACATCCGATGATTATTCCCAAGGGATCATTTGCTAACTTATTGATTGCTGATTCCCATAGACGATGTCTTCATGGTAGCATCCAGAAAATGTTACAGTACCTGCGACGACGTTTTTGGATCATTCACGCGCGCTCGCAAGTAAAGGCGTACATATGGAAATGTACCGTGTGTCGGAGACATCAGCGTATTCTCCAGAATCAACAAATGGCTTCGTTACCCCGCGAACGGGTACTTCCTGCTCCAGTTTTTTCAAACAGCGGCCTGGATTATTGTGGACCATTACACCCGCTGCACCACATCATGGTGGTATCTGGGAAGCCGCGGTCCGATCGGCAAAGAAGCATTTACTTCGAATTATGGGCCGGCAGACATTGCGATATCATGAGCTATTTACGCTTCTGACACGGATTGAAGCTTGTCTTAATTCACGACCAATTGTAGCCTTACATGATGACCCCGAAGGAGGACTAGCCGTAACGCCAGGTGATTTTATAATTGGCCGACCAATCAATTGTCGTCCTGAGCCTCCGCTACCAGATACACCCCACAACCGCCTCCATTATTGGCAGCGCTTACAAGGAATGTTCGAGCATTTTTGGAAACGTTGGCAAAATGAGTATCTCAATTCACTTCAGGCTCGTACAAGTGGATGAGGCCTGAACCAAACCTCCAAGTAGGAGATGTCGTACTTATTCGAAACGAGAATTTGCCACCCGCTTGTTGGCGCATGGGTCGTATCACGGACACCCATCCTGGCAACGATGGCCTTGTCCGCGTCATTACGATCGAATACAACGAAGATCAGTTGACGAACGAAGGCATGTACGTCAAACGCCACTGTCAACGTCCAGTACAAAAGGTGGTAAGACTAACCGGATTACATGAAGAAATTCTGAACCGTGAGGGTTCAGCCGGGGAGGATGTTCGAGATTTGGATATCGTATAGGGTATAATCCCCATCTAAGTTTGCAAACGCTATGCCTATGGACAAATATCACCTGATTGTAGCGTTATTTCTTCTCCCTTTTGTTATTTGCATTCAGCTATTGACATATATGCATACGTATGTACGTACATATGTTAGCGACACTGACTGCAGCCTATTGTACATATGCACACCGCTAGCATGAGTATGCTCTACTCCCGAAATCATAATTAGTCTACATACATATTTACATGTTAAGTACAAGCTCATCTATTCGCACCTACGTACATAAAGTGCATTACCTATTGATGCGCAGTTATTATTATTGCATTTTTTGTACATAAGCCTACTTGACAAGCAGGCATATAGTTGCCGCTCCTTGCGGACTTAATTCAGTGCTAAAAATAAAGTCGTGACGACAGGTCACATTGAAACGCAGTTTCTCTTGTTTTGTTCAATTCTGATACACATATTGTATAAAGTCCATTGAAAGTTGGAAACCATAATATTAGGTTAGAAGCACCGAGGTCCTCGTGTTCGACATATGGGGCCTTAAAAACCTATGGTCCGATTTCGGCGATTTTTAGAATGGGGCTGCCACATTATTAACATAGTATTTGTGCAAAGTTTTGCACCGATATCTTCACTAGTACTTACTTTATATATTGTAAAGTAAACGATTCAGATCATCTTCTAAATTCTGGTATATAGGAAGTAGGCGTGGTTGTGAAGCGATTTGGCCTATTTTCACAACATACCATTTGAATGTAAGGAAACTATTACATACTACAGGAAACTATTTCATTGAAATCGGTCGAATAGTTCCTGAGATATGGTTTTTGACCCATAAGTGGGCGACGCCACGCCCATTTTCAATTTTGTAAAAAAATCTGAGTGCAGCTCCCATCTGCCATTTCTTATGTGAAATTTAGTGTTTCTGGCGTTTTTCGTTAATGAATTAACCCACTTTTAGTAATTTTCAACCTAACTTTTGTATGGGAGGTGGACGTGGTTATGATCCGATTTCTTTCATTTTTGGACTGCATTAGGAAGTGGCTAAAAAAAGACGGTAGAAAGTTTGGTTTATATAGCTCTATTGGTTTGCGAGATATGTACAAAAAACTTAGTAGCGGGCGGGGCCACGCCCACTTCCCCAAAAAAAAAAACATCCAAATATGCCCCTTCATAGTGCGATCCTTCATACCAAATTTTATTTCCATAGCTTTATTTATGGCTTAGTTATGGCACCTTATGTGTTTTCGGTTTTCGCCATTTTGTGGGCGTGGCAGTGGTCCGATTTTGCTCATTTTCGAAAGCAACCTTCCTATGGTGCCAAGAAATATGTGTGCCAAGTTTCATCAAGATATCTTAATTTTTACTCAAGTTACAGCTTGCACAGACGGACAGACGGACGGACAGACATTCGGATTTGAACTCCACTCTTCACCCTGATCGCTTTGGTATATTATAACCCTATATCTAACTCGTTTAGTTTTGGGTGTTTAAACAACCGTTATGTGAACAAAACTATAATACTCTCTTTAGCAACATTTGTTGCGAGAGTATAAAAATGTATATTTCTTTTTTATGGTATTTGTCCAGCAAATCCTCAAACAACTAGAGTTCTAAGTACTATAATTGCGCAATCTAGTGGATATATCTTCTTAGTTAGTCCATTATGTTTTGATTAAAGGAGGAGAGATTACAGTTATACAGGGTTGTTGTGGAATCTGACAGTTGTCGGAATCAGAATTCAAACCGACAAAAAATTCTGGTTCGTGTCATGAATTCTGCTATTATTGGTTTGATGTTCGAATCAGACCCTGCAAGACAGATACCGGCGAATTCTCCGGTGAAATTCCAGGGAGCGGTACCCGCAGTTTCAATGAAAGTTTCTATGCCACTCTTAAGGGCGAATTGACAAAAGTACCCGAAACTATTGTGTACGTGTGATCGTTCATCCCTTTCTTGCACATTACATTCATCTTTTAACAATTTATATATACCTCTTGCACAATTCTGTGAATGATCTTGGTACAATCACGGATGAAAAACCCAAAACTGCGAACCAAAACTATATGTGCACTTTCAGTACTGTTCTTGGTACTTATACGGACGAAAGACCCAAAACTGCGAACCAAAACTCCACGTGCACTTTCAGTACTGCGAATCACAAAAGCCCAGAAACTATACCCGCTATTTTCGGTTAGTTCTACCAAAATCCCAAATGAGAATTTAATAACAAAATCATTGATTATATTACATATTTATTTAAAATCAGAGATAAAGAGATGTACAACTCTCATATCACTGGAAGTGAGAGCGCAATTGTAAACGTCAAAACCACCTAAACTTTGACAGTTTGTCGAGATGAGGAGGTTTTGACGTTTCGCAATTGGGAAACTGGAAAGGCCAGATTGAAATGTTGCCAAAAAAATAATGCGATGGAGACATTTTTAGCCGCCTGGCAAGATCACTAATAAGAACTTAAAACAATAAATATCAATGAAAACGCGTAATTTAAAAGTGGTTTAAGAATATTTTTGTGAATTGCAGCATCGAGAAACTAATTTTTCATGGAAAATTATAAAAGAAATTGATTTATTTTCAGTTGACACTTAATAATTGACCATATTTATTACTGAAACTTCGAAAGCCGGCTATTTTAATATACCATTTTATCGCTAAATGAAATTGAAATAAGTTATTTTATATTAAACATTCAGTATATAATAATTTTTAACCATAATAAATGTTGGGTATTTTAATTTAAATGCCCAAAAATTAGTAATTTGTCTGTTCTGGTAATAATGCAAAATGTTATAAAAAATGCAAATTTTGAGGTGCTCTCACACTGGAATAAGTTGGACATCCCTTTATCCCTGTTTAAAATATCATGCCATTTAGTTGTTTATTATTATATTTACTTTATACATATATTATCGTACTACACTATATATATATGTATAAAGTAGGTGAAAATGAATATTTGAACAATTTTTGCTATCGGACAAAGGCTGGAGGAAGAGTGGAAAATGTCAAATACCCCGTGCGATCTGGAAGTGTAAGCTGCGCACATTATGTGAGGACTCTTTTGATTTCTTTCGGAGTTTTTATAAGATCTGTTCTTTCATTAATTTCACTAGTACTAGATTCATCTGGGAGGAGGGTTTCTATAAAATATAAAGTAAAATTAGAATTTTTATAAAGTTTGTAATAAAAGTTGGTAATAATTACCTTATGTTTCAGGAATTCTAAATCTAACACGGCACCGTTCAAGTCTTAACATCCATGCTCTTGCTGTAGTATTTCCATTGAACTAATTTCGGGAATTTATGTCCTTGTAAAGCGATACAACAACGTTATGGTTCCTCAATACAAGGTGAAAATGAATCAAAAAAGTCCTCCTAATTAAACATACAAAAATTTTTTAAATTTCTATGAGCACAAACATTCACTTAAATTTACCCTTTAATTTCTGTGTTTTAGCTGCTAATGGTAAGCTCAAAGATACTGAAACTGCTTTGCCCTCTAGCTCATTGGCAAAACCCAGTTGACACACGCCATGTCGTTCCAATTCTCGTGCTTGTGTTGACCAAAAGGTTTAATTGCACGCAAAAAAGTGACATTAAACGTAATATCTGGTGTGTAAATGATTTGTGTTTCAAGCGTTTGCGTCCATAGTTTTGGATTTGCTTGCAGCACATATTCCATCGCTTCGAAAGTTCTACGCTGCTACAATAAGTGACACCAATAAGTTTGCGTACCTTTAATGCGCCTTATGAGGTTTGAAATATCTGTGTGGAAAATTAATTAGAATTTAAGGCAAGATAATATTATTATATTCAACAATTATTTACGTATTCAATGGTTTCGCCATTGATGTTGACCATTGTTGGCGTAGCTTCTATTGCGTGCTTCGAATTGACAGTGCAATGAAGTATTTCTGTATCACCCTCTTCAATTCCATATTTTGGCTTTAGAAAACTTTTATTTTACGTTTTACTTATTTAAATATGCGTGCTTCAAAAATTTAAACTTTAATTAGGCTGCAGATCACTGAATTAAATAAAACACGCAAAATAATACTTTACAAGCAGCCATGATATAGCTCAAAACAAAACTTGTTCAAACACGAGAACTTTGGTTGTTTCTTTCTATCATTCAAGGTGCTGTATGAGAGAAGAGTTGAGTTAAATGTTTATGCACATTTTACCCTTTGTTGTGTATGTGTGTATGTAGTGGTGTTGTTAAAATTTCTTTGAATGTGTTGGAGTTTCAGTACCCATGACTTGCTGGGGAAATTCTATTGGTTTTAGGTGTCATGGAAACCAATTTTATCGGTTTAACTATCAGAAACAAACCAAGAGCTTCAGGGCTGACAGATTTGAGACATTTTGTTCAAATTTATTTTGATTTGCTGTTAAAACGCTTTGGAAAAAATATAATTATTATTAAAAAATAAGATAAGAACGCTAAATGACTTAATTATTGAATTCAACGGGAAAAAATAAAATATTCTAAGAATTTTACAAAATAAGTAATTCAGATTAGATCATGGAAATTTCTAACTTTTTGTATAATAGTTAAACAATTTACAGTGGAACTTCCATAGCTCAAATTTCATACAAATTTCCTTCCATAACTCGAACTCTTGAAATGGCATTGAAAGGCAATTCCATACAAATTTCCTCGAAGTTTTTTTGTGAATTATGGTATACTGACTACTCGAGTTAGAGAGGTTCCACTGTATATATACATTACTGTGATTCCTTAAAACTTTAATTTTTTCGCGCTACTTTCATTGCCAAATAAAATAAAAGCTGAAATAATTTCTCATTTTAATTATATTTTTTGGGTTTAATGAATATTTTGAACTAATTATATGATTACATTTCTAAAAACATGTCTTGCTAATTTTTCCCCATGAATAAATAGCAGAACAGCTGATTCGAATATTGGTTTGCTTATATTCGAAAAGACTAAAATCCAATCAGATTCTGCGACACCAATGAAAATCATAATTGGTTTGCCATTCTGACATTCAGCAAATTTGTCTTCGATTCCACAACACCCCTGATAAATATGATTTGGCGTTTATCGTTGATTTTATCCAATTCATTTATCGCAAGGAATGTTTAAAACTTCAGAAAACTTTTAATTTAGGAAATTCCATTCTCACTTTTAATTTCGGTCATTTTATATTTTACATGTATATTTTATGTAGTCAATTATGCTCAATATCACAATGCCAAAAGTATACTTTATTGAGCATAGGTGCCTAAAACACGATTTGACTTAGTTATTATACATACAGATATGGAAATAAACAGTTGTGATTAAATGAAATCCAGCATTTCCTTTGCATTACTGCTTATTATTATAAATCTAAGAATGATATAATTTATCAAGTTCTAGCGTAGTAGTCAACTAAATTTAAATATACACTAATAGTTATAAATTAAATTATCATTTTTATGTTATTCAAAGCGACAACATATAATATGTTATCCTGAAGTTAGAGCTACAAATCAAAAATAAGGTTTTTTTACATTAAATAAACGGTAAAAAATCAATCGATTTTAACTGCGCCGTAAATTTTTCGGATAAAGCTATAAGCAGAAAAAAATCCAATTGTTCCGGTCAGTAGCCAAAATGTTAGTACCATAATTCCTGAAATTAATATAGAATTATCATTTAATTATTTATATATATATGAAAATGTGTTGGTAAGAGAGTACCTGTGTAACTTAAGTATAAGAGCGTAGGAATAAATTCGGTGATTTCCAGTTTGGTAAAAAAGTAGAAAATGCTGTAAAATAACACATAAACAGCTGAACCACCAGAAACGATAAAACTACGCCACCACCAACGGTAATCCTATAAATTAAATATTAATTTCACTGTTTGATTTTAATTTTTTTCTAATGTATTACCTCTCCACACAGTTGGAAATATGTCATAACAATTGATATTTGACCACAGCTCACGACTAAGATACAAAATACAAGAAATAGAAAGCCGAACAAGTAATAGAATTGGTTTTGCCATATAGCAGTGAAAACGAAAAACAATTCGATGAAAACCGCTCCGAAAGGCAAAATTCCAGCCATTAACGTGCTAAAATAAAATATTGTAAATTGTACAACTTGAGACAATTAAATGTGATAATTAGTCTACCTAAGCACAACATTCATGTACCAGTGCTGTGTGGGAACTTGTCTCGGTATCATATTGGTTCGGACAGGATGCTGATATGGTTGTTTTCGATAGCCAAAGTAATAGCCTAAATAAACTAAAGGAACCGATATGCCAAACCACAAGAGCAGCAACGAAATCATTGTAGTGAATGGGACAGCGCCACTTGAATGTTTATCCCATATAAAGAAATTTAGTATAAACCCGGTTCTATAAAAAATGTTAATTAAGTTTAAATTGTATATTTGTATATAGAACATACCCAAAAACTATTCCAGGATATAAAGTAGCTGTTAAGAAGGCCGAACGTTTCCACTCTCGTCCCTTCATAGTTTTATAAAGACGTGCGGCAAAGTATCCAGCAATTGTTCCCATGAAAACGTACATAAAAATGCCTGAAGTCATTAAAGCTCCTCGGGAGGACGGTGAAAGCATACCAAGCATAGCGAAAACTATTATAAAATTTTAATTTATATTACTTTGAATATTAAATAGAATAAATAATTAACAAATATTGAAAATTTAGAACATACAAATAAAAAATATTTAATTCGCAATGATTTAAGATATCCTAGACCTCTTCAAAAATGCGCTGGATCTACACGTGTGAGTGAATAATATTCACTTGAGCCGTAGTCAACTTTCTAATTGGTACACCACTTAGTTCTACTAGATTTTGAACAATATTTTACTACCACTGAAGCAGAAAAGACGCTAGAAAGTCGGGTAATTGATACGGATTTTTATCCGATCGAGGAATGTCAACATTCCTCAAAATTATTTGGGGAATATTTTCTGCCGCAACAATAACAAACTGTCGACTTCTAATCATCTGACAAGAAGAGTCTTTAATAGTTTTTCGATGTTATTTTATCTTATAAAATATCAAAATTCGACAACACTGTCAATCGACACTTCACTAATTGTCCACTTAACACGGGTTTCTCATTATATCCTAACTACTTCACTACCAACTATATAAAATCAATTTCAACCTTGTTTTTACGGCCCAGAATAGTCGAAATCGCTATTTTCTTGGATCTTATAATAATTTTACAACTAAGCAGGAACATTATAAGCACTAGAATAACAAATTTCGTGGAATCGATGCCATTATAGTATTTTATATATGAAGGGAACTCACATATTGTAATTAACGCCATGAAAAATATCTGTATTCCGCTTCCAATAACAGCTGAAAACAAACGTGTATTTTTAGGGGGACGAAAGACATCTCCGTGCACTAACTTCCATCCCGTTTCTTCCAGTGTGTCCTCAATGTTGTCATCTGTGTTGTAACGAGCGATGTCTCGACGAAGAGTCCGTATCATAATCATAGTTAATATACCTACAAAATAATTTATTTTCCAAATTCTTAAATAAAATGTAATTTTCAAAGGTTACCTGAAAGGAAAAATACGACCACGAGCGAGTTTATAATGCTGAACCAATGTATTTGAACGTCCTTCATTCCAAGATATATGTCCCATCTAGAAGCCCAGCTAACTTTGGATTCCTTCCATTCAACAGAATAAGTAAAATACAGTTTCGTCTTTGAATTCGGATTTACCTAAAATGAAAGAAATGTGTATAGATTTATATACTTTTAAGAGATATCAAATTTTACCGATTGTGGTCTTGCATTGTCCGGAAAATTACAAGAATCTCCTTCGAATTTTATGTCTTTATAATTGACTGAAGCGGTCTCTACTTCAAAACCAACTACTCGGTATTTGTTCCTGCATTAAACAAGAATTAATAGGAAATCAATAAATACAAAATGCAAAACATACTTTGTGTGCATATGGTATGATATAATAAATTTTAGGTGATTGTTGATGTATATATTATCACCGTCAACTTGTCCCAAACGATATCCATGTTCGTAGGTTATTTCATTTGGATTATTAATATTTGAGATTCTAGTAGCTACAGGCAAGTTATCAACCAATCTAAAAGTAGTTTTAATTATAAACAATATATATATTATTATATTATTGCACGATTAACTTACAAATGTACGAAATACTCGTGACGTATCCTTTCGGCAACAATGGCTGATTGATCTTGGTTCCAATTCATAGGTTGATTCTCTTTGTGACATAGTAACTTACAATTAATGTTTTCACCCATAAGGACCTCATAAGGTGTATTTACAATACGGTCACCACGAAGAACTTCACCCAAATTTTCTGATTTATATATTAAGGTACCATTTTTAGGCAAACAGAATTGAAGTGAGTAATACTGGTAAGGCAATTGGGTCCGACTACTTGTCATTTTTACAGCTTTAACATCGATTTTTTGACCCACTGAAAATTCGACGGGCGCAACACCCGGTACGTAAAAACATTCTCCAAAAGATAACGACACCAGAATCAACAAGAATCGCACAAAAAAGAATTGATACTACAAGAATGGAGAATATAAAATATACAATGCAAATATCGTTTAATATTCATTTAAATAAATAAAAGATTATTCTTGACGTGTCATATCTAACAAATTGTACACTATTATAATATTCGACTTTACACAATTTTTATAATTGTCAAAGTTACTTTATAGTAAATAAATACCCTCATCTCCGCTTTGAATATATATATTCGCGAAGCTTTTTTACAATGGAATACAAAAATTTAATCACTTGCTAACCAATCCTAACTATATAAAATTTTGTTCACTTTTATACTTCTTCCACAACACAACATTCACAATAGATATATTGTCAAATACGAGAATAATATACAAAATTTTTTGTCATCAAAACCGCATGCAGTTTGACAGACTATTCGTAAAAATAAAAAAATATTTTAACGGTTTCTTTCCATGCTTGTTACAAATATGTTCCATGCAACTTTTTCGTATGATTGACTTGTGGCGCGAGACACTAATTATCAGATTTCGTTAAGGAATACGCCAGTTTCCCATGTTATGCTAGTACATAATAACAGCTGATTTCGATTGGTTACTTCTTCGATCGCTATTTATAGGCGCTACTCGCTTATCAAAAAGTTGACATAGAATAGTAATAACAAAGTTAGCCAAGTGAATTCATACAAGAGAGTATGAGGATAACTTATTAAAAATTCTATCGCCGCTTGCGTGAGAACTACCGAATTTCGTTTTACATATCTAGACCATTCACAATGGTAAAAAAGGCCTCACAGGACAAATTATTGTCAAAAAGGACATTGCAAATATATATTTTTTAATATTTTAACTTGAATAAATTATTACTCATTGAATAAAACGTTAAGCACGAAAGCTGCTATAAACTAAGATAAATATTGAATTTATATAAGGAACATTTATAATTTGGATTATATTCTGTCCATCCGAATTTTTATTGAATTTCCAAAATTCTATCACCGTTTTTTCTATTACCGTTTTAAATCAGTTTTATCATGGTGAATGGGTCAACAATTTTAAATTGAAATTAATTCGAATTCGCTTCGAGTTCTTGTGTTCGGCGGCACACTTTCGTAACAAGCGACATAAATCGGAACAAGAATTTGAAAAAATGACTAATGTTTTGTCGAAGACAAATTTCTTGTGTGAGCTTAATAGCTGATACCGAAAAGATGTTGCCGATAACGAGATATAAGGGTGTTTGTGTATGAACGCGATCATAGGGAAGGACAAAATTACTTTTACCGCAATAGTTCGTGGTTGGTAAGTCTGGTTGCAAAAAATTAGCTAAGTATTAGATGTCATCGATTGGCCAAAATAGAAAAGCCAGTAGAACGCACTATCCAGTAATTCAAAGAGACAGGCAGCACTTATTGTGCAACCCTGCGCTAATATGTGCTCTTAATCACGCGCAATAGTATTGCACCATTTTCTTTGGTGGTTTAAAACTTAAATCAGCCCAAAAAATTCGTTTCGTCACTTCGTTTCTAACAGAGTACAGCCCTACGTTTTATTTAATAAATTATAATTTATATAGAGTTAAAAATATTAAAAAAATATATTTGTTTACCTTTCTTTGAAATAATTCTTCCTTTTTTACTATTTTTACCTATATGAATTCCTGAAATATGCAATATGAAAATTTAATAAGATCCGCATACTCTGTTGCACCAGAGAACTTACAAGTAAGTTCTCTGCACGAGCCAATCGAGCATCATACAAAAATCAAAATGCACCTTCTCTATGTTGTAAGTTCTCTGCATGACCGTGTGAACGAAAACATCATACTTTTGCATCATGCCGTGTTCGCGAGCATGTGTGACCGTGTAAAGGCCGCTATAGAATTTTTAATGAGGTATCCGTATACTCCCCTGCACGAATTCTACTAGATAACATTATTGTTGCTGTCACATATAAAATTTTATTCAGGCGAGCAGCGCCCAAAGATAGCGAGTGGAGAAGTGACCAATCGATTACAGTTATTGTTTCAAGCATAAACGAAATCTTTCTTATGATTTATAAATTTATGTAATACTTTAGAATACCTGATATATTCTAATTACAATTGATAAAAAGAGACTTTCATTATAAATTTGTATATTACCGAAAATGTCATAGAAATTTTCAGCAATTAGTATCAAGAGATTTGTTGAATCACATTGCCTCAATTATTGAAATCATTGGGTCGGCTTTAGTATAGTATCCCCCGATTTCAGGGTTGAAATGGATATGGTTGGAAAGAGGAGGATCTCCAGATTACTTGCCGCCAGGCAAAAAATTTATGTGGCGATTTTTCGATTATTATCTAATTTTTAATTTATATAATGCACTTATTATATATATATTACCCTCAAATCGGTGGATACTATACTATACTTAAGTTTCCCCAAATCATTAAATAATGGGTATATAAAAGTTAGATTAATTTAGTAACCAGTTGTTAAACAAATTTTGACAGGTATTGATCGTAAATTTATGGTTACGTTCCTTACGTTTTGAGCATCTATTGAATGCTTTTAATAATTATGCATCACATGGTTTTAAAACTCCGGCATCTCTATATACCACCTGTCAATTGGTGAAAAAGAAAGTAAAGCAAAATATATAAAGAATTTTTGTTCGTGTATTTGTTTTCATGGAGAAAAGTTTCTTCAGTAGATAAAATTTAAGTTATACAAAAGATATGTAATTTCGTGGGAGTTTAAGAAGTGCTTAATTTCTATGTACCAATCTTAACGACTTCTATATACCAATATTGATATAGGTTTTGTGCTTCACTTTTATTATATACACATATCAACATTTATATGACATAGGTAAGTATATGTTTATGAGCTACATATTAAAGGTACTAATATGTATTCTTATATTCAGGGTTATAAAAGGCTATAATATTTGATTTAAAAGATATAAGCTGTCCTTTATGATGGCAGCAGTTGACAATGACAGCGACAATGATGTGGTTACAGACTTCCTAAATTCCAATACCACATCTAATACTGATCTCATAAACTCTGTAACTGAACTGAATTTACAAAACCACTTGCAAAATACAAAGACACTAAATGTATCTAATCAACAGCGTCCATATTCTGAGAGTCAAAATTACTGCATTCCAATTATAAACACTCCACCAGTTTTAGCCGCAAATAATTCTTGTAATAATAACATGATTCCAACAATAAATGTAACGCCACACAGTCCAGCGTCAATAACAAAATATAATAATATTTTCGAGGATACCCTCACACAACTACAAAGTATAAGAGAGACTGTGGTACAAATGAAAAATTGCAGTGCACACATGCATAATGGTTTTACTAGTTTCTGGCCACTTCATGCGGCTATTCTAAGCGCATCTTTGCCTGATCTAAATTCAGCAAATAGTAACGCTAATGTAACACATGGTGTTGGACATTATGTTAGATGGATGCCGCAACAACAGCAATATGTTCCTATGAATGAACGCCGTAGATCTTGGACAACCATTGATGATCTTAATATTACAAACAAAAGCATCAGTTTATCTAGCTTGGAGAGCGAAGAACCTGAGACAATATGTGCAACAGATCAGCGTCGGCGTTCTGCTAGAAACAGTACCGGAGGTAAGTATTTAAATTAAAAAACTGCAACTAAATATGCTCAGTGAAGCATGTAAATATATTCAATATAGAAGCTAATTTATATACTTAACTATATAAATACTTCCAAAAATTGTATACTGCTAAGCAAATTTACGTACAAACAAAAAATGTGTTCAAAACTGATCAAATACCAACAGTCATTTCATATATCTTATCATATGATTAGTATGACTCAAACGGTATTGATCTAATGATGAAGACTCTCATTGAAAAAGCATAGAATTATATAAAATTCGACCCGCAATACTCAATTTAAGAATTATTAGTAACGTATTCAATAAAATAGTCATGTTTTTTATGTTTATTTTATTTTGTCGTTAGATCGAAAATTACTGCAATAAGTAGTGTCATTTTATGGTAACAAGCAAAACTACGCGTTCTTTAAGTATATAGTATTTGTATATATAATCCGAATCTGTTGGCATGTACTAGTATTTTGCACTCCTTTAGTGATAATTGTATGCCATGACTCCTATACCCACTTTAACTATATACAATGATATCAGTGTGAAAGCAACTAACCACAGTAATTGATATCTTAGTATAGCGGAAGCTCAGGGCAATCTTAGGTTTCATTAATATCCATTGATATATGTATATATGTATAATTATGTTCAATACATTTTAAATAATTTTAGGCATATCAACACACTCCCTTAACGAGGCGGAGTTGGCTCGCGATTTTCAGCGAATCGCGGCAAAGCGTAATCTAGTAACAGAAGTTCGTATTCCATTACAAAAGAGCATATCTACTTCATCAATAGTTGCGAAAGAAGAAATAAAATCTCGTCATCTGTATGACAGCGAGGACGAAAACCAAAGCCTTTTGAGGGCCCATGTGAAAACTGAGGCTTACGATAATGTGGAGAAACGTCGAAAGCGCGGTTCACTATTCTTTCGAAAAAAAAAGGATAAAAATAAGATGAAGTCTGGCGGTCAAACTGGAATATGTGATGCATGTGGTATAAATATACCATCATTAAATATTAAGGAACATCAAGTAGAATGCAAAGGAAAAAAATCTGGTTTTAGTAGTGGTCAAAAATTGTTACTGGTGAGTGTAAAGAAAGGAGCAGATAAAACAGAAATTGGTCAAGAGTATTACGATGGAGTTGATCAGGCGGGAAATCTTAACGACGACACACCATTAATACGTTCGGAATTTCTAAATGATCCTCCCATCGAAGCACAGGACCTCGGCGCAGATCCCATACTTGGAATCGCAGCTGAGGAGCACGATTCATGGTCACCCAGCGTGCCCAAGGACGTTTTAAAATCTCTCAAAGAAAAACAAATCAAAAGACAGGAGCATATTTATGAGTTTATTATGACAGAGAAACACCATTGCCAAACACTACTTGTAATGCAAAAAGTGTTTGTCGAAAGTTTGGAACGTCATTTCCCTTCATTGAATATAAATAGCATGTTCCCCCGTTTAGCTGAGTTAACTGAGTTACATATAACTTTCTTGAAAAAATTAAGACAAAAGCAACGGGAACAGTATGTCGTGGACAGTATAGCTGATATATTGTTGGATTTTTTTTCATTAGAAAAAGCACAGCACCTACGGCTAGCATATGGTGAATTTTGTGCTAATCATCGGACAGCATTGGAACATTTTAAGACTTGCATGACGAGTCGTGATCAAACATTTGCTGAGTGGTACAAACACTGTTTGGCAAACCCGTTATTAAAGAAAAAAGGAATTCCTGAATGCATACTATTCGTTACACAGCGCCTTACTAAGTATCCTCTATTGATTGAGCCCCTACTTAAAAGTGGGCGGGAAGATAAATTGGAAGCGGATAAGCTACAGCATGCCCTTAATTTAGTAAAAGCTTTGCTCATAGATGTCGATGCATGTGTGGCTGAAAAAGAGTTACGAGAACGACAAATTGAAATTTTTAATCGCGTTGATCCAAAATCTTTTGCTATCTATAAAAATAAACCTTTTCGCAAATCAGATATTGGTGTTGAGTCACGTCGTCGTCTGAAATTTGAGGGTCTTGCGACTTTAATGCAAGGACGTTCTAAGATGCAATTAGTTTTAGTTGTTGTACTCACCGACTGTCTATGCTTTCTTTGTGAGAATTCTGCTCATAAGTACACATTTTTTACACCGGAACATAAAGCGGGCGTAGTTCCACTACAAAAGTTGCTCATTCGCGAAAAAGCGGGAACCGAAGCACGAGGTATTTATATAATTTCTTCAAATCCATCTTTTCCGGAAATGTATGAATTGAAAGTTCAGCAACCTAAGGATAAGAATACTTGGATTCAATCGATACGGCAGGCCGTTCTGGAGTGTCCATCGTCGGATGTTATAGAAACTGAAGATCTTACAGCTGAAGAAAAACTGCGGATTGGTGTTAGTAAGCGGGATCTTATTGACAAAATAAGACAGAAAGATATTGACCATGCAATTCTATTGGAGGACAAGATCTATCTCCAATTGAATTTATTAAAAGAGCAAAAGCATTTCTTTGAAGTTACTGCAGCATCTGGGCAAAATAATACCTGTATAACTGATAGCGCTAATGGGCCGAGCATTAATGGAACCCCAGCAAATGCGTCAAACTTTCTAGCTACATTTGGTTCATACAAGGATTTAGTGGGTGTCGATTGTAATACGACAGAGTTGTGGAAATACGTGCTGAATATGGTGCAAAGTATTAGCCAGCTGGCTGCTATGGTGTACACAGCATCTACTGGTTTGCCAGTGTCCCGTTCAGTAAGTTCAGTAGGGGAAAAACAAAGCGACAATTATGCATCACCTACACTGCCAAAACGTGCAGAAACGTTTGCTGGTTTTGACGAAAAACGTGGTAAAGGTAGTTTTCCGTTTAGGGACGTGTCGAAAATACCAGCTTTGCAAACTCTTACACCACGACTTCAAGAACTCGAAGAGAAACGCGATCCCAAATCTGGTTCATCAGTGGTCACATTAAAAATGCAATCAGTAACAAGTGACGCACAGTCCTCAACGACTCTGGGTACCGAAGATATTGCAATCAAAGATCATAATTATGCCGCATTGCAAATATCACATCATCTTCATACGTTACTATGCATAGTGTCACAGCAGATGACGGTCATACAAAACCTGCAATTACAATTAGCACTGTATCGTGAGAGTCCACGTGTCGCTTACACCCATAATGACCAATTAGAAGAGCTGCGCAATCTGCAAGACAAATTGCAGGACGAGAAAACTGCTTGGCAGCGCCAAAAAGAGCAACAGGAACAAGAACTAGAAGAAAAGCATACACAGCAGATTAAACTACAAGAGCAAATCAAAGCCGAACAAGAAGATATCAGACAACAACGGGAACAACTTTATCGTAAAATGGAATTACTCTCAAATCAAGGATTACTACTGTCGCCCAATACACCTTTACTGATTAATAGTCCATCATTGACAGCAACCCCTTCTGGTGATGATGCACATGATAGTCACGAAGGTGGATATTTGCAAAGCGATATGTCCACACCAACCATCTTGGCACAGAGTACTGTTGATCGACGAAAAGACAAATGGCGTACAGCTTCGACGATTTCTAAAAATCCGCCTGTCAATTTGCTAAGTGCCACTAATGCACCAAAAACAAACCAGACTTGTATTAAACAAAAAATTCCTATGAAGTTGTCTTCGCTTTCGTCGAGCACATCGCTAAGCAGTCCCGGCAGCAGCAAAATTGACAAATCTGCCAGTTTTAATGCAAGTGCACTACAACAAGTTGGCTGTACACAGATGCTGCCACTCAAGTTGGCTGATAAACGTTCTACTAACAACTTCAATGCAACACAATCGGCGTCGCAAATTGTGCCACAGCATGCGCGTACTGGAAGTTCACCAGCAATTATTCAACATCCTAATACGAGGACAACAACATCACCCCCTCCCCCTTCAGTGCGCATGAGTCGTACAGATTCCTCATCGACTTTAACTTTTGGCCAACGACAAATTAACACAGTCTCGACCCCCACTTCCTCGCGGAATTCCCAAGCAATGCCAGCAACAGAAAACATTGGTTTGTCATCAATTGGAGCGAGCAATTTAAACCGCCGCAACAAAAACAATGCAAAACCAGATGAAGAAGAAATTTATTTTTGACGCTCATTCTCGCCAGAAGTTGAAATATAAATGTAACACAAATTTTATATTATTATTTCAGATAGTTTATTGGAAAATAACATTCCATAGTCCCAGCTCAAAAACACAATAAAAGACTCATAATAGCTTTTAAGACCTAAAGTATGTATTATTCATATGTAATTGACGAATAGCTTATCCATTCACATACATGTAATGTTTCCGTTTTCAATATGTGTGTTATAAATATTTGTCCAAATATAATATAAATATTATAAATGTTCTCATGAAATGTGATGTGAGATTTCAGTTAATTTGCGGTAATGAAGGTGTGGAAAAAACGTTAAGCTAAATTAAATAATTAATTCAATTATATAATTGAAACATATGCAACAATATTTTCATAAATCATTAATATTATCATTTATTATAGCATAGTTATGTAACTTATACATATGTAATTATGTATGAATGTATTGTTGGCATTTATGTCTATAATAAACTTTTAGTTCAGTACTAATGTAATAAAATCTAATATATTTTAATTTATTATTTACAGTACAAGCTATTTAACAAATAACACACCCACACAAAAAAATGTTTGTCATGACCTAGGGGCTTTACTATGTGTGCTTTATGTTTTTGAGGTGGCTGAATTCGAATCCGAGGTCCATTTAACCCAATCAGATCAGGGTTTTGAGATAACCCTGGAAAACCAGAACTAATATGGTGACACATTTTAAAAATTCGCCTTTCTGCATCCGCTATTTCGAATTTAAAGAAACCGACATCGAAAACCCTCGTATAACGAGATTCAAGCGATTCCGTTGAACTTTTCAAAATAACGTCCGACATATTGGAATCGCCATTTTGAATTTTAAAAAATCGACACCGGATTCGTAATCAGCGACCTCGAAACCCCTCAGTAGCGAGTTTCAAGCGAATTCGATGAAGTAATTAAAAATTAAAAAGAACCGAAAAATGTTGGTGTCGTGTAAGGTGAAGAATTTTCTAATTTGTTGACTTTGGACGTTGATTTGATGTGTTGATATGATGTGTTAGCTGTTGGTATTTAATACTTTGAAATGTTTATGCTGCTCTTGATATCGTTGATGCTCTTCGGGGATCGATATAATGACTTCAAGCAGTAACTTGATTATCTGCTTTTGTATAATTTTTTTTTAAAAGATGATTGTGTAGATGTTATCATTTGTTTTTTTTTCTTCTTCCTCTTGACTGGCGTAGTCACAATTTACGCGGTTATAGCCGAGTCCACAGTTTGGGGCCAATTGGTAATACCCAGTGAAGCCCGGCCATTCTATCGGAGTGGAGGAGTTTCTCTTCCTCGGCTTCCACCAGCGGGTATTGCATCGAACACAGCGTAGCCGCTGTCTTTTTATTCGCTGAACTAAGTCTATGTCGTCGAATAACACACACAGCTCATTAGCACTCGAAAACTCCTAGTGCCGTCTCATCATTGCCTACTCAGTCCATAGTAGCACCTGTTGGCAAGTTGGATTTCAAGGCTGACATTATTATTGGTGTTGATGCTGGTGCCTAGGTTCAAAGTTATGACTGTCAACAGTGACGTGAGAGCCAAGACGCGAATGCGCAGACTGTTTGTTTGATGACAGGAGATATTTCGTCTTATCGTCGTTCACCACCAGACCCATACGCTTCGCTTCCTCATCCAGTCTGGAAAAAGCAGAACAAACGGCGCGGGTGTTGTTTCCAATGATATCGATATCATCGGCGTACGCCAGCAGCTGTACACTCTTATAGAAGATTGTGCCTTCTCTATTTAGCTCTGCAGCTCGTATTATTTTCTCCAGCATCAGGTTAATGAAGTCGCACGATAGTGATCACTTTGTCTGAAACCTCGTTTGGTATCGAACGGCTCGGAGAGGTCCTTTCCGATCCTGACGGAGCTTTTGGTGTTGCTCAAAGTCAGCTTACACAGTTGTATTAGTTTTGCAGGGATACCAAATTCACACAAAGCGGCATAAAGGCAGCTCCTTTTCGTGATTTTTTTAAGGTTGTTTTTAATAAGGTCCAATCAGTTTGTTGACGATGGGCTTTAGTCTTTCACACAGTACGCTCGATAGAACCTTATAGGCGATATTTAGGAGGTAATTGGTAATTGGCGCAGATTGTGGGTCTCCCTTTTTGTGGATTGCGCAGAGTATACTGAGATTCCAATCGTCGGGCATGCCTTCATCCGACAATGTTCCGCAAAGAAACTGATGCATGAATCTTATCAGTTCTTCGCCGCCGTATTTGAACAGCTCGGCCGGCAATTCATCGGTCCCCGCCGGCTTGTTGTTCTTTAAGCGGGTAAATGCTATTCGAATTTCTTCACGGTCGGGCAATGGAACATCTGTTCCATCGTCGTCGATTGGGGAATCGGGTTCGCCATCTCCTGGTGTTCTCAGGGTTTAAATTTCACCTTAGTTGTAATTTATCCTTGGATTGATTTTATTGAATGCATATAAGCGAATGCGGATTGACATAAATTAACAGGTAAGATCGGCCACAAATACATACTTTCGGAATTTATATATTTATTTATCTATTTATTTACAAGAGAAATAATTATAAATAATTACTCCACTAAATTTAAAGCGCTGGCTGCTGCTGCCTTCGGCTCTTATATTATGTTGTTATGCTAACTTACTTATAATTAAATTAAGTTGGATATATTACATATGTATGTTAAGAAAATTATTTATTGCATTGATGCTGTCCGTATTTGGTGTCTTTAATAGATTTGATTCGTATTTCCAAAAGTAGTTGTTCTTTTATTATTTAAAGCGGTGCATTCATTTAGGATGTGATTGACTGAAACATTTGACTGATTACAATGTGTACAACTTGGTTTTTCTGCTTTGTTCAGCAGATGACTATGAGTTTTTTAGTGTGACCAATTCTAAGGCGAAGAAATTTCTTTATGTTATCACAAGAGCAGTCAATTGGTTAGTCTGGTTTGTCCCCTGAGGGATTATGTTCCTTGTAATAGTGTTGAAAATTTGACCAATCTCTCGAAACCGACTCGTGGAGTACTCTTTATCATGAGAGTGGAGGTTCCTTACTAGCTTTTTTGCGCGGTCGACTGCAAATTGGTTGCCCCTAATACCAGCATGTCCTGGAATCCACATGATCTTAATATTGCCTTTGTGTTGATATAAAATTTCTTTTATATTGTTGATCAGCACTGCGTTATTTGATGGATTCAAAATAGCGTTCACAGCGTCGATTTGCTGTCAGTACATATAATATACTTTTTCCTGTTTGTGCAACAAATAGAACCGCTTCATATATTGCAGCCGCTTCAGCTGTTATAGTGACACCTTGGTCGTTTGACACGGCAAACGAAGTGTGGGTGTCTGATTTTTATCCATCGGTGTAGAAGGTCTTCCATTCCGGTTTGTACGTTTTTACTGCGTCGATAAATATGTAGTTGAATATATTGCTCTGCATTGATGTTAGTTTTATGATATTTGAAGAGTGTATTTATTATGGATGATTTCAGCGATAGCCAGTGCGGATGAGGTCTTCCATTCCGGTTTGTACGTTTTTACTGCGTCGATAAATATGTAGTTGAATATATTGCTCTGCATTGATGTTTGTTTTATGATATTTGAAGAGTGTATTTATTATGGATGATTTCAGCGATAGCCAGTGCGGATGAGTGTTCTCTTTTATGAGTTGTGGTTTCGAAGTTATATCAAGCTGATTGATTATGTTTATGCATTTTTTGATCGTAGATGGTTTGTAGATGGTAGAACAATTTGCTTTCATAAGATTAAATAAGGTCGAGTTTTTACACTGGAGAAGTTTTGGTATGAGCATCATTGTATTGTGTTTAGTTCTAAGATGAAAGAGTTGTGATATGAATATGACAGTGTTTTGACGAAAAAAAATTTATAATTTTTAGCCTATTGAGTAAGCTTAATCTAACATATTTACAATGTTCCTTAAAAGTTAGTTTTTTTATCAAAAGGTAGCCCAAGTGTTCGTAAAGTGTTAGTGTACGGGATTTGGTTGTTATCAAGGGAAAGGTTTGGCAAGGTGCACTTCATAATAGCGACCACTTTCCGATAATAACTACTATCATCACACCGATGCAATATACCATTAAACCGAGATCTAAATTTCTTATAGATAAAGTCGATTGGTTTAAATATAATTCCCTGATTAACTCATTAACAAATGCTAAATTATCGTCGATAAACATAAAATGCAGAAGCATCAAATATAAAAACAATCATCCGTTCCGCTGTTCATATAACCATTCCTCAAACAATTTACCGCAAAACTCCTGGTTACAAACAAAATAAAATTGATTTTATCCAATCACCTATAGGTCCTATATACCCAACACATATCAGAAAATTTTCCAAAATCATGGTCAAACAATTCCAAAAATTTTAACTTTCACTTTAATTTTATGACCCTTTCAAACCAAGTCACTTCCCAGACATACCATAATCCATCCCCTTGTTTTGAAGCTACATCGATAGAAGCTCCAATTATATTAGAAGAATTTAATTCTACCATCAACAAAATGTCTGGAAAAACTTTCGGAATTCCTTAGGAACAATGACAGGTGAGTTGTCATAAAATGAATATGTATAAGTTATGAATTTGAATAACTTGTGAAACTATTAGAAATTGGGAGTACAGCCTTTTATGGTATTCTACTGTTTGGTGCAACCAATCTTGATATACTACAGACGTTTCAGTCAAATATATTCAGTAATAATGGTTTTATTATATTAGTAATGAAAATAATCGCAAATATGTTATTTCTATGGTAAATAAAGAATTAGATGACAACAGAACGAAATTATACTTAAGGGGTTATATATGTTGAATTCGGTCAAAAAATCTAATATTTTTTTATTATTTTATCTTAAAGTATACTTTCTTAAGAATGTTATCTATTTTTTATAGAGATTTAAGCAGTAGAAGCGCAGTTATAGCGTTTTGCATCTTGCTCCGCTACAATAGACAAAAATGTACTTGAAACTTTAATCGCGATTATCTCGAAATCATCCGACTATCTCGACGATGCGCTGACTTGGATTGCCGAAAGAGTTCTCAACCGATTTAATTTTTCTTTTTTAATAATTAATTTGCCATGTCCTTGAACGATTTTATTTTTTCGTTTAAATTTTCATATCAATATTATGAATTTTTACATCGATACATTTCATCATATGAAAAAGTAGCCTTTTTGAGAAAATCGCAAGAATGATAGAAGACAAGATTACGACAGTCGTTTACAGTTAGCTTTTTTGGATTTTGAGTTCCTGTTGAGTGACAACTTTCATGACCCCGAACACGCGAGCAAAACAAAAAAGAAAAGAAAAAATTAAAAATTGCACGGTGGTACAAAACAATAAAACCAAAACAAAGAGCTGAAGTCAAGGCTAGTTCTTAATTATTATTTAAAATTCTAAGTGAAAAATGTATTAACTTGAAAAAGAAGTACAAAAAAGTCGTCTATAAAGAATTTTTTCACTTTTCCAACCAACAAAAAAGTTGGCAAAATGGCGAACTATTTGTAACAAAACATAAAATTTTAATTATAAATATGCATGATTATATTGGATCATTTTATAAATGAAGATTTTAAGAATTATGTTCATTGTGATATTTTATCTGCACATTATTCAATTTGGTTCACTATGTTTCACATTTCCGTTTTCCATTTGACAATTCTTCTGTTGCCTATTCCCATTCGTGGGTCGTGAACGCTTCAGTCTGTCGTAATCTTGTCTTCTATCATTCTTGGAAAATCGTACCCGTTTGCAGAAATATATTTTTTTTAATTTCAATGAATCGTTCAATGACACTACAAGTGTTTGGTTTTATGCTTTCAGTTGAGCAGATGGGCTCGAGTCGTAGTCACGAAAAGCCGCTTTGAAAAAAAAAAACGCGTTTTGCGTAAAATGTCATAACATTGACAATTATTAGTATTTCTTTTTATGTTCAAATTAGACATTGTACTACTCAAGAGACTACCTCTACAGAAAATCAAAAATTTCCCCATTTTCTCGCACCTCAACATATATTACACTTTAAACCAGGGATAAAGGGATGTCCAACTTATTCCAGTGTGAGAGCGCCTCAAAATTTGCGTTTTTTATAACATTTTGCATTATTACCAGATCAGACAAAATACTAATTTTTGGGCATTTTAATAAAAATACCCAACATTTATTATGGTTAAAAATTATTATATACTGAATGTTTAATATAAAATAACTTATTTCAATTTCATTTAGCGATAAAATGGTATATTAAAATAGCCGGTTTTCGAAGTTTCAGTAATAAATATGGTCAATTATTAAGTGTCAACTGAAAATAAATCAATTTCTTTTATAATTTTCCATGAAAAATTAGTTTCTCGATGCTGCAATTCACAAAAATATTCTTAAACCACTTTTAAATTACGCGTTTTCATTGATATTTATTGTTTTAAGTTCTTATTAGTGATCTTGCAAGGCGGCTAAAAATGTCTCCATCGCATTATTTTTTTTGCAACATTTCAATCTGGCCTTTCCAGTTTCCCAATTGCGAAACGTCAAAACCTCCTCATCTCGACAAACTGTCAAAGTTTAGGTGGTTTTGACGTTTACAATTGCGCTCTCACTTCCAGTGATATGAGAGTTGTACATCTCTTTATCTCTGCTTTAAACTACGTGACCATAATCAAGCCAGTCTATTAAAGAGCAACATGCCGAGAGCTCAACCACAAATTTGAGCTTGTCTAGTTTATAACTACAGTGGAACTTTTTTATAGTGAACTTCCCTACAATGAAGCTCTCCCTATAATGAAGTCATTTTGAAGACACAGCTTTTTGGTTCTACTTTCGGTGCATTTTTGTCTCCTTATAATGAATTTCTATATAGTGAAGTTTTCTATATAATGAACAAATTTAACTGCTTGAAAATCAAGCTCCATACGTTTTTGTCTCCGTATAGTGAATTTTTTCAAATATGTTTTCGGTTACACTCAATTATTTGTAACTGCGTATTCTCAGAAATAAACGAAATGTAGAAATGTAATACGGGGAATCCCAAAATGAAAATACATACATACATATGTACATTGTAGTAGGAGTTCAGTTGTGCTAAGAAATTGAAGTAAAAATGACGCATCGAAGCAGCATTTCACTTGAAAAAAAGGCATTAATTATTAACAAAGTTAAAGAAGGGAAGGTACGAAAAATATATATTGCTAATCAGTTTGAAATACTTCCCAGCACTTTATCAAATATTCTAAAAAATAAGGAAATGATTTTGAAAAATGAAGAAGATGCGGCAATTAGCGTAAAACGCAAAAGGCAAACATTCAGCTTGCTTATTTTCCTCCCAACATGACTTCGTTACTGCAACCAATGGACCAAGGCATTATCTACAACATGAAACAACATTACAGGAAACGTATTTTAACGAATATATTGGCTTAGCTGGATGGGAGAACTTCTGTTTTTACCATAGACTTACTCCACGCTATTCGAAATTTAAGCACTGTATGGGATGTCCATGTTAAACCAGAAACAATTGCCAACTGTTTTAGAAAGGCAGGATTTTCAAAAGATGCCATGCAGAATCCATCTGAGCAGTGGGATGAAGAAGACCTTTCAATAACGGATTTGGCTGCTTTGCAGTCTTCATTTAAAAAAGTGACAAATATCGAGGCATCATTTGAGGACTATGTCAATGTTGATATTGATGTGCCGACTTCGGAAGGAAGATATCCTCAGCAGCGTTCTAGAAAGTCGCGGAGTTCCAGCTGTACCTGGTGAATATTTATTTTTGTTGTAACCAAACAAATATTTATGTTGTTACGAACGATATGGCAGCATCATTAACGTAATCCTAATTAGTTACGTTTTTTCCTAATTACTTACGTATGTCCTAATTACATACGCGCTTATTGCTATCGTGGCGAATTTTGATTGGTCGATTTGGAGAAACGGGGGCAATCAGAAGATCAGTTAGCAAAGAAGGAATAAATAGGCAAAAGCGGGAGCCGTTGCTAACAGATCGGCATTATCGCATTAGAGGGTAGAGTGTAAAGTAAATTTTTTAATTCTCAGAACTAATTGTTAATTAATTTAAATTAAAATAATAAATTAATATAAATTAATTCAAAACTAGCGTTTTAGTTCGAATTGCAAAAAATTCTTTATATTTTTTTACATCTTAAAAAATTTACTCTACCCTCATCGCGCATTCCATAGAAGTGGAAATTATAATGTTGCGTGCTAACAATCCTGAGATGTCCGCTGTACCAGCTAACTTCGCTGGAGCTACCAGTCTCACTGCTTCTACAAGCTTCCCAATGGTGAGTAATTTGGAAGAAAGCAGTTCTACTGAAAGGCCTGCCGAACAAGGAATCTCTGTGATGCACGCTGAGAATTTGAACGTGGGCACCTCGTATGGAGCTCCACCACGTGTCGATGGGGTGCATACGGTATCACGCCCACAAATGCATTTTCATGGAAGCCAACCCGCAACTCCTGTTCACTCCGCAAATTCTATTGGTCCTCAAGGGCTACGTCGCCGGGCTGAGTTGCTACGTGAGCAGAGTGAAATTCTACGTCAGCGGGAAGCTTTACCGAGGGAACAGCACAGCTTCCTAGATCGCATAGACGCAATGGGTTTCGAAGATGACATAGATGAATACTCAATGCCTAGAGTCTCAACCGGGATGAGGGATCAGGCGCCTCTCCCATCACAAATATTGCAGTTACCTCCAGAATTTGTAGCGCCCTTTAATAGAGCCGTTTCAATCGCAAACTCTGTAAGTAATAGTGGACCTACGCAGCACAACAATATCCCAAATAGAACATCATCTGATCAACGAGGTGAAAGTAACCTACAAGCACCTATCCTTCAATCGTTATTGGACAGGATACAGTCGTTAGAGCAACAGTTGCGACAGAACTCGACATTATTTCCGGAATGTCCTCCGCCGCAACCAACGCATACAACTTTGCCTACAGCTGGACACGCTAACAGCCTGTCTTTTGGAGCCTCAGCTTATCGCCGGCTAACCAGGGATCAGGTGGCGTCTCGTAACAGCCTTGCTAAAGAGTTGCCCAAATATGATGGCAAACCCAGCGAGTGGCCGTTGTTTTATGCTGCTTATAATCAATCGACAGATGTTTGTGGATTCTCTGACGAAGAGAATCTGTTACGACTGCGGCAGGCGTTGGAAGGTCCAGCGCGGAAGGCAGTTAAAAATCTGCTACTTCACTCCTCATGCGTGAACCAAATTATGGCTACGCTTCAAATGAGATTTGGACGACCAGAATTGATCATCAGTGTTTTGCAACGACAAATTTACGAATTGCCTCCTCCATCAGAGAGTCATCTGGAATCTATAGTCGACTTTGCTGTAGAAGTGCAAAACATCTGTGCAACAATGTCAGTATCTGGCCTGATTAGTCATTTGAATAATCCCGAATTTGAACAGCGGTTGGTTTCGAAATTACCTGGGCTTCTACCGGCATACTGGGGCATGCATAAGCGAACCCTGACAGTATGCAATCTACAAAACTTCAGCGATTGGCTATTCCAGTTAGCTCAAGGGGCCAACTGCGTTATCGTCCCGAAGGAATCGGTAAGAGAGCGTAAACGCGGGACAGTTAATCATCATTTTAATTCGGTAAGATGTATCGTTTGCGATGAAAACTGTGGTGAAGTCTTTAATTGTACCTCTTTCAAGGAAATGCCACGAAGTCAAAGGTGGCAAGTAGTTCGAAAATCGAAACTATGTCATCGATGTTTGAGAAAACATGCAACGAATAAATGTATTGCCGTTAAACCTTGCAGCGTTAATGGATGCACTCACAATCATCATCCGCTACTCCACAACTTAAACCTTAATCAAGCAGTAGCTGAAAAATCATCAAAAAACGTCAACGTGTTATCCAGAGCGCAGTCTGCCAATATAAATGCGCATATTTCAACCGGGAGTTGCACTCTGTTTCGAATACTTCCAGTAGTTTTACACTCAGGCCATTGTAGAGTGTCAACATACGCTTTCATAGATGATGGTTCGTCTCTTACCCTCATCGATGATGAGCTTTTAAAACGACTGAAAGTAAGAGGCACACCGCAACCACTCTGCCTACGTTGGACTGGTGACACACATCGTTATGAGAACGAGTCGGTCGTAGCCGACCTAAGCATATCAGCTCCAAATGGGCATAAGAAATTTGCTCTTAAGGGTGTTCGCTCCGTCAAGAAGCTTCATTTGCCTACGCAATCGCTTAACGCTTTCAAATTGCAGTCCGATTTCAAACACTTGGAAGGGTTGCCATTGCAATCCTATTCGAACGCCATTCCGCAACTGCTTATTGGCTTAAATAACGCGACATTAGGATCTCCTATAAAATCATTATATGGAGCAGAAAATGGACCAATTGCAGAAAAATCTAAACTTGGATGGACATTGAAAGGTCTTACGCCTGACCCATACGTTGATACCATACACCATGTCTACCATATTTGTGATTGCTCGGCAACAGCCGAACTGCTTGAAATTACCAAATCGTACATTTGCCTCGACAACTTGGGTGTGTCAACCAAACCTGTTGTCATAATATCTACGGAGGACGAGGCTGCTTTGGAGCAATTACAAAACCATACTATTCGTATTGGAAGTCATTTTGAGACCAGTTTATTGTGGAAGCATCCGGACATCCAGATACCCGATAGCCTTCCAATGGCCTTATTTCGGGCCCGATGTCTACGGACAAAAATGCAACGCGACCACAAACTGGCTGAAACTCTTAACCAAAAGATTCACGATTATATGCAGAAGGGGTACATCAGACGTTTAGGGCCATCGGACGCTGCCGTAAAAAAATACTGGTATTTGCCGATTTTTGCAGTAACCAACCCCAACAAACCAGGAAAGATTCGATTAGTCTGGGACGCAGCTGCTAAGGTAAATGGCATATCTCTAAACAGCATGCTGCTGAAAGGTCCCGATCTAACCACCCTTTTGCACAAGGTGCTCTTTAAGTTTCGACAAAAGCGAATTGCAATCACTGCCGATATTGCTGAAATGTTTCATCAAGTTCGTGTCCGAAAAAAAGATCAGAACTTCCAACGCTTTCTTTGGTATGAACCAAACGCTAATGAGCCAACTACGTTTGTCATGACGGTGATGACCTTTGGGGCTACATGTTCACCAAGCTGCGCACAATATGTCAAAAATAAGAATGGTGAAGAATTCAAACAGGAGTACCCTAATGCTTCAAAGTGTATAATCGAAAATCACTACGTCGATGATATGTTGGTGAGTGTGGATACTGAAGAAGAAGCTATAAGATTAGCACAAGATGTTCGGCATATTCATTCGCTAGGGGGCTTTCATATAAGAAATTTTTTGTCCAACTCTAGTCGAGTACTGACTACCCTAAATGAGCATCCATTAGATGCGCTATCTCTCGATCTTAATAATGAGCTGCCTACTGAGAAGGTTTTAGGCATGTGGTGGATTACATCCAGCGACCATTTCGCCTTTCGTGTATCCGCTAAGTACAGAAATTCTGACATATTTCTATGTCAACGGCGACCTACTAAACGTGAGGTCTTGAGCCTGGTGATGACTATATATGACCCTCTTGGGCTAATTGGATTCTACGTAACATATGCCAAAGTCATCTTACAAGGGATATGGAGAGCTGGATGCGACTGGGATGTCCCAATCCCTGATGACCAATTTACCAAGTGGCTAAAATGGATTAAATTTATTCCAAAAATTGAGAGTTTGAGAATCCCACGATGCTACATGAGAACCACGATTGACGGAGTTCCTCAAATTACATTACATACATTTGTTGATGCAAGCGAAAGCAGTTATGCGGCAGTGTGTTATCTTCGATACTCATACGGCGATACAATTAACTGTACAATGGTCGCTAGTAAAACAAGAGTAGCCCCACTTAAGTTAGTATCTATACCTCGTTTAGAACTGAAAGCAGCTCTCTTAGGAGCTCGCCTCGCCAAACATGTAATTGAATCGCACTCTATCCACATTGATAAACGCGTTTTTTGGTCAGATTCACGTACGGTATTAGCTTGGCTACAATCCGATCATCGCCGTTATAAACAGTTCGTAGTCTTCCGAGTTAGTGAAATCCTAGAGTTGACTGACGTCAAGGAATGGCACTGGGTTCCAACTGGAGAAAATGTTGCTGATGAAGCTACCAAATGGAATGGTGATCCTGACTTTTCGAACGACAGTCGGTGGTTTAAGGGGCCACCGTTTTTATACCTCTCGCATGAAAAGAGGTTTATGTCTGATGAAGCACAATGTGTTTCAACTGAAGAGCTGCGTCCGCAGTTTACCGGCATTCATAACTCAACCTTAGAACAGCTTGAAGTAGTACCAGAACCTTCAAGATTTTCAACTTGGAACCGTTTACTTCGTGGAACCGCTATGACTATGTATTGCTCTCGGATTTGGTTAAGTGTTATTCGAGACAATCAATTCATTGGTGATGCACCAAATAGTGAAGATTTTCGTAAAGCGGAGCGCTGTCTTTGGAGAAAAGTCCAGCATGACAGCTTCAAAGACTCTATCAAGTCTTTAGAATCCGGAAAGGTTATTGACAAATCTAGTAATATTTTCAAACTATCACCTTATCTGGATGACTACGGAGTTTTACGAATAAACGGTAGAGTTAAGATACATGGGCGGCCAGACCAAGTATTGTTGCCTTCAGATCATCACGTTACGCATTTAATTATAAATTATTTTCATATAAAGTATCATCATGGCAGCTTGGAAACAGTGATCAACGAAATAAGGCAATTCTACTGGATTATAAAACTTCGCACACTGGCCAATAAAATTCGACGCAATTGTCAGTATTGTAAAAACAAATCATCTCAACCTCGACCACCTATGATGGCCTGTCTACCTCCAGCCCGGACTTCAGCATTTAGTCGACCGTTTTCCTACGTAGGCGTTGACTACTTCGGCCCACTCCTGGTTACGGTTAAAAGGAGTACAGAGAAAAGATACGGAGTGTTGTTCACCTGTTTAACAACTAGAGCAGTTCACATCGAAATTGCATACTCGCTATCAACCGACTCCTGTATTTTAGCTATACGTAATTTCATGGCCCGCCGAGGGAGTCCTTTAGAAATATGGAGTGACAATGGTACAAACTTCAAAGGTGCTGAAAGGGAGTTGAAATCAGCATTTGAACTGTTAGATAAAAATCTTCTAACGAAGACGTTTACCTCTGCTGCAACTAATTGGCGTTTTATACCACCCGCTTCGCCCCACATGGGTGGAGCCTGGGAGCGGTTGGTCCGGTCAGTAAAGCAGATACTGAAACAAATTCTGACAACTAACCGTCCAAGTGACGAACTACTTCGTGCAGTCTTAATGGAGGTCGAAATGACTATTAACTCTCGTCCATTAACTTACATCCCCATCGACCACGAAGAGGAGGAAGCACTCACGCCTAACCATTTCCTGCTAGGTAGCTCAAGTGGTGTTAAGCCAATCGCAGAACCAGTTACTGAGACCACTTTAATGCGTCGTAACTGGCGAACATCACAGCAACTAGCCGATGCATTCTGGAGACGCTGGATTTTGGAGTATCTACCCACCATAACCAGGCGAACCAAATGGTTTTCGGATGTAAAGCCTATTCAAATCGGTGATATTGGGTACATCGTTGACCCCAATAGTCCAAGAAACTGCTGGCCTAAAGGCAGAGTGATTCAGGTACGAAAAAGTGATGATGGAAAAGTCAGAAGCGCTACTCTGAAGACCTCTTGCGGCATCTTTGAGAGACCAGCTGCCAAAATAGCCGTTCTAGATTTGATGAGTTTGGTACACCCTGATCAACAGGATATACCGGGGGGGAGTGTTACGAACGATATGGCAGCATCATTAACGTAATCCTAATTAGTTACGTTTTTTTCCTAATTACTTACGTATGTCCTAATTACATACGCGCTTATTGCTATCGTGGCGAATTTTGATTGGTCGATTTGGAGAAACGGGGGCAATCAGAAGATCAGTTAGCAAAGAAGGAATAAATAGGCAAAAGCGGGAGCCGTTGCTAACAGATCGGCATTATCGCATTAGAGGGTAGAGTGTAAAGTAAATTTTTTAATTCTCAGAACTAATTGTTAATTAATTTAAATTAAAATAATAAATTAATATAAATTAATTCAAAACTAGCGTTTTAGTTCGAATTGCAAAAAATTCTTTATATTTTTTTACATATGTAATAAACATAATTTCTTTTTTTTTCCTTTTTAGATATCGATGAAGTCAATTTCGACACTGAAGAAGAAATGGCAGATACTGATGAGGCATTACCTACATTAGGACAAGTTTCTTCTTCCATTAACTGTATTAGAACCTTTGTGGAGATGAAAAGTGACGTACCGATAATGTTTTTAGCTGTCTAAATGATTTGGAAGCTTTTGTTGAAAATGAAAAATGGAAGAATGTTATTCAAACCAAATTTACTGATTATTTTAAATAAAATTACAAAAGAAAAAAATGAATTTCTATATAAAGAAGTCTCCATATAGTGAAGCGATTTTCAGGTCTCCTGCGAATTCACTATAAGGAAGTTCCACTGTATATTTATGCCCGGTTTCACAGTCATTGCTTAGGTTGTGCTTAAGATAAAGTTAAGTTTTGCTTATGTACTGAAAATGGGAGACTTAAGCAGTGCTTAAATAACAGCTTTTGTTTTGAATATTGACTTATTTGTCAAAAAATAAAGTAAAAATTATTTGCTGAAAATTTTTTTGGAACTTTTTGCATTCGATGACGGTTATATGCTTTCCTGCGAGTTGCAATAGGTGCCCCACTCGCTTGCGTTGAAATTCGGTGTCCTCTTATTGTTTCAATTTATTTCCAAAATTCAAATAAATTAATTTTCGCAAATTTGTTTTTCATCAACAATAATTTCAATTACTCGAACATATATGTACATATTTTCAGATGGCATTTGTAAACAAATGTTTTTCATTGTGATGCCATATATCATAATATAATTTTATATAAAATTAGCATCGACTGTGAAACACAAATGACTACTCAGTCAATAACAATGCTTAGCTAAGATTTTATTTGGGCACAACTTAAGTACGAACTAAACTCCTGTAATGATTCACTCATTTGGCATTTCAAGCCACTCGTAAAAAACCATACGACTTGATCGGCATAACGTTAACTCAGCATCTGAGTTGAAGAGCTTGTAAACAAAGAGCGAGAGTACGCACACTGCACTGCACTGGAGAGAAGTGTAAGTTTGCTCTTTCAGTTCATTTCACTCATTACATGAAAGGCAATTGATTCGAAAGACAATTGATTCGAAAGGCAATAGTCTCAATTGTATGTACATATGTACATATCAGAGAGCTGCAACGGATATATCATTTTCGTGCACATTCGAATGTCCACTCTGATTTTGTTTGATCAAACTTTTCGGTATGAATACACGTATTGATCGCTTGGAGACATGTTCAAAACGAACGAGCCTTTCGCGACACTCGAAACACAAGCATATATGCTTATTTTAACAGAGTGCCGAGTTGACACTCGTTTGTGAACGAGCTGGAACTCTAACCCGATCGTATTGAATGTGATCGAGTCACACACGAGTGTGCACAAAATTTCAGAATATGTATGTATGTAATTGGCAGTCATGCTATTATTGCGTAGTGATTGTCAACGATTATTGGTTTTGTTTGTTTTGTTTACTTTTTATAATTCATAATGACAACGATAGAAAATTCGGGTTGTGAGAACATTTCCAATGGCACAAACACCTTATCTGGTCTACACCTGAAATTTGTGATTTAAAAAAAATTAAAATATTTAAGTGCAATGAAATGTTTTTTATTTATGATTTATGAATTAATAAATAAAATAAGTTTTGAGTGAATTCTATTCTTAAATTGAATTATTCTTTTATAATATGTACTATGTACGTCTAATATTCAAATTATTCAACCAAAAAAGCTAAGACAGAACGTCATCCCGACGCCAACATACATACATATGTGTGTACGTATGTTTATCTATTATTTTTTGGTCTTCGAGTGCCACTCGAGTGTGTCGATCACAATCAACACGTGCACGACACACCCGAAAATATAATATACATAAAATCCGAGTTTGCTGCTTGCACTCGAAGATAGGACCGTCTTGATTGTTCGTTTGCGTTATTTTCGCTTCGGGTTCTAAACTCGATCGAACACGTGTTTGAAGAGTGTTACGACACACTCGTACCGAATTTAAGCTAGTGTGATTGAACACACTCGAACATACCCAAAGCTGCTCTCTGGTACATATGTATGCATGTAATTAAAAGGAATAGCTTCTAGTGCAAGTAATTCAAAGAATTGTATTTTGTTTAATGAAAGTATGTACATTTAGATAAATATATACGTGTATATGTATGTATTAAGTGTAATTGTGTACATGTTCTAATTCAATTCGTTAATATCCATATTGTTACTCAGAAACATTATTTGATGTATGGAAAATGAATTACTACCAATTACACTCCGCTTTTCTGATATCAAGTGCCTAGCTTTTGAGAAAACTCTTTCTGAAGCGGCACTACTAGCTGGAATTACTAGCAGACTACTGGCTACCTTATAAAGCAAAGGAAATTCAAATTGATGTAGATGCCACCACTGAAAGACACTGAATTCGTCATAATATAGGACATTAGTTGCTTCGTATTTAATAACCTCGGTATTGATATTATTTTCCTCATTTAAAACTTCAGGTTGATGTAGAAATGCTGTAAAAAGCTGCAATTTGCGAGTGGGTGGAGGATTGGCCGATGTGCTGGGCTGATCGTGACCGTCCGCCTCGCTGATGAAACTTGACATTAGAGACTTGCATTCTGTTTTTATGATATGTTTATCGTTTTGGTTAAATGATATTAACTTGTTCGTTGGTGGAAACAAAAATACAGCAAGTTTATGATATATAGTAAGATTTTCCAAGACAACTCATTTAGCTTTTCTTTAAACTTACTTATAAAAGTTAAGCTTTCACTTCTTGAACAAGTTTCTTTCAGCCTGTAGACATGGGGAAGTACCAAATGCAGAGTTGGATAATTTTCTCCTTCTAGCTCTTTGGAAGATTCTTCGAAAACCTCCAATACTTTCAAAATTTCCTCTAAATGATTTAAGCTAACACCATTAAGTCTTGATAACTGTTGTTTGCTTTGTAAAATATTTGTAATTTCTGTCTAGTTTTTTTGGACTGACCTCAGCAAGTAAAATACAGTGTTCCACCTGGTAGGTGAAAGGCTTTTTAGCGAAGTTGTAAAGCCTGAGTTCTCACCTGATTTTTTTACAAATTTTACGATTTTCGTAGCTGCTTCACACATTTTATTTAACTCAGGAACTGCTTTTACCGATTGTTCGAATATATTATTTAATAAATGATTAATGCACGATATATTTTGATAAGGTTCAAAAGCTTTTTTCATATTTCTTCCTCTATCAGTGACAAAAACGGCTTTCTCAACAGGTAGTTCGTGAAAATTTAATATATTCAGTACCTTACGCTGAATGTTTTCTCCTAGAGACAAAATCTATCAAATTCACTATCAAACATATTAAAATATATTCTTTACCTGTACATCTTTCTCCTTTAAACGCAGATAGTCATAATAAACGATTGACAAGTTCGCCCTCTTTCATATAATGGACAGTCAGACTAACATAGGACGTTCTTATGAAATTATCGGTCCAAATATCGGAAGTTAGACCATAACCCATCTTATTTCTGTTATTTATTACACTCTTCATTTCATTTCTGATTATTTGCAGATTTTTTTCATATAAACTTGATATGTTCCTCGATATTGTTGTTGGATGAGGTAGCAATGCGAGTGGTCCATATTTCGGGCCGATTGATACGAGAAATCTACCATTTGAAAAGGGCGGCAATTTAAAATTACCCATCCCGTCAAAATTTTTATTCCAGCGTGTTTTAAATCAGCACTAACTTCTAAATTAGTTACAGTGGCATTGGCTTTTGAATTTTTATAGCACTTATGTCTTACTAAATTAGAAGTAGTATTCTTATTGTATTTGTAAATATTCCAGCAAGTTCTACACGCAACGATATTATTTATTTCGTCGCCACTGTTAGTCTTAACTGTACCAAAAATACTCCAAACTTTGCTACGCCCTCTTTTACAACATATTTCGTATTCTTTGCTTATAATTTTAGACTTTATTTCCGAAAAGTTTAACTCTGCCATATTTTCTACATTATTCGGTGGTATCAACACATTCGAAGTTAGCTACAATATATATTTTTAATTACATTCTTAATACTAACACTATTAAACTAAATTGTAAAGTTACTTAATTAAATTAACTTACATTTCCTTCCATTGTAGAGACTTTATTTTCTTAACAAAGGCAGAAAGCAAATAACTGTTCAAATGATTCAATTGATTCGCTTCATTTTTTACGTTGCCATGTGTTAAATCGGTCATCACTCAAAAGACTCGAAAGGCAATGGAAATGGACGTAAGACAAATCACTCATGCTTCGAAATAGAAGTTCGAACTTCACTGCTAATCAACTCATGCGAGCATTTCGTGTTGAGTGAATGTTGTTCGCTTGCTCAAACGAATCAATCATAACATCGGCAATTGTACCGAATCATACTGTGTGCAAAGAAAAGCGAATCAACTTGTGCAGGCCTTTAGTACGAACTGTGAAACCGGGCATTAAGGGGGGGTAAGGTTTGACAAATTTTGTTTTAATTTTTTTTCTGAACCATCAATATCTCAAGAATATTGTGTTAAAATTTTAGGTCATTCGGAGAAAAACTAACGAAGTTACAGGAGGTTGAATAACGGTACCTCCATCTATCTGCGCTGAGTGTACAAAACTTTGAATCGATTTTCTCAAATATGTCATTTTTAAAGTCGGTCGATCGTTTTGAAATTTTGAACAAATATTCTACATATATATAGCTTTCGAATGACGTCGAGTTTTTAATTACTAACAATTTTACAATAACAAATAGGTGGATTTTTTTCGTCTAAAATCGTCATTTTGGCTTGAAAATGGTACCAAAAATTGAAAATTTTAAAAATTAAAAAAAACTCGACGTCAATTGAAAGATAAACTAATAAACTAAAGAAAGCATTTTGATTTTTTGGTTTCGGATGATCCAGTGATGCTGTAGGCTGGTCACCGCACAACAACTTTTTTTCGAGGTGCCTGCAGAGATCGACGATAAATCCGTTATTCCTCGTTATTTTTCGATAAAACTTTTTTAAGTATCCTTCAAATGTTGCACTTTCATATAATAATAAGTAAAATAAACCTACAGCAATAATTTTTTCTAAAAAAATTAATGAAAAAAGGTCTTTTTTCGACGAAACAAACCTTACTCAACAAAGCAACAAAGTTGCTACGAGAGTATTATAGTTTTGTCCACATAACGGTTGGTTGTAAGTCCTAAAACTAAACGAGTTAGATATAGGGTTATATATATCAAAATGATCAGGGTGACGAGAAAAGTTCAAATCCGGATGTCTGTCTGTCCGTCCGTCCGTGCAAGCTATAACTTGAGTAAAAATTGAGATATCTTGATGAAACTTGGAAGACGTATTTTTTGGCACCATAAGAAGGTTAAGTTCGAAAATGGGTGTAATCGGACCACTGCCACGCCCACAAAATGTCGAAACCCGAAAACACTTAAAGTACCATAACTAAGCTATAAATAAAGCTATGGAAGTAATTTGGTATGAAGGATCGCACTATGAAGGGGCATATGTGGATGTAATTTTTTTTTTACAAAGGTTATGTTGAAAACTACTAAAAGTGGGTTAACTCACTAAAGAAAAACGCCAGAAACATTAAATTTCACATAAGAAATGGCAGATAGAAGCTGCACTCAGATTTTTTTACAAAATGGAAAATGGGCGTGGCATCGCCCACTTATGGGTCAAACACCACATCTCAGGAACTATTCGACCGATTTCAATGAAACTTGGTTTGTAATAGTTTGCTTAGATCCCAATGATATGGTGTGAAAATAGGCAAATCGCTTCACAACCACGCCTACTTCCTATATATCAGAACTTTGAAGACGATCTGAATCGTTTACTTTACAATATATAAAGTAAGCACTAGTGAAGATATCGATGCAGAACTTTGCACAAATACTACGTTTATAGTGTGGCAGCCCCATTCTAAAAATCGCCGAAATCGGACCATAGGTTTTCAAGGCCCCATATATCGAACATGAGGACCTCGGTGCTTCTAACCTAATATTATGGTTTCCAACTTTCAATGGACAATATATATGACGAATATGTGGGTCAAATTGTGTATTATATAATATTAATAAAGTTAAATAAATAAATTGCCAGAGTATAAAATGTTCGGTTACACGCGAACTTAGCCCTTCCTTACTTGTTTTATGTTAGTTTTAGCTTTTTTCAGCAGCTAATTACAGTATGCAATAAAAATACATATATGTATGTATATTGTAATAAATAAAGAAAAATATACATATGTATATTGTATGAATACATCAACAAGGATATAATGAGTTTTGAAGTATATTTTTGCTCTAAGCTTTATTTCGATATATTTGGTACTTGATTTATCTATTTAATAGTGAAAGTATTTAAAATAATGTCAGGTGGGAAATAGGCGTCCGATTTCGCCCATTTTGAAACTGTAACACAAAGATATCAGCCCCATTGCGAGTGTAAAGCTGAAAGCTGAAGCTACATAAATAAATTAAATTAATAATTAATTATTTCAAATAATTTGAAAAATCGTATAGTTGGGTTATCTCATATAACGCACCAAAACACGTGTGCGGTGGGATAGCTGAAGAGGGAAAAGAGACGCATTTTCAGACGTAAAAAGAAATAGACCGAAATGTGTGAGTATGAAAACCTCGAAAAGCTGGCAGACATGGGTAATGATTGAAACTTGTATGAAAAGATGAGGCGAGTTAGAGAAGGAGTAGGAGTATTATCATGTAGTGACCGAGGAGGTAATCTGGTAGGTAACTGATGTCCAGGGCATACTAGGTTTATGAGGACAGGACGAAATATCTTATGTCATCAAAAACTATCAATTACGTCAGCTACCACCACGGTACAAGCGCATCAAGTTTGGAATATAAAAACCTTTTCCGCTATAGCGTTATACAAAAGTCAGCTTTTAATAGAAGTATTTAAAATATTAAAATTTTTAACTGGAACGGGAATTTTTATGCAGACTAATCAACGTTCGTAATAATCTAATCGCTTTTACAAAATGGTTCAGAATGTCACGGAATTTATATCATTTTATACATCATTAAATTTTTTCATTAATATTTCATATGATTTTTCCAAATGTATGTTATACTTAGGGATGCAAACATCGTGAAATGAAACATCGATGGTTCGATGTATCGATGTTTCTTCAAAACCCATCGAAATAAAAAACATCGGCCATTAAAACATCGATATATCGAAACATCGATGTATTTTTGAACTTTTTTAACTTATTTTAAATTTAGTATGAAAAGCTAAGGGATACAGAAGCAGAAGCACAAATAAATGAAATGTAGTACGTCTTAAGTTGATACATTTTATTTCACTTATCATTATATGCCTGTTAAAGTTTTTTCTCAATAAATATCAGAATTTCAAAACAATGACATAAAAAGTTTTTTCAATGTCATTTCTTTTCGATTTTACTTCTGCGTGATAGTTGCCCTGGGCTTAGAAAACGGTCGTTTACTCGGCACTGAAGTGGCCACAATGTGTAAATATTAATAAGCCTATTTATACAACTCCGGAAACACAGTATTCATGTCAACCCAAACTCTATTGGTTTCTAATTGGTAGGGGTGCCAAGATACACTTTCTCTTCAACCTTCCGTCCCTGTAATTGTAGATAAATTTTACAGTTTATATTTCACCTTTTGGTGGACCAAATGTTTATTCTGGTTCCAAATATCAAACGAGTATTCTGTTTCACACTCATCCGAAGATTCCGTTGTATCAGCGCGATTCTTTTAATTTTTTATGAAACAAAAAAAAGTATTTCTTTTAGCCATAGCATCTTTAAAATGCAGTAATTTGAATCTCTGATCTAACGCAGTAGCCTACGTCAGAATTAAATTGTATAAATAAATATTAATATCCCTATTTTACAAAAATCGAATTCCAATGTAATAAAGCGTATCCAAATAGAGGGTTTCGAGTTAATACCCGAAAAAGTGTGAAGGTGTGAAGTCAAATTTTTATATAAAACATCGACATAAAACATCGTTGAAAGTGACATCGATGCATCGATGTTTTTAGATTCGAGACATCGATGGCTATCATCGATGCTTTTTGACGAAAACATCGATGTTTCAAAAACATCGATACATCGTTTGCATCCCTAGTTATACTATACATACCTTGGTGAGTAAAAAAAGTCTTACTTAAATGTTATATATTCTTTATTTAATTACAACGTTATTGTTTTATTCCTTTACATTTGTATGCATGTCTTTCACTTGGTTATTATAACGCACAGTTACAAACATATATACAAGTATATGAATGTTAAATATATGTATATATATATATATGAATTTTAGGTATAGCAGGTTACAAAATCGTATACTTGGCTTTAAGAAATTTATTTTACTCGTACTTGATGCTTACAAAAATCGTCTTACGAATACATATGCAAATACGGGCATATAGGAATGTGTTAATTTTAGCACATAATATGTTCGATAATAATTATAATATAATTATTTGCTTAAATTTTGAATACTTTAATATTGATAGGATTTTTATTACGTATAAAATATATCGGCAAATCAATTTTATGTAACACACATTATCACAATAATTCATATGTTCTCTTGCATACGTATAGCATATAATCGGTAACTGTTTAACTTAACATATTCAAACTAAATGTTTACAAAACATATATACATAAAAAATGCATAAGGATAAACTTACTGATAAATATTTTTGAGCACCTTTTTGTTTGTGTAAATTTATTTAACATTTGTGGTTATAAAATCTTAGTTTATGTAAGAAAAAAGTATTATAAAAAAGTGGAAAATTTACGCGTTCTCAAATATTATTTACGTATAATTAAAATTCCTTGATTAGATGTCAAATATTGCAGGAGAAAATATACCCTCATTGTAAGTTAACAAACATATTATTAATGATTTCTTAATAGTGGTTAAAATTATAATTATTTTTTATAAAGTTAAACAAACATTATATTTTCATGGAATACTCAAAATTACAGCGATTTTGCTTGCCAGGCCGTGATAAACAAAGAATAATTGCAATAACAGAGTTAAAATCGGATACAAGAAAGTGGTATTAAAATGGTATATTCGTACTTCAGTTTAATTTAACACATTTTAGACAGAATTAACTGTTGTCACTGGATTAAATAAAAAATGAAAATACAATAATTTTTCTTATTGCTTATAGAAAACATAAAACGCTGCTCTAAAACAGATAAGTTGTGAACACTAATTAAAAAATCTGTGCCTAGGTCATTTATATCATTATCCAAATGTAAGAGTATTTTAGTATTATTTTTTTCGGTTATTTTACTACCAAGTTTTTATTAACGTCAGTATAAATATGGTATTGTCAATAACGTAGAAGCAAGTTGTAATTATAACAATAAGCTTAATTTGCAAATTTTGCTAAATACCTACATTTTCATGCAATTTAAAATCATTCTTAATGAAGTCATTAAATTATTATTTTTTTAAGATTTTGAATAATAGTTTAAAATAAATATAATTATACATACACGTTTTCATAAGTTAACTACATTGGAAGCCATTGACAGATATTGTTTTATTTCAATAATTTTCAGACAATTGCTCTTGATTTCTATTGCTTATGTAAATATTGTGACCATACTTAACATAATAACTATGTTTATGTAAAGATCAGGCATTCCTTAGAACCTTCAGCCCAATTGCGTTAAATTAATTAATTACATCATTATAATTACTATAAAAACAGCTAAATAATTTTACAATAATTTTTTGTCATCATTTTAATATATGTACATATTATCAAAACTTGAACGCACTGACTTAGCACCTTTTAGTTACAACTAACGATGTTTTCAAAATTATTGTATGCGATTTCGAAATATAACACCAAAGTAGTAATACCTATATATAACAGAAATTTTAGTTACTTAAGTAAAAATTGGCAAGTTTAATTTAATTTCGACGAACTTTGCAATTTATAATCACATCTATTTATTTATGTACATACATATGTATCAATGTACCATTTTTTTATTTGAAGGAATGCTTTATTTTGTAATTGAGAAAATTGACGATTTTTTCTCTTTCTTCACTTTGTTTTTGAGCTTCGATGTAAACAGCTTATATTTATGTACTTTATTCTGCAATTTGGAGTTTATGAATCGGTTTACCTCTGCGGGTTCCGATTCTTTAAACGTTAGCGATTTCGTTTAGTTTTTCTATTGACATTCCCCTCGATGATGATCTAGAAATAAAACGTGCAAATAAATATTTTTATATTCTAGTACTTGGAGAACCGTACTTTATGACTGGATTTCTAAATCGAAGCATTTCCAAAAGCCCACATCCCTGACTTGCTTATTCTTGATACTTCTGTTTTTCTTTGCTAATTCATTTTCATCGTGAGTTACTTTTGGACATTTGAAACTCTAATTGCGTCAAATAAAACATCATAATAATTAATAAGTTAAAATAACATTGGAAAAAAATTTAAATATTTTTAAATACACAAGCATACATATAGAGTATTCATAAACTAAAAATTGTGGTTTGATAAAGGTTGTATTTTAAATCTGTGTTAAAAAATCCTTATAAGTGAATTTAGAAAATTTCTATGAAATGTTTGATTCAAATATTCATACATATGTATATGTAATGTGTAATGCAAATTATTTTAACCTAATAAATGCAATATTTGAAGGGAAAAATTCTAAAATCTCGATATTTTGACACAGCTAAACATTAGTTTTGGACATTATTTAAAAAGTAAAAAAAAAAAAAAATTTAGCTTTAAATTGTTAAAATTCCGATTTCTCGATCAAATTTCTGAAAATTATTTAGACTACAGCAAGTTTCTTATGGAATTTCTAATTTAATTCATTAACAATTTCATTTATTATTATCGTTGCTTTAACAACATCAACAAAATCGAAAAATTAAGTATGCATTTTATGCATATTTAGAAATAATATAAGAAAAATTAATGTTGTAATTCAACAAAAAATCGTGCAAATTAATTTCCGGAGATCTACGTTAATCGGATATAAAGTAAAGTGGTGATCGAATCTATGGATTTCCAAACTTCTACAAAATACTTTTTTAAGAATTCAATTATTTGTCAACTAATTAATGAACTGTAGCCAAAATGACTAACCACCTACACGTTTTATCATATTCTTTTAGCCGTCTTTATTAAAGTAAAAAATGCATATGCAAACGTACCTGTAGTATTTGGCTGGCTTCAAATGCTGTGCCTGGTAATAAAATAACTGGCGATGACACATGACCCGACTCCACACACAACATATTGGGAAATTCATCATCCCCAAAATCGCTCATTTCTCTTGCTTGATCTATCCACGGATTCCAAATCACTGCAAAATAATTTAGTATTTAATCATTGCGTTTTGAACAGTTGTTTTCACTTTCAAATCATTGATTTATGTATATTATAAGATATATTAGAAAAACACAAGTTTACATAATCAATACCTTCGTTTTTAGGCTTGTTATAATGTATGAAAGTTCTATCTTCTTGATCGATTGTAATTACATATTTTTATACATCTTGATCTTATAAAATTGCTATATTATTTAAAAAATTATGTAAAAACTGCTGAAGTAATGTGGCATCGAAAAACCATACGAAACCTTCGATAAGCGAACGTTACGTTACCAAAAGGCATATTCGCAAGTTGGCAACTCAGGACATGATGAGTTGCTCCAAATTAAAGCAGAATTTGGTCTATAATGCCAAGAGAACGTCTACAACAAATTTTGAAAGGAGACTGAAATCTTAAATATGAATCCAAAGTATCTAAACCCGAGTTTATAATCTACACAAAAACGCATGCATCCTTTTTTCGAAAAATACAAATTCTAAGAAGTGGAGTTTCAACATTTGATATTTAGTGATGAGGAAACATTAAATTTAGATAGATCATACGTATTGAAGGGATCTACGGCACCCTCGCCATACTTACTACAAGCGCAAACATGGCGGTGGATCTCTAACGATGTGGGCTGCTCTTAGCGCCAAAGAGAAGTCTCCCATTTGCCTTGTCCCAAGTCGTATGAAAGTAAAATATATATGGAACTGCTGGGCAGTGAATTTATCACGTTTGCTAACGCATATCATGGCAACAACTGGATGTTACAGCAGGATAACGCGCTTATCCACGTCGCAGGATTACTATAGCCTTTTTTGGGTCGCGTAATATTCTCTAACTTAGGTGTGCGTCATTAAGTCTAGATCTGAATTCAATAAAGAATTTATGGGACATACTTTCCGCAACATTTTTTAGCTAAACAAAGCAGTATGACAGCTAAAACAAGCCATTGAGGAGGAATGGGTGATAAACGTTTCAGTACTGTAAAAGTTTGCCAATTCTATGACAAATTGGCTAAAACGTTTGAAAAACAAGAACGGGCGCCCAATTTCATATTCATAAATCGAAAACATTTCATTTAAATTGTTTACCTATTTAAAAGTTAATACTTAACTAAAAATTTGAATTTTGCACAAATAGCTATTTTCTATGGTATAAAATTAAGTTTTATTAATTTGGTTACTTTTTCTTTTAGCATGGTATATGTTTTTTTTTCTTTGACACTAAACCTACCGACATGTTTAATATACATTTCTAATTCTACCGATGGCGGTCAAATTATCGCGTTTGAAATAAAAATTATAGTCGTTTCCAGTTGATTGTAATTAATACAGAATTTATATTTAAATACAAAATAATTATTATATAATAATTAATAATTATTTTTCAAAGTCTCAAAAGCGGTAGGTTTAGTGTTAATACTACTGACTAGCATCTATGAAAACAAAAAAAAAACATGAATAAAATATGCAAAGGTTGAATAAAAATTGAGAAAAATAACAGTGCATCCTGAGGTATAAATGTAATTTCACATTACCTGTATCAGGAAAATTGTACTTTTGTAATCGCATTTTTCTTCCGGATACAACGTTCGTTATGACGTGTTCTTGAGGAGTGTGTTGGTAAATTCGATCCGTCCACTCCCCTACGGTTACTATTTCACGCCCTTCCTGATAAATAGCACCTTCACGAGTCTATAAATGAATTTGATTAGAGGGTTAAATATCGCACCTTGAACTAAGTTATAAAACAATAATAATATATATGCCCAAAGACATTTAGTGACTGGAATTGAATTTTGGTATTATCTAGCAAATCTTTTATAATGAAAATGTTTTAACGCCTCTGAATTACGCAACATTAAACTTAGTCTAAAGTTATTGTATTTCAAGGCGAACCATAAAAATCACAATAAAACCATGCATCACAGTTCAAAAACTAATTAATTTTTTTATGATGCAACAAAATTAGATAAACTTAACTGGGTATAGAAATATATTATATATAAATAATTGGCATTCTCCTCTAATTATTTATATATCTCACCTTATCAATAAATGTGCATCCATGCAATCCGGTTATTTGGCAGCGGCGTACATCAGGAACTTTTAGATATGTATGCAACAGCATATTGAATGTGAAGGATAAATCTTTGCTGGGATTATATACTCCTATGTGAAAATGTAACTCCTTTTCTCGTAAAATCAGCCGATATGTGATTCGAAACCTATACAAGAACAAATTAAAAATATTATAAAAACAATTAAGGAAGGGCTGAGTTCGTTTGTGACCGAACATTTTATATTCTCGCAATTTATTTATTTAATTTTATTAATATTGTATAATACACAATTTGTCCCACATATTCGTCATATATAATAACCCTAATATTAGGTTAGAAACACCGAGGTCCTCATGTACGATGTACAGATGATTTGAAAACCTATGGTCCGATTTCGGACATGTTGTAAAGTAAACTAATCAGATCGACTTCAAAGTTCTGGTATATAGGAAGTAGGCGTGGTTGTGAACCGATTTGGCCTATTTTCACAACATATCATTGTGATGCAAGGGAAATATTACAAACCAAATGTCATTGATATTGGTCGAGTAGTTTCGGAGATATGGTTTTTGACCCATAAGTGGGCGGAGCCACACCCACTTAAAATTTTGTATACCCATTTGGGTGGAGCCCTTCTGTACCTTCATTATAATGAAATTTAAGGTTTCTGGCGCTTTCCCTTACAGAATTAAAACATTTTTAGTGGTTTTCAACATAACTTTTGTATGGGAGGTGGGTTTGGTTATAATCCGATTAACTCAATTTTTGGACAGTATAAGGTAGTACCTAAAAAACGATTCTAGAAAGTTTGGTTGATATAGCTCAAGTATTTTACAAGATATGTACAAAAAGCTTAGTAGGGGCGGGCCACGCCCACTTCTACAAAAAAAAATGCATACAAATATGCCCCTTCATAGTGCGATCCTTTGTACCAAATATTATTTCCATAGCTTTATTTATGGCGCTTTATGTGTTTTCGGTTTTCGCCATTTTGTGGGCGTAGCAGAGGTCTGATTTTACCCATATTCCTATGGTGCCAAGAAACAAGTGTGAAAAGTTTCATCAAGATATCTTAATTTTTACTCAAGTTACAGCTTGCACAGACGGACGGACAGACAGTCATCCGGATTTGAACTCAACTCCTCACCCTCATCACTTTGGTATATATAACCCTATATCTAACTTGTTTAGTTTTGGGTGTTACAAACAACCGTTATGTGAACAAAACTATAATACTCTCTTAGCAACTTTGTTGCGAGAGTATAATAATAATTTCATGTGATCCAACTAGTTTCCATGCCTATATAAAAACAAGTAAGGAAGGGCTAAGTTCGGGTGTAACTGAACATTTTATACTCTCGCAATTTATTTATTTAACTTTATTTATATTATATAATATACAATTTGACCCACATATTCGTCATATATGTATATTGTATAAAGTCCATTGAAAGTTGGAAACCATAATATTAGGTTAGAAGCACCGAGGTCCTCATGTTCGATATATGGGGCCTTGAAAACCTATGGTCCGATTTCGGCGATTTTTAAAATGGGGCTGCCACACTATAAACGTAGTATTTGTACAAAGTTCTGCATCGATATCTTCACTAGTGCTTACTTTATATATTGTAAAGTAAACGATTCAGATCGTCTTCAAAGTTCTGATATATAGGAAGTAGGCGTGGTTGTGAAGCGATTTGGCCTATTTTCACAACATATCATTGGGATGTAAGGAAACTATTACAAACCAAGTTTCATTGAAATCGGTCGAGTAGTTCCTGAGATATGGTTTTTGACCCATAAGTGGGCGACGCCACGCCCATTTTCCATTTTGTAAAAAAATCTGAGTGCAGCTTCCATCTGCCATTTCTTATGTGAAATTTAGTGTTTCTGACGTTTTTCGTTAGTGAGTTAACCAACTTTTAGTAATTTTTAACCTAACTTTTGTATGGGAGGTGGGCGTTGTTATAAACCGATTTCTTTCATTTTCGGACTGTATTAGGAAGTGCCTAAAAAAAAACGACTGCAGGAAGTTTGGTTTATATAGCTCTATTGGTTTGCGAGATATGTACAAAAAACTTAGTAGGGGGCGGGGCCACGCCCACTTCCCCAAAAAAATTACATCCAAATATGCCCCTTTATAGTACGATCCTTTTTCGAAACCTATGGTGCCAAGAAATAAGTGTGCCAAGTTTCATCAAGATATCTTAATTTTTACTCAAGTTACAGCTTGCACAGACGGACGGACAGACAGACATTCGGATTTGAACTCCACTCTTCACCCTGATCGCTTTGGTATATTATAACCCTATATCTAACTCGTTTAGTTTTGGGTGTTACAAACAACCGTTATGTGAACAAAACTATAATACTCTCTTTAGCAACATTTGTTGCGAGAGTATAATAAAATTTTACTGACATACTTCCAGTACCAATGTAAGATCTATTTATGCGCACTTGGCATAACTTTTGAAAACTTTGCTCTAATTTGTTCTATTTGCGATCGAGTAAGTAATTTCTGTGTTGTAAATCTTCTCGGTGAAATTATTATACAAAATGTTTATGTTTTGTAAAATTGCTATTATAATATTGACAATTAGATTACAAATAAGAGAAAAGTTCATCAATTTATTTACGTACATTATAGGATGGTCCATAATACATACATATGTATATTTGTACTTGAAGGTACTTTAACATTTCTATCTTAATTAGGTAATAGATTTACAGAATATATACTACGAGCATACATATCGCATAAATGACAAATAAAATGAAAATGATTATTACATTAAGACACGTATGTACATATACAGAGGCGGACATAATTATTCACACATCGTTCGGTTTTCCACAAAAACAGTTTTATCTCGGAAATCATAAAAACTAGGTTATAGGTTTGTTCTAAGGAAATCTTTATTCATATCTTAGGTATTTAAAAATAACAATAATTTAATAAATTAACTTTCCATTTTAAATAAATCTACCAAAATTGCATATTACTTCATTTATGCAAGGGACAAAATTATTCAGACAACTTAGTCATGCCATTTAAACCAAACATTTTAGCAATAAAATGTAACGGAAGTATTTGGAAATATACTACTATGAATGCTACACTCGAAATTTATTATTTTACATTGAATTTCCGACATTCGGTAATGTTATTTGAGCAAGTGAGTTGTCATTATTTAAAATGGGTCGAAAATTACAAGAAACTACCGCAGAAGTAAGAAAAATTATTTTGATTTTACATAAACAAATTATGTCAAGTGCCGAAAAAGGTAAACATGTAAATAGAAGCAGATATATTATTTACAGCATCATAAAGCGTGTTGAAGGGGAATAAAACCTTCAAAGTCGTACTCATACCGGTAGACCCCACAAGCTGACCAACGCTGAAAACGGCAAATTGTAAGAAAACTTAAAAATATTTTTCAGTCAAAAGGCAAAATACGGGTTTGGAGAAACCCTAATACTGAACTTGAAAAAAATTACTCGATAAGTACAGTTAAGCGTGGGGGTGGAGGAGTTATGGTATGGGGTTGTATGTCAGCAACCGGTGTTGCAAATCTCGTATTCATTGAGGGGATAATGGATAAAACAGTTTACTTGAATATACTGAAGGATAATTTAAAAGAAAACGCTCAAAATCTAAACCTTGGGAATCACTTTTATTTCCAACAGGTCAATGACCCCAAACATACTGCTCACGACGTGCGTATGTGGATGATATACAATGTGCCTAATATTCTTCCAACTCCTCCACAGTCTCCAGACCTAAATCCCATAGACCATTTGTGGGATGAGCTTGGTAGGCGTGTTAGTAAGCAAAATATTAACAGCAAATCTCAATTGAAAGACGTTCTTCAGCGAGAATGCCAAAATATAGTGCCAAGTGTGACAAAAAGTTAGTTTACTCCATACAAAATATGCTTAAAGATGTATTGAAACAAAAGGGTTGCCCACCAAATATTAATTTTTTTATTATATTATACTTTTTCTTGTTAAACAAAAGTGTGTGAATAATTTTGTCCCTTGCATAAATGAAGTAATATGCAATTTTGGTAGATTTATTTAAAATGGAAAGTCAATTTATTAAATTATTATTATTTTTAAATACCTAAGGTATGAATAAAGATTTCCTTAGAACAAACCTATAAGCTAGTTTTTATGATTTCCGAGATAAAACTGTTTTTGTGGAAAACTGAACGATGTGTGAATAATTATGTCCGCCTCTGTATGCATATACACTTGTCCAATAAATTACGAACGAAAGCAAACATATAAAGCTTTTTAATATTTCATTCGATTGTGCCAACTCCTTTCGATTCTATTTTAAAAACTTTAGCAAACATACCAGGCTATAAACTATATACATTTTTTCTAAAATACGCCAAATATATGTATATGTTTTTATTTATGATTAAAGTTAGAACACCGCACATTTTTCTCTTCGTTCGTAATTTATTGAAAAATTATTGTATTTTGCGAACATTTTATTTTGATTCTTACTGATAATTCCACATAGAACGAGTAAATTCGTTGTCCATCAAAGAGAAAATAGCTTCAACATCCCCATTATGCAAGCGTTCTGGAGATCGCTCCAAATTCCATCTAGTTATGCGTGCGAATCCGTGCTGCGGACCAAATGACCAGGGTCCAAATTGAGCTGAAATTTAAGGTTAATGTTTCACAGCATTGCCGATAATGTTTATAAAATACTGATTCACAGTAAATTCAATTTTTTTAAATCTATCGGTTTAATAAATTTTATAAAGTAAATTGGTATATTAAAAATTATTGTATTAGTTGTATGGAGACAAGTTGTATTACAGATTGGCGATATATTAGGTATAATATTTAGAGGTTTGAAAAGAGGTGCCACACTTTGAAGATACTCTTTATGCAATATATTCATAAAAGTTTGATTAATATATTGTAATATGAAAGTATCAAGTGGAATTTAAATTGTCCGCACATAACGCGAATTATACAATAATTGTTGTTGTTAAGAATAGTTGCAATAATAACTTACGAAATACGAAAGGTATGCCGCCACGTATAGCTTTTTTTCCATCAAATGACGCAAGTTTACTGAAATAATATAATAAATGTGGATAGTAATATACAATGCAATATTCATTTTAAATTGCTGAAGTATGTACATATTAGCATAGTAAATATTTAATATTTTGTATTAATGATGAAAAATAATTTTTTAAAGCGGTTATATAATCTATGCTCCTTGCAGGAGTAACATAATATATATTATAGCCGTCAATTAAATTTGAATTTGTAAAACTTAAAAAAAATGTTATACTTTTGCAATCGATATTATAAAGAATGATGTACAATCTTTGAATTCATTTCCTTTTAACATAATAATCTCAATAGTGCAACCATACACCTTATTTAATAAAGGATATATTGGATAAAAAGTGAGTATTTTATAGACGCGATTTTATACCAAGCTCGCTTTTTATATTTTTATTATTATGACTTAACTTGTTGAACCCATTCGATCCATTGGATTCGCTTGGGTACAGAAAAAAATGCTTCTTTGAAAAGCTATCAGGAGTAGACGAGGGCATGATCTTGCAAGCACGCGCCAGTTTGCAATATAGCGAGATGACTTGAATGAATATATAATATCCGATGTACACATAAGAGGTTCAGTTATCCGCTATTTGCTTATCTCAGCGTTCACTTTTCCAAATTTTTTGTTGGGTCAGTTAGCATATAACTCTCTGACAGCAAGACTGTAGGCATTATTGAGGAAGTTAGGTAATAATACGTTTAAAACTAATCTAGTCCTGAGAATAAATAACACACATAAGACGAAACGTGTGAAAAATTGCTTTTCGGAAAGCTTTAATTTTAGTGTACTCGCATGGGTACAATAGGAATATGCATATACTTTACGTGCGTATATTTTTTGTAGACTTTAAAATGGATATGCAAAGTTTTTACGCTAAAAAGGTCACGAACCTTTCTGTGGCCACCGACTATGTTGGATCAAGCAATTCTGCTCTTTTCGATTGACACAAATTAACCGTTGCATACCGTCAAGTGATGGTCAATCCAGGAAGGACGTCCATCAGTCAAAGTTAATCGCGAAATACAACTGGGAATGGGTGGAGCTGACTTCCACGACCAAGATTTGCATGCTTACCGTTAAAAGTTTCGGGGAAAGAAATAGTGGTAGCCTCTTTTCACATCAAAACGAACCACCTCAGGTGCAGGGAGTGTCCCCTAAGAATTCGGGGGATTTGTACAAAGCTCACAAATTCAAATATAGCACATACTAATGGTCATCAAACAATCAATTATTTATTTTTTATATAACTGCTACTTTACAGAGATACTTCTCATAATCCCATTGTATGGACACTTCTTAAAATTTTTCAGCTATTATTTTTAAGAGGGAGTTCATTGCATCATTTTAATAAACGTCTTACAATTGAATTTAACAAAAAATAGTTTATACATATATGGCTTGGGATTTCATGGGTTAATACAACTTAGACATAATCGGTATGTAATACCGAAACTTATAGGAAAAAATGAAAATATATTTAATATATGTGTCCCCATTATAAAGAAAACTGGATGTTTGAAAAGCATCGTATAAGGTAGCTCCATAGATGAAATATTGTAGCGAATTTATCCATTTTTAGATTCTGGTCACAAGATATATAAGAGTATATAGAATAATATCTATGAAAATATTTATTCATTTAATAATTCGTTTTGGCCACTTATTTCACAAATCCGACTCCAGATAGGTAGAAGAGATTTCCTAAATCTATCAAATTCATCAACATTAAATAAACAAAATAAAAAAAAAACAAGTAAGGAAGGGCTAAGTTCGGGTGTAACCGAACATTTTATACTTTCGCAATTTATTTATTTAACTTTATTTATATTATATAAGACACAATTTGACCCACATATTCGTCATATATATTGTATAAAATCCATTGAAGGTTGGAAACCATAATATTAGGTTAGAAGCACCGAGGTCCTCGTGTTCGATATATGGGGCCTTAAAAACCTATGGTCCGATTTCGGCGATTTTTAGAATGGGGCTGCCACACTATTAACATAGTATTTGTGCAAAGTTTTGTACCGATATCTTCACTAGTACTTACTTTATATATTGTAAAGTAAAAGATTCAGATCATCTTCTAAATTCTGGTATATAGGAAGTAGGCGTGGTTGTGAAGCGATTTGGCCTATTTTCACAACATATCATTGGGATGTAAGGAAACTATTACAAACCAAGTTTCATTGAAATCGGTCGAGTAGTTCCTGAGATATGGTTTTTGACCCATAAGTGGGCGACGCCACGCCCATTTTCCATTTTGTAAAAAAATCTGAGTGCAGCTTTCATCTGTCATTTTTATGTGAAATTTAGTGTTTCTGACGTTTTTCGTTAGTGAGTTAACCCACTTTTAGTAATTTTCAAACTAACTTTTGTATGGGAGGTGGGCGTGGTTATGATCCGATTTCTTTCATTTTTGGACTGTATTAGGAAGTAGCTACAAAAAACGACTGCAGAAAGTTTGGTTTATATAGCTCTATTGGTTTGCGAGGTATGTACAAAAAACTATGTAGGGGGCGGGGCCACGCCCACTTCCAAAAAAAAAAATAACATCCAAATATGCCCCTTCATAGTGCGATCCTTCGTACCAAATTTTATTTCCATAACTTTATTTATGGCTTAGTTATGGCACTTTATGTGTTTTCGGTTTTTGACCTTTTGTGGGCGTGGCAGTGGTCCGATTTTGCTCATTTTCGAAAGCAACCTTCCTATGGTGCCAAGAAATAAGTGTGCCAAGTTTCATCAAGATATCTTAATTTTTACTCCAGTTACAGCTTGCACACACGGACGGACGGACGGACGGACAGACAGACATTCGGATTTGAACTCCACTCTTCACCCTGATCACTTTGGTATATATAACCCTATATCTAACTCGTTTAGTTTTGGGTGTTACAAACAACCGTTATGTGAACAAAACTATAATACTCTCTTTAGCAACATTTGTTGCGAGAGTATAAAAAAAAATGTATGTCTCCTTTAAGAATTTCGTAGAATTGGAAGTTCGTAAAACCGATAAGCTAGATATTGATTGGAAACAGTCTGAAGCCAGTGAAGAAGGCCAAACTTTTCCACCTTATATTTGTATACATGTATAAAGTACCAATTTTTATATGTTGTTGTCAAAATTAAGGGGTTAGGTGGGTTTTAAATTTTGAAAATTAAATTAAATAGTACTATATGTATTTATGTATTATCCAAATATATCCGAGTAAAATTCTAAGAGATAGACCCTTTGGAAATTCCGCTCATCAGGCCATATCAGTTTGAGAGTACAACTTTAAACGCGTTTATCTCAAAACTGATTTTTTTAAGTCGGTGGACACGATATTTCGATAAGTTATGAAGCGATTTTGTACACATCTCTGAAATAACATTATTTAGTTAATAAACGAAGGATTTTTTTTATATTTTTATTACAACTATTTTTGGAGCCAATATATGGCGAATGTTTGACCACATGTAAGTTTTTTTTGTTAAAATTCTGTCAAAAATTCAAATTTTTTCCTTCTTTATAGTTAAATAAGAAAGGAAGGGCAAAGTTAGGATGTAACCAAACATTTTCTACTCTCTCAATTTCTTTATTTAATTTTATTAAGATAACATAACATTTTTTTCATATATGAATTTTTTTGGGGTAATTCCTGGACCGATATCAGTAATTTCGCGCCAAAAAAGCTATATTATATCCAATAATATACGCTCACTTAATTTTGCTAAGATATCTCACATATAAACAGATATATATTGTATAAAGGCCACTGAATCTTTCAAAGCAAATGTTTTTGATGTTTCCCTCTGGATTTCTATAAAATATTTGAGAGATTTATTAATTTTTTTGGTAGCAAATTAACCGCAATGAGGTTCTCATGTTCGGTACCTGGGCCTTGAAAAGTTATTTGAAGTGAAGATGAAAATTCCAAATCGGAAACAGTTTGAAATTTTAATTTCTGAAATGGAAAAATATCCTGCATATGCCAAGGACTTTAGAAAAGGGATAAATCCTTTAAATTTCGATTTCTTGGGTGGGATATTTTTTTCTCAAAAAAAAAAAACAAAACTAAATCCATTCCACCGCTTTCTCGCGTCGGAAATTGTTGGCATTAATAAAATTGCATTTTTATATCTAAGAGTATATTTAAGATATGAAAGGTCTAAAAATTCAAAACGAAGAAAAAATAGTACTCCAACAAGACGAGGAGTTAATAAACACATACCCATGTCTCCTTTAACTGGACCACTAGGTAGAGTAGTCGGATTAGCCAGAAGCAAGGAGCATGAAACGCTGGAAGTATAACATATTTTAGAAGAAAGTTAGGAGGACGCAGATGTCACCACTACTTCTTTTAAAAAACCAAATAAAGATGGAAGACTAACATTGTTGTACGTAAGTACAACAATTACAGTGATAACGTTGTTTAGAGTAAATAGAGAATAGCATAAAATCTGCTTTAAAAATTTGTCTCGTTACATAAGAAAGAAATTTTTATATGGGAAAAGAGCGCCTTAAAGTATACTATATAAAATATGTAGACAAATTTCGATAACTTATCTTAGGCGTTACGATATACTTCAAGAATACCAATTTAGGAACGAAACGACGATAAGAACGACGACGACTTAGAAACGACTATTAAAACGACAACGACAACGGGAATAGGGCCGATTATAAATAAAGTATTATAAAGTGTTGTTCCGATACCTTAACTGGTGCTTATTTTATACATATGTGTATTGTAAAGTATCTAATCAGACGGAATACAAAATTGTGGAAAGTAAGGAATCTAATTTCAAAGATTTTTAATCTCCCTCTTATATTGATGGTATGTGTACCGAGTTTGGTCAAGATATCTCAATTTTTACTCAAGTTATGACCCTTACAGACAGACAGATAGACAAACATCCGGATTTCAACTCTACTCGTCACCCTGTCACTTTGGTATATATGACTAACTCGTATAAATATAGGTGTTACAAACAACAGTCCGTAATGTGAACAAAACTATTATAATCTGTGCGACATGTTGGAAGAGTATAAAAGTCCACGAATAAAAGATGTAGTTCTTAAAAGAAGGACGTATTATCAGTGTGGTACCACTAACGGTGAAAAATTTTCTTCGTAGCGAAAGGTAGACAGTATACTATGGTGAACTTGAGCATGTTTAATTGCACTATCAACTAAAAGGTTAAAGGCGTTTATAGCAGAAACTGTTGCCTGTATAATACACCTCAAGCAAATCACCCTTAGAGCACTTTGGAGAATTAAACTATTTAAAGCAGTAACTTTACTTCTTTCGTTGCTTTCTTCTCTCGCTGGGAAATATCGATCTGAATTTAGTTGTACACTTGTATAGAGTTCCAATTTATAAAAACGTTAACATTGTTTACAGACAACGGACAGCCAAAAACGAACTAAAGTGCCGCCGCGAAGCCCAAAACGAAACGACGCATCGTTTGTGTTCTTAAACAGAACCCACTGCGTCACCTCAATCCAACGCTTGCTTATCTTTTCAATAAATTCATTGTTGCTATTTTGGCTTGCACGTTGTTAGCCCCTGTGGCAACTGACGTATTTTTACGCTTCCCATTCATTCGGTTTTTCTTGCGTCTGCGTGGTTGCTTTGATTTTTTTCCCCACAACTTTTTGTCTTCTTATGTTTTGGAGTCTGTTTCTACAACTTTTTGTTAATTTTTCTTGATGTGGGATACTTTGCTGGAAGTTCAACTCGCTTGCTATAATTGTTCAGTCGCTACTGAATGCAGCTGAAGAGGCGTTGCTGTGTTGGTTGCACTGACTGCTATCCCCTGTCTAATCGTGTTCGTTATAATGCCTGAAGAGTTAACTTTTGTCAGGCCTTTTTTCCACATGCCGCTATAAAACAAGCCAACATTATTGCATTTTAATTCATGTGGAATGTTAACTTTATTTCCTATCCTTTCGATTTTATTTTAGTTAGTTTTTCTAAACAAGATCATTAAGTATCTGCAGCATTACTTGAGCAAAAAATGTTTCCATATTTTTATAAAGCGCCTTATATGGCTACTTCTGCATGGATAGTCATTAAGTAAGCATATTTTGTGTAAACGGAAGAGTAGTTATAAAACATTATCGGGAACTGCAAAAGAAAAATACCTAATTGGAAACAGTTGGATAACTAGTCGTGTTCATGCATTCTTAGGTAACTGAGAGAACAGTTGGGAAAAGTAATGAAATTTTGACGATTTTGCATTCAATAATGTAAACTCTGCTTTTCTTTTCGTATTTAACTGTAAGTCCTTTAAGGCGACAACTACAATTACTTTTGGATTTATGTTGTTATTGCAATAATTTATAGATTTTGTGGGAAGGATTTTATAGAAAAAATACGCTCGAAGATTTGTCTTCTTGTCTGACGATGTGCGACCAAAAACTGTTTGTTATTAGTCTTGAAATAGAAGCGATAGTGCAAATTGTCTAACTGATAAGTTTTTGAAAGCAAGTAAAAACGTTGTTTACACACGGAAACCATTGCTATTCATTATCGTCAACTTCTCTTTTGGTGTTGTTAAATAGATTTTAATATCATAATCATAATCAATCATAATATTTATAATAATTTAATACCTTACAAACAGTTGCTCCTGATTATTAACACGCCATGATACGACAGTTGCTCCTGAAAGAAATTATAGGATATATTAATAAACAAGTAAGGAAAGGTTAAGTTCGGGTGCATTTATACTCGGAATTTATTGATATAGTTTTATAAAGATAACACCCTATTTGACCCATATATTCGGCATAAAGTCCACTAGAATAACGAAAATATATCAGATCATATATAGTATATGAGAACTGAGGTAATTCCTGAACCGATTTCAATCATTTTCACCACCAAGGTACACTATATCCAAGACTATACGCTCACTTAATTTTTCTAAGATATTTCACATATTAACCAATTATAAGATATTAAGCCCATCGTATTTTTGAAAAACCTATATTTTGGATTATGGGAGCTAGGGGAAGTTATTACCCGATTTTAACCATTTTTGGTACAAAGACACACTATTAGAAAAAAAGTTTCCAGCCGAATTACATTTAAATATCTGAGACATTTACCGATATTTTCGGTAAAAAATTAGCCTTACGCGCTGAGTTCTTCATGATCGATATCCGGGGCATTGAAAAGTTATAGTCTGATTTCGACAATTTATCTACAAGTCATGCCACACTCAAATACAGTACTTGTGAAAAGTTTTATTCCGCTATCTTTATTAGTTCCTGATGTACATATATACAGTGGAACTTCCATAACTTGAACTTCTATAACTCGAAGATGTCCATAACTCGAACACTTGAATTGTCAATAGTGTTTAGAAGCCAAATTTCATAAAAATTTCCTTCCCTAACTCGAATTTCTATAACTCGAAGTTCTCCATAACTCGAACTCTTGAACAGGCAATAGAGTGCAACTTTCATACAAATTTCCTTCCATAAATCTAACTTTTTGGTCAGGACATAATAGAAAATTTAAAATTTTACCATCGAGGCAGAATTTTAAAAGAGTCCCTCTATATTGTACGGAGGCAAACAAAAAATATAATATTACACATATGGATTGCATAAATCATCTAACAAAGGCATGGGACATAGACGTCAAGAGCCAATAATAGCAAACTGCAACAAACAAAATTACAGAATACATGTTTTAAAGTATGTACATAATACTTTATGCGAAGTTAATAAATAGAACAGTGTATAAATCTATATTTTACATCTTTTTGAAAATTTAAATGTTTTAATGAAAATTCTATAACTCCAAATCTCTCTAACTCGAAGTTTTTTTTGTGGATTATGGTGATTCGAGTAAGAGAAGTTCCACTGTATTATGAAGTGAACGAATCAGATGTTATTCAAAATTGAGAAGTAGGCGTGGTTGTGAACCGAATTCACGCATTTTCCATCCATATAATCAGGGTGTGAATAGCGAATTATAGACCAAATTTCTTTGAAATCGGTCGAGTAGTTCCTGATATATGGTTTTTGACCCATAGGTAGTCGACACCACTCCCATTTTAATCTAAATGCAGCTATCTTCTGTAAAATTTAGTGTTTCTGATGTTTTTCGTTAGTGAGTTAACCTTTGTATGGGAGGGCGTGATTATTATCCGATTTCAACTATTTTTATGGTGTGTAATTGGGTACATAAGGGAAGTGACTGTAGAAAGTTTGGTTCGTATAGTTTTATTGGTTTGCGAGACATATACGGGCCGCGCCTACTTAAAAAAAATTACATCCGAATATGCCTCTTCCCTACTGTGAGCCTCTGCACCAAATACAACTTTCATAACTTTATTTATGGTTTAGTTATGACACTTTATAGGTTTTCGGTTATCGCCTTTTTATGGGCGTGGCAATGGGCCGATTACCTCCTCAGGATACCAAGAAATATGTGTACCAAGTTTCATTAACAGACAAACGGATGGACAGACATCCAGTATTCGAATCCACTCTATCTAACTCTTTAATTCTGGGTGATACAAACCACCATTATATGAACAAAATTATAATACTCTGTGCAACATATTGCGAGAGTATAAAAAAATCATTTAATTCATCATTTAATTATTTGCTCAGCACAAATAAAACAAGTAAGGAAGAGCTAAGTTTGGGTGTAACCGAACTTTTTATACTCTCGCAATTTATTTATTTAACTTCATTTATATTATATAATACACAATTTGACCCACATATTCGTCATATATATTGTATAAAGTCCATTGAAAGTTGGAAACCATAATATTAGGTTCGAAGCACCGAGGTACTCGTGTTCGATATATGAGGTCTTAAAACCCTATGGTCCGATTTCCGGGATTTTTAGAATGGGGCTGACACACTATAAACATAGTAGTTGTGCACCGATATCTTCACTAGTGCTTAATTTATATATTGTAAAGTAAACGATTCGGATCGTCTTCAAAGTTCTGGTATATATCATTGGGATCTAAGCAAACTATTACAAACCAAGTTTCATTGAAATCGGTCGAGTAGTTCCTGAGATATGGTTTTTGACCCCTAAGTGGGCGACGCCACGCCCATTTTCCATTTTGTAAAAAAAGCAGAGTGCAGCTTCCATCTGCCATTTCTTATGTGAAATTTAGTGTTTCTGGCGTTTTTCTTTAGTGAGTTAACCCACTTTTAGTAATTTTCAACCTAACCTTTGTATGGGAGGTGGGCGTGGTTATTATCCGATTTCTTTCTTTGAACGGTATTAAGAAGTGGCTAAAAAAACGACAGCAGAAAGTTTGGTTTATATAGCTCTATTGGTTTGCGAAATATGTACAAAAAACGGGGCCACGCCCACTTCCCCAAAAAAATTACATCCAAATATGCCCCTCCCTAATGCGACCCTTCATACCAAATTTTATTTCCATAGCTTTATTTATGGCTTAGTTATGGCACTTTATGTTTTTTCGGTTTTCGCCATTTTGTGGGCGTGGCAGTGGTTCGATTTTGCCCATCTTCGAAAACAACCTTTTTGCCACGAAACAAGTGTGCCAAGTTTTTTCAAGATATCTTCATTTTTACTCAAGTTACAGCTTGCACAGACGGACGGACAGACAGACATTCGGATTTGAACTCCACTCTTCACCCTGATCACTTTGGTATATATATCCCTATATCTAACTAGTTTAGTTTTCGGTGTTACAAACAACGGTTATGTGAACAAAACTATAAAACTCTCTTTAGCAACTTTGTTGCGAGAGTATAAAAATGCAAACCAATATACGAGATGAATCATGTTAATTTTAAATGTTATCATTCGATAACTATGTTGTCTAATAACACTTCTTATTGAAAAATTAATTTAAAATATATATAATGATAAATATTTTTATTTAGAATTTCATTAAAAATAATCGTTTTGTTGTACCCTGTATAATATATTGTTGAGCATATTTATTTCTTGTCAAGTGTATGTTTCAGCGCGCTTAGGTTGTCTACTTTATGGTACATATGTATATACAACCACACTGATTTTCTAGTCTGACTGTGGCAAGCTCTTCAGTAAGTTTCTAAACAATTATCAATACTCAACCCACGCTAAATTTTTGAGCAGTGAAAAAAATAGGGAAATAACTTTCCATTCAAAATTAAAGCATGTACTCGTGCAAATATAAAAATTTGGAATACGTAAATAAAAAATATACATATATATATATATATGTATATAAAAAGTACATGTACTTACATATATGAGACATTCTCTGGAAAAAAAGCCACTTGAAAAAAAAGTTCTTTATTTTCTTTGGCAATGATATATCTTATAGTATATGTAAAACCTAAAATAAAACATATGCTGTTAGGTCTGTGTAACGCGGGGTTGCCATACTGTAAGGGGCCAAAGTTTTTTGTAAAAAAATTTTCGAACCGCCATAACTTTAAAACTAATGAACAGAATTTAAAACACAATGTGACTTTTTTGTACAGAATTTCTCAAACTTTAAAACTGTATATCGTAAAAATTTTTTAAATTAATATCTCATAGCAAAAAATGAAAAAATTTTTTTTTTTTTTGGAATTTTTAACCCTTTATGCCCCCTACGATTTTTTTTGAAAATCGCCCCTATTCCCGTTGGCGTTATCGTTTTAAAACGACTTAAGAACGCCTATTTGGCGTTAACGACATTTATCGAAAATAAATTGGCATTCCCCAATTTGAAACGACTATAGAAACGACATAGAAACAGTTGTTTTTTGTCGTTGCTATAATTGTGAGCAACATAGAAACGACGCGGTTGTTTGAAGGAATATTTGAAGTGAAGATGAAAATTCCAAATCGGAAACAGTTTGAAATTTTAATTTCTGAAATGGAAAAATATCCTACATATGCCAAAGACTTTAGAAAAGGTATAAATCTTTTAAATTTCGATTTTTTGGGAGGGATATTTTTTTCTAAAAAAAAAAAAATAAATTCCACCGCCATCTCTCGTCGGAAATTGTTGGCATTAATAAAATTGCATTTTTATATCTAAGAATATATTTAAGATATGAAAGATCTTAAAATTCAAAACGAAGAAAAAAATAGTACTCCAACAAGAGGAGGAGTTAATAAACAGATACCCATGTCTACTTTGGCTGGACCACTAGTTAGAGTAGTCGGATTAGCCAGAAGCAAGGAGCATGAGACGCTGGAAGTATAACATATTTTAGAAAAAAGTTTGGAGGACGCAGATGTCACCACTACTTCTTTTAAAAAATCAAATAAAGATGGAAGACTAACATTGTTACTTACGTACAACAACAATAATTACAGTGATAACGTTGTTTAGAGTCAATACAGAATAGCATAAAATCCATTAAGGACTGCTTTAAAAATTTGTCTCGTTGCATAAGAAAGAAATTTGTATATGGGAAAAGAGCTCCTTAAAGTATACTATATAAAATATGTAGACAAATTTCGATAACTTTTCTTAGGCGTTACGATATACTTCAAGAATACCAATTTAGGAACGAAACGACGATAAGAACGACGACGACTTAGAAACGACTATTAAAACGACAACGACAACGGGAATAGGGCCGAATATCTTAAAATGTTCCTTATTTCATCACCTTTTTACCCCTCAAAGGGAATTTTGGGACAGCAATATTTGTATGAGCTGCAAATAAAAAACCAACTCAGAACATGGTGAAAAATCATTGATTTATGCACTTTTATTATCTGCAATTACTGTAACTACCTGTAACCCAGGATTAACGACGTGGACGTAGCAGATATTTAATCCTTTTTTGTTCTTTTAATTTTTAATTTTTTTGTATTTTTCAAATTTTTAATTTTTTTTGTGAGCACTGCGTGTTTGAGGTAATAATCAGCCATATGAAAACCCTTGTATTAGGAGTATGATGACTAGACCAAGAACATGTTTCCACGCAAATATAAAAATTAATATTGAGCGAAATACTCGTATACGGTATAGACTCAACCAGCCAACCAACCAAAAACAAAAAACGATCGGCAGTTTGAAAATCCTTATATAGGGAAAGAATTGGCTCGAGTTTTAGCCCAAAGGCACACTGTTATATAGGTAAAATCTCCTCCGAATTTCTTCATAATATCTGATAGATTTACCGATATTTTCGGTAAAAAAATAGCCAGAAGCAATGAGGTCTTCGTGTTCGATATTTGGAGCCTTAAAAAGTTGCAGCTCGATTTCGACCATTTTAGACTAGCGGTGACACACTTCTAACGCTATTTGGACAAGGACTAGTTTTGATATGTTCATTGATACTTAATTTACCTATTATGATCAATTCTTACTCCGTAGTGAAAATTTTACTCTCCAAAACCATGTAACAACAATATCCAATGAACCAAAAGTGAAAGAATCAGATGGAATTTATAATTGTGTTAAATGGGAAGTAGACCTTATTGTAAACCAATTTGCAAACTCTAACATGAGTATACGAGTATAAAGGGAATGTTACGTACCAAATTTCATCATCATTTTAAGAAATGTCTTATGGACTTATGATATAGCATTGTACAGTTATCAACTATGTAAATATTTTAACGACATATACCTAGATAATATAAGTAAATAACCCCCGCACACTTATCATTACAGGAAGTAGAAACAAAACTATTTAGAATCTAGAAAATTGTAGTTTGTAAAATTATTAAGCTTTCAAATATGAAGATTTTTTATTCAAACTTTGTAACAATATTTTACAACTTTTAAATATATCTCAAAAAAGACAATGGGCCTATTCATTGAATCCGCAGCAAATTCGATTTCAATACAATAAAGATTTTCAATCGAAAATGTTCATGCAATCATTGGGTCTAATCATTGAATCTGTAGTGAATTCGATTTCGACACGATAAATATTTTCGATCAAAAATGTTCATGCAATCATTGATTCCGTCGATAAACTGCTTTACCACAAAGTGAGAACGTAAAACTGAGCAAAAAAATGAAATCTGACCTTAAAAAATATTTAATTCGCCTGAGGCTCTTTGAGAAAATTCTGTCGCTATTTCGAGGGGGCAACTTTATAAAGCTTTTAAACATTTTTAATTAATTTTTGTCACTTGTCTCAAAAATACCCATTTAATAATTAGTAATTATTTACATAAAAACTTCCAAATGGTTTATGTCTTTTACATTTCTGCAACTCATTCACCAACGGATAGATTCCGACCAAAATTTTCACTTTTAGGGATTCAATGATTTCGTAATTAGCAACATATATTAGCCGCGGAATGTATTTTTTCGAGTCGGTAAGTGAGTTCAATGTGATCGTAAATTTTATTTTCGATGCGGTTTCAATGATTCCGACGTAAAATTTTTCGATCGAAACGGATTCAATGATTAGACCCATTGTTTATATTTCTTCCTGAGCATAAAATAATATTAACATACGAAATTGATTTTAACGGACAATTTAAAACGTTTTCTTTGAAATGAAAGATATTTCATGAAAATTACACATTAAAGGCTTTTTTTAATCTTTATAGTAACAACTACAATACACCGTAAATTACTCCATCTCGTTGTTGTTGTTCTAACGATTATGCAGAACCTAATTGGAGGGAAAGTATAAGTCTAGTTGTCATCGAGGTAGTCTGTACCATTTAATACCACTTCATGCAAAGGAAAAATTACACTATGCGACAAAATTGACTTTTTTCTGCGTATTGGACCAAACTAATTATTTTCCAAGAGGAACTAAAAAAATATTATTAATTGCAGAATATAGATACTAAAAAATTAAAAATGTGGATATAATCTATTTTCTTCTTAATTCAATGGTGTATAAAACTTTTCGGTCAAGCTTATATGACCCAATCTCCCAGAAAAAAAATAGTTTGGTCCAATACCCAGCCCAATGTTGTACGGTGTTATTGATGCTGTCTAAATTTAAAATAAATAAGGCAAATTATCTATAGTTTTCAATATCGTTTTTTAAACATTTTTTTGGACATTTATACACAACTTTTCAGTCTATGTTATTTATATATATTTTGATTTGGCAATCTAATGCAACATTAAATATTTGCCAGGTTCACTACATACTTACGGTGACCATCCGTACTGATTTTCGCAGTACTGTACTCATTTTGAAGCACCTGTTCTGCGGTTTTTTTTAGTGAATATGGCAAAAATGTTCTGTTTTTTTCCGAACGTACTGTTTTTTGTTCTGAAATTTAGCACCAAGCAGCTTAAAAAGTTTCTACTACTGGACAACCCTTCAATATTAAATTGTCATCCCTGATGCGAACAGCAGATTGTGGGTTTGAATTGTTTTGCTATCTGTAATGTTCTATTAACAAACAACTAGGTAAGTTTTATTGCCAGTAGTGTTAAAAACTTAAATTTGGAAGAATTCTTTTGTTTTAGCTTTACAAAATGCCTCCTTCCCGCAGAAAATGCGTTGGTGAATCGTCAGATATACTCACAAATTATATTTTTGATCTCATGAAAAAGTTTGCATTAAGTGAGAAGTTACTTGCTCTTTGTGCAGATAACACTAATTGTAACTTTGGAGGAGCTGCAAGATCTTTAATCTTTTTCATAAATTGGTAGTATCCACTGGCAGCACCCTTATTGGCGTAAACTGTGCTGCTCACATTGTTAATAATTGCATACAAAGTTCAACAGAGTGTCTTCCGGTGGATATTGAAGTCATTGTCGTTAAAATATATTCTTACTTTTATATATACACGCTTAGAGTAAAGCATTTAAAAGAAATTTGTGAAAATGTTGATGTCGAATATAAAAAAATGCTATGCTTTAGTAAAACAAGATGGCTTACTCTAAAGCCAGCTATAGAACGGATCTTAAAACTTTTCAAACCACTAAAAAATATTTTTTAGAACAGCCTCACTGCCCAAGCCTCTTAAAAACTTTTTTTTGAAAACTCAACCTCAGAAATATGACTTTTCTTTACTCATTGTCAAGCATCTCTTTTTCATAATTACATTACGCAGATTGAATCGCAGAATATTTGCATGATAGAAGTTGCAGAGATGCAATTTTTGTACCTCTCCTGAAAAAACCTCCTCCTAAAAAAACTCATGTCAGAGTTTGAAAAAGCAGGAACTGGAAACTTAAGAGAAATTAAAGATCACGTTAAAAACTTTTATAATAATTGTGTTTATTATATAAACCAGTGGGATCATGCATTTAAAGAGGTTGAGGTAATGGAATGGATTCTTCTGCGCTCAGTGCCATCTTGGGATGAGGTTGAAAAAAATTTAGTGCATATTATGGAAAAGAAGAGCAACAGTAATATTAATGACAGTGAATTGTTTGATGAATTCACCTGCGTTAAAAGTTATGTAACTCCAGAAAATCTTATTCAATGGGAGGAAAATAAAAAGCCAGTTGACCAAAAATGGATTGAAATTTTTCAACAATTAAAAAAAAACAATATGTACCTTATCAAAATATATGTAAAATAGTCGAATTTAATTTATGTTTACCGGGCTCAAATGCTCCAACAGAAAGGGTATTTTCCATTTTAAATAATATATGGAAAAACGAAAAATTGCAAATGAAAATTGAGACTGAGAAGTCAATTTTAGTTACTAAATGCAATTATGAAATGAACTGCATAGAGTTTAAAAATTTCTTACAAACCGAAGAAAATTTGATTACAAAAATTTATTCCTCTGAAAAGTACAAATAATTTGCATTTAATGCATATTTATATTTTTATGTAATTTATGTAATTTATGTATGTGTGTGATTGGCGTTCAACCGTTTATAGCCGAATCGATGAGAGCGCGCCACTCCTCTCTTTCCTTCGCAGTTCGGCGCCAGTTGGAGGTTCCAAGTGTAACCAGGTCGCTCTCCACCTGGTCCCTCCAACGGAGTGGAGGCCTTCCCCTTCCTCGGCTTCCTCCGGCGGGTACTGCATGGAACACTTTCAGAGCTGGAGTGTTTTCGTCCATTCGGACAACATGACCTAGCCAGCGTAGCCGCTGTCTTTTTATTCGTGTAACTCGTACAGCTCATCGTTCCATCGTCTGCGGTATTCGACGTTGCCAATGTTCTGATGTCCATAAATCTTGCGCAAAATTTTCCTCTCGAAAACTCATAGTGTCGTCTCATCTGATGTTGACATCGTCCAAGCTTCTGCACCATAAAGCAGGACGGGAATGATAAGCGACTTGTAGAATTTGATTTTGGTTCGTCGAGAGAGAACTTTACTGTTCAAGTGCCTACTCAGTTCAAAGTAGCACCTGTTGTCAAGAGTGATTCTGCGCTGGATTTCGAGGCTAACATTGTTGGTGTTGTTGATACTGGTTCCCAGGTATACGAAATTATCTACAACTTCAAAGTTATGACTGTCAACAGTGACGTGGGAGCCAAGACGCGAGTGCGCCGACTGTTTGCTTGATGACAGGAGATATTTCGTCTTGTCCTCATTCACCTCCAGACCCATTCGCTTCGCCTCCTTATCCATGCGGGAAAAAGCAGAACAAACGACGCGGTAGTTGCTTCCGATCAATATCATCGGCGTACGCCAGCAGCTGCAGAGAACTTACAACATAGAGAAGGTGCATTTTGATTTTTGTATGATGCTCGATTGGCTCGTGTACAGAGCTGAAAACCGACGAGTAGGGAATTCACCAATTGCTGTTATACTCGTTATTATTTTACAGAATTGAAAAAAATTCATAAAAGAATAAATTTTCATATTTGCCATCAATAAAAATATGCGAAAAATAAGACTTCGGCCAGGATTTGAACCCGAGCACCGTCTAAAAAGCGGGTGCGTGCGTACCACCAGCACCATCATAGCCATCGATAGTCAATCAGCTTAATTGATATTTCATAATCCATAGGACAAGATGCTAGTTCTAATAGAAATATGAATATGATTCTCGGCCACTGCCAGTTTTCTCTTTTGAAGGAAATATCAGAAATTGTTTGAATTTGAATTCCAGACAAACCGCTTTTGGGCAAGGTATGCGCGGAGATGTGCGCGACGCTTGCGCTTATGAAGGAAAATGTTATTGTAACAAATGTGAGGAATGTAGATTTGTATGTTCACATTTATATGTATATATGTATATATATATTTCTGCACGCGTATGCAGAGAACGTATAACATTCACATTATTATGAAATTTGCCGACGGCAAATCAATGATTGTTCGAGTTCTTAATGATATTATTGATTATTATATAATTTATTTAAATAATTAAAGAATAAGACGAACTTTTTAATCAGATATAAATAAAAATTAACTTAAAATAAATAAAAAATATCTAATAAAAATTAAATGAAAAAAAGATAGAAAATTAAATGAAATAAAAATACTATTGAATAATACATAAATTTAATAAAACATGACTTTCAGAATTGTTTACCATCAATTGATAAATTCTCGCATATTTTATTCACACATATTTTCCTATTTTGCCTAGCCATCGAATTCCCTAGTTGAGAAAGGGCATCAGGTTCGACGCCCATCATAAACATTATTTTTATTAATTTTATTAATAATTTGGTAAAAATATGATTTTAATTAGTAATTATATCAATTTATAAATTAGTTTAAAATAACATAAAATAAAAAATAATAAAAAATTTAAATGAATTTGAAAAATATCACATGATTATTTCATGTGCCAGCAATTTCTCGTTTTACAGATTCCCTGCTGCTAAAACTGAAATCGCTGTTAACTTTTCAGAAGGTGAATTCCCCGGTAGTGTGGTAAATTCCCCCGTTGAAAGTTTTCAGACTTGAATTTATTTCGCTGTCGAACCTGCACCTTCTCTATGTTGTAAGTTCTCTGCAGCTGTACACTCTTGTAGAGGATTGTACCTTCTCTATTTAGCTCTGCACCTCGCATTATTTTTTCCAACATCAAGTTAAGAAAGTCGCACGATAGTGAGTCACCTTGTCTGAAACCTCGTTTGGTATCGAACGGCTCGGAGAGGTCCTTCCCAATCATGACGGAGCTTTTGGTGTTACTCAACGTCAACTTACACAGCCGTATTAGTTTTGCGGGGATACCAAATTCAGACATAGCGGCATTTATGTAATATTTAATTTAAAAATAAGTTTTTTAATACCTACATATATATATATATATATATATATATATATATATATATATATAAGTCAAAGGAGACTGATTTATGTTTTTTATGTTAATTTTTGTTACTTGGATTAAATAAATTTGTTCTTAAAAAATGTTCTGTTTTTTTCGATTTGAAATTATGGTCACCGTATACATACTACATATTAGCTGTCATCGATTGGCTAAACGTTATAGAGAAGCCAAAAGAACGCACTATCCTGTAATTCAAACAGACAGGCAGCACTTATGGTGCAAGCCAGCACTAAAATTTCCTCTTAATCATGCGCAATAGTGCTGAACCATTTTCTTAGGTGGATAAAATTTTTATTCCTTTGTTTCGAGCTTCGTCTATGCTTTACCATTGTGTATAGTATACATATGTAAAACAAAATTTGGCAGCACTGAGCAAGCGGCGATAGCATTTTAAATGATGTATCCGCATACTCTCCTGTACGAATTCAACTATATAACTTTGTTCTTGCTTTCACATGTAAAATTTAACAATATCGTAAAACAGCTGTCAATTTTTACATGCCTTTTATTTTACGACAATCTTGCAAATATGCGAGACCATTTTCAGTGGCAATCATGGCAAGTTTACGCAATGCACAATCAGCTGATAATGCAAAGCGTTTATTTGGTTCAAAATATAAAATTAAAAGATAATTTGAGGTAATATTACAATATTTATGTGTTATTAACTCTTTTTACATTTCACGATTTTATTTCAGAAACCAACAGCACAAATATTTTATGATAAAATATCAGACATATAGTAGAAAAAAACGACACATTTTGTATTACAACGATATTGGTGATTAAATTTTTTATGTTGCCGCTCTCTTGAAAAATAGACTTTTTTGAGTTGTGACACTATTCATGTAAATGAGCGATATGTCAACAACTTAGAACAGAAAATATCTTTGGGAAAAAAACTAACGAGTTCTAGGCTCCCTGAAATGAACCGCAGACTTCCCAGTCTGGTGATCAAGTTGGAGTTTTAATAAAATACAATTAATAATATTAGTATTTATGAATTTGTATTTCAAATACTTACCATGCAGATTTATGGTGCATGTGGTATTGTTGCCGCGATCCAAAACAACAACACTGGTAGCGTGTGCTGTCGCCGACGCAGCTGTTCCTGAAGTCGCCATTATGATGTAATTGTTCCGATTTTGTTTAGAAACTAATCCCCAAATTATCAATTATCTCTTATATTTGTTTTTATATTTTGACTAACTCTTTAACAACCAATTGGTAGTACACGTATGAGCAAAAACGTTAGTCAATAATGCTTGCCATATGAAGATTTTCTACGCCCATATTTATTTTTTTTAGCACACAGAAATTTTTCATTTCAATTTCATACAAATATGATAATAATAAAGATATTTAAATACCGCGGGTACTATTTTATCTAAGCGAATATGTTCGCTCCTACAGTCGTACATCGAAAAGTAAATTAATTTAACAACTTTAAATAACTTCTGAGCAAATGCTGTTAAAAACGATTACTAATTGGTGGGTGCTTTGAAAAATGATTTTAAATATGTTAATATATAACGCCCGAGTTTGTATGAAAAAATCATTGGGAATCAAAGAAAGACTAAACGGATAGTAGACTATAAGTATAGTATCCTTTCTTAAACATTTTTATGTGTAATTTAAAGGTTAAAAATTCATTTGACTTAAAAAACATTTTTTTTAATTATATAAAAATTTATAATTTAGTGTTTAGAATATTTTATGGACGTGGCAAGCCTTCATTGATAAAGTAAGCAGAAGTGCGAACACTTTTGTGATTGTGTATAATTAGTTAGAAATCAGTATATGTACGAAAATATTTTAAGATTATATCTTGTATATATATATGTACATATATTTTTATTTGAATGTAACTATTTGAATTTGGTGTTTTCTCTCTAATTATTTTTTTTCTCATTACTCACACACATTTTATATTTTACTAAAATGCCATATAAGAACTATAAGCATATTTATTTTAAACAATCTTGTTATATTGTCCAAATACAAAATTAAATCTTAAAATTCTGATTATGTAATAACATTTGTTTTTAGTTTGTGAAGTTAATATTCAAGTAACTTTGTACCACTCTTCTTTAACAGTAGCAATTTAATCTCAATGCAAAAGTTTACCTCTTTTGCAATCCTTCCCGAAAATACACATATGTATGTTTGTGCATAGTTAACTTTTTATACGCAAAATATAATAATTATCAGTATTTGCCATTGACAAGGTTACGGATCATATCTCCTAGAACTATTAGCAATTTTAGAAGTAGCTATAACACATGGTATAGTTATTCACTTTCAGTTTAATTTAGTATTGCTTATCACTTAATTATAGAATTCAAAGTAATAGCAATTTTGTACAACAAAATTATGTTCACGTCATGCATTGTAAACTCGTTCACCTTGGATCATTTAAAAACATTTCGACACCAAAAAAAAATATAATATAGTTATTTAATGACTATGAATTGCCAATACCTTATTTTCATTGGCTTCAATATTTTACAAATATTAATTAATGCGTGTAAGTAATTCGGAATTTTACACGTTTAGGAAAGGAACGTAAATTACTTAAATATATTCTGATATAGAACTCTTTTACAAATTACATATATACAAATTTAAAATGTATGTATGCGAATTACTTCCAACGCAAATACCGAAATCACTCTAGGAATTAAGAATTGCTCTGATTCCCTGTATAAGCTGTTCACTTTTCAATTCCTCCTTGCATTGTTTTTTTACTTTACTTCTCAGGTTTTTCTACACAAGAAAAAAGTGTTCAAAATAAAAGACAATACATTACAATGACAACCCACTATACAACAAACGCTTTGGTAACTGCATAAACAAGATGTGCGTTCGTTAGCATCTGTTCTAACAAGAAAACTTTTGTTCTTTAAGTGTAGTTCGCATTTGGTGTTCCTTATTTTACAATTCGTTCCCTCTCGAAAGCACTTCTAGTTCATATTACTTTTTCAAATCCTTGTACGACCAGTTTGCGTGGTGCATAAAAAACTTTTGTGTTATACCATTTTCGACTTGGTTCACATTTTTCTCAATATTTATGTTATTGTAACGGATTTCCAAAATCTGTTGTTTACGCTGAAACTCTACCCAGAGTTCGATCACTGGATTGTCAAATAAAAGTCACAATTTAATGGAAATACTCTAAACTTTATTTCTAATTCCTTATAACGTAACACTTTATTACTTATTACTATACCCAGCAAGTCATGGGGACTGAAACTCCAATACATTCAAAGAAATTTTAATAACACGACTACATACACACATATGCAACAAAGGGCGAAATGTACATAAAAATTTACCTCAACTCTTCTTTCGTACAGCACCAAGAATGATGGAAAGAAACAACCAAAGTTCTCGTGTTTGAACAAGTTTTGTTTTGAGCTATATCATGGCTGCTTGTAAAGTATTATTTTGCGTGTTTTATTTAATTCAGTGATCTGCAGCCTAATTAAAGTTTAAATTATTGAAGCACGCATTTTTAAATAAGTAAAACGTACAATAAAAGTTTTCTAAGGCCAAAATATGGAATTGAAGAGGGTGATACAGTAATACTTTATTGCACTATCAATTCGAAGCACGCAATAGAAGCTACGCCAACAATGGTCAACATCAATGGCGAAACCATAGAATTTACGTATTCAATTGTATATAATTGTTGAATATAATCTTGTCTATTCTAATTAATTTTCCATACAGATATTTCAAACATCATGTAGCGCGTTAAAGGTACGCAAACTTATTGATGTCACTTATGGTAGCAGCGTAGAACTTTCGAAGCGATGGAATATGTGCTGCAAGCAAATCCAGAACTATGGAAGCAAACGCTGCTACATCGAACACAAATCATTTACACACCAGATATTAGGTTTAATGCCACTTTTTTACGTGCAATTAAACCTTTTGGTAAACACAATCACGTGAAGAATTGGAACGACATGGTTTAGATGATTTTAAAACCGTTTATCATCGTGACGTGTGTCAAATGGGCTTTGCCAATGAGCTAGAGGGCAAAGCAGATGCAGTATTTATGCACTTACCGGCACCTCAGTTGGCCATACCAGCAACTGAAACATAGAAACCAGAGGGTAAATTTAAGTGAATGTTTGTGATCATAAAAATTTAAAAACTTCTTGTATGTTTAATTAGGAGGACTTTTTTGATTAATTTTCACCTTGTATTGAGGAATCATAACGTTGTTGTATTGTTTTACAAGGACATGGATTCACCGAAATTAGTTCAATGGAAATACTACAGGAAGAGCATGGATGTTATGACCAGGAAGTAGCCCATGCTATATTTAGAATTCCTGAAACATAAGGTAATTATTACCAACTTTTATGTTGTAAAAATTAAAATTTTACTTTATATTTTATAGAAACCCTCCTCCCAGAATCTAGTACTAATGAAATTAATGAAAGAACAGATCTTCCAAATCTCCTAAAAAACCAAAAGAGTCCTCACATAATGTGCGCAGTTTACACTTCCAGGCCGCTCGAGGTATTTGACATTTGCCACTCTTCCTCCAGCCTTTGTCAGATAGCAAAAATTGTTCAAATATTCAATACGTTTACAAATGTATATAGTGAAGTACGATAATACATTTATAGTAAATAGAAGTAAATATAATAATAAACACCTAAATGGCATGATATTTTAAATAAATATGAAATATAATTAATGATTTTGTTATTAAATTCTCATTTGAGATTTTGGTAGAACTAACCGAAAATAGCGGGTATAGTTTCTGGGCTTTTGTGGGTCGCAGTACTGAAAGTGCACGTGGAGTTTTGGTTCGCAGTTTTGGGTCTTTCATCCGTGATTGTACCAATACCATTCCCCAAATTGTGCAAGAGGTATATATACATTGCTAAATGATGAAAGAAGAGCAAGAAAGGGATGAACGATCACACGTATACAAGAGTTTCGTGTACTTTTGTCGATTGGCCCTTAAGAATGGCATAGAAACTTTCATTGAAACTGCGGGTACCGCTCCCAGGCATTTCACCGAAGAATTCGCCTGTACCTGTCTTGCAGGGTACTTTACAACTCTAACTTATAGCTTGCTTACACTTTACTCGACAACTCTCTTATTAGAACTGTGTCTTACTGCCAGTCCGGTAGCTCTTATATAGTCGATCGTAAGCGATACATCGCCACTCGAACATTCTGGCAATTACGAATATCGATGTCTAGATACATCTGGCAAGTTATCGATTTCGATTGTCAATTCTCGTTTGTTCTGGTGCCATTTTCGTTACACTGCCCTCCACTTAAGTCTTATCGTCCCGGTTAGACATACTTCCAGAACCAAACGCTAGCATTTCTTCCCCTAATCTCGTCTATCAGGACACTGTCGTCCTGCTTAACATTCCTTTCTCCATTGGCATTAAACCTAAACCTTAAATCATTTATTAACCAAAAATTATACTCGCAGTCGTCTACGCCGTTGATTGCTGGACAGCAGGCCGATAAGCCAGCAGCATGAATGTATGGACATTCTCTGTACCTGTGGTGATACCTGTCCACCAGCTTTCTAAAATGCTCTTCCAAATATCGGATGAATCTTTCCACCATGCGATCGGTTCGTGGATGTGATGCATCTTCAAATATTTTCCGGACATATAGCTTCTAGCACATCTCCCAACTTTTAATGTCCACGTCCGCCATCTCGTCAGTCTCTTTACCACGAATTGGGCACACCTCTGTCCTGAACAAAACAAAACACTCCTGTTTCCTGATTTACTGGTAGGTAATGGACCAGCTACAACCATGGCGAATCGCTCAAATAGCGCTCCCAAACTGAACTGCTTCATCTGACCATGACTCTTGGAACTCGACACTTTAGCTGCAATGCAATCTCTCAATGATTGACGACAACCAACCCAATAAAACTGATTATTCAATTTTTCCAAGGCTTTCGTGATTGTCAAGAATCCTTGGATCTTTGTACGTCTCATTGCGGACTAATCTTTCATTCCTGACAACCATGCGAGATCTGGAGTTTTGTCCTTCTTTATTTTTCCACACTCGATATAAGCAACCAGCCACTAATTTGTTGTTGCACTGTGCTTTTGCGATTGGACGTTCTGCAGCTATTTCTTCTTTCTTTGGGCGGTTCACACCTGGAGGCTCATGTTGTTGAGTCTTCTACCTTCAGGTCACAATATTTTGTCCATGACACGTCTGTCTCCTCTGAGATCACCCGCGTCGATTTATGCACCTCCTGTTCAACTGTGTCAACACCTCTGCCGAAATCTGTGATGGTATACACTCTCCATGCACTTCCAGCTGTGTTGACACCTCTTCTCTTTGTAAGGTCACCTCCATCGACTCCTCCTCTTTCAACTGTGAGGACACCCCATTCACTTCCAATTGTGATAACAAAATCCCTCCATGCGCTTCCAAAGGTCTTGACATATACGTCTCATTCGCTGTGAAGATAAATGAGCTGATATATGTTCTGTTATTTGGGATAACTTTGTTGTTAAGCGTATGTCCCGTTCTTTCATTCGCGTTGACCAACGAGCGTCCTGCGCTTCAAACTGTGATTGCAGCTGGGACACTATCTGCGACGACATGTGAGACATTGCAGACAAAATCATGTTCATGTCCATTACTCCTGACGAACATGGAGTCTGTTCCTTTTCTTCATTGTTGATTTCTGCAACACCAATGCGAAAACTTTCGTCAACGTTGATGTTTTCTTCTTCCATAGCCGCTCTTAACTCTTGCAATTCGGATTTCAAACCATTCGTTGCTAACCCTCGTTGTTCCAACTCCTTTTTGAGTTGTGGTATCCTTAATTCATTGAATGTAGCCATTATCTCCTATGGAATTTTTATTTGTCAATCCCACTTCTAACACCAATTGTAACGGATTTCCAAAATCTCTACTTTACAACTTTTACTTATAGCTTGTTTACACTTTACTCGACAAATTTTCCAAAATTTCATACGAACTGGCAGCACTGAAATCGAATTGTCTATATTTGGTCACACTGAACTCTTTGACAGTTCGCTAACAAAACAATTAAATTTTCAAAGTTGAAAAAGATCGAATAATTTTATGTTAAAAACGAAAATGGAAAACAAAGAGTATTTTAATTTGGTAAGAAAGTTTTTTTAAACATATGTAATGTATTGTGTTTATACTAATAAATTATTGTGCAGGTTTCTCAGTATTTACAAAATGAAGAGGAGCTTATGATTTTGAGTTCTGGTATACTAGCATTTTTAAATGAAATGCCATCTAGCTCCAGCTAGGAATCTTCATCAAGGTCTGAGGAAACGGATAAGGAGGAAAACAATAAATGCCAAAACTTTTGCGAAGTCTTTGAAGGCTATGGCGAGAATGAATTCAAATCGCACATGAGATTGCGAAGTTCGACCGTGGAATATTTAATAGGTGTGTATTTATGAACGCATATTTTCATTTTATTAGCTTAAAAAATTTATTTTAACATTTTACTTTCAGAGATATATACAAATAGCATTGAGCCGAAAAAAAATACTGGTGGAAGATTAATTGTACCACCTAGAAAAAAGTTGTATATTTATATTTGGTACAAGAGTAACTTTTCGGCAACTTGCTAATTTGTTTGGAGTGTCTTCTTCAACTGCTTCGACTTTAGTAGCGATTGTGATGTGCTGAACACATAGAAGACGACAAGCGACGAGCGACATCTGTCAAATATTAAAATACACGCGTTCTTATGAGCACAGATTTTTTGACAACAGCACGACTTCACGACAAAAGGGTTGAAGTCTTCGCTGTCGCCAAATTAGAAATGTTTCTAATTTTGCCGACGACAATGGCCGCTGTAGAGCTGCCACTAATATGTGAAATGTAAAATTATTCAAAGTTCTAACAAGTATGACGTTATTTTGCCAGCAGAAACGTAAAATAACTTTGATATATCATTTATAATAACAATCGATAATTTAAAACAAATAAATCGACCATTTTTTACATTTTTTTAACAAATAATTTCACTTTAAACTAAATATGTAAATTTTATTGAAATGAAAGATGTTAGTACGGCAACAATGAAATTGCTGTTTGATATGTCGCTGCAGTCTTCAATATGTTCAAGACGCTGGCTTCAAAGCGACATTTATGATCAGCCGTCGCTACGTCGTGTCGTGTCGTCGTCTTTGTGTTCAGCACTTGACTAGTTGGGTTATATCAATTTCTCACGAATACATACGATGCAAGAATGATTGAAGACAAGCTCACGACCAGAGAACGGCATTTGCTGAATGAAAAACATTCGTACGCGCTCAACAGCCGAATAATCACACTGTTCGGATCAGCCGATCAAACTTGCCTGAGCTCACATTTTCGTTGTTGATTTTAAATTCACTCGTGTGTGTGCGATTTTTTGTTTCACTCCGAGTTTGTTCGGCTCGTGTTCAATATAATGATTTCGGGCGCTTGCTCATTCGGTTCAACAATCATTGTTTTGAACAAGAACAACACTCAACTCGCAAAAATCAATTCGTATGATTTTACTCATGCGCGCAGCAAGCGGCACTTTTTCTGCACAGATGAAATGTGAGAAGAAGAACAAGACAAGCTACAACAACAAACTGCATATAAATTGTTACGGTACATGCAGTCGTAACGCTCACAGCGTGTCGTCTTGTCGCTAATTGTTTACTCATAATCGATCAACTCAAATTGAACCGAATGATGCTTTCGTCAACACAGGCTCATTTTATTGAACGCTGACTTTTGTTCAGTGAGTTGAATTGAGTGAGAAATTTTGAACCGAGGACTCAAAATCCAAAGAATGATGTGTACGGCAAATTGAGTTGATTTTTACTCATCACTCTGTTTTTTTCAGTGAGTTGAGTTGAATGAAAAAGGTCGCGTATGAGTAAATCAAGAAAATAGTGATTTTTGCAGTTCTCTGCTCACGACCCACGAATGGGAATAGGCAACAGATGAATTGTCAAATGGAAAAAGGAAATGAAAAATATAGTGAACCAAATTGATTAATGTGCAGATAAAATATCACAATCATCGTAATTCTTAAAATCGTTATCTGATAAAATGATCGCAAAAATGTTCATGCACCAACAATACCCGAACTATCAGCCCATTCGGCTCAAGCGCTCAAACTGGCATTCGTGAATGTTTTCGCTACTGAGCTAAATTCAGCTCAATTGCGGTAAATTCGTGTGCTTGCTGAGTTTATTCACGCTCGTGTTGAAGCAGCTCTACTCAGGCGTTCGCTCATTCGGCTCAACAATGATCGTGTTGAATGAAAACAAAAACACAAAAGAGCAAACTCAACGCCTATGAGCAAACTCAATGGGTATGAGCAAACTCAACAATAGAACACAATGTGTACCAAATTCTTAGCGCAATGCATGTGACGCATAAGCTGATCGCGAACAAAGCATACAAAAACAATATATATACCAGAGAACTGCAAAACTCACTTCTTCCTTGAATCAGCTCATACGCAAAAGTTTCTATTCACTTCCAATCACTGAGCGAAAGTGAGCTAAACATTTCGTGAAGTGAGCAAACGTGAGCAAAGCATTTCGGACCGAAGGCTCACATTGTACGCGAATGAGCGGTGCGGCAACATGAGCTGATTTTTACTCAACGCTGTGTTTCGCTCAGTGATTGGAATTGAATAGAAACTTTTGCGTATGAGCTGATTCAAGGAAAAAGTGAGTTTTGCAGTTCCCTGGTATAGACTGCACTCATATCCGTATAAAAGCTTCTAGAGAAAATAATGACAATTATTTTGATATAGCATACATCGCAACGAAATTTCAACAAATTAAACTCTTCTACACGTATAGCTGTAGAAATGCTTTTGGCTTATCAAAAACAAGGTTTTGAAGATTATTACATTTTACCGAACAAATATTTGTTTTGTGGTGAATATAACTGTTAGTGCTTGTGTTCTCCATAATATATGTATAATGATGATTTACATAAGTATTGAAAATGAAGATTTCGAAAACAGTTTACAAGATGAGCCCCATGAAGTTCATCAACAAAGAAATAGTAATAGGCGAGATGAATTATTTCAATATTTGCAACACCATAACTTAATATAAATAAAAACATGAAATTTAAATAAAGCAAATTCTTTTTATTCCAAATTGCTTTATTAAATTCAGTATATGCATGAAGCACGATAAAAACTTCAGGAAATCATTACCTTAAAGTTATAAAAACTTATGAAAAATTAATTTAAATTGCTATATACACATAAAAAAGTAACAAAAATTCATTTAAATTGCTAAATAGACATAAAAACTATAAAAAAAACATCACAATTCATTTAAGTTTAAAAGTAATTAAAATTAAAAACTATCAAAAATTCGTTTATATTATATATACAATTTTAAATAACTAAAACCAATTACCTATACAAGGATCTTTATAAAATCGTCAATTTTTCTTTTTCTATCTTCCTTATGGTTTGGAGTATAGAGTTGTGAAACTTTCTTTTTTCTTCAAGCTTCTGCTCCTTGATTTTAATTTTGTTATCGTAGTAACGCTCTTTGGCAGTTTTTCGGCGTCATTTTAGTTGTGTTGGTTGTAGCGGATGTGTTGATGTAGATGGGAGAGAAGATGTAGTCGGGAGATGTAGTCGGAACGGGAGATGTAGTAGAGACGAGAGATGTATTCGACACAGGAGATGTAGTAGAGACATGATATGTAACGGTACACTGTGTCCGAAAATTTCTTCCATATCGCCGATAGCAAAGTGGGCATTTTATTTTCCAATGCTATCACTGTTGAAGAGTTCTAAGAAAATAGTAACATAAAGTTTTTACAAAAATATATATATAAACTTTAACTTACGGTGAATCCTTCTGCCAGTATGTCCTCCGACACATGAGCATATGCGTTGTGTTTTCTTCTTTGATGGAGAAATTCTTCTCTTCGGGCTAAGTAGCATTTTAGTAGTCTAGTAGTGGTTTCTATCACCTTCCATGTATTACGTTTTCTGAAAACAAAATTAATTTTTATTAAAGTTTTTTGTTCAATAAATTCAATACAAAAATATTTATGATTTATCTTCGCCTGCCATTTTCAATTTCAAATTTGTGTATAAAAATTTTTATTATTTTGACAGTAATTTGTTCTTCGAGCCGTAATTTTTGACAGGCGAGCAGCGCCCAAAGATAGCGAGCAATCGATGGCAGCTATTATGCATATTCATATATTAGAAAAAAATTATATTAAAATTCGTCATTATCAGCATAATTACTAATCGTAAGGGAAACTTTTCTGCCCAATAAGTCAACTATTGGTAAAATAATTTGTTAATTGCTAGGAGCTCTACCAGACACTTTTGTTAAAATGCCATCGAATTTTTTAAAACTGAAGTGACGAAACCAACCGAAACTCTAGTGATCGTTTATATCCTTCTGAAGTGATGAACATCTGTCAAATATTAAAATAAACCGTTCTTATGGGCACAGCTTTTTAGACAACAGCACGACTTCGCAACAGCAGGTTTGAAGTTGTCGCTGTCGCCAAATTAGAAATGTTTCTAAAGGTCCAAACCCAATGCTGGCTGGCTTTACTTGCTTTCGTTGACTTTGCGTACTTTGAATGCTTGTATGACCAAATGAACGCTTTGAACGCTTTCAAAATAATGTCATAATCACTGTTGCCACACACATAATTATTTGTACATCAAAGAGTGAAACAAAACTTGCTAATAGTTTCATGTTAAATGTTATATTATTATGTTATATTATGGCTTTACTTGCTTTCGTTCATGGATAATATGATACGAAACTCTTCTCTTTTGCTTGTTGAGAGAGCCCATGAACTCATTTTTGATGTTGGCAACAAAGCCAGATCATGGGCTACTGAACAGCTGGCAGTCAAAATGACGAGCTACCACTAAGAATCCCGCAGAAATAAATGATTAAATGGTTCGTTTTTGTACGATGAGTTTTTTGTGATTTTTGAATTACTATTAACTTTTATTTAAATGGAATTAATATGTGTATATTATTTAAGAAACGGTGGCTATTTGAACAAAAGTAATATACGTTCTTTGGCAGTGTTAAATGCCATTTACGTAAATACATATCTGATTACAAATTTTCTCTTAAACTTTTAGAGAATATATTAAGGTGTTTATTGGTTTATAAAATATAAATAAATATATGTTACTAAATTCAACTAAGCTAAATTTTTGTTTATGTTGACTAATAATATGTACGATTTTTAATTATTATAATATTTTATTATTTTTATGTGTAGATGTTTATTGTTTATCTTAAAATATATATTTATAAGTGTTTGTGTTGGTGTAATATTGGTTAAGAAGTCTCTATTAAGCGTAAATTGCAAACCAATAAATACCCAAGAAATCGAATAAAAATCTCCTAACTTATGTTTTCCCGCAGTGGCACCACTGCCAAATGTTATAAAAAATGCGGACTTTGACAGCTCTCTCACGAATGAAAGAGTTTCGTATCATGTTATCTTTGCTTTCGTTGACTTTGCGTACTTTGAATGCTTGTATGACCAAATGAACGCTTTGAACGCTTTCAAAATAATGTCATAATCACTGTTGCCACACACATAATTATTTGTACATCAAAGAGTGAAACAAAACTTGCTAATAGTTTCATGTTAAATGTTATATTATTATAAACTATTTGTAAATTTCTACATACATATATTAAAAATTTAAAATATTCTACATTTTAGCTATTTGTATTGGCAAACGCATACATCACATTTTTGTGTGACAATGTAGCAACAAAAAAATTACTGAAATTGGTACATTTCGCCCAAACTGGTAACCCTAGTTACAATATTATATGTCAAAAGCGACAAAAGCGCTGGAAAATAGAACATAGAGCTATTTGAAACTTCAAGCGCTTGAAGCAAAGCTGCATTTGGTCTCTTTTCATGTGCTGTAGTATTGTTCTATTCAGTTTTGACAGTTCCGCTGTAGAGCTGCCACTATTATGTGAAATGTAAAACTATTCAAAGTTCTAACAAGTATGACGTTATTTTGCCAGCAGAAGAGTAAAATAGCTTTGATATATCATTTGTCGATTATTTAAAACAAATAAATCGACTTATTTATATATTTTTTGCACAAAAAATTTTACTTTGAACAAAATATGTAAATTTTATTGAGGTGAATAGTTCAGGACGCAACAATGAAATGTTTGTTTAAAATGTCGCTGCCTTCTTCAAAATATTCATGACGCTGACTTCAAAGCTGGATATTACTAACTAAAATTCCATGGATACAAAAAATCTCGGCAATTATACCATATAAATCTAGTAGTAGGTGGAGTAATACTTTGATCTTACAATATATGTATATAATCATGAAGGTAAGATATCAACACACCTAAAGTGCATGGGGAGATTATGCCAACATGATTGGAGTGAGCATACCATCGCAGATTTCAGCGCAGAGTTCTTCATAGTTAAAAGAGCAGGAGGCACATATATCGACGCAGGTGACCTCCACAGATGGCTGAAGTATTATGAACATAATATTGTATTTCGAAAGACCTACAAAAATCTCAAAACAAAGCTCCAGCTGTGAAACGAATAATGCGTAGAGTAGTACAGCTGAACAATTGTTCAAAGAAAGAAGAAATGGCCACAGTATGTCTAGTCGTAAAGGCACTGTGGAGTAGTTTTAGGTTCGTGGCTGGTTGCTTGTGTCGAGTAGTGATTGTTCTGAAAGAAAAATATAGCTAATACCCATTCACTTCGTTTCCTTATCTAGCCTGGAAAAAGAAATACTAATGGCGCGGTTGTTGAGGACAATCCTTCCTTAAATATAGTATAACAGACGACCATATGCTGGGCCACAGCGAAGTCGATCACCCTTAAGCCGTTTGGCGACGTTTCATCATGGAGTCTGATTTCTTCGACTGTTGTGTCAAAGACACCTTGTGCCAAGACGACATTGACATAGTTCAGCGATTAAAAAGACAGCGGATACGCTGGTTAGGTCATGTTGTTGAGTAACCGCTGGTGGAAGCTGAGGAAGAGGAACACCTCCGTTTGAAAGACCAAATGGAGAATTTGCGCCAAACTGCGAGAAGGAAGAACTGTTTGAAACTCGGCTATAACCACGTAACCGTGTCTACGCCAGTTAAGAATAATAATATAAAATATCAAAACTAAAATCCAATTACTGTGGAACTTCCATAACTCGAAAATCTCCAGAAGTCCAATTTTTGAATTAGCAATAGTGTTTAGAAATCAAATTTCATACAAAGTTCGTTCCATAACTCACAACTTCCTTAACTCGAAGTTATCCATATCTCAAACTGTTGAATAAGCAATAGAAGCCAAATTTCATACAAATTTCCTTCCATAAATCGAACTTTTCGACCAGGGCATAATACAAAATTTAAATTTTATTATCGAGGCAGAATTTAAAAAAAAGTCCCTCAATATCGTATGGATGCGAAGAAAAACTATGATATTACACTTATGGGTTGCATAAATCATATAATGCCTAAGACAGACATACGGTTTCTGTACTACGATATGTACTACAATAAAAGCTCAAGAAACCATATACCAGCATAGTGACACACATGTAGTATTGTACATCCATCAGCTGATGCAAATAAATTCAAGCAAAATATAATTATGAATAACAGGCAGGAAAATTGCTTTCTAAAATGCTCTTCCAAATTTCGGAAGAATCTTTCCACCATGATATCGGATCGTGGATGTGATGCCGCTTTAAATATTTCCAGGACACATAGCTTCTGGCACATCTCCCAACTTTTAATGTCCACGCCCGCCATCTCGTCAGTCTCTTTACCACGAATTGGGCACATCTCTGTCCTGACCAACAAAACACTCCTGTTTCCTGATTTGATGGTAGGTAATGGACCATCTACAACCATGGCAAACCGCTCAAATGGCGCTCCCGAACTGTACTGCTTCATATGACTATGACGCTTGGAATTCGACACTTTAGCTGCAATCTCTCATTGCTTTCGTGATTCTCAAGAATCCTCGGCTGGGACCTTTGTGCATCTCATTGCGAACTTTATGTAATCTTTCATTCCGACTTGCTGCTGGGCTATCATCTCTTTCAATTGTAATGACTGCGCCGACACCTGACACGAAATCTTTGACAATGCGGACAAAACCATATTCATGTCGAGTACCCCTGATGAACATGGAGTATCTTCCTTTTCCTCTACTTTCGTTGTCGACTCCTTTAACAGCGAGTCGAAAACAAATTCGTCCACTTTGATGTTTTCTTCCATTGCCTCTCGTAATCGGGCATGCAATTCGGATTTCAAACCTTTCGTTGCTAATCCTCGTTGTTCCAACTCCCTTTTGAGTTGTGGTATTCTTAATTCACTGAATCTGGCCATTATCTCTTATGGAATTTAATTTGTCAATCCCACTTCTGACACCAATTGTAACGGATTTACAAAATAAATCGTTTACGCTGAAACTCTACCTGAGTTCGATCACTGGATTGTCAAATAAAAATCACACTTTAATGGCTATATACTTATCTTTATTTCTAATTCAAAGAACTTAACACTTTATTACCCGTACGATTACACTGGATCACAAATTTGAATTTGTTTTTTGTTCCACGGATGCCACTATCCAATTTGTATGTGAAATGGCTCGCTGATTTCGAAAATCGAGTTAATTTTTTTTTTTATGGATACGTTTTTGAGATATTTGCAATTTACCGTTATTCGACCAAAAAAAAGATGTCTTCATTTAATCATGTATATCTCACTGACCAGTTGAGCAATCTTACTGCAAATTATAGAAAATAAAAGTGAATGAAATTTCCTAAAAATATTGCCTACTCCATTTTTCCTTAGGCCTTATAATTTCTGAGAAATTGATTAATCACTTCGAGTTTTTAAATTTTTTTATGAAAAAATGAAAAAAAAATAAACTTTGGCAAGAAAAAAATTTTAAAACAAAAAATATTTTTTAAATTTTTTTTTATTTTATATGAAGTCCTGTTTCTTTATAAAAAAATAAGCTACCAACGAACAAAATCCATGGATAAATAGGAAAGTTGTACATTATCAAATAAATATATCCAAGTCGCGCAAAGTCAATGTATACATATATGCGTATGTAGTGTGTAAAGTAGGGGTGGGATATCTGGCTATGCGCTGTTTCTGTTAAGTATGCAGTAAGATTGCTCAACTGGTCAGTGAGATATACATGATTAAATGAAGACACCTTTTTTTTTTTGGTCGAATAACGGTAAATTGCAAATATCTCAAAAACGTATCCATAAAAAAAATTAACTCGATTTTCGAAATCAGCGAGCCATTTCACATACAAATTGGATAGTGGCGTTCATGGAACATTTTTGCTGTAAACCAAAGTTATTAAACGAGTAGTACGAGTTCTACATATAACTTCTTGCACTTTACTCGGCAACTCTCTAATTAGAACTGTGTGTTGATGCCAGTCCGGCAGCCCTTATGTAGTCGATTGCTAGCAAGTTATCGTCACTCGAACATTCTAGCAGCTACGAATATCGATACATCTGGCAAGTTATCGATTTCGATTGTCAATTCAAGTTTGTTCTGCTGCAGAGATCGTATAATATAGAGAAGGTCCAATTGCGGACCAGCGTGTGAATTGTGTGAATTGTCAAAACATAACAAAACACTATGAGCCAGTCTCACCACTGCCAACGCCGAAGGAGAAATATTAACAGCGTCACGTTAACATTGCTGAGCATTAAATGAAAAATATGCTCAGAGATTTACATTTCTATTATATCGGAATGTTAGCCCGTTTGCTTATATATTGATACATTTATATGCAATCATATGTGCTAAAATGATATTTATTTATGACTACATGCAAAATTTATTCAATTCAAATAAATTATGCGATTTCAGAGGCATATTTGTAATGTTTTAAAATAATATACCTACTTAATGTTTATATTTTTATATTAAATGCATTTCTTACAATACTAAAATTAACTACATATTTCATTATGTGAGTCTTGTATATATCTACATACATATAAACAAAAGCGTCTACGTACATATGTAGATGCATATGTACATATGTACATCCTTCAAAATTCGAGTTGTCTCGTTATCACTTATCAGTGAAGGTCATATGCACACATTGTTACATATGCATATACATAAATATGTTTGAATGTCATTGACGAATAAGTAATGCATACACAAACTTACATTCGCATATGCGTACGCGTAAGTTTGTCAACCATCACAAAAAATCAAAAGCATTTTCTACAAAAACAAGCGCCTCAAACGCATAAGCAGCATCACAAGTCAATATGGCAGCCAATCAACGAAGCCAAATTTTGTAGTAAATACAACAAAAACATTTTCATTCATGAACGCAAGCGCACATACAATTGGCAAAGTTGCTTCATTCATAAAAGAAACACCATACACATCCCCCGCGCATGTCATGTCCACAAATGTCTTTTCGCGACGATGACAAAAATTATAAATTGAAGATTTTTTAAATGTTCCCTCCAGAAAGAAAATTTGCAACATCGCAAAAACCAAGGGATAAAAGTGGCAACATAGCCCTTGAGTCGATTTAAAATATTTTTCAGCAAAAATTCTGATCAAAGTCTCGCAAAAAATTATGTAGATATGTTTGCATGCTCATACATATTCATACATATTTACGACAAGCCGATTTTCTACCAACAACAACAACGTGCGACACTGCTTTGACTTGAGAACAAAAAATCACAATTTGCGACCATTCGTTGTCCGTGGCAACGAAGATTTTACAACAAACCATGAGGCACATATTTACGCACATATGCATGTAAACAAATTTACAAACAAATTGACTTTGTTTACAATTACAAATTATGCGCGAACGTTTACTCTTTTGGTATATTATAGACAATTTTAATAACCAAAAAAAAAATAAATATACATATGTACATATATATATATAATATATAATTACATTGTATTTTAGCATATGTATATAAAATAATTAATTTATTAGATTCTTAAAGCATTTTATGGAATAATTCATAATTATTTACATATGTACATACGTATTTATTTTGATATCAAATATAAACGAAATTATATACAGAGTCGTTTGCGCATTGTATATAAGCGAAACTGTAAGCGTACAGTTAATAACATCGAAATTAACATAATTTTTCTCATTTAACACAGAAAATGCTCATTTCTGCTATTTTCGATCGCGCCGATGTTAAACCTGTGGTGAAACACGCTAATAATTTTCTGTGGTGAAACACGCTTATCTTGGCGAGTACCCCTGCGAAGAGGACCACTTTGACAATCGGCACACCATGAACCTTCTCTATATTATACGTTCTCTGTCTGCTGCCATTTTCGTTACAGCATGTATTACAAAATATCGAATTAATATTTCAAAATATTTAGAAAATATGCGCAAATACAACCAACGAATTTCGAATTGTCGTCATATACATATCCCATAAACCAGGAGGTGTGGAGACAATAGTATCCGTGTTTGCACACTGTCTAATAGTGTTTCTTACGGTGCTTGAAAGTGGACGCCGAAATCCGACCCGAGCTGTTAACATTCAATTAAATTCAAATTTAAGGTTTTTTAAGTAAAAATTACTTAAATTTAAAAATCACTTATCAGTCTAATAGCTGAAAAGGTTTCTGTGTTTACAATTATGTGAAACTGAGCGTTGCCACATCTTAGAAACTACAAGGTGAAAGTATATATTTAAGACTAGCAGAAATTAGCAAATAAACATCTGAGCGCTGTTTTTGGCAACACCGTCATGTCAGCTGTTATCGATTGGCTAAGCGTTATGGAGAAGCCAAGAGAACGCACTATCCTGTAATTCAAACAGACAGGCAGCACTTATGGTCAATATTGCGCTAAAATGTTCTCTCAATCATGCGCAATAGTGCTGAACCATTTTTTTAGGTGGAGAAATACTTAAATCTGCACTAAAATATTTTTGTATACCTTTGTTTCGAGCTTCGTCTATGCTTTACGTGTTATTTAATAAATTAAATCGTATTTCAAAGTAAAAATAACAAACATATATATTTGTATTGTCATTTTTGTCTAAAATTTATTCTTGGTGTCGTTTTTACCATTGTGAATAGTACATATACGTAAAACAAAATTTGGCAGCACTCAGCAAGCGGCGATAGCACTTTTAATGAGGTATCCTCATACTCTCCTGTACGATTTCAACTATATAACTTTGTTGTTGCTTTCACATGTAAATTTTTTGACAGAAGAGCAGCGCGCAAAGAAAGCGAGCAGAGAAGTGACCAATCGATGACAGCTATTATATCTTAAAACACACTTTATAACTTTTTATGTTTTAGCAAATTTGTCGTCGGCGTTCCTTCATTCTATTCAATAAACAAGATTTCTTATTTTCTAACAATTTAATAATCGAACCTGGATAATTTGTAATACCGTGGTAACATCAAAACTTGATAATATATTTATTGAGAACTTTCATTAATTCACTAGTTATGTTTTAAAAAATAATAAATAAATATTTACAGTGTATAAGTTACATACGATTTTACTACACTCATTGAAAATGTTGAAAGAACTAAAATTAAAATATTCAGCAATTTGGGGATACTATCCCAGGCTTTCGGTAATAAAATGGGTATCGTTGGAAAGAGGAGGTTCTCCAGATTAAGAATATATACACATATAGCTGCAGCTGACTTATAGATTTCGAGATATTCGCACTTAAAGTTGAAAAAAGTGCTACTTTTATATTGAATTTTCACAATATATACTGAATATTTTATTAATATTATGCACTTATTTTACACTTACACTTCACCACATTGTTTCTGCATATTTATTTTATAAAATTTATCACGAAAATAGCTGTAAATAAGTATTTAACATTTTACACAAATCTCTTAATTTCAACAATAACAAAAAGGGTTGCAGCTTGACAAGTAATAAGTGTTGCCATATCAGATATTTTGCAAACGAATGAGAAGAACCAAAATAAATAAATACCCAAAATGCAGAAAACAAATGCCCTATAAAAAGATTATATAAAGATAATATAAGAAAGTTTATGATATTCACTCTATGCACTATAAGTAAGGGAAATGAAAAGTTCTTTCGTGTAGAAATACTTTCCACATTGACGGCCTTCGGACGCGCTTCAAAAAAATAACCCTGGTCGAGCCAACACCGGGAGTTATCAAAGAGGGGGAATTGAAATACTCTTTCGTGTAGAACTACTTACCGCATTGGCGGCCTTCGGCCGCGCTTCAAAAAAATAACCCTGGTCGAGCCAACACCGGGAGTTATCAAAGAGGGGGAATTGAAATACTCCTTCGTGTAGAACTACTCTTTCCGCATTGGACGCCTTCGGCCGCGCTTCAATAAAATAACCCTGGTCGAGCCAACACCGGGAGTTATCAAAGTGGGGGAAATGAAAAGTTCTTTCGTGTAGAACTACTTTCTGCATTGGCGGCCTTTGGCCGCGCTTCAAAAAAATAACCCTGGTCGAGCAAACACCGGGAGTTATCAAAGTGGGGGAATTGAAATACTCTTTCGTGTAGAACTACTTTCCGCATTGGCGGCCTTCGGCCGCGCTTCAAAAAAATAACCCTGGTCGAACCAACACCGGGAGTTATCAAAGAGGGGGAATTGAAATACTCTTTCGTGTATAACTACATTCCGCATTGGCGGCCTTCGGCCGCGCTTCAAAAAAATAACCCTGGTCGAGCCAACACCGGGAGTTATCAAAGTGGGGGAAATGAAAAGTTCTTTCGTGTAGAACTACTTTCTGCATTGGCGGCCTTTGGCCGCGCTTCAAAAAAATAACCCTGGTCGAGCAAACACCGGGAGTTATCAAAGTGGGGGAATTGAAATACTCTTTCGTGTAGAACTACTTTCCGCATTGGCGGCCTTCGGCCGCGCTTCAAAAAAATAACCCTGGTCGAACCAACACCGGGAGTTATCAAAGAGGGGGAATTGAAATACTCTTTCGTGTATAACTACATTCCGCATTGGCGGCCTTCGGCCGCGCTTCAAAAAAATAACCCTGGTCGAGCCAACACCGGGAGTTATCAAAGTGGGGGAAATGAAAAGTTCTTTCGTGTAGAACTACTCTTTCCGCATTGGCGGCCTTCGGCCGCGCTTCAAAAAAATAACCCTGGTCGAGCCAACACCGGGAGTTATCAAAGTGGGGGAATTGAAATATTCTTTCGTGTAGAAATACTTTCCGCATTGGCGGCCTTCGGCCGCGCTTCAAAAAAATAACCCTGGTCGAGCCAACACCGTGAGTTATCAAAGAGGGGGAATTGAAATATTCTTTCGTGTAGAAATACTTTCCGCATTGGCGGCCTTCGGCCGCGCTTCAAAAAAATAACCCTGGTCGGGCAATCACCGGGTGTTATCAAAGAAAAGGTAATACCGAAAGACTTTGCATTAGTCATAACACCATTATGGTTTGGTTTGGGGTATAATCCTTCTTTTTTCTGTTTATTTTTATTCTTTTGATTTTAGCGAAATATTTGATGTGGCAACACTGATTACTTGTCAACCTGCAACCCTTTTTGCTATTTTTTAAAGAAGAATTGTGTAAAATGTTAAATATTTATTTACAGCCATTTTCGTCATAATTTTTATAAAATAAATATGCAGAAACAATGTGGTGAAGTGTAAGTGTAAAATAAGTGCAGAATATTTATAAAATATTCAGTATATATTGTGAAAATTCAATATAAAAGTAGCATTTTTTTCAACTTTAAGTGCGAATATCTCGAAAACTATAAGCTATATGTATATATATTCTTAATCTGGAGAACCTCCTCTTTCCAACGATACCCATTTTATTACCGAAAGCCTGGGATAGTATACTAAAGCCGACCCAGCAATTTAATTGCTAATTCTTATCTTTAGTAATCACACAATATTAAATATACTCTAGTTATTAAAAAAATGTTGATATAAGATTTCATACAGTCATATTCTCGATTTTACCTCATACCAACAAAAAGGTTACGGTGACAAAACACACATTTCTGCGTGTGTGCTTTCAATGTATTTTTATGATAATTACACGAATCTTGTATTTGATATTAGCACAGAATCATATAAATTTACTTGCAAATTATGAAGTCAATAAGCCGCCAAGATCGACATGATTATATTTTGAAGAAATATATTCTTTCTGATAAATCTTCTGAAGCCAGAAAGCATTATCATGATATTGATATTATAAAAGAACATCATCGATTTTTATGGGATGACAACGAAATTCCTGATGATGAAAACTCATGGGAAGTTCGATTAGCTAGACGCTACTATAACAAATTATTTAAGGTAGTATAATACATACTGAATAAAGTATTCTTATTGTCTTTAACTTGATATTTTTTAAAGGAATATTGCATAGCAGACTTAACAAGACACAAAGAAAATAAAGTTGCTTTGCGTTGGCGAACTAAGGATGAAGTAGTTACAGGAAAAGGACAGTTTCAATGTGGAAGCAGAAAATGTGAAGAAAAAGACAATTTGCGAAGTTGGGAAGTAAATTTTGCTTATCAGGAGCAAGGAGAGCATAAAAATGCGTTGGTCAAATTGCGACTATGTCCCACTCACTCAGAGCAATTGAATTACACTTCACGAAAACGTGAAGTTAAGCGCCTAAAAAAATGTAATGAAGGACAGAGTCAAAAGACGCGTAAAATCCATGAGAAAATGGCAGGCAAAATTCAATTGACCAATTCCATTACAAATAATGTATCTGTTGAAGCACCAGTTGAAAAATGTGAAAAGGATGATAATGTTTGGTGCCGCAAATCAGATGTAGAGTTGGAGCAAACATCTCGTGAAACTGACTTTGAACGCTATTTAGAAGACCTTCTCTTATAATTTATGACAGTTATATTCACTTAACATTGTAAACTGTACACATCAACATAATAATAAGTTCAGAAAAATTAAATACATTAATTTATGTATTATATACATAGCATCAAATCGAGTACCCACTAATTGGGAGAAATTTGGCCAACAATCCAGCACAGTAGGAAAAATGACAACAATGTACGTTTGACCCTGTCTCGGTACATACTTTGATCATACTACGAAGGAACCCAGAGGTTTCAGCAACTTTTTAAATAAGTTCTCAAATGGCTTTAACTCGTTAGAAAATACAAATAACTTTCATTAAACGTTTTATTATATTATTAAAAACAGCACAGGAAATGTTGACAATTATAATGAAAATGTAAATACAACATTCTTAAAAATTTTAATTAGCAAAAGCTTTTAAAGCTTTTTTTTAAGAAAATATCGTTGACTTAGTGTGCAAACTTTTTCAGGAGGTATCAAAATTTTTAAATTAATAACTAGTGTCTATTTATTTCAAAAATTCCATTGTTATTTATTTGTTAAGGTTGTTTTAATATTATAAAATAAATTCAATTGAGCTTACTACATGTTTATGGTACATCTGTTTTTACTTATCACTGTATAATAAGTTGTAAGAACAACATGACAATTTTTTTTGTAAGTATTTAGAATAGTGCTCTAACTGTTCTAAATCCTTAAATTCCATAAAAACGGGTTTGAGAACGTTTGCACACTAAGATAACTTTATAATGCTTAAATAGGGTTATACCAAGGCATTTAATGTGGTCAATAAATTGTTTAAGTACATATATCTTAATAAAATTTTAACTACGTTAACATTTAAGCATTTCATTTGCACTTTTCAAGGACTTCTGCAAAAGCTTGTGGTGGTTTAAAGCCTAAAACTTCTTTAAATACAAGTTCCTTCCACTGTTCAACTGGCAAATCCATATCTTCAAAGCTTTGGTCATATAACTGCGATGTTTGCTCATCACTAGGGTCATGATATTTTTCCATATATGGATGAGCTAGAGCCTGCTCTGCTGTAATTCGTTTTTCGGCATCCAACTCCAACATTTTTTCAAGTAAATCTATTGCCGTTGGATTAGCGAACCGAAATACATCGCGAAAGTTTCTGCGTGCCATATTTGGTAACGCTCGTATATAGTTTCGAGCGCTTTCGGATGAAATTTTTTGCATGAAATCTTCTGTGGGAGTCCCAAGTATCTCCATAATTAAATTAAGTTGATGGATATGATCTGTACCCGGAAATAATGTGCGTCCTGTAAGAAGTTCAGCCATAATACAGCCAACAGACCAAATGTCTACAGTTTGATTATAATGCATCCAATTTAGCATTATTTCGGGAGCTCTATACCACCTGGTGGCAACATAACCAGTCATTTCACTTTCCGCCGGTCTTGCTAAGCCAAAATCAAGTATACGCAACTCACAATCTTCATTTACGGCAATATTTGAAGGCTTTAAATCACGATGTATTATACCAGCACTATGGATATATTTCAAGCCACGCAAAATTTGATATACCAAAAACTGAACATGATCATCAGAAAGTTTTTGGGTACGAATAATATTATTTAAATCAGCATCCATTAAATGTGTTACCAAATACACTTGCTGAAAATTTTCCAAAGAACTTGGTGGTTGTCCGGGATGAAATACATCTAATAATCCTATGACATTCTCATGATCCATATGTTTGAGTAAACGCAACTCACGATATGTTCGTTTTGCATGAACAGCCGATTGAAATGGACGTGCCAATTTCTTTATGGCCACTTTCATGCCTGTGTTACGTACAATTGCTTTACACACTTGTCCATATGCGCCAGAACCGACTGCTTGAAGCTGTTGATATATTTCAGGTATTTCCCATTCGGTACGATTTATATCAAGTTTATAAAATTTCGCCATCTCCCAGAAATTATATGACAATACGTTGTTGACAATTTCTATTCATTTACCATAATTCAATCATGAATTACCTAATAGGCGTTGCGCATTAATATGGAATGGAAATACAACAGAGACATACAAATGAAATAGAATTGCCTGCAAAAACACTGAGATGCAATAAGTAATAAAAACAATTGCTACAAGACCGAGCCCTGCAAGACGGATAGACTTAGTTGCCACTTCTCCTCTATTACAACACGTCAGTGTGATTATCTTCCTCGCTCTATCTCATTGATTTTGGTGCAAATGCTGCATATGTCGTTCTGCTCTAATTTTTCTATTGTTTTCGTTACTAAAATTTTGTTCAGTAGTCAGCTCGTTCATGCTACCGGTTACCTTTTATTTCGTTTAGAAAAAAAAGAAGTTTATATTCTTTAATTTTTTTATTTATTATGCATTTTTTTGAAACTCCTATAAAATGACAACAACAATCAAAATTGTCATTTAATAGACGGATAGACTTAGTTGCCACTTCTCCTCTTTTACAACACGCCAGTGTGATTATCTTCCTCGCTCTATCTCATTGATTTTGGTGCAAATGCTGCATATGTCGTTCTGCTCTAATTTTTCTATTGTTTTCGTTACTAAAATTTTGTTCAGTAGTCACCTCGTTCATGCTACCGGTTACCTTTTATTTCGTTTAAAAAAAAAAAGAAGTTTATATTCTTTAATTTTTTTATTTATTATGCATTTTTTTGAAACTCCTATAAAATGACAACAACAATCAAAATTGTCATTTAATACTGAGGATTTTACTAAGTTTGACGAATCGTACATTTTTCTTTTGTAAAAGTATAGGCGTCTGCAGGTATTTCGCCTTTCTCGAAAAGTGGTAAAGGCTGCAAACAATTATGAATTTTAAAATATTCATAATACATATAACCACAGAAATAAGCAAATGAATTTCTCGGAAGGGAATTACCCTTTCCAAGGTATTAAGCGAAAATAATTCTAAATCTTTACCTTGAAGTGATTCACAATTTCCACGTGTGACAAATTGCACATGTCTAATTACATGTATGTATATTCACTTCAACCGTTTGTTAAAAACTAATGCCAGTATTAGGTAATCCACTAATATAAATACCATAACGGTTGGTAATATTTAATTTTCAAAAAAATTAAGGGACCAAATGGAGTGTTACTAACTCACGTATACATTTTTTTAATTTAAGTTTCAATAAATACTTGAATCTCATTATACATATGAATCTAAAATATTACAAACTTAGCAATAAATAACATTTATTGCTACAATAATATTGAACAAACATATGAAATAATTTGAAATAATCACAACAATAATGAAAAAATATTATTTAATATTTATTTAAGTGCTGTTCATTAGATTTTGCAATTTTTGTGAAGATTAAATACTAGCACCACACCCTAATTACCACAATTGTAGCAAAAAGAGCGTAGCACACAACCCAAGTACGCCTCGGCGGTGTGTTGAAAGATGAAAAATTATGTAAACAAACCAAAGGTTTTCTACTGCATATACTGAGGTTTCTAGAACCGTATTGTAGTACGGAATACCATTTGCTTTCAAACGAAATTCGGAACACCGGTGATACACATATGGTTTCTGAAGCATACTACAATATGTCGAAGGAACAATCGCTTTCACGTTTCCGATTAATTTGTACGTTCATCTCCCATTTTCCGTCATGTTCCAGCGTTTCTGCCACTCATATATATTTTTCGGCCTTTCTTCGTTACGCTCTTTTGTTGTTAACCGTCTTCCAATGTCTCTGGATTTGTCGTAAGCTCTTTTAATTTCCATTGCCATTATATCGGGCGGTATGATACCCGCTATGGCTCCGGATGCTTCATGCGATACGGTGCGAAAATCTTGTTGTATAAAACGAGATAATTTTATAATCTCGGATTATCAAGAGAGGAATTTTGTATGAGAAATCTCGTTTCTTAATTACAGATTATCGAGTTAAGCTCGTAAATGGAAATAATCTCGTTATATGTGAACATAGTATAACAATATGTTCGACAAATATTTAGAGACCACTCGTAGCAAATAGCACGGCGTTCTTTTGTGTTCGAGAGCGCTCATTATATGTGGACAGTAAGCAGAGTTAAACGCGTTTTTAACGTCAAACGTTACTACCGCACAGTATTCTTTTGTACCGTACATCCATCTCTTTCCTTCTATAGCGCTACTCGCTATGTTGGTCACTTTTTTAATCGCATGTGCTTACGGAAACCATATTGGTTTTTGGAGAGTCCTGTGTATTCTTGTTCCAAGTGATTCTCTAGTCTTAAATAGATAATTCTTTCAAAAATCTTGCCAAGTTGGTTCTCCAGCCGGTTTATTAGGCTTCTGCAGAAGAACTAATCGAGGTCGTTCGTTCGTTTGAGTGGGGAAAAGGGTCTCCACAACATTTTTCAATAACGCGGGACAGGTAGGTGCTTGCCCTTTACCACTTTGTAAGCATCGTCCCACGGGTTTTTGTCAGCGTTTTCGCAGAGCTCTCTGAAGCAGGAGAGTTTGCTCTTTTTAATTGCTTTCTTAAGGGCGAGTCGTTTCTTTTTGAAACAATCGTGCGGGTTTGTGTACTCTGGTGATCTCCGCCTCCTCTCACAATTTCGCCTGGCTTTGTTGCATTCATTCCTTAGGATATCGATTTCCCCATTCCACCAGTATGCTGGTTTTCTGTAGTGGCCCTGTTTCTTTCTGCACATAACGGCCACGCATGCTTTCCTGATATGTTTCACCAGTATCCTTGCTTGTCGTTCTGTATCTTCTACGATTGGAAGATTTTTGTCCAACACAAGTCGAAAAAGATCTTCGTCGAGAGTTCCATCCCATATTCTGCAATTTCCTGAATTGCGTGTGTTCTTTATTCTTGGTGTTTCCGATCACCATAGTAATAGCCATGTGGTTACTATGCGTATACAGATCAGATACTTTCCAGTATGTTGATCGCACCAATAGGCTACTGGCAAAAGTGATGTCTATCACAGAACCACGACCATTCTTTTCAAAGGTATTTCTGTTTCCCGTATTTCGTATTTAGAAGCACCACCTCAAGCACTGAAAAGGCCTTAAGCAAAACATCCCCTCGTTTGTTGGTACTTATACTGCCCCATTCTACCGCCCATGCGTTAAAATCGCCTGCTATTATGTTCTTCGCGGTTGTCAGGACTTCGCGTACTAGACCGTCCAGTATCTTTTCAAAATCGCTTTGCGGAACACTCGGTGGTATATAACAACTATAAAAGTTGATTCCACAGATTTTGACTCGTGTGTAATAAGCCCTTCCCAACAGTAGCTTTTCTTGAAGAACACTGCCTCCACAGGACCATATTGCGGCTTTGTTCTTTGTGTCACTCAACATCGCTACGTCCAGTTTCTCCTCATAAACCGTCTGCTTAAGCAATTCTTGCGCAGCTTCGCAATGATTCAGGTTCAGCTGATGATCTTCATTTGTTGTACTTTCTATACGCTTCTTGGTATAAGGGGCATTTCTTACTACCTATTTGGTGGTTTTGTGGCATGCCTGTGCGAAGTGTCCCTGTACGCCACATCTTAGATCCAAGCATCTAAAACACCTTTTTAAATTCGGTTTCTCTCTTATCCTACATACTACCCAACCTATCCTAATTTTGTGTATATCTAGCAATATTCGTGCCTCCAACGGTGGGAGGCTTACCACCGCTATTTGTGTACCGGCATACGCTGACGTCAGACTTTTTATTGCGCTCACGTCAAAACTACTCAATTTTTCCACTTGAATCCGTATAGCTTTCGAGATATCATTTTTGGTGGTAATTTCATCTAGGTCCCGAATTTATACTGCGATTTCGTGAGTAAGCGCTTTAATTTGTGCCTGAGCTCCAAGCAGTTCATTTATCTCACTTTTAAATTCGGTCGTACTTTGCATTTGCGTTTCTTTCAGTTCCAGTAGTATTTCTCCTTTGGCCGTCTTCCTAATGCGATACATTTTGCCCTAGTTTCTGCAGTTTTTCCTCGTTTCTGACTGTCGTTAGGATGTCCCTGTATGACATATCTCCGGAGCGCGCTATGACTATAGCATCGGGCGGTGTTGGTGGCTTACGTGCGATCTTCTTTGGGTTTTGTGGTTTGCGCTTGACGTTTACCCTGCCTTCTTCCGTTTCCGTCCGTACTCTGGACTTAGCAGCGATATTTTCTGCTGTATGCTTGATAGCTTCATCTTTTAGGACATCTTCATGTGACGTTTTGTTTTTTTTTTTTGGGCGGTGTTCTTCGCTTCAGTTGATTTTCGTCACTGGGCCTCTTTGGTGTTGTTTCCGTAGTTGAGGATTTGAGGAGTACATTCCGTTTAATTTCCTTCGTTCCTGTGTGTTCCTCTAAAGCTTTGGCATACAACTTTGATATAGAGCTGAGAATGTCTCTCATATTATTGTTAATTGTCCGCTGCGGAAGACGCATCGTTTCTGTCAGCTTCTTTATAGCATTACCTAGCTGCAACATGTAGTCGTCATGCCATTTTGGGTTGAGGTGTGCTATCTTCTAATACTTGTGGGGACGACTTTGCACGTGTCGACTTATTTACCATAAGCATCTGTGTTGGCGATTGCGCTATTCTTGATGCTCGCTTGAAAGGATCTATTTCCATACTTGGAGTTCTCACCGCCGGGTCTATCTCTGCAACAGAGTTTTCAATGTCACTATTCATTGTAGCCGTAATTTCATTTGTGTTGTTATTATTGCTTGCATTAATTAAATTGGTTCTCGATTTGTTTTCCATTGACTTTTGTTTTACAGCGCATCGTGTGTAGGGGGGTGGGCCGAAATAAGCAGGTACGGGTATACCCTCGAGGACAATGCCCCTACCCAAGTTCCCTGAGGCCTGCCCTTCGCTTTGCCGGTCCCGGAAAACACGGACGGACCGGCGCTCACCCTGGGCAACGTAAGCTACTACTCCTACGCCCGGCAGAGTCAAGCTCATATCACCCTATCAATTTCCCCAACGGAGAAGTCGATAGTGAAACTTCAAGGGACTCCCAGTATGCTGCGTCGTGTGCTGGTCAAGAAAATTGTAATCAGCCGCACCTAACATGGCGTACAGACGCTGATCAGGAAGCCGCCCATCATGGGTCTAAACTAAACTTCATTTCGCAACTAACCTGCTACTACAGGGTGTCCGGCTATCCGCGACCTGCCGACCGGTCGCTTAAAGATCAGCTAGGGTGACCATTTCCACAGGGGAATAGTAGACCCTCCGGGGTATTTTCGGCATAACGGTAAACATTTGTGCATTATTTTGGCTGTGAGCTTGTATTTCGGTATACGAACATGTTTTTACTTAACGCTTGCAAAAATAAAATAATGTTTGCGTTTTTTTAATTACAAGATTAAACATATATGTATCTAATCAAAAAATTAGTAAAAGTTTTTAATTTCAAAATATAAACATGATTAAGCATTTACTAAGTGATTCTTTATGTCGTTGCTGCATCATTTTGGCTGTGAACACTGTACGCATCAGATGTGCGTTGCAGTTCGCTTTGCCTTCCTAGAACCATTTTCTGCAATTATATTCCTTTAACGATGAGCTGTACGAGTTATACGACGACATTGACATAGTTCAGCTAATAAAAAGACAGCGGCTACGCTGGCTAGGTCATGTTGTCCGAATGGACGAAAACACTCCAGCCCTGAAAGTGTTCGATGCAGTACCCGCCGGAGGAAGCCGAGGAAGGGGAAGGCCTCCACTCCGTTGGAAGGACCAGGTGGAGAGCGACCTGGTTACACTTGGGATCTCCAACTGGCGCCGAACTGCGAAGGAGAGAGAGAGGTGGCGCACTATCGTCGATTCGGCTATAACCGGCTAAACGGTTGCAACGCCAATCACATACATACCATACATATTCCTTTAAAATACGCTGCAGCACCCAGTCAAACATAAAAAGAAATTTGCTATAAATATAAAATAACAAATCTATACTAATATTATAAAACTGAAGAGTTTGTTTGTTTGTTTGTTTGAACGCGCTAATCTCCGAAACTACTGGTTCGAATTGAATAATTATTTTTGTGTTGGATAGTCCATTTATCGAGGAAGGCTATAGGCTATAAAGCATCACGCTGCAACCAATACCGTGGTAAAACAGTGGTAAATGTGTAAAAAACGGGGGAAATTATTTATCTTTGAGGGCTTCCGTTCGTTGCGCTGCGAAAGCGGTTCAAGATACACAAAAGTTATGTATGAAAGAATTATTTCTCTTTTAATGATCTAAAAAAAAGTCCGTGAGTACCGTTTTTGTGATAACTAATTTGGTCAAAATTATTTGTTAGAGTTGTACTATATGTATATGATGATTTTCGTTATTCTATTGGATTTTATGCCGAATATATGGGTCAAATTGTGTGATATCTTAATAAAAATATAGGAATAAATTGCGAGAGTATAAAATGCTCTGTTGCACCCAAACTTAGCCTTTCCTTATTTTTTTTAGTATTGAAATATCCGTGGAAGTACAAGGAAAAAGTAAACAAATATTGAACATTTGCTAGAAAGATAATAATAAAAGAATTATATTTAAGTTGACAAAAACGGCGGAACAGATAATATTGAGTTTGGCAACAATATGAGATAAGTGCAATTCTCTAGACAGAACAATGAAAGATCTATGGAATAATAATCGTCGCTTTGGTTGCGCAATGATACCGTTAACTGGCGATTTTCGACAAATACTTCCTGTTATTCCAAAATCAACAGCGGCGGATGAATTGAATGTCAAGTCATAGTATTTGTGGCGGTACGTGAAAACCATATGATTGACCATTAATATGCGAGTGTTCCTGCAACACGATAAAACCACAGAAGAACTGTTAAAAATTGTAAATTGACAAATTCCGGTTGATTTTTTCAATGGTTTGATATCAATTCCACCTGGCATTTGTTAATTCACTTAAACGAAAGACGAATGTATATCTGAATACATTGGCCAAAATTATAAGTAACTACGATTGGTTGAGTGCACGCGCAATTTTAGCTGTCAAAAATACCGATGTTGATGACTTAATCTATACGATTCAAGTCAAATTCAGGGAGATTTGTGTGTTGAATTTCTAAATTTTTTGGATTTGCTTGACATGCCGCCGCATCATTTACATCTTAAAGTTGAATTCGTCATTATTCTGTAATTATGTCGAAACTGTGTAATTGAACCCTGATTGTGACGCAGCTATCGAATAATGTGATAGTTGCAAGAATTTTGAAAGGGACTTACAAGGGGCAGAATGCTTGATTCCACCAATTCCTCTGAGTTCCAACGATTTGCCATTTCAGTTCAAACGTATTAGTTTCCACTGAAACTTGCATTTGCGATGTCAATCAACAGGTCACACAGACAGTTGCTGGAAATGTGTGGCCTAAATCTGGAAATGCCATGTTTTTCATACGGTCAGCATATGTGGAGTGTTCACGGATTGAAAAACCATCTTCTCTATACATTTACGCTCCGGAACAGAAAACAAAAAATGTTGTTTATCAAGCTGCGTTACATTGAAAAAAATGTAGAACAAGTAAGGAAGGGCTAAGTTCGGGTGTAACCGAACATTTTATACTCTCGCAATTTATTTATTTAACTTTATTAATATTATACACAATTTGACCCACATATTCGTCATATATATTGCATAAAATCCATTGAAAGTTGGAAACCCTAATATTAGGTTAGAAGCGCCGAGGTCCTCATGTTCTATATAAGGGGCCTTGAAAACCTATGGTCCGATTTCGGTTTCGATTCGATTTTTAGAATAGGGCTGCCACACTATAAACCTAGTATTTATGCAAAGTTCTGTTCCTATATCTTCACTAGTGCTTACTTTATATATTGTAAAGTAAACGATTCAGATCGTCTTCAAAGTTCTCGTATTGAGAAAGTAGGTGTGGTTGTGAAGCGATTTGGCCTATTTTCACAACATATCATTGGGATGTAAGGAATCTATTACAAACCAAGTTTCATTGAAATCGGTCGAGTAGTTCCTGATGATGGTTTTTGACCCATAAGTGGGCGACGCCACGCCCATTTTCCATTTTGTAAAAAAATCTCAGTGCAGCTTCCATCTGCCATTTCTTATGTGAAATTTAGTGTTTCTCACGTTTTTCGTTAGTGAGTTAACCCACTTTTAGTAATTTTCAACCTAACTTTTGTATGGGTTATGAACCGATTTTTTTCATTAGTGCGATCCTTCATACCAAATTTTATTTCCATAGCTTTATTTATGGCTTAGTTATGGCACTTTATGTGTTTTCGGTTTTCGCCATTTTGTGGGCGTGGCAGTGGTCCGATTTTGCTCATTTTCGAAAGCAACCTTCCTATGGTGCCAAGAAATAAGTGTGCCAAGTTTCATCTTAATTTTTACTCAAGTTACAGCTTGCACAGACGGACGGACGGACGGACGGACAGACAGACATTCGGATTTGAACTCCACTCTTCACCCTGATCACTTTGGTATACATAACCCTATATCTAACTCGTTTAGTTTTGGGTGTTACAAACAACCGTTATGTGAACAAAACTATAATACTCTCTTTAGCAACATTTGTTGTGAGAGTATAAAAATCGAAAATAAATGCTTTTCAATACAATCTAAATTCAACTTTCTTTCCTTTTCAAAACAAATAATTTCACAAAGGACAACGTCTGTGGGGTCAGCTAGTTATTAATACGCACTTACATCCACTCACTTCAAATTTTCATTTCATATTGTGACGAACATGTACACTAGAATAAACTAACTAACTTGCCAGATTTATCCAGACATCGATATTCGTAGTTCCTCAAAAGGGAGTTGGAACAACGAGGGCTAGCATCGAATGGTTTGAAATCCGAATTGCAAGCCCGATTACGAGACGCAATGGAAGAAGAAAACATCAACGTGGACGAATTTGTTTTCGAATCACTGTTAGAGGAATCGATGACCAAAATAGAGGAAAAGGAAGATTCTCCATGTTCATCAGGGGCATCGGACATAAAAATGTTTTTGTCTCCATTATCACAGATGTCGTCACAGTTCCAAGCGCAGAAATTAGAATTAATGGAGATGAAAGCACAGCAGTCGCAGGTGTCAACACAAGTGTCCTTACAAACAACATAGCTGTCATCACAGATATCAGCTCAGGTGTCAGTACAGTTAAAAGAACAGGAAGCACGCATATCGACGCAGGTGACCTCACAAATAGCAGAAGTGTCAACGCAGATTTCAGAAGAGCAAAATAAGAAAATTCAGCCTCCATGACGAAACATCGCCAAATGGACTGAGGCTGATCGACTTAGCCTGGCCCGAAATATGGTCGTCTGTAGTACTAGATTCCAGCATAAAAAAATCCATCAAGCTACTTGGCTGTCCCCGGATCGAATCACTCGCAACCAGATCGATCATGTTGTGATAGATGGACGACATGTCTCTACTGTTTTTGATGTGCGTACGCTTCGTGGTCCCAACATCGACTCGGACCACTATCTTGTAGCAGCTAAGATACGTACCCGCCTCTGTGTAGAAAAGCGCACACGTCCACAAACACAAGGAAGATTTGACATCGAGGAGCTGCAATCACAAGCGACAGCCTAACGATTTTCTATTCGACTTGCACTCCTTCTTTCGGTATAAGGGAACTGTGGGTTGGCATATCAAACTCCTTACGTACAGATGCAACCGAATCCATTGGCTTTCGGAATAATCAAAAAAGCAGGTGGTATGATGAGTATTGTCTTCTCGCAGTGGAGAGAAAACAGACTGCCTACCTCGCAATGTTGCGATCGACCGCAACACGAGCGGAATGGGAAAGATACCGAGAGCTGAAGAGGGAAGCGAGACGCATTTGCAGACAAAAAAGAAAGAGGCCGAAATGCGTGAGTATGAAGAGCTTGACAAGCTGGCCGACAGGGGTAATGCTCGAAAATTTTACGAAAAGATCCAGCGACTAACTGAAGGTTTCAAGACCGGAGCACACTCCTGTTGGACCTCCAGAGGTGATCGAGTTGTTGATGACCAGAGTATACTGTGTTTGTGTAGGGAACACTTTTCCAGCCTGCTGAATGGCAGTGGAAGTACAAAACCAGGAAATGGCGAACCCGATTCCTCAATCGACGACGATGGAACAGATGTTGCATTGCCCGACCGTGAAGAAATTAGAATAGCAATAACCCGCTTGAAGAACAACAAGGCAAGGTGGATTGTCGCCCGAGCTATTCAAATACGGCGGCGAAGAGCTGATACGGTGCATGCATCAGCTTCTTTGCGGAATATGGTCGGAAGAAAGCATGCCCGACGATTGGAATCTCAGTGTACTCTGCCCAATCCACAAAAAGGGAGACCCCACAATCTGTGCCAATTACCAATTACCTCCTAAATATCGCCTATAAAATTCTATCGGGCGTACTGTGTGAAAGACTAAAACCCATCGCCAACAAACTGATTGGACCTTATCAGTGTGGCTTTAGACCTGGAAAATCCACAATTGACCAGATATTCACCATGCTCAAAGACCCGTGAAAAGAGGATCAACACACACCAACTTTTCGTCGATTTTAAATCTGCTTTCGAAAAAAAAAACACGAAAAGGAGCTGCCGTTATGCCGCTATGTGTGAATTTGGTATCCCTGCAAAACTAATACCACTGTGTAAGCTGACGTTGAGCAACACCAAAAGCTCCATCAGGATCGGGAAGGACCTCTCCGAACCGTTCGATACCAAACGAGGTTTCAGACAAAGTGACTCACTATCGTGCGAGTCTATCTAAAGAAAGTGGTAGACAAGTATAAAAAGATTGGGATACCCATATAGCTTTGTTCCTGATGGCTTATCGGTCTGCCGTACATGAAACAACAGGACAGACTCCAGCAAAGGTAATCTTTGGTAATCATTTTCGGTTACCGATTGATTTAAAGTTTGGAATAAAAGCCAATGGTGGAAAAAATGTTAAGGAAGCCAACAGAGAAATACATACAATGGTGAGACAGCGCTCCAAAATCATGAGTGATAAAATGAAGGCAAAATATGACAAGGCTATGAACTCTGAAGGATTTGTGGAAGGAGATTGTTATATAACCCACAACGGAAGAAAGGATTATCTCCTAAATTTCAATGCAGTTGGGAAGACGGATCAATGATGTGGTGTATCGCATACAGACAATTGGAACGCCCAGGAATAAAATGAAGGTGGTTCACCTAGAACGTCAAGCCATTAGCAGTGCAGTTATGAATCGTGAGGATGTCAGAAAATAAGTAAAAAGAAAGTGGAAGGTTTAAGTGTGTTATAGTATGTTCACATATAATAAGATTATCTCCATTTACGAGCTTAACTCGATAATCTGTAATTAAGAAACAATATTTACATACAAAACTACTCTCTTTTAAATCCAAAATTAATTAAATTTTTTTTTTTAATCCAATAATAATTTTTAACAAGGCAACTAAACTATAGAGTTACCAAGTGTTATTTATTTTGTAATCTTTATTGTTTATATGCAATTATATACATAATAATAAGCAAGTTTTAAACGTTAAATAAAACAGTTAAAATAGATATAACTATTGAAGGATTAACGAAAAAACTTGAGGAAATGGAACAAATGTGCGCAAAACTGTCATTTGAAATAAATACCCTAAAAGCTGAAAACCTGAAGCTTAATTCTATCGAAGAAAATAAAATTCCTAACTCAGAAAATAAGGCCGAATTCTCAACGGATGAAGAAGAATTAGCTAAAGAAACTGAATGGATATTGAAAAGAAGACCAGCTGAAAAACGAAAAGCGGAGCATTCTCCTGCTCTTCCAGAAAAGGCAGATAAAGCACCATCAAAACCGTTTACCCCAAAAAATAGTTCGCGGCCTCCACCAATTATGGGGTCTGGAGATTCTAACGGCAGCAATTATCAGCAAAACAAATTTTACCATTGAACTATTAAATAATGGAATATACAAGCTAAATACTTTCTCTGTAGAAGACTACAGGTGCATTTCAAAAGCACTTTCGAGTTGGAATATATCTTGGTATAGTTTTGAGAATAAACAAACACGGCCAATTATGCCTAAGACAGACATATGGTTTCTGTACTACGATATGTACTACAATAAAAGCTCAAGAAACCATATGCCAGCATAGTGACACACATGTAGTATTGTACTATGTTTACATCCAAGCAAAATATAATTATGAATAACAGGCAGGAAAATTGATCCTGACTTAGTTACAACTCCAAGCAATCTTAAAAAATTATTGTCCATTGTAATTATTACATATTATCACATACATATTACATATTTTTCACATCATTTTTTCAATTTTTTTTTGATTTCTATTTATTTTGAATGTAATTTATTTTCTGTATGTCAAAATGTCAGAAAACATATGAGCTTAAAGCTTTCGGTGTATTCAATGCAATCCATTGTAGTACATTTCACAACACCACAAAATTTCAATGGTTTATAGAACTCTATTGTAGTATGGAACACCATTTGCTTTCAAGCAAAATTCGGAAAACCGGTGATGATGGCGTTGACTTTCCTCCGCCTGGCCTCCCAGAGGGCCTTTCTCAGTATAACGGGAGGTGGTTCCACCTCATCGTCGTACGGCATATAGGCCGGGATTAACCAGAGTTCTCCGGCATTACCCTCCAATCTGGTGGTCACAACGTCTCCGCTACTGTAATTGGGTAAAAGGAAAACGTTAAGTTCATTACGGGCAAGCATGCAAGCTCTGATTTTACCTGCGCAGCTAGCTGTCATTAGCTTGTGGCTCTTCGTCCTTAAACCCGATACACCGTTGCTGCTTAGCCACGGCTCCTGGATCAGGACGACGTCGGCCTCGTCCAATCCTAGACGAAGCAATAAGTTGGCGGATGCCGCCTTTGCGTGTTGGAGATTAATTTGCAGGATCTTCATCCTCCAAACTCTTCTCCAACAGTGCGAGTTCCGCACTCTCCATACACTCGGCTCGATCCTCCTCGAACAGTTTGCCGAGATTGAAGACGGATCCATCTCCAATACTCGCCGTGTCCGAGTGGGATGAGTCAACATCCATGCCCGTTTGGGCATCAATACCCTCCTCTCCCGCTCCTGGAGGTAGTGGGACATCGGCTTTGGCATCAGTAGGGAGGACCCGAAGGACCACCTTCTCGAAACCATAGCTGATGACCCCCTTTACATCGCTGAGAGGACCCAAGGACTCCTTATTCAGAAGTATCAGCGCTTGCCGATATGGCTCCTGAGTTTTCTCTAGCCGAATGACCTTCCAATCTTGAACGGGAAGAGAAGGATTGCAATAACGCAAGATTTCTTCGATCTCTCCTGAAGTGGAGGGTTCGGCAGGGAGCCACACCCGAGCACGAGGGCGTAGTGGAAGTTCTTCCTTAGCCACCGCCTCGAGCTTAGCCCTCTTACAGACCTCTCCCACCAGGGACACCGCTTCCTTGTACAAGGATGCTGATCTTTCATCAGCACACCTGACAAGCTTGTGGATGCCGTAGTGCCATCCTGCGCTCTCGCAGCTTGAAGGGGGAACAGGGTTTCCTCTGATCACCCTCATGAAAACCGCGGAAATGGCCGCCGCGACCCGCTTCCACTCATCGTGGGAGATGGCTCCATCTTCCCTGCTCCGATCGCATACCCCAAGCTCAATAGACCCCGCAAGTTTGTCGATTTCGCTTAACCTGCGATTGAGTTTCACCCAATCCCACCGGTTTACCATCGCCACCGTCGCTAAGCACCTTCCTAGCCCACTCAAGTGTGCTAGCATGCTGCCCAAGTTTCTGCTCAGCATGCTCGCCACCGCAGCGTTCCAAGATGTTGGCTGCCATGCGGCGGTCCGACTACAACTTTTTGGACGCCGACACCTGTTTCCTAGCGTTTGCTCCGGGCCCCGGGACTCCTGTGAGCTTAGCAGAGGCTCCTTTACTAGTGCTGGCGACTTCGCCTCGCACCATACTAACCGCTGTTTTCGGCAGGCTTCCGCCTACAGCGCCTAACTTGTTGCCCTTTACGGGGGGTATCCTCACCTGCGAAGGTTTTGTTTTTTCACCGCTTTTCGCGGTAGACGGTTCCGTCGACGCCGGCAGTGAACCTCCCGGGACACTGTCCGTTTTAAAAGTCGATTCCGACTTTCCATCTCCCACCTCCTGTTTTTTGTTTTGTGGACTGTTCATATTTTAATTGGGTCCCCAATAGGGGTCCCTAAATAGGTTACGTCACAAACCTATTTTTAAATTAAAAACTATAAAACTTACCATACAATTCATCCAAGCATTTGCGCACGCGGCGGAAGTGCAATATTAATTAAAAATACGATTAAACAATTTGAGGAAGGCGAGAACTTTATAAAGCACTGCAGTCAACCGGAAGTTATGCATTATCGACGGGCCTACCATCATTTTGGCCAACAAATAGTCAAAAGATTCCAGACCTGATAGATTTTTACATTGTCGGCAAAATATCCCAGGGTTATGACCTAAACTCGGATCATGCGCCAATCTACTTAACCTATAGTGAAACCATAATTTTGAAAGACAATACAGCGGCCTTGAGCAATAAACGAACAGATTGGGAATACTTAAGAAAGATCATGGAATGTTATGAAAGCAAATATGACTCTATATTAAATACAGACCAACTGGAATCTGAAATTTTAATTTTACAACAAGCGTGCAACATGCAGCTTGGAAAAGTACACCGAAAGTAAAGAAATTTGCTGTGAACTCTCTATATCCCAATGATATAAGAGAAATAATAAAATTAAAGCGTAAGCTACGACGTAAGTGGCATCAAACTCGTTGCCCTGTTGAGAAATCCATTTTAAATAAAGTGTCTGTCTCGACTCCCTGGCTGGCGAATTTAATTCTATTTACGATAGATCATAAAAGGAATTTATTTCTATAAAGAAGTAATTATAATATAAACTTAGATATAATTTAGCTAACTTACCGCAGTGTATCAGCCATTCTCTTCGGTAATTGGAAATCGAGTGAATTGCGATCGGTGTCTTACGGCAGAGGACACCGAAGCGAATGGCAGAGGCAAGAGATAATAATAGCGATAATTCACAATAGTAGACTTAAAATACTTTACAAATTAATTCGTTACAAGTAGTCGTTTTGTTACATCCCCTCCTCCGTGAATCAATCCGATTCATTTACTCCACGTCCAAAACGGCTAATTTGGCTACGGGGCGGCTAAGTACTCTACTACTACTTGTGCGTACATCGGCTCTCCTTATGACACCGTCAACTCCATGATGTACGGTTCTACTCGACCTCGGTACCGCTGCTTACGTGGCGTATTAACATCACAAACGAATACCAGATCACCCACCTGAAGAGGTTTTGACCTTTCGCACCACTTCGCTCGGCGTGTGAGCGTTGGCAAGTATTCGTGGATCCATCGCCGCCAGAACGTGCCTCTTAACTGGCGATCAATGCGCCACTGTTTACGAAGTACGAAAGCGTTTTCGACTGAATCGTTGACTGCTGGCGTCTGAGCGGTGTTGGCTGTCCCTAGTAAAAAATGGTTCGGCGTGAGCGGCTCATCTTGATCTGGTGATAGCGGGAAATGTGTGAGCGGTCTGGAATTTATGATATTCTCGGCTTCAATTAACAAGTTCTGCAGAGTGTGTTCCCGCGGTGCAACTTCCTTTAGGGTTATATTGAGAACGGGTTTCACGCATCTCACCATGCGTTCCCATATACCACCTTCTGCAGGATTGTTTGGGCAGTTGAATATCCACTCGACTCCTTTCACGGCAAGGTCGTCCTGAATGCAATGACAATCAAATACCTCATGAAATCGCTTTCCTTCATTATTGACTCCGACGAAATTCTTGCCGTTATCACTCCGAATTCTCACAGGCAAACCACGACGATTGATAAAGTTTCGAATCACAAGGATGCATGCATCTGTTGAGAGGTCGGTTGCGACTTCCAGGTGAATGGCTCGAATTGTTAGGCATGTAAACAATGCCACCCACCGCTTCTCTTTACGTCAACCAATCGTTACATTAACAGGTCCAAAATAATCAATTCTTGTGTAGGAAAATTGCCTCGCAAACGGCGTTAATCGGTCCTTTGGCAATTTACCCATCATCGGTTGTGAGGGTGTGCATCTTGAGATTTTACAAATAAGATATTTCGATATGATCTTCATGCCACGTCTTATGTTCGGCACCCAATATTTTTGCCTAACTTCACATATCGTAGCTTCCACATTCTGGTGTTTTATCCTATTATGGCAATCCAATAAGATTGGGCGCGTAAGTTCATGATTCGGCGCTAATATGATAGGCTGCGTGACGTCATACCGAAGCCAACTGGCAGCATTGATACGTCCGTTGACACGCATAAGACCTTCTGAATCAATGAATGAATTTATATAATGGATGCGCTACGAAAGGCTTGTAGCGACGTGTTCCTGACGCAATCCAACTCAGAACAGTTTTGGAGTCATTTCACAAAACCCGTCTTTTAACTACTACTGAATGTTCATTAATGATCGTTTCTAATAATCGCGTTCCCAAAACTGCTGCCTGCAATTCAAGGCGGGGAATTGTCATTGGCTTTAACGGGGCGCATATCGTCTTGGCACATACGAGTACGTCGAAAACTCTACCATCCGAATATACTGCTCTCCAATAAGCCACGACGGCAAATACATCTTCACTGGCATCTACGAAGATATGAAGCTGGAGTTTGGCTGGTAGTCCACAGGCAAAATAGTGACGAGGGACCCGAAAGTTTAGAACATTCTTCAACTGGCGGCGCCATGTATCCCACTCTTGATATATAGGCTCATGTAGAGATTCGTCCCATCGCAGATCGTAACGCCACGTTTCGCGCACCAACAGCTTTGCGTTAACCATGAATTTGGACAGAAAGTCAAGCGGGTCAAATACTGACATAACTATACTTAACAGCTCTCTCTTAGGAGGTCGTCTGTATCCACTGATGACGTCAGGATCCGCGTTGTGAAACTTAAGTGTGTAGCTAAATACATCGTTGCTTGGCTTCTATAGAATTTGAAGAAAAGTTGCGTAGTTCAAATCCGGCCTTATGAATGTTCTTAACTTCGTTGGCAACTTTAAAGGCTTCTTCCATATTGGCGAAACTATCCTCGAAGTCATCGAGATAATGATGCTTTGCGATAGAATCATAGGCTCTTGGACATCGTTCGCGATGTTCAAGTGCGTTAATGTTTTTAACATATTGAGCCGTGCATGGAGGGCACGCCGCTCCAAATTTCATCACTAACATTTCATATACTTCTGGAGGGATTTTATCATCACCGTCCCTCCAAAGAAATCTCTGGGCACATCTATCTTCTTCTCTTCTAACAATTTCGTGAAACATATCTTTAATGTCATATCTTTAATGTCGGCGGCGTCTGCAACTGCGCCCACACGAAAATTAAATAGTATCGTTGACATAGCCCGATATTGCTGAGGGATCGTTTCTAATAATCGCGTTCCCAAAACTGCTGCCTGCAATTCAAGGCGGGGAATTGTCATTGGCTTTAACGGGGCGCATATCGTCTTGGCATATACGAGTACGTCGAAAACTCTACCATCCGAATATACTGCTCTCCAATAAGCCACGACGGCAAATACATCTTCACTGGCATCTACGAAGATATGAAGCTGGAGTTTGGCTGGTAGTCCACAGGCAAAATAGTGACGAGGGACCCGAAAGTTTAGAACATTCTTCAACTGGCGGCGCCATGTATCCCACTCTTGATATATAGGCTCATGTAGAGATTCGTCCCATCGCAGATCGTAACGCCACGTTCCGCGCACCAACAGCTTTGCGTTAACCATGAATTTGGACAGAAAGTCAAGCGGGTCAAATACTGACATAACTATACTTAACAGCTCTCTCTTAGGAGGTCGTCTGTATCCACTGATGACGTCAGGATCCGCGTTGTGAAACTTAAGTGTGTAGCTAAATACATCGTTGCTTGGCTTCTATAGAATTTGAAGAAAAGTTGCGTAGTTCAAATCCGGCCTTATGAATGTTCTTAACTTCGTTGGCAACTTTAAAGGCTTCTTCCATATTGGCGAAACTATCCTCGAAGTCATCGAGATAATGATGCTTTGCGATAGAATCATAGGCTCTTGGACATCGTTCGCGATGTTCAAGTGCGTTAATGTTTTTAACATATTGAGCCGTGCATGGAGGGCACGCCGCTCCAAATTTCATCACTAACATTTCATATACTTCTGGAGGGATTTTATCATCACCGTCCCTCCAAAGAAATCTCTGGGCACATCTATCTTCTTCTCTTCTAACAATTTCGTGAAACATATCTTTAATGTCATATCTTTAATGTCGGCGGCGTCTGCAACTGCGCCCACACGAAAATTAAATAGTACCGTTGACATAGCCCGATATTGCTGAGGGCCCTTTAGAAGGTAACTGTTTAGTGAACAACCGTTGACGACGGCAGCGGCATCAAACACTAGGCGCAGTTTACAGGTCTTATTAACGTTCGTCACACTTATTAACATAATCTCGAATAACTGCACGATACTCTTGGGCAAATGTTTCATCTTTTTTCATTTTACGTTCAATTCCAACAAGTCTTCTCTCGGCGTGGGAGTAACTGTCGGGTAGCTGAACATCATTTTGTTTCCACAGGAGACCGGCTTGAAAACGTCCGTGCTGGACAGACACCAAAGCTCTCTGTGTTGAAGTAATCGGCTACCAAGGCAAGCAAGAATCCGTCATCGGCGGCAGACCGATGCAAGCATGACATCTTTCCTTGATTTAAGTTGTTGGTGGGTCCAAAGGCGACCCAACCTAACTTCGTACAGGCGGCATAAGAACCTTTGTATTGTAAGGGCTCAATATTTGTGTCAATTCCCAGGTGACTGTGGTCCAGTCCAATAAGTATCTTGGGAACTGCGTTGGCATACGTTTGAATCGACAGCTTGTTCAAACGTGCTTCATCTACATTGGCTTTTTGTAGTGCATCGGAAGTTGTAAATCTTTAATACTGTAAACATGACGTAACTTGTGCTTCTGACTTAGACCGGTACCGCTGATGTCGATGTCGACTATAGTTGCATTGTCACTTGCAGCTCTTCCACCCAACCACTGCAGGGATACTCGACGTGGGTAACCCTTTATTCCAAGCTGTTCAATTAATGAAGAATCGACCATAGTTATCGATGATCCTTCGTCCAGTAGAGCGAAAGTCTCAATATTCGCTTTGTTGGCATGTACTGTGACAGGAACTATTCGAAACAACACCTTCTGTTTCCTCACTGTACTGGCTGTACAACTGAAGACTCTGTCGGCTGTGGCTGCTGTTCGAAGGCGGCGGCAAACATAGGTCAGTCTTCTGCACATCCATCAAAATTCGGCAAATCTTGTATTTTCCTCGGCAACGAAAGCAGATATGAACTGTCTTGCATATGGTTGACAGTTTGCTGTGGCGGTGATGAAATTGAAGGTGTAGTTCCTAACAAAGAGGCTGTAGCGGTCAAAGTCGGTAAAGTAGTCCTCTCTTGAAGATATTGGCTATATGTATGCGTGGCCGTTGCATGCGTTGACGTCGACTGAACAGCTAGGTCCGCCAAGTTCTGCGAGTCCGTTATTAGCTGCGCTGTCACCGCTATAGGCTGGATAGCGGTATCTATTGCGGGATCCACTAAGGCAGCAGTGGAATTCGACTTTACTCCGTTCTCTACTTGTCCCGGTTGTTGTTGTATAATGGATTTCAAAAGTTCATACTGGCATTCACTCTAAATCAATCTTATCTGGGTACCGCGCAACTGGCTGCTTAGGGCGTTGATTTGCTTCTGCATGGCAATTAGAATTTGTTGTTGGCTCTCTACTGTGGCTTTAGTAGACGTATTCGGGGCAGGTGGGTTGGTCGATGTGCTAGCCGGAGGATTCGCTCCGATGGCGGAGTCGTTGTTGTCTGACCTTTGGTCCTGGGCTGTAGTTGACTTACCAAGGCTGTCTTGGCGTTGAACCCGCACACTCTTTCTCGTTGAGTTGTCCATTATGCGGTTAATATGGTGGCGGCAAACAAATAATTAAATAATCTTAACGGCAAATATATTCTTCGACTAGGAAGTCGGTATTCAAATTAATGGGATTCTCGGGATGGCGTCCCGTTTGGCGGCGTAGAAGCGTTTGCACGTTGTGTCACAATGGCGGCACGTGGTCAAGTAATCCACAACGAGTATTCGGCATTCAAGACGGCGGCAACCATTGAATGCGATATAAAGATGTGTGAAATAAGTTATTTCATAGCAACGGCAAATGCAGATCAGCACTTTACATTTAAGATGGCGGCAACAATTAAATGCAATAGATTCCGAAATAATTTATATTAGGGTAACCCGGACGTTACGCGGGAAAGAAATTGCCATGCAAAAAGTAGGACCACATTATGTACTAGGACAAGACTACGCTACGTTGTAACCAACACTAGCGACCGAAGTGTTCCAAACCTATGGAAAAAATATAATTACATTAACATTGAGATGTCATTGGACATGACCACATCTGGTCTCACGCTGCATAACATAGGATCGCACACCAAACTACTCCCTTTAGACGAACATATATTATACTTACACAAGATCATTTTAGTTTTTTGCAATTAAAAGAATTATGTGATTGACGAAAACAACCGTAAATACTAAATACAAAAAAGGTTTAGAAAGTGTGGTAAACATTAACAAATTCTTCAACGTGATAATAAATAAAAAATATGAATATTAATATATGTTTTTTTAAATGTTATTTTAATATTCTATAACTTTTTAGGAAAATAAGTCGATTTCTCAATAAATATATTAAAAAAATATCGTTAATTTTATGATATCCATTGCTAAAATGGCTGCATATAACCGAATCAAATTGGGGAACAATCACGAAAAAGCCGATGTTCAATTTTGGACATGGTCCACTGCTGCATAACATATGGTTAGGTATGTAATTAGGTTTCGAAACATCACCTAATTGGACTACGTGGTCCTCAAATTTTTGCAGGACTCTCACTTTCCGAACTTGAAAGCCATCTTGCTTTAAATTTTTGCGAGCAAGAAGTGTTTCAAGTTGATGATCAAGAAATGATCAGCTGAGTGTAGAGTTCTCCAATTTTAAAATTACAAGTATTAAAATTATAAAATGAATGACGAATAAAGTTGAGGCGCAATTCCGATTACTATGGCGCCGCGATTTGATGGCACCGTTGGACGTCCTCCCGATTAAAAAATATATAGGGTTATAGGTACCGCAGACGCCTAGTTTTCGAGATATTCGGCTTTAAAGATCAAAAAATCAAAAATTTCAAGGAGTTCTACACAAAAAAACTTCGGACACTCCCGGTTTTGGCTCGACCAGGGTAATTTTTTTGAAGCGTGAAGTGTGAATAGTGTAATTTTCAATATGTGAAGTGAAAAAATGTGAGAAAATTGAGTTAAACGTGTGTGAAATACCATGTGATACTTATAGAAAAAATTTAACTTTTAAAGACGAAGACGGAGTTGTCAAACCCCGACCGCCAAAGTAATCGGAATCGTGCCAAAGTTGAAGTGAATTATTCCCTTTTACGAAATTGTACACAAACAATGCATTTTATGGAACATGAATCTTCCGACGTATCTATAGATTAATTTAAAAATAAAGACTTATGAATCCATTTTGAGGATAAATGGAAGCAATTTCCTTGACAACGGCATCTCTGTAACAATAATTGAATATCAAGTTGCCTGCAGCTTACGTCATGGTTTTATAAAAATTATACATATGTTCTTTTATACTTATTTTATTTTCCACATTCACACGCTTCACATTGACAGTATTCGGGGAATTCCAAATTTTGTTAAGAAAGTCTAACAGAATTCTTTGATAATTAATCGATTGTTGGCTTGCCTATGTTTTTTGCAATCTTATTCCTAAAATTTCCCATAACTATTTTTAAAAATATCTTCAATAAACGTTAGTTCTATTAATAGATGAACCATATTAGCATTATATCTTGTTATGATTATGATATATTGTTATGCCCGAGTATTGTTGAAAACAGACAAGTTGTTCCGTGTAAAAGTGTAATCGTGTAATCGTGGAAAAGAAAAATAATCGATTATTATCATTTGACACATATCATATGTTGATATTTATCAAGTTTATATAGATAGATGTGTAGTTCTTTGTTAGATTTAGTGCAAAAATGAGTGAAAGTTTACGACTTTTTCTCATACTTATGTGGAAGAATTGGAGACAAATTCGATACTCATGGATATCTTTATTGTTAATATTCTTCGGCTGTTCAGGCATATTCGTTATTTACTTATTTTCAACAAACGGACTACTGACTACGCCTCAAACGACTTATGAGGGGAGATTATTTGTAATATTGCACATAATTTTGTAATATTGATAATTATTGAAACATTAAAACAATTTATTTTGTAGCTCGATATTAAGAATGAATTTCCCTCCAATGATGTGGATCGAATATTTTATGCCCCAAATAATATGCGAACAGATATGTTGATGGAAAAAGTACGTCAGGAACTACAATTTCCACATACTGGTTAGTATATTGTTTACAAATATCAGACATTTTGTAGTCATTAAAAAGTATGGCAATTAAACATTCGTATGGTCAACCTAGGCTACTTCAAGCATTTCAGATTTCAGATTTGTTCCTTTTCCAATAAATCGAGGTCAGTTTCGGTTAAACTGGAGCAAACCCCGTATATTTAACTTCTAAATTTAATGAATCAATTTTAAAAGCATCTATATTTATAAATTAAGTTTATTAATGAGACCTTTTTATATTGAATATTACAAAAATATCAGAGATTTACAAAAAATGTAAAAAGGGTATACATATGATAAGTAAATGGCATTAAATTGTTGCCTTGATTAGTACCAGTTTATGAGAACGCTCCTTCGGGATTGTATACCAAGAGTCCTCAACTCCAGCCATACATCATCAAAAATTTTGAATTTTGCAATGCTATTTGTGCCTTGACATTCCATAAATTTTCTATTGGATTGAGGTGCGTGCTTTACGCAGCACTTGCCTTTCTAGATACATCCACATTATTTTTTCCATTAATTTCGATCATAATATAATTTGTCTTGCAGACTTAAAAGGATCGATATGATTCGGACAACACTAAAATCGGTTTTACGCGGTCTTGATTTTCTTAGAATCTTTTTTTTTACATAAGAGGGGTATTTGTTATGTATGTGTTCATATCAAATCAGCAGTATATGGCATACAAAATTTGATAGAAAGTAACCGGTATCAGCCAGGCCGTTCTCTTTCCCGCATATTTATTATATAATAATTTCTATTCCTCTGTTTGCTAAAATATTTGGTACTAAGTGTACATGTTATTTAAGATATTATATGGTTTGGTGCTAAACATTTATGTAATCGGACCGTACTGATACTAATGTTTGTCTGCTCATGAAGCTTTTTGATATTCAATATTTCTAATATTTTTTATATTACTTTTGTATATAGGCCTCAGATATTTTGTCAACTCATCTGAAATGATTCGTGAAATGGAACGCAGCTGTAAAGGGAACTGTTATGCTGTAAATTTCTTAAATTATCCGATCGATCCATTACGCGAGAAATTGAATTATTCCATAAGTGCGACAAGTATTAGAATATCACCTAAGAAGCGTTATGTTAATGACGAAGAGGTAGCTGGAATAAAAGGTAATTATGTTCAAAGTGCATTCAAGATATATTTATGTATAATAAAAATGTAAGCGGTTAAAAATGCATACTCTTTTCAAATATTCTGTTTCGAATTGAAACGTAAATTTGGTACAGAGGATAAGAGTACAGTGGGCATTTATGGTATAAAATTTGTTAACCTCTAATAGTCTTAATGTAAATATTTCACAAACTGCTAAAACCGATATCGTACAATAACCATGCTAGTCCATTTGATCATCCAGATGATCGGATGAATCTACTAAACTAATTTAGTAATGGGTGTGGCATCGTCCACTTTTATAGGAACCTTAATACCTAAACAAATATTTAACTAATTTTAATAAAATCTAATACATATATCCATGATATTCTACTACAATCATTATTTCTTCCCATAACACAATTGGTGAGTTCACAAGTCGTGCTATTTGCATTATTGTCTATTCAATACTACAGTTATAAACTTGTTGTCCAGACTCCAGACTTTTTGTTTTTATTAATTTTGCTTATTTCACTATATTTTTTTAATTTGATTCATTGTAAAATTTGTAATGATAATAACTATTTGTAGATGATGATGACTACATACGATCTGGTTTCATGACCCTACAACACACAATCGATAGAACGTTCATTACACTTCAAGATAGTCTGAAAGCAGTTAATTTTGACTTTGAAATCGTGTCAATGCCTACGATTGCGCAAGAAACAATCAACTCACAGCGTATTATTTGGTTTGGTTCCTTATATTCAATTCTATTTAATGTTTTGCTGCTTAGCACTTTTCTTGTACCTTTAGTCGAGGAAAAACAAAATGGAATTAAGGTATTATTTTGTATAATAAAATATATATTTTAGATTTAACGTTAATATTTTATCTAAAGGAATTTTTAGCCATTGCAACTCCCATGAATTTTTTGAATGGTGTTAGCTTTTTTGTGATCAGATTATTAATGTATACAGTATTTACCGCGCTGGTGCTAATTGCTGGCGGGATATACCAGGCTTTTAGTTCAATTGTGCCGGTCGGATACATGATTATACTGTTTGTGCTTTACATACTTTCTGCTATGTCTTACACATATCTCATATCCGTATTTTTCCACTCAGGTAAGTAACACATATTTTAACGAATGTAAAAATTTCATAATAAATTGTTTGCAGTTTTCCACGCCAAAGTTGGTGGACTTTTAATGTTGATTACGCCATACATTCTATATTTCTCAAAAGGAGAAGTCTCAATATTAGCCAACATATTTAGTACGAAAACATTCATGGAGGGAATAAAAAATTTTCAAATATTCACCAATAAGTGTAAATAAATTTTAATAGCCAAAAGAATATGTTGCAATAATATAATTACTTACTATTTTAGATCGCGAAGTTGGTCCCAGTGTACTTAACATAAACATCACAGAATCTTCATTTACAGTGATATCAGTTTATAGCATTTTGATAGCCCAGTGCTTAATATATGCATTACTATATAATTACTTGGCATATATATGTCCTGGTCCAGGAAGTTTACAAAGACCATACCTCCTTCCCATCATGGTGAAACATATTTTTTATTTTAACCGAATTTTTAATTTTATTGTATGTTTTTAATTAATAGTCATTATGGAGGAGAAATAAACCAAGCACAGAGTATACAACCAGCAAAATTGGAACAGATGCCATTATCATTCAAGACCTTCATAAATCATTTAAAAAGCCTAAGCGTATCATTTCTGATGGCCTTAATATGGCAATTAAAAATAAGCAAATTACTGTACTTCTTGGACATAACGGAGTAGGCAAAACCACGACACTGAATATGATTATGGGTATGTTTTTATTTATGTATACTATTAATTGATTGATTATAAAATATACAATTACCTGTGCTAACTCAAAATAGAAATATAAGTAATATTAGTACTAATTATATAATGCATCAGTTCAAATTTCAAACGGTCCGATAAGTTTTGTTCAAACATTTCTTTTTTAATAGAAATATAATCGAAGGCTAGGCATTGCTTTTGGGTATTTCATAACAATAAAAATTATAATTACTTTTTTTAATATCTTAGGATCCGAACTTCAAGATTCGGGAAAAATAACGGTTTGTGGAGAGAATGAGGTTGGCTCATATCGTCATCTAATTGGATATTGCCCACAGCATAGCGTTTTCATGCCGTATATGACTTGCGCCGAACATTTGAATTTTTTCGCACAGGTACCTTTTTACGTTTTAAAACTTTACATATTTATTAATTGAATTAAATGTTTAGGTTAGAGGCATGTCAAAACAGGATGCCGCTACAATTACAGATGAGTTACTAATTAAACTCAAGTTACAAGACAAGGAAAATGAGTTCGGAAACTGTCTATCTGGTGGCATGAAACGAAGGTTGTCCCTGGGGATTGCAATTGCGGGTAATACAAAGTAAGTAATGTTAATGTTTTGAATATAACAAGAAACATTGTGCTTTGTAAAAGTAAGATAAAACATCGTTGGATATAAAAACTATTCAGTATTACGAAAATACGTCTGTTCAATATGCATATGTAAGTTATTCTTAATTTATACCCTTATTATTCGATGCTATCTGGCGTAACTAGTTAATGGAGTTGACATTCTATGATATCTATAAGTTTAGCTAGGCCGCACTTAGGCCATCTTCTCGAATAAATGCTATTCAGCATATATAATAGAAGGCGTTTGATTTTAATCCGCAATAATCCCCTTTGACGCTTATTATAGTTTGGTACACAAAATAGAAGATTTACATAACACGAATATTATATAATGTTATGCATTTTAAGTATGCGGTTTATAAAAATTTTGTAATATTTTGCTTGCTGCAGGGTTGTAATTTTAGATGAGCCGTCTTCTGGATTAGATATTGAGTCACGCCGCGAGTTATGGGATATACTGCTTAATTTGAGGAAATTAAAAGCCGTTTTAATCACTACGCATCACATGGAAGAAGCAGAAGTGTTAGGTGACACAATTGCCATATTAGCTAACGGTCGTGTTCATTGCTCTGGCTCACCTTTGGAACTTAAGCGCAAAATTGGCCAAGGATACGTCCTAAAATTGTGCATAAGTAGAGATCAAATTAAGGACGAAATTCTAGAAATAATTCAGAAAAATATGCCTGCCGCAAAAATATTGGTAATTATATTTTGAATATATGTAAACTTTTAAACGAAATTATTAAATGTATGTTTCTTTCAATAAACTCAGACTGTAGTGCCGCCTGCAATTCACATTAGTTTACCATACGAAAACCAGAGTGAATACAGCAAAGTACTACAAGAATTAGAGCGTAGGCAGAGGGAGTTGGGTATTAACTCAATTTCTATATCAGATGCTTCGCTGGAGGATGTTTTCCTAAAGTATGTGTTTAGTTTTATATTTAAATTATTATTGTAGTTACAATTCATTTTTCTAAATAGTTGTTTATCTGAAATTGACGTTGTGGATGGCATGAGTTTGGACAAAGAAACGCCTGAGTATTCGCCTTTTGTGACATCAGAATCACAATTAAGCTGGAAAGAACAATCAAAAGCAATTTTTTATAAAAAAATTATATTTATTAAAAATCAATGGGTTAACACTTTGCTAATGGTAAGTTGTCTTGAATATTCTATTTGTTTTTAGGCTTATACACTAATTTTGAATAAGAAGTAAATATGTTGAACAAAATCTTAGAAATAAGAACTGCTGATAAGGCTGGTCAACAATATTAAATGGCGTTAGAGCTTTGACAACAAACTACATACTTTTTCATTGAAATGAATGGAAAATTGATTGTTGAAAAGTTTATTGTAGCGCCAATGCAAACCCTTTTCGAATGTTTGTAGATAAAGGTTGTACAAAAATGGAGTGGGAGGTTAATGAAGTATTATAAAATGAAAAAAAAACTAAACTAGAAGGAAATTTACTTTTCTTGTTTGGAAAGAAACGTCGACATTTGAAGGTTCCAACTGTGTAATGCTACTTGAGTTCTCAAAGAGTATAGTTCAGCAGATATCCAGGAACACCTCCCAAAAAAGGCGTTATGCGGTGACCAATATTTCTCTGAAGTGATTCATCTGAAATGAAAAAATTAAAAGAAATTATATAAAGTATCTTTCAATGTTAATCGAAGTAATATGGAAAACAATTTTTTTACAAAATGGCTTCTTAAAAAAATCGATTTTTTGGCATAATTTTAACCTCAAATTGTGTATAAAAAAAAACAATATTTATCGGTAATAAAAAGTCTTGTACTAGAAAATATAGTTCAGAAGCCTTTGTAAAACTTTGAGACTAATCGGTTTAGGCATTTCCGAAAAATCTTGGTAACCGACTTTCAAAACACAGTTTTGAGAAAAGGAAGGTTAAAGTCCGTCCTAACTTCGAAACTAACCATCGGATTGACTTAAAATTTACAGTGTTTACTTGAATACATGTACATTATGAAATTTAAATTTAAAAAAATCATTTTCTTTTTAATTCTAACTAGATGTAAGTGTGTTAAGTGTTACATCTCATTTAATAAACCTTTTTACCTCCTTATACAGTCAGCAATGTCTGTGTCAGAATAACAAATAAGAATATTCTAGTATTCAATATGAAGAACGTACGTCAATGCTGTGTCTCAAGATTGAGACGGTTGTGTATAAGCGGATAATATTTTTATAGTATTTTTCCTCTATATCGCAATATTTCATTACATACTCTATATATTAAATATATTTAGGTTTTACTTCCGATACTAAGTCTTGCAATTGCTCTGGCATTAATGCATTCCACGTCGCTGGTCACTAACGAAGACAGGTTTGTTTTGAATCTGAATCATATTCAGCGCGGTATTGTACTAGTCGATGGTTCCAATACCGAAGTTCTTAATATGTTAACAACAGAAATTGAGAAATATGATGGCATACGAGTGGAGCATTTCGGAAACAGAAAGAGAGCAAATATTACTGATTGTAAGTATTATTTTTAATTCTGAATTGTATATGTATGTGTAATAATACATTTATGAACATTACTATTTATTATAGTTTTGATAAATCTTCAATATGAAAATCTGGCATACTTTTTGGAAAACTATATCGGTGTTATTGATTTAACCACAGAAGAAAATGGCAATATTAAGTTCAATTTATATTTCTCTGGCAACATATATCACAGTTCGGTTATTTTGCTGAATTTAGTTGATGACACCATTGCTCGGTGGAAAATTGGCGAATCTGGTGGCATTGAAACCACTTATGTTCCCATCAGAAGGTAAATAATTGGAAATCCATAAAATTGTTATACATATATAAATAAACTAAATTCTTCCATCCATCAGATACATCACGGATGTTAGTCCAACACGATTAGAATACTTTGCAGTCATAATGCCAATTGGTAAGTAGATATTGGAAAGGAACAGTAAAAATAAGGACGGTATAAAATTAATTATTTATCCTTTGCAACCTGAAGGATTGTTTTTCAGCATATTTTTTTATATTGCTTTGCCTTTTCACGAAAATGCAAGTGGATTCAAGCAGTTACAAGCCATACCTCGATCAATTTTCTGGCTTTCGACTTTTGCTTTTGATGTTGCGCAGCATTTCGCTGTCTGTATACTTTTGTCCATCGTACAATTTCTACTGATGCCAAGCGAATTTTATAATTTATCTGAACAACTGCTTATTATTGGGTCGATTTTCTTCTATGGCTGCAGTTACCTTCCAATTATATACAGTTTAGCAAATGCTTTCCGCTCGATATCGACAATTTCAACGTATATGCTTTTTATGCTCATTATATCAGGTAAGCTAACTAACGCAAAATTATTGTAATACATTGAAATTAATGAATTATTTATTTATTTAAAAGCAATTGCACCGCTAATAACATCTGGAAACGTCGGTCAAATGGAGTATCACGAAGGGAAAATATTTGTACTGTTACAGTTGCCGGATTTTAATTTAAATCATCAGTTGCGCATTATCAATGAAAGGTTTTTACTTACTAGGCGAAATGAGCTTATAACCACAACCGGATTACCGAAAGTGCTTGGTGTGAATAATTTCTTTTTTGAAGCAATTGTGATTGCAGTTATTGTGATGGTAAGCAATTTTTTTCTTCAATATTTCCTTATTTATTGAATTGGCTTGTTTTTAAGCCTAACAATAAGTTATAAAATCTTAAATCTATTTAAAAACTAGACCAGCTCAAACGAGTGATTGAGCTGTATTGTTGAAAAGTTGCTCTTTAGTACGCAGGCATATCCCTTCTTTTTAGTCGTGTTTGATCGCAGGAATGTACTAAAGCATTTGCCAATGGGTTTAGGTGATCACGGAGTTTAGATATATATTTCAATCTGCTGTCCTCTACTGCTTTCTTTACCATAGGGATACCAAGATCTTTATGGATATTTTCATTGCGAATGTACCATGGTGAGCACGTGATTGTTCTAAGCATTTTCGATTGGAACCTTTGCATTATATCAATATTAGTTGCACAGGTCGTACCCCACAGTTGAATGCCATACATCCAAATCGGCTTTATGACCGCATTGTATAAAAGTACTTTGTTGTCTAGGCTAAGTTTAGAGTTTTTATTTAAAAGCCATTTTAAATTTGCAGCTCTTATCTTCATGCACGTTATTTTACTAGATATATGTTTTCTCCACGAAAGCCTTCTATCTAGGTGAATAACAAGATAGGTAACTTCATTCGCTTGAGGCACTAGAATATTGTTCATTTTTACTGCTGGGCACATTTTTGGTCTTAGGGAAAATGTAACATGCTTGCATTTTTGTTCATTTACATTTATAAGCCAGTTTGCTAACCATTCTTCGACAGAACTTAAGTACTGCGCTAATATTCTTGATGCTATAATGGGGAATTTGTTACCACTCACTAAAGCTGTGTCATCCGCAAAAGTTGATGTCAAGACATTATTAGCAGTTGGGGGATCAGCTGTATATATGATGTATAGAGTTGGGCCTAAAACACTGGCCTGTGGTACTCCAGCCTTTATCTGTCGTTCATCAGATATGAAATCTCCTACTTTAACCATAAATTGTCTATTTTTTAGATAAGACTCCAATATTTTATACAATTCTAAATGTAGAATCTTTTTAATCTTATATAAAAGGCCTTCATGCCTCACTTTATCAAACAACTGAGACACCTCTAGAAATATAGCTGAACAGTACTCTCTGTGCTCGAATGCTTTTCTTATTTCGTTAGTTATTCTATTTACTTGTTCTATTGTACTATGTTTTGAACGAAACCCGAATTGGTGCGTTGGTATTACATTATTTTCGTGGAGGAAAGGAGACATCTTTGATAGTAGCACCTTTTCAAATATTTTAGAAAGGCAGGGTAGAAGACTGATTGATCTGTATGAAGATGGCTATGTCAAGTTTTTCCCAGGTTTATCTATCAGGATAATCTGCGTCTTTTTCCACGAAATTGGATAGTATCCAAAACTTACAATTGCATTGAAGAGCAATGAGAGCTCCTCTACAGCAATATTTGGTAACTCAATTAGCAATTTTGGAGTGATATTATCATGTCCTGGCGACTTTTTTTGATTAAATGCTTTTATGATGCTAATAATTTCAGAAGGTGAAGTCTTAAAGGACTCGGGCGACTCATTTGCTGTGTTAGGTAAGATTGACAACTTAAAGTTATTCTTTGGACAATTTGGTTGAAATATCTTTTCTAGGTGTTTTGCAAAACAAGTAGCCTTTTCCTCATCACTTCGAGCTCAATTTCCATCCAAGTCTCGTATAGGCATGTTGGAGTCGACTGGTGGCTTCATGGACTTTTGGGCTTTCCATAGTGAATTTTGCTTGCTTGAGTTTGGACACAGCTTCTTTATATATATTTCATTGTTGAATTCTTCCTCGCGTTTAAGCGCTTTTTTAATTTGCGTACAGCAGATTTCAACTGAAGCTGAGTGGTAGGGGAGCGATTTATCTGCCATTCTCGTCTAGCACGTCTTTTTTCATTTAAAAGCTGTTCTATTTCTCTATTGCTGATTTTTCTGAGACTAAGTGGCTTATAATTTTTCTTTGGTGTTGCTAAGACCGCTGCGTTAATAATTATATCATTGAGTTCCCTTATAGTTTCGTCAATATCTCCTTCTGTATTTATTTTGTTTTCAATATTAAGGGGTTATATACAGTTATACGGCCAAAAAAAAGTGAATTTTCCAGAATTTTTTCTGAGAAAACTTTTTAATTTACTGATCCAAAAATTTATACACATATTATGGTATCTTTTAACTGTATTTTAAGACTTAGTACTAGTAAAAATATTTATTTGAAAAAGAGCTACAGCTGATCTCCAGGAGCTCCTATCAAAAAAGACGTTTTGCGGTGACCACCATATTTCGGAAATATGTCGTTAAAATAATGTTAAATCTAGTAATTAATCGAAGGAATAAGCAAAATAAAATTTTTCGACAAAATGGCGGTTTCTCAAAAAAAAAAAAACGATTCTTCACCGAAATTTAGGCCTTAAATTGTTTATAAAAAAATATATATATTTATCGGAGAGAAAAAATCTTCGATAACACGCGGAACCAAATCGATCACGTTGTGATAGACGGAAGACATGTCTCCTGTGTTTTAGACGTGCGTACGCTCCGAGGACCAAATATAGACTCGGACCATTATCTGGTCGCAGCGAAGATACGCACCCGCCTCTGTGCAGCAAAGAATGCCCGTCAACAAACACAAGGAAGGTTCGACGTCGAAAAGCTGCAATCGCAACAGACAGCCACGAAATACTCTACTCGACTTGCACTCCTGCTCTCTGAGAGCACTCATCAGCATCTCGGTATAAGGGAACTGTGGAACGGCATCTCAAACTCACTGCGTACCGCTGCAGCCGAAACAATTGGTTTTCGGCAACGACAAAAAACAAGCTGGTACGATGAGGAGTGCCGTCTCGCAGCGGAGAGAAAACAGACTGCCTACCTCGCAACATTGCAAACGACCACAACACGTGCGGGATGGGATAGATACCGAGAGCTGAAGAGGGAAGCGAGACGCATTTGCAGACAAAAAAAGAAAGAGGCCGAAATGCGTGAGTACGAAGAGCTTGAGAAGCTGGCAGACAGAGGGAATGCTCGAAAATTTTATGAAAAAATGAAGCGACTTAACGAAGGTTTCAAGACCGGAGCATCCTCATGTAGAGACCAAGGTGGTAATCTGGTAACCGATGTCCAGGGCATACTGGGATTATGGAGGGAACACTTCTCCGACCTGCTGAATGGCAGTGAGAGTACAACACCAGGAGATGGCGAACCCGATCCCCCAATCGATGACGATGGAACAGATGTTCCATTACCCGACCATGAAGAAATTCGAATAGCAATTACCCGCTTGAAGAACAACAAAGCAGGGGGGGCCGATAGATTACCGGCAGAACTATTCAAATACGGCGGCGAAGAACTGATAAGGTGCATGCATCAGCTTCTTTGCAGAATATGGTCAGAAGAAAGCATGCCTGACGATTGGAATCTCAGTGTGCTCTGCCCAATCCATAAAAAGGGAGATCCCACAATCTGCGCCAATTACCGTGGGATCAGCCTTCTAAATATCGCATACAAGGTTCTATCGAGCGTACTGTGTGAAAGACTAAAGCCCACCGTCAACAAACTGATTGGACCTTATCAGTGTGGCTTTAGACCTGGAAAATCGACAACTGACCAGATATTCACCATGCGCCAAATCTTGGAGAAGACCCGTGAAAAGAGGATCGACACACACCACCTTTTTGTCGATTTTAAAGCTGCTTTTGACAGCACGAAAAGGAGCTGCCTTTATGCCGCGATGTCTGAATTTGGTATCCCCGCAAAGCTAATACGGCTGTGTAAGTTGACGTTGAGCAACACCAAAAGCTCCGTCATGGTTGGGAAGGACCTCTCCGAGCCGTTCGATACCAAACGAGGTTTCGGACAAGGTGACTCACTATCGTGCGACTTCTTTAACCTGATGCTGGAAAAAATTATAAGAGCTGCAGAGCTAAACCGAGAAGGTACAATCTTCTACAAGAGTGTACAGCTTCTGGCGTACGCCGATGATATTGATATCATCGGAAGCAACAACCGCGCCGTTTGTTCTGCTTTTTCCCGCATGGATAAGGAGGCGAAGCGAATGGGTCTGGAGGTGAATGAGGACAAGACGAAATATCTCCTGTCATCAAACAAACAGTCGGCGCATTCGCGTCTTGGCTCCCACGTCACTGTTGACAGTCATAACTTCGAGGTCGTAGATAATTTCGTATACCTGGGAACCAGCATCAACAACACGAACAATGTCAGCCTCGAAATCCAGCGCAGAATAACTCTTGCCAACAGGTGCTACTTTGGACTGAGTAGGCAATTGAACAGTAAAGTCCTCTCTCGACGAACCAAAATCAAGCTCTACAAGTCACTTATCATTCCCGTCCTGCTTTACGGTGCAGAAGCTTGGACGATGTCAACATCAGATGAGACGACACTAGGAGTTTTCGAGAGGAAAATTTTGCGCAAGATTTATGGTCCTCAGAACATTGGCAACGGCGAATACCGCAGACGATGGAACGATGAGCTGTACGAGTTATACGACGACATTGACATAGTTCAGCGAATAAAAAGACAGCGGCTACGCTGGCTAGGTCATGTTGTCCGAATGGACGAAAACACTCCAGCCCTGAAAGTGTTCGATGCAGTACCCGCCGGAGGAAGCCGAGGAAGGGGAAGGCCTCCACTCCGTTGGAGGGACCAGGTGGAGAGCGACCTGGTTACACTTGGGATCTCCAACTGGCGCCGAACTGCAAAGGAGAGAGACAGGTGGCGCACTATCGTCGATTCGGCTATAACCGGCTAAACGGTTGCAACGCCAATCACATACATACATATTTAAGAAGGTCGTGTTAAAATTTGAGACTAATCGGTCTACCCGTTTTCGAGTAATGTTGGTCACCGACTTTGAAATCACCATTTTGAGAAAAACGCGTTGCCGCTCGGACCTTGTACTTCCAAGCACTCTGAAACGCCTTTTCAAATTGGCTTGTAACTTTGAACGATATGAAATTTTCTGTGTGTATTCTTAAATATATGTACATTAAGAAAATGAAATTAAAAAAAAATCGATTTTTTGAAAATTCTAACTGTATATAACCCCTAAATACGGCTACTCACGTATTTTTTGTATTTTAGCCAGTTCGTTTTGTGAGATGTTAGGCCCACTTTCTTTTCAACAAATATGGGTTGTTCACATAACTTTATTAGTATAGGAGAGTGATCAGAAGATAGGTCAGTACTTGTATCTACTGTTATGTGCGATTTATCTATATTTTTGATCACAGCAAAATCAATTAATTCTGGTATTTTTTTACGATCACAAGGCCAATATGTTGGCTTACCCGGAGATATTATATCATGGTTATTACGCCTATTTATAGTAGTTTGATACAGCTGTCGTCCTTTCGGATTAATAAGTCGTGAGCCCCAATACATATGTTTTGCATTGTAATCTCCACCTGCTAGAAATCTATGACCTAGCGTTCCAAAAAAGTATTTAAATTCGTTCTCTGTAATTTTAAAACGAGGTGGACAGTATATAGATGTCCGGTTTAAGTATCCGCAACGATTTTTTATAGATATTGTTGTAGCTTGTAACTGCGCTGTAGCATGAGATTCTAATGCGTGGTGGCTTAGTCGTTTTCTAACTAACACTGCTGTTCCACCATGTGCCTTTCCATCTGGGTGATTTGTAACATAGAGTCTATACCCCGGTATAAAGAAATTGTTTTTATTCGTAAGATGGGTTTCTGACAATAGCATTACATCTATATTATTTTCATATACAAATGTTAAGTACGCTCATTTTTTACTTAAAAAAGTTTGCAACATTTGATTTTGCGCTTTGATTACCTCTTGGATCATATTTTGCATAGTAGACATAAATTGTGTCATACATTGGGTAAGGTTTAAAATCTTTGTTTCAATGCTTCCATTTGGTTGGTTTTGGGGCAATTGCATTTGCGTTGTGTTGCCTTTCACCACATTTGCATAGCTCCCTTGTGTAGCATTATTTTTAAGAATACATTGATTTGAAATATGGACAGGGTTTTCAATAATTTCGTTAGAGGGAATGTTTATCATTTGATTACGGCGTGTTTGAATTGCAACAGACAATTTCGTTTTTAAGTCTTTGTATACCGGGCAACCCCTATAGTTTGCAGTGTGATTTCCACCACAATTACTACATTTTTTATTTAAATCCTCTTTTTTACGAGTACATTTTGATGTAGGATGCAGATCACCACACACCACACAGACGCTGTGTAGAGTGCAATATGCTTTCGTGTGCCCATACTCTTGGCAGTTGGTGCATTGTACCGGACCATTTCTTTTATGTGGTTCCTCGACGGTAATTCTGCGATGGAGCAAATATTTTGATAGACTAGATTTCCTTTTTGTGTTTATGTAGCGGTCAATTCCAGTCTGAATAGATGGTCCTTTCTTGTATTGTGTATTCTCACGTTCCTTTTTCTTTTCCTTCGTTATCCGGGTGCTTGCTGGTACCTGCATACTTGTCGCTGTCAGCGCATTTGTTGTTGCGCGATTGCTGTTTACTGCTGCTTCTGTTGGCTGCAACCTTTGCTTCGATTCCATTTCAGCTGATCGCTGCGATGACTCATCACCGCCGTTGCTCTTTTTGTTGGCTGGAGTTGTTTGTGTTGGCTCCACAAAGCTGAAGTAGGCATTTAATGAATGCCTACGGCTTTGCTGGTGAGGCTGCACAGCGCTCATTATTGTTTATTTGATATTGTTTTTATATTTTTGTTTTGTGCACTATTTGTTTATGTTTATTGTAGTAATTTGTGTACACTGTTTTTTTATTTAATTGTGTGTTGACAATTTAACCGTTGCTTTTTACTTTTTGTTTGTTTACTTTTGTAAGAAATCAGATTTCACGGAGCGAATTAAAAAGCACGTCCGTATACCTTGAATGCTTTAACAACTTTAAGCAAATTGAATATATTACTTTACTATTTGATATGTGTACAATTATGAATTGCAGGTGATTTTTGTCAATGTTTTAGAGAACAAATATAAATGTGAGCAGATTAAACGTGTCTTCAATTGCTATCAATGCCGGCAGGTTACTGTCAATAGCTCCGACAATGTTGATATTGAGGAGGAATTAGTGGCAAATGAAAATACAGCAATTACTGACATTTTGAACGGTAAATATTGTACATGTGTGATTTAAAATATTTATATACAGCTGGACCTCCATTAACCGTGAATCGTTAACCGGTAAAAGACAAATAAAATTAAAAATGTATCGATTAATCATGATTACGTCTATTATGCGTGCCTTTTTGTGCATTGGAGAGCTCTGGTTGATTCGGTATTACAGAACAAGAGCAAATTCACGTTTGTCGTATTCAAGAAATACCTCCATTAATCGGGAAAAGCCGTTTATACAGTCCCGACCATCCCAGATATTTGAGGTCCAACTGTATTTATATTACGAGTACATTATTTGTGTTAGTTATAATTTGAATTTACATTTCATAATAACAAAACTTTGTTTCATTTCAGAGAAAAATGAAAGAAATTATCCATTGTTGGTTTATGATTTATATAAGTTTTACAACCGTAAAGTCGCGGTCCGTGGTTTAAACTTTATTGTAAAAAAACAGGAATGTTTCGGTTTACTTGGTGTCAATGGTGCAGGAAAAACATCCACTTTCCAAATGATTGCTGCAAATTTAACCATTACTGGAGGCACAATTAAAATTGATGGTTTTGATATTATGGAAAATGAGTCTGAATATCGATACCGATTTGGTTATTGTCCACAAACCGACTGTTTAAATGGTTTTATGACTGCATATCAAACATTATTCTATATGGCAATGTTGCGAGGCATTTCGGATTCCGACAAAGCAAATCATGAAGTCTTATATTGGCTGGAACAATTAGATCTTCGAACATACAAAGACGTTAAAGTTTGTCATTATTCTGGTGGAACAAAGCGTAAATTAAATGCGGCAATGGCCATGGTAAATTAAATATGTTTGCTTTAGTTATTTTATAATATATTATATTTTATTCCCTACAAATTTTAGATCGGCAGTCCTTCTCTTGTTTTGTTGGATGAACCAACGACAGGGGTCGATCCAGAGTCTCGTCGATTTTTGTGGAAATGCATAAAGGATTATCAAAGTCGCGGCAACACTGTTGTACTTACCTCCCACAGGTAAATAAAGCGGTTAAATATATTATTTATTTTACTTTATTAATGGTATATTGGTGAAACAAATTTCATAGAGTAAATATATATATATATATATAAATATATAATAAACTGCTGCACAAGTGTACTTGAAATAACAAAAGCAATGTGCGACCTATTGCATGTGATTTGTTTGATGACATTTGAAACAATATAAGCAGTGAACCTAAATAGCAAAGAACATCAAAAGACATAATAAAGCAACACTTGTTCGTATTCACGACAATGCAATGCAATGCTTACTCGCTTAGCGAAAAAGCACGAGTGCAGCATGCACTTGCTGTTAAATGCTCGTTCTCTATGTAGAGAAAACATGTTTATGCATGTAAATTCATTAATACTAAAAGAAATAGCATTTGTATGTGTAAAAATATTCTTGAAATAAATGTTTTTATAAAATAATTTACATTTTAGCATAAAAGTAACAACAATGTGTGCTGACATGCATTAAGAAAATGTTTTGTTGCATTCGTTGTCATAGGCTTGATTTTCATTGTCTTCTCCGACAGTAATGTTTGGAGCTTTACTTTAAAGTTTTCGTTAATTTCAACAAAAAAATATTTTCGAAAAATCGAACCAGATCAAATATACATGTGCAATGAGTGTTTTTGATCTTCGGTCAATGTGGGATACACCCATTGATCAAATAATTTAGTATTTTCCAAAGTGTATTCAACAAAGTGAACTAAGTATTTGACTTAATGTAAATGTTTTGATATTATTTTTCAGCATGGATGAATGCGAACAGTTGTGCAATAGACTGGCGATAATGGCTGGTGGAAACTTCAAATGTTCAGGATTTGTGCCAGACTTAAAAAAGCGATTTGGTAGTGGATTTACAATGAAAGTGAAATTAAAGTCTGATGAAACCAATGTGGTTGAAGCTGTAACAGCCGAGTTGTATGGAATATTTTCTGAAATTCAGTTGCGAGAGAATCACGCCGGGATTGTTACGTATTTCATTAATAACGTAGATGGTTTGAAATGGTCTGATATTTTCAAAAAAACTGAAGCCTTCTGTCGTGAAAGGGCAGACCTTGTATCGGATTATTCTTTAAATGAGACAACGCTTGAAGACATATTCCTAAAATTCGAAAGCAACAGAAAAACGAGTATACCTCAATTAAGCGTATAATATGATATTACATCCAAATTTTTTTCAACCACACAATAGTGTGTAAAAAAATTGTGTATTGGGTGTAAGCGTCAATAACCAATCTTATTCCATTGTGATCATGTATGCATGCATTGAAGTGTAGAGCAAGGCGTAGAGAGTACTAAAGGGCATTGCCTATTCGAATTGTTTTTAGCTACAAATTTAAAATAAAGAAAAGTATAAATTATACTTTCGAATCAATAATATCGAACAAAAATAGTACAATGAAGAACTTGTAATCATTGGCATGAAATACTTTAGTGAAAATCTTTGAACTATATTATAGTTTGATGTTTTGCTTCTTGCTCTACTCTACACTTAACTTTAACGATTAGACATACTACTAAAATTTCAAGAAGCATTTATACTTTCATACATACATGAGCAAACATATTTAATTTATTTATATACTTAAACATACATACACATACACTTAACCTAACATGTTTTTCCATTACTAACATTTCATATTTCACATTCTGGGCTGAGCCATGGATGAATACATAATAATTCATAAAAACATGAATGTATGCGAGTGTGTTCATTTAAGGAGATATAATATTAATATTCTAGTATACCTGTATTCGGGTATAATTATTCATTAATTTATGCAAAAATATAGTTATACGAATATTTACATATTTAAATTATTAACCTATGCGACAAAATCAACTTTTTTTCTGAGTATGGAAACAAACCATTTTTTGGGAGATTGCATCATAAGTAAACAAGTAATTTTTCTGTTAGCCCCCAAAATCGAAATATTTGCCTTCGAATTGAACTTATTGGAAACACTATTATTAATTATAGTAATTATGGTAACAAAACCGTGGACATAATCAACACTTTCTTCTTATTTCAATGCTTGCTTATGCGAGGTGTCAAAGATATAACTTTTACAAAATTAAACATTTCTGGCCCGATTTGAAGTGCGTGCACTTAATTCAAAAATAATTGATTGACTTCGTGACAAATTTGAAAGATAATTTGTTATCTTATTTTGAGGTTATCTTATTTTTACATTTTTTTATTCATATGCATATTTATCCCATTAAAGAATATTACTTTTTTCATTTAAGTGTTTTTCCCCAAAGATATATACAGAATTTACATATATAAATAGACATATCAGGAGAAAGGTCACTTAATCATATTCACAACAATACAAATTTTCAAAAATTGGGTCAATATTTTTTATTTTCTTTTTGTTTTTAAACATCTTACGTGTATGTTTGAATTTGAAAAAATTCGATGCAAGTTTTTCATAATCCAATTTTCGAAGGTAAATATTTTAATTTTGAAAGCGAACTTCAAAAAAGAAGCAATTACTTTTTTGCTTATGACTCAATTTCTCGAAAAAAAATATTGTTTAGTCCTACCCAGCTGAATGTTTTACAATGTTATTATTGAAGGCAATGTTTTAACTATTTAAAGAATTCATAGAAATAATAAAAGACAACTCTTATACCATTTTGTGTATTTTGGCTCCATTAAGAAATGAAAGGAACATAAATTGGATTTTTGGCAGAGATTTTTACGATAAAAAAATTGGTTAAAATTTCGAGCCTTTTTTATTATATATATATATTTGGCTTAGGAACCGCTTACTCGATTATAGCCGAATCCACCAGAGCGCGCTATTCATCTCTCGTGTTTTGCAATTTGCGCCATTTGGAAATTTCAAGTGCTGCCAGGTCACTTTCAACTTGGGTCTTTTCATCGAACACTTTCAAATCTGGAATGTTTTCATCCATTCGAACAACATGACCTAGACAGGGTAGCCGCTGATTTTTTATTCACTGAACAATGTCTATGTCATCATACAACACATACGGCTCATCATTCCATCGTCTGCGATATTCATTTTGTCCTCATTTGCTTCGCTTCCTTATCCAGGCCGGAAAAACAGAACTAACGGCGGTTGTTGCTTCCGATGATATCGATATCATCGGCGTACGCCAGCAGATGTACACTCTTTAGATGATTGTATTTTCTCTATTTAGCTCTGCAGCTTGTATTATTTTTTCCAGCATCAGGTTAAAGAAGTCACACGATAGTGAGTCACCTTGTCTGAAACCTCGTTTGGTATCGAACGTCTAGGTGAGGTCCTTCCCGATCCTGACGGAGCTTAACAACTGAATTAGTTTTGCGGAGATACCAAATTCAGACATCGCGACTTAAAGGCAGCTCCTTTTCGTGGGATCTCCTTTTTTATGGATTGGGCAGAGCACACTGAAATTCCAATCGTCAGGCATGCTCTCTTCCGACCATATTCTGCAAAGAAGCTGATGCATGTATCTTATCAGTTCTTCGCCTCCGTATTTGAATAGTTTGTCCGGTAATCTATCGGGCCCCGCCGCTTTGTTGTTCTTCAGGCGGGTAATTGCTATTCGAATTTCTTCATGGTCGGGTAATGTAACATCTGTTTCATCGTCATCGATTGTGGAATCGGGTTCGCCATCTCCTGGTGTTGTACTTTCACTGTCATTCAGCATTGGTCATTGGTCTCTACATGAGGGTGCTCCGGTCTTGAAACCTTCGTTAAGTCGCTTAATTTATTCATAAAATTTTCGAGCATTACCTCTGTCTGCCAGATTCTCAAGCTCTTCGTACTCACCCATTTCGGCCTCTTCAGCTCTCGGTATCTATCCCATCCCGCACGTGATATGGTCGTTTGCAACGTTGCCTGGTGTTTTCTTACCGCTGCGAGACGGCAATCCTCATCGTACCAGCTTGTTTTTTGTGGTTGCCGAAATCCAATTGTTTCGGCTGCAGCGGTACGCAGTGAGTTTGAGATGCCGTTCCACAGTTCCCTTATTCCGAGTGCTCTCAGACGTCGAACCTTCATTGTGTTTGTTGACGGATTTTTGGCCACTCCCAAGTGAATGACAATCAAAAACTTTCCTCACTTACGTGAACTTCTACAAATGATCCTATCCATTTCAATAATGGTGTAAAATTTTAACAAAATCGGTTCTTAACTTTCCGAGAAATCGTGTCTACCGACTACCGTTGAGGTTTGATATAAACGCGTTTGAAGTTTTAAATTGAAACTGACGTTGCCTGTTTCGTGGAACTTCGAAAGGCTCTTTTACTCGGATCGATTTGAAATCTTTGGGAATATTTTAAATATAGTGTACTATTTGTTAATGGTTTTCAAATTTGGAAACCCACCTAACCTCTCAATTCATCTGTCCAACGTATGTGATTTATAAAAATTCCCAACACGGAGAAAAACGTTATACAATTAAAACACACTTTATGAATACATTTAAACATACAATATGAAGGATTTCCGAAATCTGTCGTTAACGCTGAAACTCTACCCTGAGTTCGATCACAGGATTGTCAGATAAAAGTCACACTTTAATGGCTATACACTAAAAGTTTGCTAAAGCCAAAATATGGAATAGAAGAGGGCGAATACAGTAATACTTCATTGCATTGTCAATTCGAAGCACGCAATAGAAGCTACGCCAACAATGGCCAACATCAAGGGCGAAACCATTGAATACGCAAATAATTGTTGAATATAATAATATTATCTTGCCTTAAATTCTAAAATTTTACAGATATTTTAAACCTCATACGGCGAGTTAAAGGTACGCAACCTAATTGGTGTCACTTATGGTAGCAGTGTAGAACTTTCGAATCGATGGAATATGTGCTGCAAGCAAATCCAGAACTATGGATGCAAACGCTGCTACTTCGAAAACAAATCATTTACGCACCAGATATTAGGTTTAATGTCACTTTTTTACGTGCAATTAAACCTTTTGCTCAACACAAGTCCGGGAAGAACTGAAACGACATGGCTTAGGTGCTTTTGTAACCGTTTATCATCGCGACGTGTGTAAACTGGGTTTTGCCAATGAGCTAGAGGGCAAAGCAGTTGCAGTATTTTTAGAATTACCGGCCTCTCATTTGGCCGTGCCATTAGCAGCTAAAACTCAAAAATTAAAGGGTAAATTTAAGTGAATGTTTGTGATCATAGAAATTTAAAAACTACTTGTATGTTCAATTAGGAGGACTTTTTTGATTCATTTTCACCTTGTATTGAGCAATCATAACGTTGTTGTATCGCTTTACAAGGACATGGATTCACCGAAATTAGTTCAATGGAAATACTACAGCAAGAGCATGGATGTTAAGACTAGAACGTTGCCAGTGCTAGATTTAGAATTCCTGAAACATAAGGTAATTATTACCAACTTTTATGTTGTAAAAATTCTAATTTTACTTCATATTTTATAGAAACCCTCCTCCCAGAAAATGAACGCATCTAGTACTAATGATATTAATGAAAGAACAGATCTTCCAAATCTCCTAAAGAAACCAAAATAGTCCTCACATAATGTGCGCAGCTTACACTTCCAGGCCGCTCGGGGTATTTGGCATTTGCCACTCTTCCTCCAGCCTTTGTCAGATAGCAAAAATTGTTCAAATATTCAATACGTTTACATATGTATATAGTGTAGTACGATAATACATTTATCAAGTAAATATAATAAACACCTAAATGGCATGATATTTTAAATAAATATGAAATATAATTAATGATTTTGTTATTAAATTCTCATTTGGGATTTTGGTAGAACTAACCGAAAATAGCGGGTATAGTTTCTGGGCTTTTGTGGGTCACAGTACTGAAAGTGCACGTTTAGTTTTGGTTCGCAGTTTTGGGTCTTTCATCCGTGATTGTACCAATACCATTCCCCAATTTGTGCAAGAGGTATATAAACATTGCTAAATGATGAATGTAATGTGCAAGAAAGGGATGAACGATCACACGTCGAGCCAAAACCGGGGTGTCCAAATTTTTTTTCGCGTAGAACTTCTTTCTGCACTGGCGGCCTTCGGCCGCGCTTTAACAAAATAACCCTGGTCGAGCCAAAACTGGGGCGTCCAAAGTTTTTTTTCGCTTAGAACTCCTCTCTGCACTGGGGGCCTTCGGCCGCGCTTCAAAAAAATTACCCTGGTCGAGCCAAAACCAGGTGTGTTCGAAGTTTTTTCGCGTAGAACTCCTTTCTGGTCAAGCCAATACAAGTGTGAGCAAAATAAAAGGCTGTCCTCGATATGATTTTTAAAAATTTATTTTGTTTAATAAAAGAAGAGGAATTTTGGCAAAAAAGAGGAATTTTCGCAAAAAGAGGAATTTATGGATGAATTTATATATGGTATCTACAATGTGGCAACGCTCGTTTTCCGCATAATTGTAAACACATAAATTTGAGAGTGAAAAGTGATTTTTGAAACATATAATTCTGACTTTAAAATTATATAATAAAGGTAAAATGTACATTTAATGCAACGCCTACAGTTTTATTTATTATATTTGAGGTGAAAAAAATGCGTAAAATGTGTTAAAGTGTATTAAATTGTGTGAAATAGCTAGTTGAAAATTTTGATTTTTTTATCTTTAAAGCGGAATATCTCGAAAACTAGGCGTCTGCGGTACCTATTACCCTATATATTTTTGAATCGGGAGGACGTCCTCTTTCCAACGGTGTAATCAGATCGCGGCACCATAGTAATCGGAATTGTGCCGGAATTAGAAATAAAGATTAGTGTATAGCCATTAAAATGTGACTTTTATTTGACAATCCAGTGATCGAACTCAGGGTAGAGTTTTAGAGTAAACAACAGATTTTGGAAATCCGTTACAGTATATTTGGGAAAACTTTAGTATACCGTCCCACGATTTCGGGGTTAAAATGAATATGGACGTATAGAGGAGGATCTCCAGATTACGAATATATATAATTATTGCCGCCGCAAACCTATAGTTTCTGAGATATTTGCAATTGAAGATTTAAAATTAACAATTTTCAACACGTTATTTCTCACTGTATAGGGAATTTTTCTCATATATTTTGCTCTTTAAATATATTTACGTTTCACTAATTTGTTTTTGCATATTTATTTTTAACAAATTATATCAAAATTTGCTGTAAATAAACATTTAACTTTTTGCACAATTATGTTTATTTGTACAATAACAAAAGGGTTGCAAGATGACAGAACATAAGTGTTGCCACATGCAATCGAATAAAAATAATCAAAATTAATAAAATCCCCAAAATGAAGAAAACAAATACCCTATAAATAGTTATTAAGTAAACACCACCAACACCGGGGATTATCAAAGGGGTGGAATGACAAGTTCTTCCGCGTAGACCTACTTTCTGCGCTTCAAAAAAATAACCCAGGTCGAGCCAACACCGGGGATTATCAAAGAGGTGGAATAACAAGTTCTTCCGCGTAGAACTACTTTCTGCAGAGGCGGCCTTCGGCCGCGCATCAAAAAAATAACCCTGGTCGAGCCAACACCGGGGATTATCAAAGTGGTGGAATAACAAGTTCTTCCGCGTAGAACTTCTTTGCTTATTATATTTGGGATACAATCTTTCTTTTTCATTATTGTGATTCTTATAATTCGTTTACAAAATATGTGATATGGTAACACTTATTTTGTGTCAGAATGCAACCCTTTTTTATTATACTGTAACGAAAATGGCACCAGAACAAACTTGAATTGACAATCGAAATCGATAACTTGCCAGATCTATCTAGACATCGATATTCGTAGTTGCCAGAATGTTCGAGTGACGATAACATGCTAGCAATCGACTATATAAGGGCTGCCGGGCTGGCAGCAAGACACAGTTCTAATAAGAGAGTTGTCGAGTGAGGACAATTCTAAGGAGAGAGTTGTCGAGCAAAGTGTAAACAAGTTATAAGTTAGACTGGTAAAGTAGAGTATTGAGTACTAAAGTGTTAAGTTATAAGGAATTAGAAATAAAGATTAGTGTATAGCCATTAAAGTGTGACTTTTATTTGACAATCCAGTGATCGAACTCAGGGTAGAGTTTTAGAGTAAACGGCAGATTTTGGAAATCCGTTACAATTGGTGTCAGAAGTGGGATTGACAAATAAAATTCCATAGGAGATAATGATTAAGTTCAACGATTTAAAGATACCACAACTCAAAAAGGAGTTGGAACAACGAGGCCTAGCAACGAATGGGTTGAAAGCTGAGTTACAAGCTCGTTTGCGAGAGGCGATGGAAGAAGAAAACATCAACGTGGACGAATTTGTTTTTGAATCGCTGTTAGAGGAATCAACAACGAAAATTGAGGAAAAGGAAGAGATTCCATGTTCATCAGGGGTACTGGACATGAACAAACTTTTGTCTGTAATATCGTCACAGTTCCAGGCGCAGTCATTAGAGATGAAAGCCCAGCAGTTGTCATTGTTTGAAGACCATGACACACGCTTAACAACAAAGTTGTCCCAACAAATAAAGGACCAAATAACAGAGCTATCAACGCAGATATCAGCTCAAATATCGGTACAGTTAAAAGAGCGGAAGTTGGAAGCGAATGGGGTATCTTCAGAGTTAGGAAAGTAGAAGGAAGAATCAATGGACGAGACTTCAAATAAAGCGGATGTGTCAATACAGCTGGAAACGCAAGACGAGTTGTTTACACAGACCGAAGCGAATGATGTGTGTATGTCAAGGACTTTGGAAGCGCATGGGCAGATTTTGTCAGCACAGTCGGAAGCGAATAGGGTATCCTCACAGTTGGAAAAAGAGGAGGCGGATGAGCCAATGGATGTGACTTCAAAAGGAGTAGAAGTGTTAACACAGCTGGAAGCGCACGAGGAAGCGAATGAGGCGCGATTGTCAAGACCTTTGGAAGCGCATGGAGAGATTTGGTTACCACAATTGGAGGTGAATGGGGTGTCCTCACAGCTGAAAGAGGAGGAGTCGATGGAGGTGACCTTACAAAGAGAAGAGGTGTCAACACAGCTGGAAGTGCATGGAGAGGGTATACCATCGCAGGTTTCAGCACAGGTGTCGACACAGTTGAAGGAACAGGAGGTGCATAAATCGACGCAGGTGATCCCAGAGAAGACAGACGTGTCATGGACAAAAGATTGTGATATGAAGGAACAAGAATCTCAAGATGAAGCTCCAGTTGTGAAACATCCAAAGAATGAAGAAATGTCTGCAGAACCTCTATTCTCAAAGGCACAGTGGAACAGTTTCAAGTTGGTCGCTGGTTGCTTATATCGAGTGTGGAAAGGCAAAGGAGGATACTGCTCCCGATCTCTCGTGGTTGTTCGAAATGAAAGATCGCCTAAAGTTTGCTACGAGATGCGCAAAGGTCCAAGTGAAGAGCACATAAGAATCACGGAAACCTTGGGAAAGTTGAGGAATCAGTTTTGTTGGGTTGGTTGTCGTCAATCAATGAGAGATTGCATTGCAAATGAGATGTCGAGTTCCAAGAGACATGGTCAGATGAAGCAGTACAGTTTGGGAACGCCATTGCAGCAATTTGCCATGGTTGTAGCTGGTCAATTACCTACCAGCAAATCAGGAAACAGGAGTGGTTTGATGGCTAGGACGGAGAAATACCCAATTCTAAGCCAAGAGACTGACGGGATGGTGGACGTAGAAATCAAAAGTTGGGAGATGTGCCAGAAGCAAAGTGTCCGAAAAATATTTGAAGCTGCATCACATCCACGATCCGTTATCATGGTGGAAAGATTCATCCGAAATTTGGAAGAGCATTTTAGAAAGCTGGTGGACAGGTATCGTCATAGATACAGAGGATCTCCATATATCCATGTTCCTGGAATCAACGGCGTAGACCACTGCGAGTATAATTTTTGGTTACGGAATGATTTAAAATTTAGGATTAATGCCAATGGAAAAAGGAATGTTAAGGAGGACGACAGTGTCCTAGAAGACGAATTAGGGGAAGAAATGCTAAGCGTTTGGTTCTGGAAGTATGTCTAATCGGGACGATCAGACTTAAGTGGAGGGCAGTGTAACGAAAATGGCACCAGAACAAACTTGAATTGACAATCGAAATCGATAACTTGCCAGATCTATCTAGACATCGATATTCGTAGTTGCCAGAATGTTCGAGTGACGATAACATGCTAGCAATCGACTATATAAGGGCTGCCGGGCTGGCAGCAAGACACAGTTCTAATAAGAGAGTTGTCGAGTGAGGACAATTCTAAGGAGAGAGTTGTCGAGCAAAGTGTAAACAAGTTATAAGTTAGAGTTGTAAAGTAGAGTATTGAGTACTAAAGTGTTAAGTTATAAGGAATTAGAAATAAAGATTAGTGTATAGCCATTAAAGTGTGACTTTTATTTGACAATCCAGTGATCGAACTCAGGGTAGAGTTTTAGAGTAAACGGCAGATTTTGGAAATCCGTTACAATACAAATAAAGAAAATTGTGCAAAAACTTAAATGTTTATATACAGCAAATTTTGATACAATTTGTTAAAAATAAATATGCAAAAACAAATTAGTGAAATTAGTCCCCTAAATCGTGGGACGGTATACTTAAGCCGACCCGAATATTTATATATATTCCTGCTCTGGAGAGCCTCCTCTTTCACCCGATACCCCATTTATACCGATCGGAGTTGTCAAACCCCGACCGCCAAAGTAATCGGAATCGTGCCGAATCTAGTACTAGTGAAATTAATGAAAGAACAGATCTTATAAAAACTCTTAAAGAAACCAAAAGAGTGCTCACATAATGTGCGCAGCTTACACTTCCAGCCCGCACGGGGTATTTGACATTTGCCACTCTTCCTCCAGCCTCTGTCCGATAGCAAAAATTGTTCAACTATTCAATTCTTTATACATATGTATATAGTGTAGTACGATAATATATGTATGTTTAAAGTAAATATAATAATAAACACCTAAATGGCATGATATTTTCAATAAATATATATTATATTACAATTAATGATTTTGTTATTAAATTCTCATTTGGGATTTTGATAGAACTAACCGAAAATAGCGGGTATAGTTTTTGGGCTTTTGTTGGTCGCAGTACTGAAAGTGCACGTGGAGTTTTGGTTCGCAGTTTTGGGTCTTTCATCCGTAATAGTACCAAGAACAGTACTGAAAGTGCACATGTAGTTTTGGTTCGCAGTTTTGGGTCTTTCATCCGTGATTGTACCAAGATCAGTCACAGAATTGTGCAAAATGATGTATGTAATGTGCAAGAAAGGGATGAACGATCACACGTACGCAATAGTTTCGGGTACTTTTGTCAATTCGCCTTTAAGAATCGCATAGAAACTTTCATTGAAAGTTCTAGTACCGCTCCCTGGCTTTTCACCGAAGAATTCGCCGGTACCTGCTTGCAAGGTAGTTGGTTCTAGTGTCAATTTCGTTACAATATCCAATTATCGGAAATCGATTTTGTAATTTAATCGAGTGGGTTTCCAAAAAATTTTCTGTTGTGAGCTACACATATGTTTAGTTATCGTAAACAATATTTGCATTGGGGTTTGTGGAATTACTGTACTAGAAAGATTTATCCGTTTATATTTTATTTTATATTTCTTTCATACAAAACAAACTAGGAGCTACAAAACCTAAAGGAGTATTTTGAGTATTTACCATGCCTAAAGTTGTTTCACGTAGTATTGTATGTTCCGATTCTAAAGATCAAGAAGAATACAGTGAAGAAAAACCATTAAATATATACTACTGTCTTTGTGGGAAGCTGACCTTAATACTTGGTGAATATAATTAATTGAGGAGTTATATTATTTTCTATATTCGAACTTATATATCAGATTGTACCATTGATATCTTACCACTGCGGCCTGCGGACGGAGCTCGTGTTATTGATGGTAAAAATCATGCTCATAAGCTGGCTTTTGAGGAAGGGAAGTCTCTTTACATTAAACGTGAAAAGGGATATGAACGGCAATATCATCTGAATGTAAGTCATTTATTGCAGTTTGTGTAAAACTGTATGTAGAAAACTACATTGTAATGAATTCGGAAAGTGAGTGAAAAAAAATTTAATATTTTAGTTTAATTTAAATTAAAGTAATACATGATGTATTTTATAATACGAAACATTGATTAAGATATTTGTGTCCACGGTTCAAACTCTTTCGAATTAAACATTACAAATGAATGTTCAGTCTTCCTTTTTATTAAATTAGCGTTTTTAAAATGCATTTTTAAGTGTAAACATTGCAGTCTGCCTTTGTACTATCGCCACGATCCGGCTTCTGATGTTACATTTATTATTCGAGGCTCATTAGTGCGTAAGAAGATGGAAAATTCCCTAGAATCAGAAGAAGTAATGACAGCCGATTCATGCATTGAGGGTGTTGGATTTGGTACTAGCGAAAAAATTATGGTAACCCGACATACAAAGCACATGGGTAAATTCAGTTCTGTTACTGTGTCAACCATTGACGAAGAGGAGGATGAAATCGAAGCTGTATGTAATTATTATTATTATTTTAATATGCACACTAATGTATTTTATTACAGCGTGAAATAGCTGATAGTTACGCAAATAATGCAAAAATTATAGAGAAACAACTGCAGCGAAAAGGTGGAAAATTGGCGGATTTGGCTATACGTAATAAGACGGAGGAAGCACCCGTTGCAAAGAAAGCGAGAGGAACATTGCTTGATATGTAAATTATTTATGCCTTAAATGATAAGTCTTATTTTAACGTTATGAAATAGATTGTAAAATTTAAAATTTTAACCATAATTGCAAAATTATGTGCGTATTACTTTCCGTTCTAAGTAAGGTGATTAGCTGGTACATTAGCGACACCATTGATCAGCGCGTATCAATCATAAGTTTGTTTTAACGTAAAAATTATAAAAGATACATATTTTGTTGAAAGTTTAATAGATATTGACTTTGATAATTAGAATACTCAAAACGTTCTTATAGGCCCATAAATATAGTATGGATTTACATAAGACTCTAATGAGATCCACATCAAGATTTCGTTATGAACAAACGCTATACTTTTTGCTTCCCCTAAAAATATCTATTTTTACTAAACCTTTTAACCAGATATTTTTAATAATTTAAAAATATGTATATGTATATAACAGGTATTTGTACCATGTCTACCTAATAGTCATATGCGTCAGTTATCCGTTACAAAGTATTATCTAATATTATATAAAATTGTCGCTCGCAATGTTGTATGAAATTTTTAGTGTATATCGGGTTGAACGTAACTTATTTTTCATACCCCGAAATGTTAAGGGGGATTCACCCAAAATTTAGGCAGTTTTAAATTTAGTTGAGATCCCCCAACAACAACGGCCGTTACTTTAAAATAATATTAAATAATATTAATTATAAGGAAAATGATATTAAGCTGACGAATTCCATATAAAGTTCATCTTTTTTATACTCTCGCAACAAAGTTGCTAAAGAGAGTATTATAGTTTTGATCACCTAACGGTTGTTTGTAACACCCAAAACTAAACGAGTTAGAAATAGGGTTATATCGTCCCCTCAATATATAGCGTATCATTTTTTTTGGGTTTTGAGAAAATCGAGTTTAAAGTTTTTGTCAAATCAGATGTCTATTAAAACCTCAATATCGCGGTAAATAAAAATTCTTCATAGTGGATTCGCGTCGATGAGTACATTATACCGTTTCTTGTCTTTAAATTTACCAAGTTTTTTTTATTCTACGCATCCTTTAAGACCATAATTATGTTATTCAAAGCGCAGGTCCTCCATATAGGCCATTTTATTTTTTAAGGAATTCGTATGATGTATCTGATACACTATTTTATTTTGTCAATAATTTTACGGTATTTTTATTAAAATATTTGATCTCAAAAATATCAATTTGTAACATTATAAAAGTAATTATTTCATAGTTTTGTTAATTCAGTGGCATTATTCATTACTTTCCAATTTGGGTTATTCAAAGTGTATTCAACAAAGTGAACTAAGTATTTGACATACCCGTTTTTGACAATAAAATAGTAAACAATTCATGTATTTGTTTAAATTAACCCGTCTTTTTTATCTTGAACAATATAATATATATTGATAAAATTGTTTGCAATTTGTCAGTTGGAGCACATAACATTAGTAAATTGCTTCCATGAGTTGTTTTGCATAAGCATAAAGTATTCGGCATTTTCTTTTATTCATTTAAAAAATATTTTTTTTGGTTTAAAATTTTTTTACTTTTGAATTTCAAAATTTTAATTTTGGAATAAATGTAAAGGTTAAATCAATGGCAACAAACATGTCAAATTTGGGTAAAAAAAATGAAATGTCATATACATAGTTCACTTTGTTGAATACACTTTGGGGTATTTGCCAGTAAAAGAAAAGTTGAACATCTCTTTTGTTTTTCACGTTCCTCCAATATCAATTACTTTCAAGTCTCCATCCCATTCCCCCTTGTATAATAATTGTTGTCGTTGAATTTTGTTCACTTGGAGTAATTTAACATTAAGCCAATTTACCGAGCCATTTTTTATATTTTTCTTAAGGCTATGGCCTAAACTCGACAACATGGCTTTGAGATCAATCATATCACTCTATTGAAGCCTCTCTACATCATATGGGTTTTTCCGTCTTGCCAGTCTCATTATAGTTGGCCATTCTTCCGGCGAATAAACGCATATACTTCTCTTCGCATGTTCTATTGCAGAGTGCATCGAATCTGCCTCCATTTGTGTGTGTCCGATTTGGAGGTACTTAATTGTTATCGAATTAAGCTTCGAGGTATTGTTGATATAAATCAATAGTGTAGCAATGAACCTGTTTCTGTTTGGTCCCCCGCAGCAGTCTGAGTAGAGAATAACATCGGTTACCGATTCGTCTAACGAGTTCATCATTTTCCATATTGTGGTCCCAATTTCGTCCTATCCTCGTTGACCCTGATTTTCATCCCATAGAAAACAGTAACCTCGACTGGCAATGTCGTAAAATGCGTTATTATACGTGGCGAACTTTCGACTGTAATACATCGTGCTTACGTTGCTACAAGGAGTCGTTAACACTGACTGGAGGTCAAAAGTAAACACTTTTAAACTACTGTTACTTTTAGCTGATTCCTTGTCAGTTTGGTTGTTAAGATGTGTTCATCATAGGATTTCTGAAATGAGTCTTTGTCCTCAGCGTTTTTGTACCTCTCCCATGTTAAGCAGGTGTCCTTTTTTGGACGGTGGAAAGAATAATTATAATTCATGCAAAATATCCGGCGATAAAAGTTTTCTTTAATGATAGCGTCCGGGTGGAGTTCTTTGAATAAATCGTACATTTTTGATATTGTTAAGTCGGAGGCAAAATAAAGTCGTTGACTTTTTTGCTCGAGTGTAATGGCTTTCGACGGCTGGAAATGACTTGATGTGCTGTTTGATAAGCGCAACTGGCTCTTCGTCTAATTTTCTCTGGTGGCCATGTTGACCCCTCTTATCAGTAAATTCATTTTGGCACATCTTCTTCGCTAACACAGATATTGCGCCGTCTGACAAGTTCAAAGTGTTTAAAAAAAACTTCTTGCATACCTGTTTGGCTTTGAGAGTATAATTAAATGTGTTCGCCTGCCGTGATCCAATTGTCAACGTCCTTTTGCACTTCTCAATTTTCACGCAATTGGACAGGAACAGTCGCTGCCTCGAATAGTCGCCTAAATTCCAATATTCTGCATTGACCTCTGTGCGCTCTTCTTCTGAGAAGTTTTCTGTGCAATTATGGCGGCACTTACAGTCAATGGGTTTCGGAACACGTTCTTCAACTCTTTTGCCACTCTTAGTGATATACGGGTTCCCTTTGTTGCGATGATACTTCCTTTTATTCTGCACCTATTTATGACTTTCAATCTATTGATCGGAAACATTTCAGAGTTAGACGTGGCTAGACCCAAACAATATTTCTCAAAAGCTGTTTGCTGTACTCACCTTTCTCTTCCGCGTAAGTATATTTCTACCATTTTCATTCTTGTTATTGATATAAGTATCACCATAGTCTGCGATTTCTTCTAAAACTACATCTGCTGTCTTTATCATCCGAATCGGGGACATACTCGTCCGACGATCCTGCAGAGATGTCTGTACCATTCTCATCATCTGTTTGAGGTATCTCTATGTCCGACAATCCCACAGCGAAATCAAACTCATCAGTCTTTGGAGCAATTTCCACAACGACTGGTGGTTTCGTGTCACAGCCTGTTGATATTTACCTTACTTACTTCACTTACATTATATAAAAGACGATAATCACTCAGATGTTTAAAATCCATATTTTTAATGAACAAACTTTCTCTGCGAAATGAATTTGCAAGCTGAAATTTCAAATGACTACAATATTTCCTTGGCATTCATGTAGTCAAAACAACGTAAAAATCTTGTAAATTTCTGACAAAACTTTCGAATTTTAATTGAAAATAAAACAGCTTATGTGGAGTATAGAAATGGTCGGAATAAAACTATGTACATACATATATATATACCTATGGTTGTAAATACATACTTTCATGAAAAATATGTTTATAATAATACATTTCGTATAATACTAAAATAAACAACATATTTCATAACTTAAACTTGCATATGCATATGTACATATATCTATATACATAAGCATTTACGTGTGTACATATGTAGATACATATGTATGTCCTCAAAAATTCGAATAGTATCATTATCACTTATCAGTGTGGTCAGTGGTCATGTCACATGTGCACGCACTGCTCTGTATACATATATCTACATACATACATACATATGTTTGCATGTCACTGAACAAACACACAAACTTACATTTGCATATGCGTGCACGTAAGTTTGTCAACCACCACAAAAAATCAAAAGCATTGTTCTACAAAAACAACAAGCGCCTCAAACGCATAAGCAGCATCACAAGTCAATATGGCAGCCAATCGACGTAGCCAAATATTGTAGTAAACACAACAAAAACATTTTCATTCATGAACGCAGGCGCACATTCACTTGGCAAAGTTGCTTCATTCATAAAAGCAGCGCCATACACATCTCCCCGCGCATGCCTTGCCAACAAACGCCTTTTCGCGACGATGACAAAAATCATAAATTGAAGATTTTTGTAATGTTCCTTCGAGAAGGAAAAGTTGCAACGCCGCAAAAACCTAGGGAGAAAAGTGGCAACATAGCCCTTGAGTCGATTTAAAATATTTTTCAGCAAAAATTCTGTGACTGGCAAAAATTTATGTCGATATGTTTGCATGCTCATATATATTCATACATATTTACGGCATGCCGATGTTCTACCAACAACGCAATGTAGCGTCGCACAGGCGGCCATCAATTTTTCGACACATCGAGCTTTACAGGGCCGTTTCAAGTGATCCCGCCGTAATAATATTTGCGCTTAATATGTATTGACAAATATTGAAGTATTAATTGGTTATCTATAAATTTAAATGCATTTTAATATCTAACAACACATTAAGTCATGTTTAGATAATTACCATTGATCTTTGTAAGAAACAAGGTATAAAACTTAAAGACATTACATGTTGGGCATCTGGGCCTTTTTGCCTGCGTACGCTCCACAATCATTACAACGTTTTGAATTGAAAACAAAAAATCATAGGCTTCGGCTATTGGTTGACCGTGGCAACAAAGATTTTACATGAAGCCATGAGTGCACATTTTTATATACATATATTGAATGTTGACAAATTGACATATGTACACAATTAGAATGATTCTTTGATATTTGTTTACATGCACACATAATTACAAATGCGCGGACGTTTATGATTTTGAGATATTATAGAAATTATTCATGACCAAAGTAATTAAATATATACATACATAGATATTATATATATTATTTTACATATGTATATAACATTTTTAGTTTAATTTATATTTCAAAGGTTTTTATGGGATAAATAATGAGGTAGACATTTATTACATATGTGCGCATGTCCTTTAATATCAAATATAAACAAAATATCTATAAATTACATACATATATACGTGTATACAAGTCGTTTGCGCATTGTATATAAGCGAATCTGTAAACGTACATTTATTAACATTGAAATTAACACAATTTTTCTCATTTAAACTTGAAAACGCTCAAATCTGTTATTTTTGAGCCCTCTAATGTTAAACTGTGGTGAAACACGCTTATAGCTACATGTGGTGAAACACGCTTATAGAAACGAGTACCCCTTCGAAAAGCGGACCAGTGTGACAATCGGCACACCATGAACCTTCTCTATATTTAACGTTCTCTGCAGCTGTTTGCGTGTTATTTTTAAGTGGCTCAGTGCTTCTCAAACTGCTCACTATTATATCATATTTTAATTTTTATTATTATTTACTATTTTGTTTTTTCCTTCAATTTAATTTTTTTTTATAATGACTTGCAATTTTCCGAATTGTACTATTAAAGGTGATTCTGATCGTTTTGTTTCTTGTTGGCTTTGTGACGGGCTTGCCCATCTTAAATGTGCTGGATTGACAGGTAGAATCTTAGATTCTATTCTCGATGGAAAGGGTCATCGCTGGTCGTGCTTAAAGTGTAGACCGACAGATATTGAATTATTTAAAGTTTTTAAACAGGCGCGCAATAATTTTAAAGAAATCGGTCGAGAACTTCAAAACCTTAAAGAAAAATTTAAGCATTATGAAGTGTTGTTTCAATCATTTAAATGCCTAAATGATCAAGATGATAATGCTAAGCCTTCATCAAAACGTAAACGTCCGTCTAATGAAGAACCTGCCACTTTGTCCGTAAGAAGTATATCACCGGTGAAATTATACCTTATTAATCTCTCATCTCCTTGCCTTCCTCTTCAAATGTGCTTAATCCTCCGAAAACAATTAACGCTAACCTTAAGCGGAAAACTATTCAGGATCCGCCTCCTATTAACTCTGAGTTTGTGGCAAAAAATTTGGTAGTAATACCTCAACGAAAATCAATTTTCGTTTCGAGATTCGCTTCGGATACCACAATCGAAGATATAAAGTTTTACATCTCGTCGAAATTAAAAAATAACGATATTGATATTGATGTCAGAAAATTTAACTTTAAATACGAAAGAAACATATCTTCTTTCAAGATTGGCGTTTTAATAATAAATAACTTCAGTTTAGAGCAAGTTTTTAGCTTTGTTGATTTAGGAGTTAATATGGACCCTAAACTAAATTTTAATTCTCATGTAAATTCAATTGTCTTAAAAGCGAAAGGTGCTCTTAGCTTTGTTAAACGTTGGTCTAAAGAATTTAGTGATCCGTATATTACTAAAATTCTTTTTACAACATTGGTAAGGCCTATATTGGAGTATGGTTCTGTGGTATGGAATCCTAGCTATCAATCCCATTCTGATAAGCTTGAGTCCGTTCAAAAACAATTTTTACTTTTTGCTTTAGGCCACTTACATTGGGATTCAAGATTGAATCTTCCCCCGTATACTAGTCGTTTAAAACTTATAAATCTTCCCACACTCACTAGTCGCAGAGAAATGCTATGTATAATTTTCCTAGTAAAACTTTTGAATGGTTTAGTTTGTAGTTCATTCCTTTTGTCTGATATTAAGTTTAATGTCCCATTGCGTTCATCCAGGCAGTTTAGACCATTATTTCTAAAATCTTCTAGAACAAATTTTGAGTTAAATGAACCATTCTGCCGAATATGTCATGATTTTAATTCGCATTCCAGCACATTTGATCCATCTGACTCAATATTTAGCATCAAAAAAACTATTTTGTCTTCTCTTAATAAGTAATATTCAGAAATTTTTAACTTTTTGTTTTTATAAATTTTTAATTCTCAGCTGTTGAAATGTTTGTTTCTGTAGCTGAGCAGTTTGAGAACCGGACGCTTAAAAACCTCTTGCCTTTCTAGACTCGGCAAATTCCGCTCGTATGCGGACTGCGCCCCACGCGTCGGTTGGGCGGGAGGAGGGTAATCGTTTGGGTTAATAATAATAATAAAAAGTGGAAACGCAATTCTATTCTTTAGATATCTACAAGTAAAATAAAAAAAACATCACTTTTAAATGAAGCAAAACAAAGAAATTAGGATAGAAACACGCTACATAGGGGAAATCAGCCGCTCATTGCTGCCACCGCCTCCGACCACTTGAAAAGGTCCTTTTTGCAAATACTTACAATGCGAAGATCAAGAAATTTATTCGTTTTTTGTTGTTTTTCGCGAGTGAAACTACTGGATTTTTGTTGCACCCACGCCCCAACGGAAGAGAAGAACGATGTGATCAAATAAGCTTTCTATGAGCGCCTAGAATGCACCTATGAGCGCTGCCCCCGCCACGATGTCAAAATCGTGCTTGGCGATTTTACCGCTAGGGTGTTTGAAGAAGGTGTCTTCGGCGCAACAGTCGGAAAAGTCAGCCTCCATGACGGAACATCGCTAAACGGCCTGAGGCTGATCGACTTCGCTGGGGCCCGAAATATGGTTGTCTGTAGTACCAGATTTCAGCACAAGAAAATTAATCAAGCAGCATGGCTGTCCCCTGATCGAAACACGCGCAATCAAATCGATCACGTTATGATAGACGGAAGACATATCTCCTGTGTTTTAGACGTGCTTGCGCTCCGAGGACCAAATATTGACTCCGACTAGTAGCAGCTAAGATACGCACTCGCCTCTGTGCAGCAAAGAACGCCCGTCAACACACACAAGGAAGATTCGACGTCTAAAAGCTACAATTACAACCCACAGCCGAACGATTTTCTACTCGATTTGCACTACTGCTTTCTGAGAGCACTCATCAGCATCTCGATACAAGGGAACTGTGGAACGGCATCTCAAACAGACTGCCAAACTCGCAACGTTGCGATCGACCACAACACGGTTCGGGGTGGGATAGATATCGAGAGCTGAAGGGGGAAGCGAGACGCATATGCAGACGTAAAAAGAAAGAGGTCGAAATGCGTGAGTATGAAAAGCTTGAAAAGCTGGCCGACATGGGTAACGCTCGAAAATTTTATGAAAAGATGAGGCGATTTACAGAAGGTTTCAAGACGGAGCATGATCATGTAGGGACCGAGGAGGTAATTTGGTAACGAATGTCCAGAGCATACTGGGATTATGGAGGGAACACTTCTCCGACCTGCTGAATGGCAGTGAAAGTACATACAGGAGATGGCGAACCCGATTCCCCAGTCGATGACGATGGAATAGATGTTCCATTACCCGACCTGAAGAAATTCGAATAGCAATTACCCGCTTGGAGAACAACAAAGCGGCGGGGGCCGATGGCTTACCGGCCGAGCAATTTAAATACGGCGGTGAATAACTGATGAAGTGCATGTATCAGCTTCTTTGTAGAATATGGTCAGAAGAAAGCATGCCTGACGATTGGAATCTCAGTATTCTCTGCCCAATCCATAAAAAGGGAGACCCCACAATCTGCGCCAATTATCGTGTTATAAGCCTTTTCAACATTGCATACAAGGTCCTGTCGAACGTATTGTGTGAAAGACTAAGACTGGTGGACAACGAATTGATTGGACCTTATCAGTGTAGCTTTAGACCTTGAAAATCCACTATGGACCAGATATTCACCATGCGCCAAATCTTGAAAAGACCCTAGAGAGAGGAATCGACACTCACCACCTTTTCATCGATTTTAAAGCTGCCTTCGACAGCACGAAAAGGAGCTGCCTCTATGCCGCGATGTCTGAATTTGGTATCCCTTCAAAACTAATACGGCTATGTAACTGACGTTGAGCAACACCAAAAGCTCCGTCAGGATCGTGAACGACCTCTCCGAGCCGTTCGATACCAAAAGAGGTTTCAGACAGGGTGACTCACTATCGTGTGACTTCTTCAATCTATTATTGGAAAAAATAATACGAACTGCAAAGCTAAATAGAGAAGGTACAATCTTCTATAAGAGTGTACAGCTGCTGGCGTATGCCGATGATATTGATCGGAAGCAACAACCGCGCCGTTTGTTCTGCTTTTTCCAGACTTGATAAGGAAGCGAAGCGTATGGGTCTGGTGGTGAATGAGGACAAGGCGAAATATCTCCTGTCATCAAACAAACAGTCAGCGTACTTGCGCTTTGGCTCACACGTCACTGTTGACAGTCATAACTTTGAAGTTGTAGATAACCAGCATTAACAACACCAACAATATCAGCCTTGAAATCCAACTTAGAATCACTCTTGCCAACAGGTGCTACTTTGGACTGAGTAGGCAATTGAAAAGTAAAGTCCTCTCTCGACGAACCAAAATCAATATCTATAAGTCGCTCATTATTCCCGTCCTGATGTATGGCGCTGAAGCGTGGACGATGACAACATCCGATAAGACGACTCTTGGGGTTTTCGAGAGACAGGTTTTGGGCAAGATTTATGGTCATCTAGACATTGAAAACGGCGAATACCGCAGACGATGGAACGATTAGTTGTACGAGTTATACGACGACACTGACATAGTTCAGCGAATAAAAAGACAGCGACTACGCTGGCTAGATCATGTTATACGGATGGATGAAAACACTACAGCTCTGAAAGTGTTCGATGCAGTACCCGCTGGAGGAAGCCGCGGACGAGGACGACCACCACCCCGATGGAAGGATCAAGTGAAAAGTGACCTGGCTTCACTTGGTGTTTCCAGTTGGCGCCAAAAAGCTGGTGGATTCGGCTATAATCGCTTAAAGCGGTTCCTACGCCAAATATATATATATATATATAACTACTGCATTTTCACATTAAAGCATGCGAATGCCGATCAATAAGTTAAAAGGCCAAACTTTGTCTGTTTGCGTCTTGGATGTACGTAAACCATGATTTTCTCACGGTAGACAATGTTTTTCGGTTAACATAGTAAATGTATATAACCCGAACTTGAGTTGAATTTTAAATAAATGTGCTTGACTGTCGCTTTTGGTTATTTGTTAAGTATGGTAATAGTTTTCCATAAGAATTGTTAATAGTTTGCCCTGTTTATATACAAGATTACGGGTCTGCTTTCCAAAATATAACACTGTCCAACAAATGAAGACTTTTTGAATGGAACAGAATAGCGACCCCATAATTTTGAAAGGGTATGTTGAGTAGATCATTTTTGTAGAGCAAACTTATGGTCCAGCACGTCTGAGTTTTTTTTTACAGTGGGTCAAAGTTTTCATTTTTTGGTCGAAGGGAGCATTATACTATATGAAAAACATGTTGTAAGTTAATGTCTGAGAGAATTCTTATGGTCAGAGTTGTATTGTGGAATTGTATGAGGATTATTTTTGTGGAAGATCTTAACCCTCTAATTGGTTTCTTTATGGGTCAATTTGACTCTTTTTTCGAGAAAATCAAAAAATATCCTTTAAAAAAGGACATTTAAGGATTAAAATATTCTACGAAAATGTTTGGCGGAAAATTTCAGTGGGGGTCACCAAAGACACCATTGTTGTAAATAAAGCTCTTTAAGATTAATTGGCAAAATTACACGCCAACATATACAAAGTAGGTGAAAACGTCGTCAAGTTCGGCCGGGCCAAACACTGAGTTCTCGCGTCTAGTCAGCTGTGACTTACAAATCGGGTGTGATAAAATTAAGCATAATTGACTTACTAAGCAGTACATATGGGGTGTGATTTTTACTAAAATTAATATGAAAAAAGAACAATTAAAGCTTAAATAAGCATGGCGGATTCTGTTTGCAAATTAAGAGATTGGTTTTGTTTTATTTGTGGACATTTTACGCACCTTCAAAGCAGAAGAAAGATATTCCCTACAATTGAAGAACCATGTTTTTTTTCTTTGGAATACGATTTTTATGTGAAGCTTGGATACCCAAAACTGTATGTACTACTTGCGAAAGTGGTCTTTTGACCTGGTACAAAGGCGGTACTAAGGCGCTGCCATTTTCTGCGCCTATTATATGGATTGAACCTGAAAATCATAAAATCAGATACATGCTATTTCTGCGTAAATTACAAATTTGGTAGAAGCCAAAGGCACTACGCGATAATGACATACGAAGCTTTCAAACGCATTCAAACATTTCATTTCATTTAATGTAAACTACCTTTTCTAGGAATGCTCGTTGGACCCGATATAAGATTATTACAAGATGAAGAATTTTATGGTCATCTGTCGGATTTGGAAAAGACAGCATTTGACTTTATGGAGCTGGTTATATCAGAATTCCCTGGAAACTCAAAAGTACAAAACTATGCAGAAAATATTGAAAGCATGCTAATCGGTTTTAACAATATTGGCGTCAAGATGTCACTAAAGCTGCATTTTCTGCACTCTCATCTCAATTTTTTAAAGAAAACCTTGGAGCGGTTTCAGATGAACACGGTGAAAGGTTTCATCAAGATATAAAAGTATTGGAAGAAAGATTCAAAGGGAAATCCCAAACTGTAATGCTTGGTGAATACGTATGGGGCTTGTACAGAAACCTTGACACATCGGAACATTCACGTCAAGCTAAATACAGGAAAGCATATTAAGTTTAATCTTTAATCCTTTGTCCTACTACTGCTGAAACAAAAAAATAAATATGTACATACTATAATAAACCACTATTAAAAAAAATTATAACTTTTTTATCAATCGTAAAGAGCTTTATTTACAACAATGGTGTCTTTGGTGACCCCCACTGAAATTTTCCGCCAAACATTTTCGTAGAATATTTTAATACTTAAATGTCCTTTTTTAAATTTTTGATTTTCTCGAAAAAAGAGTCAAATTGACCCATAAAGAAACCAATTAGAGGGTTAAGATCTTCCACAAAAATAATCCTCATACAATTCCATAATACAACTCTGACTCTGAATAAGAATTCTCTCAGACATTAACTTACAACATTTTTTTCATATAGTATAGTGCTCCCTTCGACCAAAAAATGAAAACTTTGACCCACTGTAAAAAAAAAACTCAGACGTGGTGGACCATAAGTTTGTTCTACAAAAATGATCTACTCAACATACCCTTTCAGAATTATAGGGTCGCTATTCTGTTCCAAAAATGCTGTTGGACAGTGTAATTAACCTTTTAACCTAATACGTTTACTGAAGGAATTTGATATATCGATAAAGTTCAAAAAAAAGTATTTAAATTATATATAATTTGATACAGAAAGTGGTTCATGATACCAATATACATATATTTTATAATAAATTCTTTTATTCTTAAAATGCCAACCTTTATTAACACATTTCAAATACAGTGTTAGAATATACATACATACATATATATGTTTAATCTGACGTCACGAATGTGCACAAGTAAAACAGAGTTCAATAATGTTGCTGCAATCCCCATAATCATATATATTTATTTTTTTGAAATTTCTGTTACACTTTAAGCAAAATTGTGGGGGGTACAAAGATTTATTCCTAACCTTTACATCAATTTTGAGTTGAAAAGTTTATATTTGTTTTGAGCCCACTGGCAATTTAAGAAAATGCAATATTTTCGAACGGCAGTTACTGATGCGCTGTTCATTTATTCTTATTGGATAAATATTGACACTCTAATGAGTCCATTCGAAATTCCAAGCAGGTCTTTATATTTTTTTGTTGGGCAAAATTTATTTATTTCTTTGCAAAAGGTTATGGATACATATTGACAAACGACGATTGAGTTTTAGAAAAGTAAGAATAATAATCATTATTGAAAATGAGAAAATGAGACTTTTATATATGCAATGGAATGAATATAATTTAAATTAAATTTAAAAAACATTGTAAGCAAAAAAAATTCAGTTATGTGTAAATATTACTTGTTGCCATCACATAGTAGAATGATGGTGTGCACAATTTACTTGTTTCATTTTAGTTTAATAATGATTTAGCAAAGATGGTTTATAATATGTACGCGCAATGTATGTGTCAAGCTTTCATATTCTTTCACTATTTTATTAATATTTCGCTGTAACAGTTTGATTGGCTGATCTAAGCATTTATAATATAGTAGTGTGATTATATTGTATATCAAGCGCAATTTTGATTCATCTTCTCCTTACATCAGGGCATCATATCTTTACTTCCATTTCATTACCGTGCATAACGGAATCTCTTTTTTTCAGTAATTATATAATCTAAACGCGTTTACTGATCCTCGTCACCAAGTTCGTGTTTAATTTTTGAAAAATCAAAGTCTTCACCAGTACCTCTTTTAAATATATCCAAAACATCCAAACATGTAGTCTCGAAGTGTGTAGTAGCGTCATAAGATTCCGAAATAAAAATCTGAGAATCAATGCCATTGTCAATGGGCTCCAAATAATCAGAAACCGTGATAAACTTTTGTGCAATGGGTTCCAACAAATCCAATCCAGGCTTTATTTCATTTTCTGGTTGGTCAGATTCTACAGTAGTCGACACCATACCTACAAACCAACCTTTAGCTGCGACCTGATGAGTATAGCTTACAACAGATACGTATATGTCCGATTTTCGTCCAACTTGCTTTTGTGGAATGATTATCTGAGTGGATAGTGCGTCCTTGGTGTTCGCAACTGGGTGATCCAAAATACAAATGCAACGAATTACTTTGCCCTTCTTGCGCACCTATAAAAAAAATATATTGTTAGATTATAGTCCGGGAAGCAAAGGTTATTAAATAAGACATATATTTTATTAATCTAATAACTAAATTAAATTATAATGAGCGAAAAGCAAAAAAGCAGTTTTCAAATACCATTTAAAAAATAATTCTTTACTATGAAAATAAATTTAGTTAAGATGTTAAATTCTATTATATTATCTTACCCTATCAGGCACATAGCTGGGATCGCAATAGACCTGCTTGCATTTCGCAACTTCATCTCCGGAGCGCACACCCACCACTTTACCTCCTTCGCCCAGTACGATTTCATCAATTGGTTTATCTAACATATAAGTTCCACCATAAATGGCAGATAAACGTGCAAACCCTTGTGGCAATTCACCAAGCCCATACATAGGGTACAAATATGGCGATTTTCCATACCGTGCCAAAGAGTCTGAATAAAGCTTTATACGACGAATTGTATTCGCTGCTGGCTCATTCAAATATTCGTCATCTCGGAAAAGAGCTAACGCATGACCAGTGAAATCTTGTGTATTCTTATCCAAGCCAAACTTGTCGTAAAGAGCCTGCATATTTGACTTAGATGGGTCGAAGTCTTTCCAGGTTTTTGGATCGTCTTCTTTAAAGTCCTGCACGTAAACCAAGAAATTGCGGAAACGACGTTTTTCAAACATTCCTGAAATAAAAAATTATTAGTTGTAAATTATATGTCAATCATATTACCGGCATTGTTTCACTTTGTATTATAAAATAGTATACTGATGAATTATTTATGTGTATTAATCAAACATAAACAACAACAACATAAGATATACATAATATATATAAACATATATTAGTAAATAATTGATTATAGTTTCCTATTGAAATAGAGGATAAGCAAATGTTATACCTACAATGTTTTGAGAAGTTCATATGCAAATATTTTTTTTTATATGTACATCAAATTCTTTCTTTCTTTTTCAATTGTATAATCTATGGGTTGTTTTACATTTTCAAATTGTCTTTTGTATTGCTTTGTTAGGTCTATATATTTTCATTTATCTTCAATATGTACATACATCGTTTTTGCAAACTTTGGCTTCGCCTACCGATCCTACTATTAATCTTCCCCCTTTCCTCCCAAACAAAACGAAATCGTTCTGTAAATGGTCGACGACGATACGTGTCACGGCGATTTGCCAGCGAGAAGCAGTAACGAATGCAAAAAAAAGCATGATAGAAAGTATACGATGACGGTATCAAAAGAGATTACTGTCAATGATTTGGATTTTCCGTTTATGATTTTAATTTAGGAATTACTATTATAGCATTACTCACCCATTAAATCAGATGCTAAAGCTTCTTTCTGGTCAACAGGGACTTTAGCAATTTTTCCTCCCTTGTATACATAACTTCCTTCAATGGATTTGAACTCAAGATAGCGGGTCACGCCCGTATGGATCAGTAATTTTACCAGTTGCCCATTGGCCATAAGGAACTTGGGTATGAGATCAACATTCCAATCACGACCGCGCCCATATTTTTCACCAGCAGCTTCAACGTTATAACGTTGGAATAGTTCCTCCAAAGGGGTTATTGATGCAGACTCGCCGCCATAATACTTATTCCGGTCGATATGCAAAACTTTTTTGCCAGACACAGAGAGCATTCCACTTAGAATGCACTCCTTTAGACCGGTACCAAGCACAATTGCGTCGTACTCTTCATTCATGTTAAAAATATAATACTTTTTTTTAGTCAAAAAATTAGTATTTTAAATAAATAGATTTTTTCTTTATATATGACGAACGAAAAACCGAAGACCACTTTTCGTCACCAACACGGTCGAATGTTCAATAAAATTTTCTACTCGTCCACGAAAATTTGCAAATTTAGTGCAAGAGGAAAAGAGATGCCGTTATATGCAGACAATGAATGGCTTTCTCTTTATTTCTTCGACCAGAGTTAACAAACTATCTGCGGAACTAAATGTTAAGTATAGCAGAAATACACATTTTCAATATATTTAATAAATAAATTGATTCGGAAAAAATAAAACAATTAAAAATTTAAATACATAACTATTATATATATTACTGATTTCTTTTTTCGAAGTTGGATGATTAAAAAAAAATTGTATATGTATACAACAATATGGAGGTGCTAAAATAAAAATGAATTATATTTTCTCTGCAAACACAGTATTAGTGGTGAATATCTGCCTATATGTGATGAAAAACAGCGAAACATATGATAAATTTGTATGTAGGAGAAGTAAATACTCGTTCTCATCTATTTATCTATCGTTCTTTGAGTGATTGGGAAGTGTATAAGTGTGATTTTTGTATTAAAAGAAGAATAAACGACAATTAAATTATCTTTAAAAAAGAGTGTATAGGTGTAAAATTATCAAAAATTAATGGTAGAATGTAAAGTGAAAGGCTTACTAAAAGTATTAAAAATCGTGAATATTTTTTCAGAACTTGTGTGCTTTCGATTTAGTAAATGTGTAACTCGTTCCTTTTTATCTACATATGTATGTAAAAGATTGTGTCGTATACACATATTAATTTTTGTGTTATTGAAAAAATGCAGAGGAATGCAATTTAGGACACGCCAACTTAGCTTATTTATTTAAAAAGCTGCGAGCGATCGTAAGCTAAAAAAGTTGAATTTGATTTTAAATCTATTATGAATAGCGAGTGTCTAAAGTAATTAACCAACAACAAACCACTACTAATTAGAAAAGTGTAAAGAGAATCTAAAGTTAAACAAAAAAATATTAATTTGTTAAAATATTAAAGTGTGTTCTATGTGCAGTTTGTTTCAAAGGAATAATTGAGAGGTAAATTGGATTATTGAAATCCCTCTTTATAAACATTGACAACTTAGTGATTTTTGCAGCCTGATTAATTGCAAAATTTCGATTTTGCTTGCGTCGACAACACGAATCTGAAAGAACCGCAGCTGCTTTGTGTACGTAAGCATAACATAAAAATAATTTCTGTTTTTCTGATGCTCTTGAAGAGTTACTGTTTAAACTATTCTATATTATATGCCTACCAATACTAAAATTAATAGAATTATAATAATTTCATGTTAAGTTAGAAATTATGTTATTACAAATTAACTGCTCAGTTTGTAACTTTAGTATTCGAAAATCGTATACTGTGAAATCCCCCAATAGAATTAGAATAATTTTACTATAAGTTAAAAATTATGTTATTACAAAGTAATTGCTCAGTTTTTAACGTTAACGATAGTATTCGAAAATAGTATACTGTGAAATCCCCCAATACGGTCAGTCCCGTAACCGGACCCGTCCTATATACGGACGAATTGTATTTGCAAACATTTTGTTTAAAATATCTTAGATAAACAAGTATTTATAAAACGTGCAAAAAATAGTGTAAATATTTCAGTTCCCGTTATATTTTAATTCTTAAGAACATATTGTATATGGGCATTTCCGATATGTCGAACGTGACAATCGCACACATTTCAACTAAAAAAATTATGAACTAACATGTTTTTTTAATTTTGACAGTAGGATTTTTTAATAGCTCTATATTAGCTCTACATTTAGTGTTAGTGTTGATTTTGGAACGATTTTCAAGATAATTGCAAAAAAACAAGACATTCGCAAGGGAAAAAAATGGAAGTCGATTTTGGGGACAACGATTTAAACGCCGATTTCAGCGAATTGTGAGGCAATATTATATATATTTGATTATAGATCGTTGTGCATTCTCCCAATAATTATTTATGGTTTTTTTTTATTGAATGTTTATGGCATTCGCGCGGGACATTTTATTTTCATCGTAATTATTTAACAACGAGTCCAGTAAAATCGTTTAAAAAAGTAGCAAATGTATTTATTTTTAAACAACATCTAACGAAAAACACAACAAAAAATAGTGTTATGAATATAAAGCACCTTTTACTTCTTGACCATCGCAACAAAATAAATGCAACTGAGATATGATACGGAATGATTTTCAAACTGATCAGTTGACATTAATTTTAACCTCAGTTGTACTATTTTGTGCGCATTAATAAAATGAAAATGCATCGGGTATACACATTTTTTGGATTTCGTTATATGCCAGACTTTCCTTTTGATAACTGCTCCGACTCCATCGACGGCTCCTCGCAAAAAATGTCCATTTTAATGAAGAGTATTTTAATTATTTTATAAAATCAACCAGGCTTGATAATATAAATTTATTTTTAAACTGAGAGAACTAAAGGATTTCTTAATTTTAGTTAAGAGATTTTTATTTCCGAAGGTTTTACAAAGAGCAAAAGTTAATGCATACTATTTCCTATCGAAATAAGAAAAGTAGTCGTTATTTAAAATAGGAGTTGTTACGACTCTAAATTATGCAAGGAGAGACTTACAGTATTTCGTACAAATATAGTCGGAGAAAAGGAATTTATTTTGGTCATAGGAAGAGTATCGTAAAATATTTAAACATATTTTATTTCCCACGAATTCGCGGTTAAAGTTGGTATGGTCGGATAGAGGAGATTTTCCCTGTTCAGACTAAATATATATGTACGTAAAAATATACTTGTAGCGGTAAGCGTTTTCGAAAGTTTTTTTCACATTTTTATACATACGTATGTAAAAACTTTTTTGTATGCAATAATGTTCAAATTGACTCTAAATTTTATTTAGAAAACGTTTGTATTTAATTAGCTCAGTCCGTAAATCTAATGTTAAAGCCAATTGGAATAATTTTGAAGCCACAACCATCAAAAACTGCTGTCATAAAGCTGGTATATTAGAAACCTTACAAATTGTTGAAGATTGTGATGCCACTGGCCTTCTATCGAAATTTACAACAAAATATTCCCTCTATTAAATAACTTTTTTAAATTGATTTTTTGCTGAGACATGTATTGTTATACATGTTGAAAAGAGTTTGCATAGATAAGTTAAGCTATTAAAGAAATTGCTCATCCAATATCCTGTAGTCAGGGATGAAGCAGAACCGCTTCTCAGGTGTTGCAAGAGGTCATTCCTACAGTACGTCGACTACATCGAACAATACGCCGATTGGTCTCCCGTTAGATATCATCGATGACAACTAAACTTGCGAATTAAATAGTATTGGGAATAAAATACAAATTTTGTCTTTGAGAATAGTCACTTTTAGCTGTTTTGTTGATCAGAGCAATAATAATAATAAGTGAATTACATTATTGTATTTCTAATATTAAGGTCAAGGTATGGTGTAACCGAACATTTTATACTCTCCCAATTTATTGATGTAATTTTACTAAGATAACACAATTTGATCCATATATACAGTTGATCTCCTTTTTACACGGTTTTTTTTTTGCACGGTTTTTTTTTACACGGTGTTTTTGAACACTTCCCAGTTACCATTTTTACACGGTTTTATTTTTTTTACACGGATTTTTTATTTTAATTGTATACTTTTTTGCATTAGGTTTAAACTAAAAAATACAAATTATAGATTCGAAAGCTAGTGAAAAGTTTGCAACAATTTCAATACGTAAACAAATAAATGAAGCTATATGAAGAAGTAAGAAAAAAGAATCGCTGTGTCTTCTTAATGACGGAACTTTGAAAATTATTATTTTTTTACCAATCCCAGAATAGTTGTTGTTTGTTCCTAACAGTAATATGTACAAATATATAATACCAGAAAAGTCTATAACAACAACAACAACAGTGTAAATTCTCTGTACGAATAGGTAGATTTTCATGTAAAATTAGATCTTTTTTACACGTTTTCTATTTTTTGCACGATTTTTTTCTTAAATTGGTCCCAATAGTGAGTTTTATATAAAAATTTGATTTTTTTTGCACGGTTTTTTTACACGAGTAATTTACTGTCCCAGTTAACCGTGCAAAAAGGAGATCAACTGTATTACACATAAAGTCTAATAGAATTACGAAACCCATCACATATAGTATATGAGGGCTGAGGTAATTATTAAAGCGATTTCACAAATTTTCACCACCAAAGTACACTTTATCTAAGATTACATGCTCATTCAATTTTGCTAATATATCCCACATATTAAGCGATATATGCGTTATAAAGATCACCGTATTTTTGAAAAATCTATAATTAGGTAATAAGAACGAAAATTTCCCGCTTATTTATCGGTACGATATAAATGACTAAAAATATAATAATATATCTTCTACTAAATGACTGCTAATCCTTCTTGCTGTTAATACATCAAATAATATTCTCTCCACTAGTAATTTATTTTGTTCCTTTTTTATCTTTTATGTTATTTCTGATATTGTAGTACACCATCCCCTTATACTATAAGAATAACATTCACTATTGAAAGAATTATTTAAGTTATTAATTTAATTTCCAAGACTAGAACAACATTTGTTTGAAAGTGACAAAGCAATGAAGAAAGTTTCAACTTTTTTTTTGGACAAAAGTGCTATTTTAGCAAATATTTCAGCCTTACCGCATTGGTTCTAATTAGGCAGTAAGAAGTTCTATAGCTACGGAGAGTCGCAGAAGAATCATGCGACAAGCGCAGGGATGACCGGTATCTAACATTATGTTTAGAAATCCTTTTGAGTATTTTCACGAAATACAGGTACAAGTGCGGTATGCAATCCCCTAATGAAGCCGTTATCATCGTCTTGAGGCATTTTATTATTGTCTTGCATTTGAATGCAAGTGATCTAAAAGCTTGAAATTAGGGTCGTTTTCGGTTTCAAACTACCTCGCTCTAGGTGTGGAGACTCTGAATTTTTTGACAAATCAAATATAATCAGTGATATTAATCACTTCACTAATAATTTCTTCTATGCCCAAATCTGCAACGGGTGTATGGGCGGTACAAAACTTACGAGGAATTGATTTGTCAAAAAATTCAGAGTCTCCACACCTAGGGCCATCCGAGCATTCACCTTACCTTATTTAAAGTTGCGCGAATGTACTTTCGCTGAAGTCAGACAACGTCAATCTAATAGATGGTTTGCAGATATCTCAGGGCTATGAGAAATTCATCCTAGTAATATCGGGTTCGTAAATTGCTGGCTTTCAAAGGCAGCGCCGCAAACAAAATTGAATATTTTGTCTCATACATCAACTGTGGCTGCATATACCTAATTTCAATGTCTAAATTTGAAATGTTAAAGCGTTCTTCATTGTTCAGGAACGAATGTGCCAACAAAAGTCATATTATTCATAGATTTTAAAAATATCTGTTATCAATAACTCCATAAGCCATTTAAATACGGCTTAAAGCTACCCAATTTGTACAGTAAAATATTTTCCTAATAGTGTTATATTATTAAATAATTTGTAATCTATTTAGTTTCAATGTTAGTTTTAATAAAATTTAATTATTTTATTTTCTATTTCAGAAATCTTTGATAAAGGATTTTAATTCTCTATATTATGTAATGGGTTTAAAAGAATAATTAAAAATTGTAAATGCTTAGTTGGATTACTGTTGCCAACGAGTAGCTGTAGTTTCTGATCACAGTTTCGCACATACCCATGGTGTCTTGTAACAATGCCTTCAGGGAATACCGAAGAGTTGCGGCGAAAGTTTACTGTTGTACAGCAACAGCGCTCAACCCCGCCAACATTGCCGGTGCCAAATATCGCTTTAACGCCCCACAGAATTACATCATACGATCCTCTAGATGCTACCATCACAACATCAATGATGATCCATGGAACGCAAACAATTCCGTTGCAAGAACCCGAACGTACTTATGTCTTTCCCGGAACTGTAAATATTGGCGGTGGGCTTGGGGGAGGCGTTATCGGTAGTATGGCGACAGGAATACCTGGCGTGGCTGTGGTATCTGCACCCTCCCATAGTCTCAGCGTTGGTACGGCTAGTCGCGGCCATATACGATCAGTGAGCCATGGTGGTGGTACCATTTTAGGACCGAGTGGTAGGCCAATAAAATCAGCTATGAAAGGTCATCAACGAGCTTTTTCGCAAGGTCAAATTACTGATTCACCGGGTACGACTGGTGCCTCACGTGGTCATAGTCGCGTAGGTTCGAAAACTGATTTTATTCTGCCACCTGGTCACAAGGAGGAAACAGAAAATCGGGAATTTGGACCATCTGTTACATCGTCAGCAGGTGGACGTGGCCATTCACGACAAGCATCACGCTCCGAATCAATATACACACTTCGGCGTTCCGAAACGCCGCCATGGTGGAAACGTATCTTAGTATGTCATAGTGAGAAATTTGATGAGCGAAGTTATCGAATAGTTATACCAAATCATACAGTTCCACCAAAAACCCCAAAACGCGATCATCCTAATGGCGATTTCGTCGGAAATAAGATCCGCACCACAAAGTACACCCTGCTTTCGTTCATACCGAAAAATCTACTCGAGCAATTCCATCGTGTGGCGAATTTATATTTTATTTTTATCGTACTACTAAATTGGTTTCCAGCTATAAATGCCTTCGGTAAAGAAGTTGCCATGATTCCAGTTTTGTTTGTGCTTGGTGTTACAGCGGTTAAAGATTTGTTTGAAGATAGACGTCGTCGTTCTTCCGACAAACGAATAAACAATACGACATGTCGAGTTTATGACGGGTAAGTTAATATTATGACATTATTTTAAGGGAAAAGTTATTTTTACACAATGTTTAATATTAAATTAAACTAATTGAAGTTTGATAAATTTTACTGTATTTCGTCATTGGTTTTTAATTATTATTTTATTTTTATTTGTGGGATTTAATACTTTCGGTTATTTCAAATGCAGATGTTTTGGAAATGTAATAGTTAACTAAGACCTTTTTTTGTTACTTCTTGTAATGTAGATGTTTTGGAAATGTAATAGTTAACAGTTAATAGTAAAAAAGGTCTTAGAATATCCACAAATCTATATTTATTATCAATATTGTCAATATTGTCAATTTATTTATAAACAGCTTTTATTATTTTGTTAAAATTCTTTTAGGTTTTCTAGTATCTACCTAAGTTAGTCGGAATTCATAATAAAATAATTTGAATGAAGTATCAAGTAAATATCGAAAGTAGTTTGTGACATCGCTTCTGGGTCGTGGGCTGTTTGATTGTTTCACTTTCTTATTATTTGCTTGAGTTCGCCAGTTAGTTTTAATATCTGTTAGCACTCGTTTAGTAGTTTGCAATCACATATTCTCATCTAACCGGTTTTGAGTGATACAATGTGTATAACTGAGCTCTTGAATATGTACATATGTGCATACCAATCTACATACTTATATATTCCTAATAGTGCCTTCAAAAATCAACGCGTTTTTCACCAATGCCATGTTTTCATTACAAATTTCAATTACTCAAGTTCGTTTCTTTCAAGTTCACATGTTTCAGCTCTAACGTTTTCTGTCTATATATTGAATGCAGCAAAACTTTGCGTTTAATATTTTATTTTTACTCTGTGAACAACTTTGTTATTTGTAAGATGTTAACCATTAAATATAGATCACATATACAGAGACGTCGGGGCCGGCACTTTATTTGAAGTGTTTTGTACAATTCAATTTGCTATATGCAAATTGAAATTTGCTGTGGAAGAAACAAAAGACAATTGCTATTCGAATGCGTCTTGATACTTATCCACAAAAAGGAGGAGATCAGACCAAATGAAATGCTTTGCGCGCGATTTATGCCGCAATTTTTTACTGTATTCACTCACAATGCTAAGAAATTGTAAAATATAAAGAATAAAAAAAAAATTGCTCGAAAAATAGTTCACTTTGTTATTACTATAGATTGAGATTATATCAAGTAATAAAGCCATATTTTCGTAAAAAATTGTTTTTCGTTGTTAGGCCAAAGCCTTTTCTTCAGCCCTTGTAGTACGTATCAGATCACATACAGTTCTACAAAATTGAGTTAAACTTTTGTTATAAAAGGATATTGTTATGTGCTTGGTCACACAAAAGTTGTTGCAAAATCTTGCAATTTGTCGGTCCGAATTAAAAATGGGAGGAGCTAACATTTTTTTAGGACAGATAAATATTAGTCTTAACTCAAATATGAAGTGATAAAAATTTCAAAGTCCTTTGTATCTTGGTTCATTAGTTACAGGATGTTGCTTATAGGCTCAAATTAAATTATTATAAATAAACTAAACACTTTTCTCATGAATTTTTTTAAAATAACTCTCTTATCTTTTCTTATTTATATAGTTCACTTTGTTTTAAAATAAAACGATTATTTTTAACTTTTTTCGCGAAACCTATTTTGACAATTCCACTCAGCGGAGAACGACTACTGAATGAATACGTGCACAGCTTATAACAAATAAATATAGTTTAAAAACACGCTTTTAAACCACATCAAACTAAAAAATTAAAAATAATTCTTAATATATGCTGACAAAAATAATTAAGGAAACATATTTGTATTTTAGGTTAAAAATCGTGAGTTGCCTATATGAGAAAAATATAATACAAAGCACCCACACTTTTTAACCAAAAATGGTAAATATTTGAAATGGATTCATTTTAAGTTATAGTGTTCGTTTCCATTGCCTGATCAACGCGTCATATATGATGAAGATTCAAATTCAATTTGGAGCTGGAAAAATTTGCATCAACTGGTATCTTTTTAGTGGTACTTGTTGCAGGGATCTAGTCTTGCATATTTTCTATTGCAGTTAAAAATATAAATACGTGAACAAACATATTGTATTTCAATCAAAACATAAAATAGAAGTTATGAATTATTTTTCATGAGTCTGGAGGAAAGTTTGAATGTCGCATTAATTCGACGGCTAATTAGAGATTGTTCTAATCCTTTGGATTTTCCACTTGTGAAGTACGCTAAGAATTAAAATGTTGTTATTTGTTATTTTTACTATATTTTGTATATTTTCAAATAGATTTGAAAGATCTTTCGGTATATAAAAAAAAAGCATTTTCATACTAGTTGGCCGCATTTTAATTTCCAATCAACTGCTGTCCCTCCAATTATAAAGATTTGCGCAGCGCTACTATTATTTGCTGAAAGTAGCTATCAGAAATGCCAGGGGAATAAATTCTGAATTTCACAACCTAAATATGTACAATTTCAGTGATTTTTACAGAAGTGGCCGCATTGATGAAACAGAAAATATGCCCAAAACATATAAAATTTAACATAAGTGTATAAGAGCAAAATACTACTAAAATTATAAATAATAAGCAATCAAACAGAATTTCCTGGTGTAATCCGATTTAAGAATGGAACACATGTGCACATTTCAGCACCTGTAACATCTGGATAATAATATCTATAGCTACAGAAGTAAATCAAATCTTACAAATAGTATTAATAAAATATTAGCTTCTGCCATTCTTTTCCAGTACTTCCAGTACTCTGTGGTGACCTGAATCTATTTATTTCGGCTTCAAAGCCATTCCACTGTACCTCCTGATGGAAGGCTTCGCATTTATTTTAAATTATTTTAAATAGTATAAAGTAAGGTAGTTAATCAGAGGGGCGACATAATTGTATTGAGTGCATTCATTATACGATTGAATTCCAGGAAAATTGTAAAAGTTATAAAAATCACATACACATATGTATGTACATACAGTTATGTGAAAAATAATAAGGACAGTGCCCTAGTCTAGATGAAGTCAATGTCCATCTAAAAATGTGATGGAATCAAAGACAATTAATGAGGCAAATTGATTGGCAACATATTCTAATAAAATGTTTCTTTTGTTTTACGAAGATTTAGCAAAGTTTTGTATTTATTTTAATTTTTTTATAATTAGCCGTTTTTGACATGTAAAAAATTATATGGACACCTCTAGTTTTACTAAAAAAAATTACAATATTAAATAAAAAAATGAAACTGGGCTTCCTTCAATTGCGTCAATATTAGTTTTAAATTAGTTTAATATGTCTTTTGAATATCTATGGTTGTTTAAACTGGATCCATATCGATAGGTTTTGGCAGATTAAAACCGGAAATGCGTTCCAGAATTCTGAAAAATTGCCAAAGCTCATCATATTCATTGAGAACTTTTTTCTCATTGTATTTCACTGTATTCCATAAAATTTTCTGTGGAATTTTAAACTTAATTTTTCGGCTTTCTTATGCGTAGAATACCTCGGTCAGAACTAAATAACCTTACAATTGTTTTGTCAGATTAGGAAATGTCTAAGCAAACATTAGTGTTTGTTACACGTTCTTTTTTGGCAACATAGGCAAATATCTTGTGCTTAGGGGCTTGAGATCTTAATTTGTAAACACCCTGCGAACAGATGATGGGTCAACATCACTATTATAATTATATTGATTAATTGTTTTGAAGAAATAAATTAATTATTATTATCACAGATAAATATATTTTTTTGACAGACAATGATATTTTGGGCTTTCTATCGCGTGTTTCAATCTTTGGGAATGGCTTATTAACTATTGTTTTGAAATCGTAAATTAAATTTGATACTTTTCTGTACAAATTTCAATGTTTGACAATTTTTTTAAAATGTTCTCGAGTTTTCGGATAACCCGTCTGACCCTTTCCCATATTTATTCAATAAAGAAAAGAATCAGGTTCTAATTGATTGATATTGAAATTTCAAGTATTATTCTTACATTATCTTTGAAAATAAACACGTTTTAATAAAAATACTTTCGTTATTATATTGAAACGACAGACTGTCCTTATTAAAACGCACACCCGTACTTCAAATACGAAGTAATGAGTATTCCATTATTAAGGGGTTATATACATATGTTGAGGTGCGAGAAAATGAGAAAATTTTGATTTTCTGTAGAGGTATATAGCCATATTTTTATTGAATACTTTAATACGTATTGCGTAGTACAATGTCTAATCTGTAAACTAATTATCAAAGTTATGACATTTTAAGCAAAATGAAGTTTTTTTTCAAAGAGGCTTGCCGTGACTACGATTCCAGCCCATCAGCTCAACTGAAAGCATAAAACCAAAAAAATTTCGTTAGTATGAGGACTTGTGGTGCCCTTGAACGATTTATTGAAATGGGGAAAAAAAAATTCCTGTAAACGGGGACGATTTTCTTTTGCTTACCGCTTTTCTATAATATTCTGACCTTATAAGGAATATGCAATAATTATTGGATCCGGGATGGTCAAAATGAATATGGATAAAGTTTTTATTTGCCATTTTACACATCGAATAGAATTTAAAATTTTGGTTTGCTTACATTTTTATCTGACAAAATCGCAATTGCCAACTACTTTTTTTTTGGAAAAAACATAATTATTGTGAATTAAAAAAAGCGATGAATTGGCAAAGTCTCAAGCTATGATATCTTATGACAAGCCAACAGAATTATGTTGGTCTTCTATACAATATAAGCAAATAGCTTAATTTGCTGGTTAAATGCCTATTATTTCATGATTTACACAAAATGCCAAAAAATGTTTACATGTTTGCTAAGACCGCTTTCTATTGCATCTATTTTAGTTTTGTGTAGACCAAGTTTGAAGTATTCTCTGGGTCGTTGTCCAGTTAGGAGATTACCATCGAGGGTAAATTATATTTAACCAACTGTTTTAATAGGTGGTGCTTTTACGAGTCGAGATCTACGCAAATCAGCAGCAACCAAGCAATGAGTGGCACTTTGCATAGTGGAAAATTCCTACCTTTCATACGATCGCACCATTCCCAGGTTTTTGCATTCTTTTATTTTGGTCAGCAACCACAATGTATAACTGTGGAAAATTAAGCGATCGAAGTTGGATCTTAGAATTTCAAAAAATACTGGCAAATTTTAAAATCGTAGCTAAGCATTGCTGCAGACTGAGTAGTCGTCTTAAATTTGAACTTAACGGTCTCCTGGTAAGCCTTTCATTACGTGTTTCCGTTGAATTCAATAATTATATTTTTTCAATTCAAAATAAATTTGAACGAAATATCTCAAATCAGTCAGCCTTGAACCTCTTTGACTTTTAAAACCAATAACTTCGAAGGCAATTATTTCGATTCGAAAATCGAAGTACACACATTTTTTACTTATCAATCCAATCTCCAAGAGAAACTAAGTTTGATCCAATACCTAGCCGAGTATGGTTATGATAGTGATTCATAATTCAGTCCCTTAACTTCTTTCTTATAATTACCAAAGTACAAGTTTCAAAAAAATGCAACATTACAAATAAAAAAAAGAAATGACAACAATGCTCTTACTGTCGCAATATATAAAAAGCATATCAAAGAATAAATGGTTATCATAAGCGAAACCCCGAAGCTTACATTGTAATTGCAATTATTTTGTCCGATATTCTAAGTACCGTCACGTATGGTCATTTCTCTTAATTTGTGAATCAATATAAACTATTGCCCCGAATTTGGAATTTCTACTGATTTCACCTTGCGTGCGATGTGTTAATTGTGTAGCAAATCATAAATGTAAGCAGTTGCGCGCCACAACGCTTTTATACTCCCATATGACGCGTGTAGGATAAATGAAGGAATTTAAGTTAGGAAAATATAGCAACATGTGTAATCGATCAACGTGCATTTTGTCCTCTTGGGAGGCAATATAGTTTCCATTGTAACCGTGAAGTTAGTAACACACGTACATATGTATGCGCGCATATAGTAAAGTTCTTGAATATGTACAGGTATACTATTATATATAATTACATATCCTTAAACATAACCAAAATGTTTATAGATTTATGTGTATATTATGAGTGAGAATGTTGCCTACAAATTCCATTATTTTATATATTCAAAGAAAGATTTCGTTGCACAAAGGTGTTGGAAGTCAAATCAAATAGCAATAAATGTGAAAAAAGGGCACCTTGTAATCTAGCCACAAATTGATTTTATGTACTAATATATATGTACATATGCATGCATTTGAATGTATACACGTCTATTGATATGTTTTTAAACAGGTGCAATTTAATCATCAGCTGCCAATTGACAAGGAGTCGCTGGTTTGCTTTGGTCAAAGTCAACAATATATATTTTGAATTAATCGTTTCAATGGACACTGAAAATTATTAATGGCGTCAGTGTTTACTTGGCAATTGTTACGACCTTGTGATTTTAGTAAATAGAGTATACCATGATTGATTAGGGAATAAATGATTTGTATTGGAACTCTGAGGCGTTTAATAGGTTTTCCTACTCTTTCAGGTTAAGGTCATCGATTATAAGATGGCTATAGGAAAAAAAAGAAGAATGCTAACATTTGTCATAGCAATAGTATGTGTGATTTCTATAATGTCACATTATACTCAGAATAGCTTGTAAAACATTTGCAGTCACATTAAAAAATTATATAAAATAACATAAAATTAAGAATAAGAATCCATAATTCTACTTAGTGAAGTCTTCTTGTGTAAAATTGGCGCGGCGTTCAAATTGGCTCGGCAGAAACTTTAAATGCACTTTTCTATCGAAATTGTCTTTTTCAAAACGATAATCAGGAAATAGCAAGTTCTACGGGACCGATTTACATGAAATTTTTGGAGAGTCTTCTATAAAAATTAGTAAAAAAAAAGTTTTTTTTTTAAGAAGATGTCATTTTGAACAATTTATATTTAAACTTTTCCGTAGTTACTCGAGAATAATAAGCTGTTGTTTTTCTTCCAAGATTGCTAAGATTGTTGTTAGACCACCTACTTTATGAGTTGGTCATTTTTTTAAATTAATATTACAAGAGTTAATAAATAAGTTGTAAAATAAATTGATAATAAAACAAGTTAGGAAGGTCTAAGTTAGGGTGTAACCGAATATTTTATATTCTCGCAATTTATTTATGTAGTTTAATTATATGAACATACAATTGGGGCGTATATTCGCCATAAAGTCCACTAGAATAACAAAAATCATTATACATCATCATATACACATATGCACATTATATTCAAGACTATACGCTCATTTAGTTTTGATAAGATATATCACATACTAAGCGTTAAATATGGTATAAAGTTCTCCGGACGTTTGAAAATCCGTATATGAGGTATTTGGGGAAAGTATTGATTTCAGCACGGAGGCATACTATTATAAGATTCACGGAATCTTATCAGCAAGCATTGGCAGTGTCATGTCCTCTTACTCTCACTAAGTGAAGAATTAGGCCCCAATGGTGGTCCCCCGAGCTTAAGAAATCTCAGAAGGAGTGTAGGAAGCAATTCAATGTAGCAAAACTATCCCAATCAGAGCAGGAATGGGACCGCTACTACAGCCTTCTGAGGTCATACAAAAAGGATATCAGGAAATCTAAACGAAATTCGTGGAAATCCTTCTGTGAAGAGATCGAGACAACGGCAGAAGCATCTCGGTTAAGAAAAGTAATAGTAAAATCTGCACATAACATTGGGTACCTTCAGAAGCCGGACCAGAACTGGACGGCTAAATTGCTGATGGATACTCACCCTATACAAACCCTAAAATTGCTGATGGATACTCACTTCCCGGGCAGCTCAGAGAGTTTCACCGCGGAGTATACACTAGATACTGAAATTCAGCCAGATCCTAATATTGCCGACTTAATATCAGAAGACAAGATAAGATGGGCAGTTAATAGTTTCAAGCCTTTTAAATCACCGGCACCTGACGGCATATTCCCGGCTCAACTACAAAAATCGCTAAGCTAAAGCGGGCAAAAGCTCTCACAGCAGTCCAAAGGACTTTAGACCAATCAGTATTTCCTCATTTCTACTGAAAACGTTGGAAAGACTAATTGAAATTAACATAAGAAGCAGACTACCTCCAGAAAGCAGTTTCGCAACACGCGTACTCCAAAGGAAAATCCACGGAAACAGCTTTAAACTCTGTGGTAACAGAGATTGAAAGGGCTCTGGAAGTAAAGGAATGCGCTCTCATAACTTTCTTGGATATAGAAGGAGCTTTTAACAACATCCAGCCTAATGCCATTATCAGCGCGCTTAAAGATCTGCATATGTCGGAATCACGCACGAAGCTTATAGAACAGATGCTCCTATGCAGGTTCATAACTTCAACGCTGGGGGTTTCAACGATGTGCACCTCAAGGAGGCGTGCTATCCCCCCTTCTATGGATCTTAACAATGAACAGTATGTTGTTACATCTAGAGAAAGGGGGAGTACATGTTGTGGCCTACGCTGATGATGTGGAGGTTTCAATTAGAGGAAAATTCCCAAGTATCCTGTGGATTAAGCCTAAACGCGAGTAAAACTGAGACAGTGCTGTTTACTAGGAAACATAAGATTCCAGAGTTCACACCACCTTCAATAAATGACACATCACTAACAATAAGTGGGAAAGCAAGCTATCTGGGACTAATTTTAGTCAGGAAGCTATCATGGAAACCAAACTTAGAAGCCAGGACAAGAAGAGCGGCTTTGGCATTATACACCTGTAAAAGGATGGTCGGACCAAAATGGGGACTAACACCCCGCGTATCGCATTGGCTCTACACAGCTGTGGTAAGGCCAATTATGCCATACGGTATATTGGTCTGGTGGCCAATAATCGACAAGAAGTACGCAGTAAAGAGCATGAGAAGTCTACAAAGAGCGACATGTATATGTATCAGTGGAGCTCTCAGAACAACGCCGAGCCAGGCATTAGATGTTATTCTGTACTTACTGCCTATAAACATATTCTGTAAGCAGCAGGCTGCGAAATCGGCATTTAGACTGAGAGAATCTTCACTGCTGCAAAACTGCAATAGGGGACATTCTAGTATACTCGGCAAGTTCCCATTTCTACCAAATAGGACGGATTTTCGCAATCCTATAGAAATGATTCTAAAATCTGAACTACATATATCATTCCCCTCTAGAGAGGAGTGGGATATGGGAAAAGTGGACAAAGATTCAGTGATAAGTATCTACACGGACGGGTCAAAACTAGACAAACGAGTTGGAGGTGGGGTATTCTCAGAAAAACTAGATACCAGAATCGCCTTCCGGCTACCGGATCATTGCAGTGTGTTCCAAGCAGAAATCACTGCAATTAAAGAAAGCCTTCTCGTTCTGTCAAAAAGAATGTTAGCCACCAGACAAATATTCATATTCTCGGATAGTCAAGCGGCTTTAAAATCATTAAAGTCTCATAGAATATTTTCTAAGATAGTGAAAGAATGCTTGGATTTATTATTGACAATGACGTCATATTTCACGATACACCTGCAATGGGTCCCAGGACATAGTGACATCCCTGGGAACAGTGTGGCAGATGAGCTAGCCAGATTGGGCACCACACTGCAGTTGGCAATATACATATATACCTCAGGCAACCTACAAACGTGGCCAGAGTGGAATAAGAGCCGTACTTGTCGCTTATTGAAATTTAATAGGAATGAAACAAGAACCCTTGTAGGGATGTTAACGGGACACTGTCTGATTGGGAGACACGCCAGCAGACTGGGGCTACCTTTCAATGATTACTGCAGGAGCTGCCAAGAAGAAGAAGAAGAAGAAACGATAATACTCCTTCTCTGTGGAAGCAAGGCTCTGGATGGAAATGGATCGAGGATGTGGGCGAAGTTGCTCATATCAAATTGGGTGATCTTTTTCACTTTATCAGGACCACAGGGTGGTTCAATGTGGACTCGATAGTGTGAGGGATCTCAGTCCCAGTGGTATCACAATGGCCCTCCCAAAGGCCTAGGTGCGTCGTTTGACAGCCACTTAACCTAACCTAATGCCGACAGAAAGTTTGGTTGACATAGCTTTAGTAGTTTATGAGACACATACAAAAAACCTATTCGAGAGAATATAAATATTGAATGCTTTTTACATGAAATTCATGCATCTACACCAGAATACGCTTTAAGTTAAATTGGTTAGGTTTACCTACCTTTTCATTATGTCTATCCTATTTTCAAGACACTTTTAAGAGTTTCAAGTAATATATTAAATTTCTCCTTATTTGACATTTAAAGTCAATCTGTGGTAATAACCAATGAACTACCGACGGAGTTGGCTAAATGTTTTTGCTTTGCCTTAGGTAATGACAAAGTTAGAATTGAAATTTCTAATATAAATATTAGGGCTGGTCTGTTAATTCGTTAGTCGGAAGTTTTTACGTTTATTTTGTTTTTGTAAAATTATCAAAGTAACGCTCTACCGAGTAACGAAATACCAGCCTGACCAGCTTGATAATTCGTTACTTGATAAAATTTAATTTTCTATTTGTTTTACGTTGTTTCCTAAAAAAATCATTTCATATATATTTCAAAATTTACTCCACTACTGAGATAGAGCAAAGGGATATGTTCACAGTTAAGTGCTTTAACGAAATATCAACTAACGAATTTCCAATCCCCCATATATAAGGAATCGATTAGTTTGAAATAGTTAAAATATAAACAATATAACCTTATGTTGAGAGTGGTTTGAATTAAAAAATTTATATATTTATATATTTTATGTTTATTACGTTACAATGTTTACACTTCGATTTCCAAAACTAGTTTGTTACTACACAAAATTTACTGAAATTCGGGAACTAATCATTTATTATGCTCTCGCAACAAAAGTTGCTAAGAGAGTATTATAATTTTGTTCACATAAGGGCTGTTTGTAAGTCATGAAACTAAACGAGTTAGATATAGGGTTATATATATCAAAATGATCAGGATGACGAGACGAGTCAAAGTCCGAATGTCTGTCTGTCCGTCCGTTCGTCCGTGCAACGGATAACTTGAGTAAAAATTTAGATATCTTAATGAAACTTGGAACACATGTTCCCTGGGACCGTGAGAGGGTTGCTTTCGAAAATGGCCACTGCAACGCCCACAAAATGGCGAAAACCGAAAACACATATTTGGAACAAAGGATCGGACTAGGAAGGGGCATATTTGGATGTAATTTTTTTGGGGAAGTTATTTGTATATATCTCGCAAACCAATAAAGCTATATAAATAAATCTGTTCACAACCACGACAACTTCCCATGTAACTCAATTTTGAACTCCATCTTATTCCTTCACTTTATAATACATACATAAGGAACCAATGAAGATAGCGAAATAAAACTTTACACAAATACTGTATATGATCTGTGGCAACACTTGTGAAAAAATTGTCGAAATCTGACTATAACTTTTCAAAGCCCCGAATATCGAATATGAAGAATTCAGTGCCCCATAGTAATTTTTCACCGAAAATTTCGGTAAATCTCTTAGGTATCTTAATTTAATTCAGAGGAAATATTTTTCTTCTAATAGTGTCATAACTTCCCCTAGCTCTCATATACCTAATTATAGGATTTTCAAATTGGGTCAAATTGTATGTTATCTTAATAAAAATATATCAATAAATTGCGAGAGTATAAAATGTTCGGTTGCACCCGAACTTAGCCTTTTCTTTTTTGTTTTTTTATGTTTTGTTTCCAATAAAAGGTTATACAACTAAAACCATTAATGCAAGACAATTCTGTTTGCATTATTTCATTTATTATAATTACGCTTTAATAGGGCACAAATCAACAGCTGAAAATGTCATATATTTTCACATACAAATAATATAAAAGAAAAAATCAAACCGAAAACATTATTTATTTATTGTGTATTCATTCACAACAGGTACAAAGTTGAATAAAAAAGCAAGTGCTGGATTTTTTCTCAATTTTACTTAGACAAGAGGAAAGTTTAATAAAAATATGAAACGAGTATTTGTTTAAGTTTTCTAGTCAATATTCCGCTTACACAGATGCACATAATTATTAATATTTAATAAGGTAGTAGAGACTATTTAAAATACTTTTACCATCATAGTACATTATTTTTGATATGCACCTGAGCGAAATATTCCAAATAATCAGAATGAAACACTAACTCTATATGAAAATGTATTACAGTGAAAAAAATTATATTCTTAGAATTTAATATCCATATAAAACATAAAATATGTACAATTTGTCAAGAAATAGTTTACACATTGAAAATAAATACACTTTTGCACTTTGCGCAGCAAAATATATTACTTATTACTTCAGTTTAACATTTTTTTTTAATCAGGGATGGTTACATACAGTATTTAAAGATAATTGATGCACAAGTAATGCAAAAACAAACCAAGAACAACAAAAAACAAGTAACATTAATTTTTGTTAGTGTCAAGAAAATCTTTACACACTTCATTTTTTTATTTTTTAGCACATCATGCATATTCATTTCGTAGCATGATTTGGCACACAATTTCAATGAAAATTTGAATATTGCACTCTTCCCTGAACTTCAAAAATGCCCAAACCAAAAATTTTGTTATTTTTGTAAAATTTTCGAGTCATTAAGCGCTGTACATGTCCAGTAATTTATGATTTAGGGCTTCTTCCTCACCATGTTCCCAGTATTTTCTCATTTTCCACTAGATTTTACACATTATACACTCTTTAGAGGGTTACAGTAAACATTTGCAAGCGCTTTTGTCTAATTGGTCATTATAGGGCATTAGTTAGACTACTTCAAACTATAACCTTTTGCCCTGCATTTAAAAATGCAATATTGGGTATTTTTGATATGAAGTTCATTATAAATGTCATTACGAGAATGGGTAGAGGGGTTAGAGAAATGAAATTGTCATCATTTTGTTGGATCGGGTGATCGGCGTGTACAGTGTAAAAATTCACATATGGTTCTTAAAGGTATATATTGATTGAATAAAATAAATAAATAAAGGAGGAAATTAAAACATGTGTTATTTTTTAAATATTTATTAGTTATATATATGTATAATACATGTTTTAATAAATATGTATATACAGTATATATATTTTTTTAAATAATGATGTTTTATAATTATTGTTGTATTATAACAACTTTAACAACGTAAAAATTTACATCAACTAAAATTGTAAATATCCCATTACATTATCTAAATTTATTATATTATTTTATTTTAGTGAAACGGAACGGTATAAGAAGATAAAATGGCAAGATGTTCGCGTTGGGGACCTGGTTCACTTATCAAATAACGAAACGGTACCAGCAGACATATTACTTTTAAGAACTAGCGATTTACATGGCGCCTGTTATATTGACACTTGCGATTTAGATGGTGAAACAAATCTTAAACGCAGAGAAGTAAATATTTTTGATTAAGTTAATCTTTTTGCACGATAAACTGCATGTTAATACATTTATTAGGTAGTGCGCGGTTTCACTGATAAACAGAATATGTTCACTCCCAGTAAATTCGTGAGCCGCATTGAAGCTGATGCGCCGACCACAAAGCTTTACAGATTCCATGGAGCCTTAATACACCCGACAGGAGAGCGTATACCGATTGCAACCGAAAATTTGCTGCTAAGGGAGAGTCGCTTGAAAGTGAGTTTTATATTTTCTTTTTTACAAATATTATTATTGAATTCATTTAAATTGTTACTTTTCAGAACACTGACTTCATTGAGGGAATCGTGGTATATGCAGGCCACGAAACTAAATCAATGCTTAACAACAGTGGACCGCGCTATAAGCGTTCACAAGTCGAGCAACAGATGAATATTGATGTGATATGGTAAGTTTAGCTTTAATGATGTTCGAAGACTCTAAAGATGAAGGCTTTTTATTTCTAGATTGAGCAATATAGTTAAAAATGAAAATGTTAAGTTTTGAGAATAATAGAAAGATTATACAATTTTACCGATAGAAACGTAATTTTATGTATCGTATATTTAAACTGAATCTTTTGGGGATCTCTTTATTTTATTGCTTTTAGTTTCTAATTTAAAAAGGGTTATACAATTCTCCGTTTTTCCGTACTTTTTCTGATTGAGTTGAGTATTGTAAATATACAACAAAACATCTTTATCTCTGTCAAAATCTCAAAGAAAGTCTTTATCTTAACATACATAGAATAAAAGTAAATTTAATACTGTTCAGTACACATTTTCTGGTCCTCATATATATAATGAATGGTATTGATGATATTCTGGTGGTACAAATAGGTCCATTCGGTTAGTTAGTTTCGGTAATTTTTTTGCAATAATTTTTTTCTAATTCCTATCATAGGATTTGGTTAAAATTTCGTATTGCTCAAGTTTCAAACTGTAATACAAATGCACATTATTATTAAAACAGAATTCAATTATATTATTATATATTATGCTTTAAATTGAAATTTGTCTATTTCTATTAGGTGTGTGATAATTTTACTGATATTATGTATTGTGGGCGCATGTGGCTGCAAAATGTGGTTAAGCTCTTTTGAGCAATTTCCTGTACCATATCTACCTTTTGATGTACATCCGAGCTACGAAGGTCTTTTGACTTTTTGGACATACATTATAATATTACAGGTGATGATTCCATTGTCTTTGTATGTTACAATTGAATTATGCAAAATTCTGCAAGTATACCACATTCACAACAACATCGACTTGTACGACGAGGATACAAATAAGAAAACAGAATGCCGTGCGATGAATATTACCGAAGAGTTGGGGCAAATACAGCATATATTTTCAGATAAAACCGGTACACTGACCGAAAATAAAATGCTATTTCGACGATGTGTTGTCAACGGCGTAGACTATAATCATCCGCCTTCTGAGTTGGAACGATTACACTCAAAGCCTGGAACACCAGCACCACCACTTATAACTAATTCCACATTATTAAATGATATGCTAGAAGTAATTAATTCTGGTCAGTATTTATCATCAAATGCTCAAAGGCTGCAGGAGTTTCTTTTGGTGTTGGCGATATGCAATACGGTGATAGTAAGTGCCACACCACATCACGATTTGATGAATGCCAGCGGCATAATTGAGGTGCAAGGAGCAGCCAGCAGTGATTCAGTAGTTCTAAAAAGTATGTGCTCTAAATCATGTTTTGTTTCTTCAAGAATTTTTATAAAATTTAATAATTTCAGATGTAAAAGACAATCATATCCCTTTACAAAATATCACACAAACAGATTCATCTTTAACTATAGCGAATAATAACTTAGCATCTGCTATACCAGCAGATCGCTATACTCGCTTAGCTGAATCACGTTCCGTAACACCGTCGCCACCACCAAACCTTGCGTATGTTTTACCTACGCAGACGCATATTCCATCGTTATCGCCAATAAGCAGCTCTGAAGAGACTACGCCTACGTCTGATTCACCTCCCATGAAATTGAAGTCATTTTCCAATAGCATATCACCGACAGGACGAGCGAAAGCAGTGATAAATTCCAAAATAACGAGCATTACCTCGTTCCTAAACGTAAAGGTTCAAGCAAAGAAATTTTCAAATAAGTTAAAGTAAGTTTTAAAATAGCTAATATTGAATTTATTTAAACACATAATAACCATATTTCTCTCATTTACTTGCCAGTCAAACAAAAATTCAACAATCATTTAAAACGGCCAATGGTAGACCATTGTATGAAGCCGAGAGTCCGGATGAGCTTGCGCTTGTAAATGCTGCCTACAGTTATGACTGCTGTTTAGTCAACAGGAGTCCAAATCATATACTAGTTAGCATTCCTAATTCTGGTATGGTGGAGTATGAGGTTCTAAAGATTTTGCCATTCGATTCGAGCCGCAAGTGCATGTCAATTGTTGTGCGCCGTACCGGAACTCAGGAAATAATGCTTTACACAAAGGGGGCTGACAGCTCTATTATGCCTGTATTAGTACCATGCGCCCCCAATACGCCTGAAGGTATTTGATTTACAATGATATGAAAAAAACGAAATTTAAGTTTTCAACTAAATATTTTGTGGCAGGTTTAATGCGAGAAAAAACTCAACAACAGTTGGACCGTTATGCTCGAGATGGTCTGCGTATATTAGTTATGGCAAAACGAATATTGAATCCCGCTGAATATACGGAATGGTGGGCACATCATCAAGAAATTGAAATGTCATTGGAGAATAGAGAACGACGTATACGAGATTCATTTGCCAAGCTGGAGTGTAATTTAACATTACTAGGTGCTACAGGAATTGAGGATAGACTTCAAGATGGCGTACCGGAGGCGTTAGCAGCACTGATTTCGGCTGGTATATCAGTGTGGGTGTTGACTGGCGATAAGCCAGAAACAGCAATAAATGTTGCATATTCTGCTAAACTTTTTACTCAACAAATGGAGTTGTTGCGGTATGTTCATATCTCTTATTAATATATGCATATACAAAAACCAGCTGAATACTTTGTACTTCCTGCATTTTATTGTTCGTAGCGCTCGTTTTTTTCTCTTCTCTTACTTTAAGTATAATCTATTTAAGTATAATATATTTATTACTATCATTTACAGCCTAACGGCCCGTTCGCGCGATGCGGCGGAAAGTGCAATCAATTTCTACTTGGCTGATTTGGATAACAGTAAATCATATGATACTCATACTCGTCTGAAAACACGAGCTTTGGTTGTCGACGGCAAAACATTGACTTTTATTCTGGATTTGCGGTAATTATTTTCCAATATCATCATTACTATAGTTATTATCGGTATGGAGGGTATATTGTTTAATACGAATTTATATTTCCGTTGGAAAGTCGTGTTATCTAAAAATAAAGCATGCTAAGTATGTTCATTTATTAGTAAATGGCTGTGTCGTTAACACAAAAACCACAATTTTCTGTAAATACATACTTTCGCAAAGAGGGTATAATAGTTTTGTTCACATAAGGGTTGTTTGTAACACCTCCAACTAATCGAGTTAAGTGATTAGTGACGAGTAGATTTGAAATCCGGATGACTGTCTGTTCGTCCGTGTGTGCTAGCGATAACTTGAGTAAAAATTGAGATATATTGATGAAACTGGGAACACATGTTCCTTGAAACCTTGGGAGGACTGCTAATGGGCCACGCCCACAAAATGGCATTAATCGAAAACGTATAAATTGCTACAACTAAACCATAAATAAAGTTATAAGAGTAAAATTTAATACATAGGATCGTACTAGGAAGAGGCATATTTGGATGTAATTTTTTTGGAAAAGTGAGTGTGGCCCCTACTAAGTTTTTTGTACATATCTCGTTGAAAACTACTGAAAATGTTTTCATTCAGTTAGAAAAAATACCATAAACCGTAAATTTCTTTATAAATCTTTCTTTCTTTCTTTAGAATGGCTGGACTGAAATTGGTATACAAAATTTAAAATGGGCGTGGTTCCGCCCAAGCACAATTATGGATCAGAAAACATAGCTCGGAAACTACTCGGCCGATTGCAATGAAATTTAGTACATATTTGTTTCTTGACACCTTGATGTTACTGATGTAAAATGTGCAAAACCTCACAACCACGCCTACTTTCTATATACCACAATTTCGTAGTCCAACTGATTCGTTAACTTTATACATATAAGTCAAGCACCAGTGAAGTTATCGGAACAAAACTTTGCACAAATACTTTATTTCTAGTGTGGCATAGCCCGTATTAAAATTACAGATCTCGGACTATAACTTTTGAAGGCCCCCGATATCGAAAATAAGGACCCGGGTGTTTGTGGATAATATTAAAAATATCGGTAAATTTCTCAGATATTCTAAAGAAATTCAAAGGAGATGGATTCAATATAACAGTGTGCGTCTGTGCCAAAAATGGGGAAATCACGCCAATATTTCCTCTAGCCCCTATATACCTCATATTCGATTTTTAAAACTTCTACGATAAGAGGTTTCAATTGCACAGAGGAAACGGCCAAAGAAAAACTTTGGACTTTTTTCATGAAACCTCTATATTATGATTTTTGTCCCTTTTATTTATCTTCAGGCGTAAGGGCAAGTCACTTAATACATATTTTAGTAATTTTTCGACGACCAGGGTAAATACATCGGCCAGGGGAGAGACGTAAAGTTTATGGTAGATAATTATTTTACCAAAAGCAAAAAATTAATTTAAAATAGTATTAAAAATTAAAGGTACTCTCTTTCCTAGATGAATAAACCCTAAAATTAAAATAATAAATCAATAAATTCACTTTTTATCATAAATAAACGAAACAAATATTAAATATAAAATCTTAAGATCTTTCAAAAACATTTCTGACTTTTTAAAGACGTAATATATCCTCTGCCCTTTAAAAAGAATATTTGGCATGGGGAGAGTCTGGCCAACTTGATCTTATTTATAATACATACATATATGTATACAGTTGATCTCCTTTTTGCACGGTTAACTGGGACAGTAAATTCTCGTGTAAAAAAAAACCGTGCAAAAAAAAACAAATTTTTATATAAAACTCACTATTGGGACCAATTTAAGAAAAAAATCGTGCAAAAAATAGAAAACGTGTAAAAAATATCTAATTTTACATGAAATTCTATCTATTCGTACAGTGAGAATTTTCACTGTTGTTGTTGTTATAGACTTTTCTGGTATTATTTGTATGTAGATATTATTGTTAGAAGGAACAAACAACAACTATTCTGGGAATGGTAAAAAAATAATACATTTCAAAGTTCCGTCATTAATCGCTGTGTCTTCCTTTTTCTTACTTCTTCATACAGCGTCATTTATTTGTTTACGTATTGAAATTGTTGCAACCTTTTCACTGGCTTTCGAATCTAAGATTTGTATTTTTTAGTTTAAACCTAATTTAGAATTTATTAAATTCTATTAACAGCAATGGATTTGTGACGTATTGACGGATGGAATTTTGATTTTATTGCAAAAAAGTAAACAATTAAAATAAAAAATCCGTGTAAAAAAAGTAAAACCGTGTAAAAATGGTAACTGGGAAGTGTTCAAAAACACCGTGTAAAAAAAAACCGTGTAAAAAGGAGATCAACTGTATATATTTGGCGTATGCACCGCTTATGCGATTATAGGCGAATCTATTTGAACGCGCTAGTCATCTCTCTTTTTTGCTGTTTGGCGCGAATTGGTAATACCAATAGAAACCAGGTCACAGGATCCGGGTACTACATCGAACACTTTCCAAGCTGAAGCGCTTTCGTCATTCGAACAACATGGCGTAGCCTCTGTCTTTTTATTCGCTGAACTACATATGTCAGTGTCGTCGTATAGCTCATCGTTCCATCACCTGCGGTATTCGCCGTTGTCAATGTTCAAAGGACCATAAATCTTCCACAAAACCTTTTTCTCGAAAACTCCTAGTGCCATCTCATCGGATTTTGACATCGTCCATGCTTCTGCACCATAAAGCAGAACGTGGATGATAAGGGACTTGTAGAGTTTGGTTTTGGTTCATCGAGAGAGGACTTTAACATTTAAATGTCCACTCAGTCCAAACTAGCATCTGTTGGTAACAGCGATTCTGCGTTGGATTGCGAGGCTAATATTTTTGATTTTGTTGATGCTGGTGACGGCTGGTGGTGGGGAAGGGGTCATGTTCAGCAGTTCACGCAAGAAAGTATCAAGACTTAAGCAGCTCATGGCTAGAGGTGGGAAAGGGGTCATGTTCAGCAGTTCACGCAAGAAAGTATCAAGACTTAAGCAGCTCACGACTTCCGGTCCGGGTGTCATGATGAATAGTATCTCCCCTGGTCTCTAACTTTCTCCCGGCAGGGGAGAGACGTTTTCATGAAAAATTTAATTGTTTTAATCTACTGAATTATTTTTTGGGTTAATTATTTATTTCACTTTAATTATCACAGTATTTGTAACTTAGGACAATAAAGATAAATAAATTAAATAAATATTATACGTTATATGAATTGCCAGGGGAGAGACAAAATCGGTTTTCGAATCCAGTACTATCGGGGCGCAATAACTAAAAAACTACATAAACTAGTAATATTCGGCTTGCACTATTCGGATTCAGTCATCGACTCTTCGATTAACCGCTCATTCCCGACTATCCGGTTAACGGTTCGTTGTCGACTATTCGAATAGTGTAAGTTCATTAATTTTCTCTTTTTATTTGAAAAAGTGAAACACAGGAAAAATGCGCACAATTGACATTTTCACAAGTAAAAACAAACAAAAATCAAAGGCTGTTTGGATTTCAAACAATTTTCATTTATTCGAATAGTGACAGTATAACTATTCGAATAACCGCAGTAGAACGACTATTCGAATAGTCGTAACATTGCGACTAATCGAATAGTACGAACCGGTTAATATTCGTACGAACGGTTACAATTATGTTATATGAAATAAACAAAATAATTTTGTTTTTTATTTAACAATACTTAATTTTAATTATTTTACTTCCGATTGAACTTAGTTTTGGTTTAGCATCTCATACAAAAAATATATGTATTGTCCGAAAGTTAAATAAAAAGTAGCAACGGGACAAGCCAGGCAGAGACTTTTTTAGACTTTGTAAGGGATTCAGGAAAAAAAAATGTTTTAATTATGCAGTAAATTGTAATATTACTTAATACACTACATTAATATGATGAGATTCATTTAAAAAAATAGCAACATAAAGGACAAAAACAATACTTTAAGCTGATTGCCGCATAAGTTACCTCTTATCGTAGAATCATCCATATATGGATGAGATATCTTAGCAAAATTAAATGAACGTCTAATATTGGATATAAAGTAGCTTGGTGGCAAGAATAGTTGAAATTATACCGAGTATGTGGGTAGAATTGTGGGTTATCTTAAAAAAATAAAATAATTAAATTGCGAGTCTAAAATGTTCGGTTAGACCGGAACTAAGCTTTTCCTTATTTGTTACACCTACATTTTTACAACGGAATTATTGTATATATTATAGACCACGGGAAAATTTTAGATAATTTGATAATTTCCATTAAAAAAACACACACACATTTTAAATTTTTTTTTAGAATGATACGATAGTTTACCAATTGTTCAAATAAATTCGAAATTGAACATAGCGCAAGGGATTTCATCTAATAAACATTTTCGGATCCATGAGCTTTTATTTATTTTGAATGTTCATAAAAAGAATAATATTTTAGACCTATATATATGCGGAAATTGCTATGTGCCTTTCAACTTGTTTCTTTTTTTAGCAAACCATTTTTGCAAATTAATAATACTATATTCAACATTGTAAAATTGTTTTCCAGTTCAAAACTCATTAGACCATTTCTGAAATTGGCAAAGAGCTGTGCATCTGTATTGTGTTGTCGTTCGACACCGCTCCAGAAAGCATATTTGGTTAAGGTGGTAAAGGAAGAATTGCGTCTCTGTACGTTGGCGATTGGTGACGGTGCGAATGACGTTTCAATGATACAGGTATATAAAGCGGACTTTATTTTTCCATACGACACCTTTTAATGCACATATGTTTTTTAAAGATGGCAGATGTTGGTGTCGGTATTTCCGGTCAAGAGGGTATGCAGGCTGTTATGGCTGCTGATTTTACGTTATCTCGCTTTCGCTACTTGGAACCTTTATTGTTAGCTCATGGATACTGGTGTTACGATCGTTTATCGCGCATGATACTATATTTCTTTTACAAAAATGCCGTAAATATTTTATTTTTGTTTAATTTTCTCATATTAACTCTGAGTTCTCATTTCATTTTCGAAGGCCTTCGTGTTCTTAATATTTTGGTACCAACTATACTGCGGCTTTTCGGGCTCTGTTATGATGGATCAAATGTATTTGATGTTGTACAATTTAATATTTACGTCCCTGCCGCCGCTTGCCATTGGTGTCTACGATAAACGCGTCCCTGAGGATTTTTTACTACGAAATTGTTATTTATATAAACATGTTAGTTCACAAGTAAAAAATTGTATACCATCATATTCTATTGTACTATCTTTCTTTAGGGTCGTTTGGGTCTTGCCTACAAACCACATGATTTTTGGATAGTGCTATTGGATTCATTATATCAAAGTTTAGTTGTGTTTTTCATGGCCTTGTGCGCTTATGCGGAAAGTGATGTGGGCATATGGGAGTTCGGGGCAACCATAACAGCATCCTGTTTGTATACGAATTTAGTTCATGGTGCACTCGAAATTCGATCATGGGTATTTTATTTTGAAACATTTTTAAAATATAATCGGTTTATTTAAACATGTTATTAATTTTTACAGACTATATTACATGTGCTCTCTATTGCCTTGAGTCTTGGTTCCTTCTATGCATTTTCTATTATTTATAACGCAACGTGCGTAAACTGTTTCGGACTACCTTCTACATATTGGGTTATATTTCGCTGTTTAGGCTCTCTAGTGCATTGGCTAGTGATACTAATATCGACATTGGTGGCTGTCTTGCCTAGGTAAGCTATTCAAATTGGAATATCGCAATTAAGCAATAATCAATTGATATTTTTTGTTAATAATTTTAATTGCAGACTGGTATTCACAACAATTAAAAATTCACTGTTTCCTGATGATAGCGCAACTGTTTTGCTACAAAGAAAAAAAGACCGCAGTAGAGGTGAGGGTTTGTTAGTTGCTTGGTCAAGGTCAACGTCAGCTTCATCAATTTATAGGTAAAGAACACACAACACATAATGTAACCGACAATTACCTGCTGTGCTTTTAATATGCGTGCGTTATAACCTCTTTCATGTCGCCAGCAGTAGCTAACTTGCGTGTTTTATATATTATTTATTTGTTACATGCTAGCTGCGCATGACATTCATATTACTTGCATTGCTACAAGTCCTTAGGTTTCTTTCTTAAAAGAAATTATTTATGAATTGTTTAGTAAAAAATCCTTTTAGTTTCGTATTAATTAATTTTGTTTCTATTTTGATATAAATTCGTAAATTCAAACGCTTTTGACCCAACTTCTCTACCATTTTTGGTGTGCTACTTAATGTTGTCCAAAAATTAGAAGATCTTACAACCTTTAAGTGATCTTCGAGTGCACGATTTAGAGACATAAAAGTGTGCATAATTTTAGATTTTATCTCCAAATAATTGGAATGATCGCACTCTGAATGCATGCGTTGGAACTGAATACGGATAGAGTTATTGTTATAAACATTTAAGAGATCATAGTTTTATTTGAATCGAAATTATTCTACATGCAACAAGCTAAATCATCTTTCAATATATTTTTTTATTTCCTTTGGAGCATGGTCCATGGATCAATTTGATAGTACAAAACTAGAAGGGTATCAAAACAGAAAGCTATTGAATTTAAATTAATATGTATTTTTGTTGCAGAATAGTAATATTGGTTGCAAATGTTGTGTGTTTTTTATTTACAACATTTATTTCATTCATAATTCGTTTCATTTCACAACATTAACATAATTTTTATTTATCTATTTAGTAATTTTTACTTTATGATTGACTTTTGTAGAACATTTAAAAATGCATCATAAACGGTGTCTTGGTTGCTTTTCATCTATTGTAATCCGTATTGCAAAATAAAACGATTAGGATATCAAAATGAAACTATATTAATAAATCATATCCCGCACATTTATAACTATTTTCGAATTCCAGTTACAAACCATCTAAATATTTTTTAATGCGAGCCTAGTACGTTTGACTGCATGTATTATATTTTCCAACAGCGATATCTATATGTTAATTAAAGTGTTAATTTAATGTTGTTCTTTTTACAGAATCGCCGATTATGGGTCTAAGAATCAAATTATAACGACTATTGCTTGATAAACGATGCCGGAAAGGATATTTTAGCATATTTAGTGTTAGTCAATTCTTGGGCAACAATCAGCTGTATAAATAGAAATTCATAAATATATATATGAATATATATATATAATGGTATGTAAGTGTAGTATTGAAGCGAGAGTGTGTGCTTATATACTGTGTGACTGTGAATTCTTTAAGGCATAAGTTCAATAGTATGTTTTAAGTTCGTTTCTGTTAAAGCCCTATTATGATAATAGCCTAAGGCTATGTTAAAATTAGTACATCCGTACTTAAAGCTCTTCTTAATATACATGTAATTATTTTTATTTGTTTTCTAGAAAAGTGTGTAATACATATATATTTTAGTATTAAACTCATTTGTAAAATAACTGTAATTAACTGGTGTAAAATTAACTAGAGTAATTTATTTATTTTAAGGTGAATACTTTAAAGGGCGTTTCTTAAACCACTGTTATAATATTTAATAATGTATAAATTTAATTCAATTATTTTTATCGTATTCTATTAGTAATTTATTTTAAGTTGCAATATTTTCACGACTCTGTAAACTATGAAACGCTGAGTCGTCATATGAAGACAATCCATTATATTATTATCAATTTCCCCAAAGAAAAATGTTGTCATTAGTTTATTGCTTTTGTTATCAACATATTGACATTCCGAAAAGTACGCAGCCTAGGCCCTTGCAAATATCCACAAAATTTGTTGACGTAGAAATTATTTGTTTATTAACTTAAAAATTGATATATATTTCTAAATTTTATGTAATCTAATTTCAAGTTTTTTGCTTAACATTGCCAAATTCGAATATGTTTGCTGTTAATTTTTTTAAATTTAACTTTCAATAAAAATATCGGCCTTTATTGAAATCAAGCTGTATTCTATTGTTCCGATTTTTTTTACTTTGCCAAAAGCTCGAAAAGGTTTAACAGAAAATTTAACTCTCAGTTATATCAGTTTTCATAGTTTCGATTTAATATATTTTTATATTCGATTTAAATAGTTAAATTTTTTATTCTTATATGTTTTTCTCCTAACAGACTTTTGTAACACTAATCGATATAGATATAATATTATATACATACATACATATACATACGTACAAAATATTTTTCGGTGTTTTACCTGTTTGTGGAAGCGTTGACTTTTGAATACATTGAGATATCTGAATGAATTCAGGACACATTTGCTTCATCTTCTGGCGTTAATTGAAAAGCATAAAGTGCTATAACTCTGTTACCAATTAAGCTACATAACAAAGCTGGAATTCGGTATAGAGCAATAACGTGTCGCATTTCATCATATGGCGTGAATGTCAGATATCCGATAATATTCACAAATGCTTAATGAAATTGGGTGGGAATGTTTACTGATGATTTCCATTCTCTGGTTGACTTAACAATTTCTAACGAAATATTAATATGTATGTACGATGTATGTCAAAATATACAGCATTTGTCCTAAACACAGTATTTCATGCTTAAAATATATTTTATCATTAAATATCAAGAACTTTTGATGGATGGGTTGTATAAAATTGTGTCCAACACCAGCTTCTTGTTTTTTTCTGCATTTACAGGAATATGTTATAAGCATATCCATGATATTTTAGAAAATGATATGTTTTCTCAATAAATTTTCAAATAGAACAAAAGAAAAAAAAACAAGGAGAACGCGTTAAACAAAGCTAGCGACGATTTACATATGTACATCGTTCATAGGATTCAAATATATCGTTCATAGGACTTTAATAACACTCTAATTAATTATCAACTAAAGTATGAACGCAAACTATTTTTTGCGAGAAAAAGTGTAATGTAAAAAAAACTTTGTAGTTAAGGCTGTGATGTGTGCACTCATAAAAGAATTACAATTCTAGAAATCCACGCAAAAAGTGATTAGGAAATCGGTTTTAAATTATAACATGCTCGTCGACGAATTTATCGGAACTTATTTGATAGTTTGATTGCAATAAAAATCAACATGCGTGAAAATATTTCCTAAAATTGAAAATATTGTAAGGCCTTAGTCATACTTCTTTTGATAACTGTGCTCCTAGTACTTGACAGTAATTAATTAAATAAATAAAAATACACATATGTATGTACATATGTTTAGGAAAGAGCTGAATCACCCATGACAATATGTACACATTAAAGAGTTTAAAGAGAAGTTATTCATAAATATATTAATTCGAGGTTTTCTACTGGAAATATTTGAATTTGTAGTTTATTGCGTAACGAGTTGGCTGATATATGATATGTATGTATCATGTGTCTGTGTATAGAACAAATTGAAAGTATTTTAATATGAAATAAAAATAGGATCATATTATGTACATACATACATATATAATTTAGTGCATATGGCATGATGAATAGTAAAATAGTTTTTCAATATTACTAAGCACAATAGCACGTGTGTATTATATCGAAAAGAAATTCTAAAATAGTAAGTAGTTTAATTATATTAGAACTAAATCGAAATTATTCATTGGAAGATGCAATCTAATTAATTAGTGATAGATTATTAGTCATTGATACTGTTGAATAAATAAAACTAATGTATTTTTAATATAAACAAAAGGTTTGCGTTTTTATTACTGTAATTATTTCAAATCGATTTTATAATACGGTCTGGAATAACTTAACAGAGTAAAAAACTCTAATTATATTACAGTTTTCTATTTATAATTATTTACGCGAGATGCATATGTAGATATTAAAGTTACACGGTGTTATTGGGGAACCCAAGACAGATTTACTTGTATGTAATTGGCGTTGAACCGTTTAGCCGGTTATAGCCGAATCGATGATAGCGCGCCACTCCTCTCTCTCCCTCGCAGTTCGGCGCCAGTTGGAGATCCCAAGTGTAACCAGATCGCTCACCACTTGGTACCTCCAACGGAGTGGGTGTCTTCCCCTTCCTCGGCTTCCTCCGGCGGGTACTGCATCGAACACTTTCAGAGCTGGAGTGTTTTCGTCCATTCGGACAACATGTCCTAGCCAGCGTAGCCGCTGTCTTTTTATTCGCTGAACTATGTCAATGTCGTCGTATAACTCGTACAGCTCATCGTTTCATCGTCTGCGGTATTCGCCGTCGCCAATGTTCTGAGGACCATAAATCTTGCGCAAAATTTTCCTCTCGAAAACTCCTAGTGTCGTCTCATCGGATGTTGACATCGTCCAAGCTTCTGCATCATAAAGCAGGACGGGCTCCCAGGTATACGAAATTATCTACGACTTCGAAGTTATGACTGTCAACAGTAACGTGGAAGCCAAGACGCGAATGCGCTGACTGTTTGTTTGACGACAGGAGATATTTCGTCTTGTCCTCGTTCACCACCAGACCCATACGCTTCGCTTCCTTATCCAGTCTGGAAAAAGCAGAACTAACGGCGCGGGTGTTGTTTCCAATGATACGCCGATGATGTACGCCAGTAGCTGAACACTCTTATAGAAGATTGTACCTTCTCTATTTAGCTCTGCAGCTCGTATTATTTTCTCCAGCATCAGGTTAAAGAAATCGCACGAGAGTGAGTCACCTTGTCTGAAACCTCGTCTAGTATCGAACGGCCCGGAGAGGTCCTTCCCGATCCTGACGGAGCTTTTGGTGTTGCTCAACGTCAGCTTACACAGCCGTATTAGTTTTGCGGGGATACCAAATTCAGACATCGCGGCATAAAGGCAGCTCCTTTTCGTGCTGTCGAAAGCAGCTTTAAAGTCGACAAAGAGATGGTGTGTGTCGATCCTTTTTTCACGGGTCTTCTCCAAAATTTGGCGCATGGTGAATATCTGGTCAGTTGTGGATTTTCCAGGTCTAAAGCCACACTGATAAGGTCTAATCAGTTTTTTGACGGTGGGCTTTAGTCTTTCACACAGTACGCTCGATAGAACCTTATAGGCGATATTTAGGAGGCTTATCCCACCGCCTGACTATTCGAATTTCTTAATGGTCGGGTAATGGAACATCTGGTCCATCGTCATCGATTGGGGGATCGGGTTCGCCATCTCCTGGTGTTGTACTTTCACTGCCATTCAGCAGGTCGGAGAAATGTTCCCTCCATAATCCCAGGACATCGGTTACCAGATTACCACCTTGGTCTCTACATGAGGATGCTCCGGTATTGAAACCTTCGTAAAGTCGCTTAATTTTTATACTCTCGCAACAAAAGTTGCTAAGAGAGTATTATAGTTTTGTTCACATAACGGTTGTTTGTAAGTCATAAAATTAAACGAGTTAGATATAGGGTTATATATATCAAAATGATCAGGGTGACGAGACGAGTTGAAATCCGAATGTCTGTCTGCCCGTGCAACGGATAACTTGAGTAAAAATTTAGATATCTTAACGAAACTTGGAACATATGTTCCTTGGGACCGTGAGAGGGTTGCTTTCGAAAATGGGCAAAATCGGACTACTGCCACGCCCACAAAATGGCGAAAACCGAAAACACATAAAGTGTCATAACTAAGCCATCAATGAAGTTATAAAAGTAAAATTTGGAACAAAGGATCACACTAGGAAGGGGCATATTTGGATGTAACTTCTTTGGGGAAATGGGCGTGGCCCGCCCCCTAATCGGTTATTTGTATATATCTCGCAAACCAATAAAGCTATATAAACCAAACTTTCTGCAGTCGGTTCTCTTACGTACCCCACTACACACCATGAAAATAGTTGAAATCGGATAATAACCACGCCCACCTGTCATACACAGGTTAGGTTAAAAATTACTAAACGTGGGTTAACTCATTAACAAAAAACGTCAGAAACACTAAATTTCACAGAAATAATAGCAGAACAAAGCTGCACTCAGATTTTTTTACAAAATAAAAAATGGGAGTGGCATCGCCTACTTATGGGTCAAAAACCATATCTCAGGACTACTTGACAGATTTCAATGAAATTCGGTATATAATATTTTCGGCGAAATCGGTTCACAACCACGACTACTTTCCTTATAACTCAATTTTGAATTCCATCTGATTCCTTCACTTTATAATATATAAATAAGGAACCAATGAAGATAGCGGAATAAAACTTTACAAAAATAGTGCATATCATCTCTGGCTTCACTTGTGAAAAAATTGTCGAAAACGAACTATAACTTTTCAAGGCCCCTGTTATCGAACATGTTGAACTCAGCGCCTAAGGGTAAATTTTAACCGAAAATACGGGTAAATGTCTCAGATAATTTAATGTAATTCAGAGGAAAGTGTTTTCTTCTAATAGTGTGTCTCTGTTTGTTAAAATCGGGTAATAACTTCCCCTAGCTCCCATATATCTAATTATAGGTTTTTCAAAAATACTGTGGGCTTTATTCCGCATATATGTATTGGTTAATATGTGAGATATCTTAGCAAAATTAAGTGAGTGTATAGTCTTGGATATAGTGTACCCTGCTGGTGAAAATGAAAGAATTACCTCAGCCCTCATATACTAAATGTACGATTTTCGTTATTCTATAAAACTTTATGCCGAATTTAATAAAATTTCTTCAATAAATTGCGAGAGTATAAAATGTTCGGCTGCACCCGAACTTAGCCTTTCCTTACTTGTTTGTTTTATTATCGTTATTGAAAAATTTTGCGGGTTTATATTATGAAAAGCCATATAATTTGTAAAATTATTGTTTGTTATGTTTGTTCTAAATTTCAACGCAGAAAAAAAAACTTTTTATAAGAAATTCAAATATTGACTCCTAATCACTATTATTATTTTGAACACAGCTGTAGACAAAATAGAACGACTAATTTGATAGTCTATTAAAGTTGCTGAAAAGCTTGAAATTTTACCCTGATTAATTGAAATTAATTGCAGCACAAATAACATCTAAATGTAAATTCAGTTGATATATTTTTATGTAACAATTTATTAAAAACACTTAACATTAAACTTAACTGTAGGCTTCGTCAGTACATATATTTATACACAAACAGTTCCTAGCTTTTAATATATGGGTCTTGGAATCTCCAACTGGCGCCGAACTGCGAAGGAGAGAGAGAAGTGGCGTCGATTCGGCTATAACCGGCTAAACGGTTGCAACGCCAATCACATACATTTTAAAAGATTTCAAATACTCTACAAATTAAATTTTAGATTCTTCTTTGTATATACAAATAACGATAATCTTATTTACATTTCAAATAAATTCGTTGCTATTTGAGCAACTATTGTATTTATAAGCTCCGAAATACTTGTTTGTTAAGAAGTCAAACTCAGCGTGCCGCACCAAAACTTTACCAATATCCTGTGTTGAAACATTCAGACTGTCGGCGGCTGATTTGTCTGGTTTTAAGGCTACTGCGCGTCTTATTATCTTTTCAATAAATGCGTTTAAACACTGGGATAACACTGCTTGTGCTAAAGGAAATTTTACATCACGTTCAACTTGTTCCGGTTGCAGTTGTATATTCAAATCTCGACAAATATCGCTTACAAGTTGAGAAGACTCCTCTAGATGATCGGGAATCGGTAAATAAAGTTGTCGTTCTTGTACACAACTATTTTGTTGACTTGACCCCAGATGTTCTTTATTAAATCTGGCACGTTTTGACATCGGTATACTAACGATATCAATTGGTTCCTCGGAGGATTCTACACCAGTTTCATTGTTAATCAGTTTTTTACGCCCATAATCAAGCCAAGTTGTAATGCGATGTTTTGGAGTTATTGATTCATATTGTATATACTTCTGTTCGGATTTAACTTCGCTTTTAACAAATTGTGAAAAATTATGTCCCTGTGATGGATACTCTGTTTTCAATTGATCTGGTCGAATAAGTGTTCCGGACAAATTTTCTAATGCGGATTGAGCCGAATAGGTCATTACGTTGAATGGCTTCATCTTTGGCGTGAAAGCATGATAACGCGCATAAACAAGTACTTCACGTGTACTCCAAAATCGTTCTTTGTTATTAGAATTAAGCTCCTTTAAAAATTTGTGGTTGCGAACGAAGCGCGTAATGTATTTGGCGCGTAACCATTCGCAAGCGCGTTGTTTCAAAACGGGCATTGAATCGAATTCTTTGTCACTACTGCTTACGAAAGAGAAAGCAGCTGCTAAAGTATCTTTTGGTGCAATTAGAGGCAAGTGACGTAATATATAGTCTATAGCGGAACGCATTGTATTAATGTTGTGATTCATAAAGTCTTGTTCAAATTGAATTCTACGCTGCTGCAGAAGCTCAAACGCATTAGTTGCTTTGGCACGCGTTTGCCTGATACCCAAATGGAGTTCTGGTACCTGTGATTTAATAGCGCCCGATATAATTTCTGAATTGTTTAAATTGATATTGCCTTTACTTATATTAACCACTGAATGTGTATAATCATGATCGGAGATCATAGATTGTAGAGCTTTAGTTTGTACTTTATGATTTTGCATCTGCTGTTGCTGCTGTCTTTGTAAATTGGTCTGCGGTTTTAACAACGAAACCTGTTTCTTCCGCTCCTGCTTCAACTTCATTTGTAAGGGATCAATAATGAATAATTTGCCTTCCTTTTGAAAAACCATTTGTTTTGGAGAGCTTGCAGCATTGACATTACTTTTAGAATTGTATATGTTGTTTGTTGAATTAAGTTTGCTATTATTATTAGTGACCAACAAATTTGAGGGATTAACGTCCTTTGAAAGGGTAACTAACTTCGGGGTATGATTTTCTATCGTCATTGTAGAGGACTGGATGAATGGTGTTTTCTTTGTTGATACTGATAGTGCGCTGACCGAATTTTTAGGCGAGTCAACAGTTTCTGCAAATAAAAAATAGTACAATAAATATATATAATTTCGCTGATATTTGTGAAATACTTTCGTTAATTATTTTTTCTATTTATTTGTGAAAATGAAACACCTGGCTCATTTACTTACCATTTCTTGACGGTCCGATTTTCGTGTCAGCTGCTGGTTTTTGCGTGGTGGCCACAAGAACTTGCATGAATTTTATTTTGCCCTCAGCATCCACCAACTGCACAAGTTTCTTTTGTAATACAGCTTTTCCAGCTGCATTCTTCCCAGGCATATTTGCTAAAGCAGTATTATTATTAGGGGAGGCCATTTTGTTCATATTTGTAATTTTTAGTGGCATGAATTTTCCAACTTTACTCAATGCAATAATATTATTATTGTTTTTGTTAATATTTGAAACTTGATGAGTATTAGCCGTATTTGTAGTGGGAAGTCTCATAATCATGGGAGTTGTGAGCTGCATTGTTTTAGCACTTTTTATAGGAGTTGCCACATCTTTACTTATTTCAGAATTTGTATTTGCAATTTTTACATTAACTTGTGCATGGTTAAGATTTGATATATTACTTAGAGTATTAGCAATATTCGAAGTTGAAGGTTGACTAACGATAATACTTTTTGTTGAAACTTCTTCATCAGGAATCGTTTTATGATTTTGGGCCGAAATCATTTCGTTATTTGATAAAACTTCGCACTTTTGGGGACTCTTGCAAATAATTTTAATAGGACTATTATTTGAAATATTCGTAAGTGGCTCGTTTACGACCACTGATGGCTCTATCTTTGAAATGTCTGCAGAAACTACATCGGCTTTGTTTAAAAACCCAAATAAGCTGTCGTCTAATTCTTCTTTGTTATGTGTAAAGGATATTGTACGATGTTTCATTGTGATTTTTCCATTATTCTTTTCCTCAGCTTTAAGATTATGTTCAATTGTTGATGGTTTCGTATTCTCATAGGAGTTAATAGTACCAACAAACGGTGCCTCATATTTTGCTTTCGTACATGTAGTATCAGATCGAAGCCAAATTTCCATTAAAGTCTCAGAACCAAGTGTGTGCATACCACTTAACGTACGATCAAGCACTACGTTATGTATAAGTTGTACTGGCTTTTGTTGTAGATGTTCATGAAAAAAAAGTTGAATTCTCATTGGAAATTCCCCCCAACCTCTTCTTACTATTTGGAAAGGAGCCATTCTAACATCTACTATATCGTTGGGTCTATATGAGGTATGTAGATGGAAACGAACTTTTTTTAAAAATGATTCTAAATTTGTTTTAGGATCTTTAGATTGCACATAAACTAGCCATTTGTGGGTTAGGACATTTTCGCCAGATATTTTTTGTTCCGTTCCAGTGTCCATATCTCCTCCAATATACGTTGAGGTATTGCCTATAACAATAAGGTGTTTTGTTTTGTTATTAAGACGAGTTGAATTCAACGATTTCGCGGAGTTCTTTCCCGTTACTGATGATTGTTGATCCGAGAATTGGCAATCTTGATATTTTGTTTGATCGAAAGTACTAACAGCTTCCACCTTTTGCAGTTCTTTTTCTTTTGAATGATCTATAACTAAACCCTGTTCCTTTATTAATTGTTGTAATCGTCTTTCTTGTCGTTTTTGTGCTTGAGATCGACCTCGAATTGTGTTCATTGCATTTTGAGCCGCAGCTCGCTCAGGTAGCGGTCGTTGTGTAACATCATAAAATTTATTAAGCCGCTTTCCAATTATATTCCTAAAAGAGGGATGTAGCGCCATTTGAGGACCTTCCACCTCATTTTCGAAAATACCGTCCTTTCCACGAACCGCAATGGCATCACCTGCTGATATTGACAATTCTTGTTTCTGGTAATAATCCGAAACAATAACAAACCGCAAACGATCTAGCAAAGTGCGCGATTGATCCAAACGTTTCTCAATCTCAGTTAATTGTTCTTCTTTTAGAGATATTTCTTTTTGAAACTCATGTGAAATTATATCAGAAATATTTTTCAAACTAGAATTTGTAGATGTTTCAAATTCACTTTTTTGAATTATAATAGAATCACTTTCACGCAACTTTTTATATGGACTTGAATGCAAACGTACATAATCCGGATCATGGTATTCGCTCGGATGCTTACGTTTATGAGGTGAAACAGTATTCGAAAACATCTTGAATGAACTCGGCGGTATGTATCAAAAATATAAGTGTTTTTAAACTAGTTGCGTTTATTAAGATGTATCAAAATGCTTTCATTTCCTCAACATTTGTACTTTCGAGAAAACAACAAACCCGCGTCCTTTAACAAATTAGTATGTAAAAACCAAAATAGTAGATGTGTCAGAATAACTTGACATTAACACAGTGTTCCTCAAACTGCGTATATTGAAGGATTGCCAATTCTACTTAATTAATTTAAGGGAAAACTTTAGTATAGCATCCCACGATTTCGCGGATAAAATATGCATGGTTGGATAGAGGAGATCCGCCAGGTTAAGAATATATATAATTATTGCCGCAGGAGACTTATAGTTTTCTAGATATTCGCGTTTAATGTTTAAAAATTGTCAAATTTTAACACGTAATTTCTCGCTATATAGTTAAATTTTCATTTATATTTTGCACTTATTATACACTTACACTTCACTACTTTCTTTCTATATATTTATTTTTTATTAATTATTTAGAAATTTGCTTTAAAAAAGCATTTTAATTTTTATTAAATTTTATCAATTCACACAATAACAAAAGGGTTGCATGCTGACTTAAAAGAAGCATTGCCATATCTAAAAAAATTGAAATGAATCATAATAAATAAAAAGGAGGGATTTTACCCCAAATTATATCTCGAGGTGTCCTAAGTTCCATTCGCGTAGTATTACTTTCCGCATTAGCGGACTTCGGCCGCGCTTCAAAAAAATAACCCTGGTCGAGCGAGCACCGGGGATTATCACAGAGATGGAAATTACAACTTCTTTTGCGTAGAACTACCTTCTGCATTGGCGGCCTTCGGCCGCGCTTCAAAAAAATAACCCTGGCCGATCCAACACCGGGGTTTATCAAAGTAACAGAAATACTGAACTATTTTTCCAATCATAGTATAGTGGTTCTAGTATATGGGATAAAATCCCTCCTTTCTATATATTTTGATTCATTTTAAAATTTTTTAGATATGGCAATGCTTCTTTTTCGTCAGCATGCAACCCTTTTGTTATTGTGTGAATTGATAAAATTGAATAAAAATTAAAATGTTTATTTAAAGCAAATTTCTAAATAATAATTAATCGTGGGATGCTATACTAAATCCCAGCCAATTTTAAATTATCAAGAAGTGAAAACATAGGTATATTATTGTAACGGATTTCCAAAATCGGTCGTTTACTCTAAAACTCTACCCTGAGTTCGATCACTGGATTGTCAAATAAAAGTCAAACTTTAATGGCTACACACTAATCTTTATTTATAATTCCTTATAACTTAACACTTTATTACTCATAACTCTACTTTACAACTCTAAGTTATAACTTGTTTACACTTTGCTCGACAACTCTCTCCATAGAATTGTCCTCACTCGACAACTCTCTCATTAGAACTGTGTGTTGCTGACAGTCCGGCAGCCCTTATATAGTCGTTTGTAAGCCATACATTGTCACTCGAACATTCTGGCAACTACGAATATCGATGTCTAGATACATCTGGCAAGTTATCGATTTCGATTGTCAATTCCTGTTTGTTCTGGTGTCATTTTCGTTACATTTTTGTTTATTAGATAAGTGAAAGCGAATGAGAATGAAAAATGTATATACTATCCCACAATTTCTAGGTTAAAATGTTTATTAGGAATAATAATTAAAAAAAAAAACATTCTATACTAAAGAGCGAAAAATACAAAAAAATAAAAAAAAATAAACGAAATGTTGTCGTGATGAATAATATAAAAAATTTCGGTATTCCGTTTTCCTTGATAAACACCGATGATGGTTTGACCACGTTTAAAGTAATTTTACGCTGGAAACTCTCTTTCTCTATCCGACATCTAAATGGACAAATTGTGGGATAGTAAACTAAAGCCGACTTTATGTAAAGAAAATCTCTACATTTTTACATTTCAAAGATTTTAGTTGATATACTTTTTTATCAATGAGAGAATATGCTATTATTTGTTTATTAACATATTAAAATGTTGTCAGTTATAGTTTCTGAGCAGCGTAATAGATAGTAGAGAAGTAATTTTAGTTACTGCTTTAGTTAGTCGGTGATTTCACTATAAGCAGAGAACTAATTAACGTTCACCTTATTTTGTCGGTGATTTCACTATAAGCATTATCCGAATTACAAGAGTCTTGGCAATTCGTAGTTTTGTGTTACTTATAAAAACTTTAACATACATCTCTGATAGTGCTTCAGGGGATTGACGTATGTCAGCTGTTACAGATTAGTTTTGCCATTCCTTTTCGCATTTTTTAAATTTGTTTATGTGTTTTTTACAATTTTTACAATGGAAATGGTGGCAACTCTCACGGAGGAAACACGAAAAATTTTAACGGATTAATTTAATTTGTGAATTAAACTTAATTTGTGTATTAATCAGTGAATTTTTCATCTAAAAGATTAAAATACCTTCCGATAACCGGATCACAGATATCAAGTCATCAGTGCCTACAAAACCAAATAAACACAGATAGCCATGGAAAGTAACACCAATCCTAAAGGCCCATTTATGGTATATATAGACAGAACGACAAATAATGGTGAAAGACAACCAATTAATGCTATCAGTTTAAATAAATATATTCTAAGTAACAAAATTGCTAATATATTAGACATTAAAAAATTTGATTTGGACGATGGAGACTATTATTTAAAAACGGCAACTCAGCCAATAATTTTTGTTCAACTGTACACGGGGAATATGAAGGGAAAATCTTCGCCCATTTCAATTTCAAAATAGGTATCATCTTTGATATCCCAACTGAATTAACAGAAGAAGAATTAAAAAATTGCATTAATTCGCAAAAAAAAAAAATAAAACAAATAATTCGTATAACGAGAAAAGTTAATGAACAATTCATTCCAACTCGTACAATAAAGGTAATCTTCGAGAATTTGGAAATCCCAACGGAGGTAACTTATTCCTATACAAAAATACAAGTTAAACCATTTATCGCTTTTGGGCAATGCTACAATTGCTTTAGATATAATCATTTCTCAAAGCACTGCAAACAACTTAAGAAAATATGCCCACAATGTGGTCAATGTCACGAACTCAACGACAAATGTATTACGATCTCTTGTGACAACTGTGAAGGTAATCACAGCGCAACATACAAAAATTGTCCAGCCAGAATCAAGGCATATACTATCAAAAAGATTATGACATTCGAAAACATCACTCAAATGATTAATACAAATAGAAATCGGGAAGAAATTAATGCCAATAAAACTATTGCGGATTGGAAAAAACTTACACAAGAAAATATACATACAAATAAACATGCACAATTAGCCTTTCCCACAGAGGCACAACAACACATACAAAAACAAGACTTAGTGACAAAAATCAACCATTCTATATCCAACTTTTTGACAAAAAACCCAAGCAACAAAAATACCAAAGACTATCAAGATATGCTCATAGAAATTCGAAATGAAATTAGACAGATGAATGTCTACACAGACCTGTGGAAAATAAACAACGAAATACCGAATGATAATATTACAATACAACATCCAAAGTTAAAAAAAAAACACAACAACAAAGAAGTTTTAGAATTAACTTTAATAAACAAAAATATAGACATAGCCATTCTCAGCGAAACGTGGCTAAGTGACAACACCTCAACATCGCTGGCCAACTACAATTTTGTAGGTAAATTTCGAAAGGATAGCCATCCGGAGGAGTAGGCATGTATATCCGGGAGAGCATTAAATTTTCATTAATAAAAATCGCTACAAAAACCAATATAAATATATTTACCATATACTGCCCACCAAATATGTCCAGTACAGATTTCAATGAAGAATTATTCAAAATATTCTCATTGGCGAAAATTTAAATTTTAAATCAATAATAGAATGAGACTTTAAATGTAAGGCGACACTTTGGGGAAGTGATAGCAATGACAACAAAGATACCATACTAGAAAAATAGCATCAGATTGTGGATTCGATTGCTTAAGTGAGGGTACTCCAATATACCGAACTTCTCACCTTCTGCTACAAATTTCCAATTAATGTAGAATGGAAAGTTCTAAACACAAAGATCTCTAAAAGTAACCATTACCCTATCATAATCAAACTTAACCAAACCAGAGAATGTATAATATAGAGAAGGTCCAATTGCGGACAAGCGTGTGAATTGTCAAAACCTATCAAGATTCTATAAGCGTGTTTCACCACTGCCAGCTCGGAAGGGGAAATATTAACAGTGCCTCGTAACAGAGCTGAGTATTAATTGAAAAATATGCTCAGAAGTTTACATTTCTATTATAGACGCATGTTAGGCTTTTTGTTTATATGTTGATGCATTTACATATACATATGCTTGCTATGAAATTCGTTTCCAGATATTTATAAATGCATCCACAATTGAAAAAAATTCAAATGATTTATGCGATTCAGAGGCATATTTGTAGAAAAAATATATGTTTTATAATAATATATGTACATACATATATATATACCTATGGTTGTAAATACATACTTTCATGAAAAATATGTTTATAATAATACATTTCGTATAATACTAAAATAAACAACATATTTCATAACTTAAACTTGCATATGCATATGTACATATATCTATATACATAAGCATTTACGTGTGTACATATGTAGATACATATGTATGTCCTCAAAAATTCGAATAGTATCTGTTTAGCGGCGCAAACAAATACTCCTCTGCATTACTATCAAATACTCCGAAAAGTAATAGAGATGTAATGCAGAGGAGATAAACCGCCACAAACTTCACTAATAACTTTTGCAACAAAACAATACCCGATGAGTTACAAAAACACTTCAACAAATTCGTATTCGTACATAAAATCCCGCGCAAATCGCAAGTGAAATCAGCATGTGGAAACAAAGTAATTAACAAAAAGGAAAAATTAAACATCAACTCAACCCTAAACGTGAAAACGGAGACAACATAAATTCGACATTAATTTGCGCATATCAAAAGGAGAATATCCCCAACAACCACACATTAATCAACATTAAACAACACAAGGAATTATTCATACACAACACAGGTTATTATAATAAATTTATACTAACATTGGATATTAATTAAATATACATAAAACAATTAACAAATATTGTAAAATCACGCCCTCACATATATTTGATGTATACATAAATCGAAATCAAATCGAATATATACTGAAATTTTGTAAATTTAAAAATCGAAAAGACAGTAACTTTTCTTTAACGCAACATCGGCCCCAACGTCGATTCAACTCGACAGTATCATTATCACTTATCAGTGAAGGTCATGTCACATGTGCACGCACTGCTCTGTATACATATATCTACATACATACATACATCTGTTTGCATGTCACTGAACAAACACACAAACTTACATTTGCATATGCGTGCACGTAAGTTTGTTAACCACCACAAAAAATCAAAAGCATTGTTCTACAAAAACAACAAGCGCCTCAAACGCATAAGCAGCATCACAAGTCAATATGGCAGCCAATCGACGTAGCCAAATATTGTAGTAAACACAACAAAAACATTTTCATTCATGAACGCAGGCGCACATTCACTTGGCAAAGTTGCTTCATTCATAAAAGCAGCGCCATACACATCTCCCCGCGCATGCCTTGCCAACAAACGCCTTTTCGCGACGATGACAAAAATCATAAATTGAAGATTTTTGTAATGTTCCTTCGAGAAGGAAAAGTTGCAACGCCGCAAAAACCTAGGGAGAAAACTGGCAACATAGCCCTTGAGTCGATTTAAAATATTTTTCAGCAAAAATTCTGTGACTGGCAAAAATTTATGTCGATATGTTTGCATGCTCATATATATTCATACATATTTACGGCATGCCGATGTTCTACCAACAACGCAATGTAGCGTCGCACAGGCGGCCATCAATTTTTCGACACATCGAGCTTTACAGGGCCGTTTCAAGTGATCCCGCCGTAATAATATTTGCGCTTAATATGTATTGACAAATATTGAAGTATTAATTGGTTATCTATAAATTTAAATGCATTTTAATATCTAACAACACATTAAGTCATGTTTAGATAATTACCATTGATCTTTGTAAGAAACAAGGTATAAAACTTAAAGACATTACATGTTGGGCATCTGGGCCTTTTTGCCTGCGTACGCTCCACAATCATTACAACGTTTTGAATTGAAAACAAAAAATCATAGGCTTCGGCTATTGGTTGACCGTGGCAACAAAGATTTTACATGAAGCCATGAGTGCACATTTTTACATACATATATTGAATGTTGACAAATTGACATATGTACACAATTAGAATGATTCTTTGATATTTGTTTACATGCACACATAATTACAAATGCGCGGACGTTTATGATTTTGAGATATTATAGAAATTATTCATGACCAAAGTAATTAAATATATACATACATAGATATTATATATATTATTTTACATATGTATATAACATTTTTAGTTTAATTTATATTTCAAAGGTTTTTATGGGATAAATAATGAGGTAGACATTTATTACATATGTGCGCATGTCCTTTAATATCAAATATAAACAAAATATCTATAAATTACATACATATATACGTGTATACAAGTCGTTTGCGCATTGTATATAAGCGAATCTGTAAACGTACATTTATTAACATTGAAATTAACACAATTTTTCTCATTTAAACTTGAAAACGCTCAAATCTGTTATTTTTGAGCCCTCTAATGTTAAACTGTGGTGAAACACGCTTATAGCTACATGTGGTGAAACACGCTTATAGAAACGAGTACCCCTTCGAAAAGCGGACCAGTGTGACAATCGGCACACCATGAACCTTCTCTATATTTAACGTTCTCTGACCAAACCTTTGACAAAAAGCAACAAAACACACACAAAATTCTACACAACAAACTAATCGCAGACATTACAAAATTAAAAATTGGACATACATTGCAAGAAGTAAATAATTCTTTCAAATCACTAATTCAAAAAAACACAATTTGTATTCACGATAACAACAAATATCAGAGAACGTTAAATATAGAGAAGGTTCATGGTGTGCCGATTGTCACACTGGTCCGCTTTTCGAAGGGGTACTCGTTTCTATAAGCGTGTTTCACCACATGTAGCTATAAGCGTGTTTCACCACAGTTTAACATTAGAGGGCTCAAAAATAACAGATTTGAGCGTTTTCAAGTTTAAATGAGAAAAATTGTGTTAATTTCAATGTTAATAAATGTACGTTTACAGATTCGCTTATATACAATGCGCAAACGACTTGTATACACGTATATATGTATGTAATTTATAGATATTTTGTTTATATTTGATATTAAAGGACATGCGCACATATGTAATAAATGTCTACCTCATTATTTATCCCATAAAAACCTTTGAAATATAAATTAAACTAAAAATGTTATATACATATGTAAAATAATATATATAATATCTATGTATGTATATATTTAATTACTTTGGTCATGAATAATTTCTATAATATCTCAAAATCATAAACGTCCGCGCATTTGTAATTATGTGTGCATGTAAACAAATATCAAAGAATCATTCTAATTGTGTACATATGTCAATTTGTCAACATTCAATATATGTATGTAAAAATGTGCACTCATGGCTTCATGTAAAATCTTTGTTGCCACGGTCAACCAATAGCCGAAGCCTATGATTTTTTGTTTTCAATTCAAAACGTTGTAATGATTGTGGAGCGTACGCAGGCAAAAAGGCCCAGATGCCCAACATGTAATGTCTTTAAGTTTTATACCTTGTTTCTTACAAAGATCAATGGTAATTATCTAAACATGACTTAATGTGTTGTTAGATATTAAAATGCATTTAAATTTATAGATAACCAATTAATACTTCAATATTTGTCAATACATATTAAGCGCAAATATTATTACGGCGGGATCACTTGAAACGGCCCTGTAAAGCTCGATGTGTCGAAAAATTGATGGCCGCCTGTGCGACGCTACATTGCGTTGTTGGTAGAACATCGGCATGCCGTAAATATGTATGAATATATATGAGCATGCAAACATATCGACATAAATTTTTGCCAGTCACAGAATTTTTGCTGAAAAATATTTTAAATCGACTCAAGGGCTATGTTGCCACTTTTCTCCCTAGGTTTTTGCGGCGTTGCAACTTTTCCTTCTCGAAGGAACATTACAAAAATCTTCAATTTATGATTTTTGTCATCGTCGCGAAAAGGCGTTTGTTGGCAAGGCATGCGCGGGGAGATGTGTATGGCGCTGCTTTTATGAATGAAGCAACTTTGCCAAGTGAATGTGCGCCTGCGTTCATGAATGAAAATGTTTTTGTTGTGTTTACTACAATATTTGGCTACGTCGATTGGCTGCCATATTGACTTGTGATGCTGCTTATGCGTTTGAGGCGCTTGTTGTTTTTGTAGAACAATGCTTTTGATTTTTTGTGGTGGTTGACAAACTTACGTGCACGCATATGCAAATGTAAGTTTGTGTGTTTGTTCAGTGACATGCAAACAGATGTACGTATGTATGTATATATATGTATACAGAGCAGTGCGTGCACATGTGACATGACCACTGACCACACTGATAAGTGATAATGATACTGTCGAGTTGAATCGACGTTGGGGCCGATGTTGCGTTAAAGAAAAGTTACTGTCTTTTCGATTTTTAAATTTACAAAATTTCAGTATATATTCGATTTGATTTCGATTTATGTATACATCAAATATATGTGAGGGTGTGATTTTACAATATTTGTTAATTGTTTTATGTATATTTAATTAATATCCAATGTTAGTATCAATTTATTATAATAACCTGTGTTGTGTATGAATAATTCCTTGTGTTGTTTAATGTTGATTAATGTGTGGTTGTTGGGGATATTCTCCTTTTGATATTCGCAAATTAATGTCGAATTTATGTTGTCTCCGTTTTCACGTTTAGGGTTGAGTTGATGTTTAATTTTTCCTTTTTGTTAATTACTTTGTTTCCACATGCTGATTTCACTTGCGATTTGCGCGGGATTTTATGTACGAATACGAATTTGTTGAAGTGTTTTTGTAACTCATCGGGTATTGTTTTGTTGCAAAAGTTATTAGTGAAGTTTGTGGCGGTTTATCTCCTCTGCATTACATCTCTATTACTTTTCGGAGTATTTGATAGTAATGCAGAGGAGTATTTGTTTGCGCTAAACAGATACTATTCGAATTTTTGAGGACATACATATGTATCTACATATTTACACACGTAAATGCTTATGTATATAGATATATGTACATATGCATATGCAAGTTTAAGTTATGAAATATGTTGTTTATTTTAGTATTATACGAAATGTATTATTATAAACATATTTTTCATGAAAGTATGTATTTACAACCATAGGTATATATATATGTATGTACATATATTATTATAAAACATATATTTTTTCTACAAATATGCCTCTGAATCGCATAAATCATTTGAATTTTTTTCAATTGTGGATGCATTTATAAATATCTGGAAACGAATTTCATAGCAAGCATATGTATATGTAAATGCATCAACATATAAACAAAAAGCCTAACATGCGTCTATAATAGAAATGTAAACTTCTGAGCATATTTTTCAATTAATACTCAGCTCTGTTACGAGGCACTGTTAATATTTCCCCTTCCGAGCTGGCAGTGGTGAAACACGCTTATAGAATCTTGATAGGTTTTGACAATTCACACGCTTGTCCGCAATTGGACCTTCTCTATATTATACATTCTCTGTAAACACAGTACTAAAACAAAGTTAAAGGAATGCACCGAGAAGGTCCAGAGTATGTATAATATAGAGAAGGTCCAATTGCGGACAAGCGTGTGAATTGTCAAAACCTATCAAGATTCTATAAGCGTGTTTCACCACGGCCGGCTGGGAAGGAGAAATATTAACGTGCCTCGTAACAGAGATGAGTATTAATTGCAAAATATGCTCAGAAGTTAACATTTCTATTATACGCATGTTAGGCTTTGTGTTTATATGTTGATGCATTTATATGCCTTCTATATACAATTGATGTGAAATTCGTTTTGCGGATATTTATGAATGCATCCACAAATGAAAACATTTCAAATGAATTATACGATTTCAGAAACATATGTATATGTAGAAAAAGTATATGTTTTATAATAATATACATACATATGTATGTACATTAGGGTGGCCCTTATTTTCCAAAGTATTCCGATTCTCGATCGCGCCCCCTAGAAATATGCGAATAGCCCAAAAACTAGTATATGCAAAGTTTTGGGTCAATTAAAAAAGGTTTAGAGGTTGCGCAAGGAGCTTGAAATCCTGAAAAATTAAGAATTTTTGCCATTTTTATGTCTCCATATTTCGAAGCCACACTATTTGGTTTCCATACCGTAATAAGATCTGCATTTTATTACCTTTCCAAAATTACCACAATCTTAAAAATCGGTCGATTGATGATAGAGTTACAGAAATACAAATATTTTTTTTTTTTTTCAATATTTCTTTATTTATTGAATCTGCTTTGTTTAAAGCCTAACAATAAGTATTAAAATCTTAAATCAATTTACAACTAAGTAAGCTCAAGAATGTGTTTGAGCTTTTTGGCAGAACGTTGCTCTTTAGTAGGCAGGTAGATCTCTTCTTTTTAAACGGGTTTGATTGGAATGTACCAAGGCGTTTGCCAATGGGTTTGGATGTTCACGAAGTTTAGAAATATATTTCTTTCTGCTGTCCTCTATTTCCTTCTTTACCATAGGAATATCAAGATCCTTATGGATATTTTCATTACGCATGTACCATGGTGAACCCGTTATTGTTCTAAGCATTTTAGATTGGAATCTCTGAATTATATCAATGTTGGTTGCACAGGTCGTACCCCACAGTTGAATACCATACATCCAAATCGGTTTTATGATTGCATTGTATAACAGGACTTTATTGTCTAGGCTAAGTTTAGAATTTTTGTTTAGAAGCCAATTTAAATTTGCTGCTCTTAACTTCATGCAAGTTACTTTACTCGCAATATGTTTCCGCCACGTAAGCCTTCGATCCAGGTGAATCCCAAGATAAGTTACTTCATTCGCTTGGGGTACTAATACATTGTTTATTTTAACTGTCCGAAATGTTTCTGGCCTTAGAGAAAATGTAACATGCTTGCATTTTTGCTCATTAATTTTTATACGCCAGTTGGCTAGCCATTCTTCGACACAAGTTAAGTGCTCCTCTAATACTCTTGATGCTCTAATGGGGCATTTGTTTCGGCTTACTATGGCTGTGTCATCCGCAAAAGTGGATGTCAATACGTTATTAGCTATTGGAATGTCTGCTGTATATATTATGTACAGAGTGGGGCCTAATACACTGCCCTGAGGTACATCGGCCCTTATTGCTCGTTCTTCTGATATAAAATCTGCTACTTTAACCGTAAATTTCCTATTTCTTAAATATGACTCCAATGTTTTATGCAATTCGTAAGGTAAAACGTTTTTGATTTTCCATAAAAGGCCTTCATGCCAGACCTTATCGAACGCCTGAGCTACATCGAGAAAAATAGCTGAACAGTACTCTCTGTGCTCGAATGCTTTCCTGATTTCGTTTGTAATTCTATTCACTTGCTCTACTGTGCCATGTTTAGCACGAAACCCGAATTGATGGGTTGGTATTATATTATTTTCGTGGAGGAAAGGAGACATTTTTGATAGTAAAACTTTTTCGCATATTTTGGAAAGACATGGTAAGAGACTTATTGGTCTGTAGGAAGATGGTTGTGTTAAGTCTTTTCCAGGTTTATCTATCATGATGATCTGCGACTTTTTCCACGAAATTGGATTGTACCCGAAACCAAGAATTGCATTAAAGAGCAAAGAGAGCACTGATATAGCAATATTTGGCAACTCAATTAACATTTTTGGAGTAGTATTATCGTGTCCTGAAGACTTTTTCGGATTTAGCTCTTTTAGGATCTTGATAATTTCATAAGTAGACGTCCTAATAGACACGCTTGACTCGTTTGCAATATTGGGCAAAGTTGGCAACTTAAAGTTGTTTTTTGGTACATTGGGTTGAAATACCTTTTCTAGGTGATTTGCAAAGCAATTTGCCTTTTCCTCATTACTGCGCGCCCAATTACCATTCGACTGTCTTATAGGCATCTTGGAATCTACTGGAGGCTTAAAATACTTTTGGGCTTTCCAAAGGGAGTTTTTCTTGCTAGAATTTGGACACAGGTGCTTTATATAATTTTCAGAATTGTATTCTTCATCGCGTTTAAGTGCTTTTTTTTAACTTACGTGCAGCCGATTTCAGTTGACGCAGAGTTGAAGAGGAACGACTTAACTGCCATTCACGTCTCGCTTGCCTTTTCTCATTTACAAGCCTTTCTATTTCATTATTAGTCATGTTTCTAAAAACCTTAACTTTTCTTTTAGGTGTTGCCAAGACAGCTGCATTAGTTATTACATCATTGAATTCCATTACGCTTTCATCAATATCTCTTCCTGTACTTATTTTTAAATCGATATTAATGTGGCTACTGATATATTTTCTATATTTCAACCAGTTAGTTTTAAAAGATGTTAGAGATACTTTTGGCCCAACTATCATGGGCTGTTCGCATAACTTTATTAGCACAGGAGAATGATCTGAAGATAAGTCTGTACATGTATCTGCTGTTATTAGCGATCTATCTATATTTTTGACTACAGCAAAATCTATTAAGTCTGGTATTTTGTTTCTATCACTGGGCCAGTATGTCGGCTTACCAGGAGATATTATATCAAGGTTATTGTGCTTATTTATAATAGTGTAGTACAGCTGTCGTCCTTTCGGATTAATAAGACGTGAGCCCCAGTACATGTGTTTTGCATTATAATCACCACCAGCTAGAAATCTTGGACCTAGCGTTCCAAAAAAATCTTTAAATTCGCAGTCTGTAATTTTAAAACGAGGTGGACAGTATATAGCCGTCAGATTGAGGTCAGAGCCTCGATTTTTCAATGATATTGTTGTAGCTTGTAGCTGCGCTGTAGCATGTGGTTCTAAAGCATGGTGGTTTAGCCGATTTCTAACCAATACTGCTGTTCCACCGTGCGCCTTTCCATCTGGATGATTTGTAACATGAAGTCTTTATCCCGCTATAAAGAAATTGTTTTTATTTGTTAAATGAGTTTCTGATATCAGCATAATATCTATGTTTTTTTCAGTTAGAAATCGTATTAACTCCAGTTTGTGTTGGTTTACACCGTTGGCATTCCATATACAAATATTTAGTATACTCATTTTTTAGATAATAAAGTTTGTAACATTTGATTTTGAGATTTGATCAAATCTTGGATCATGTTTTGCTTCGTAGACATGAATTGTGTCATACATTGAGTCAGATTTAGAATCATATTTTCAATACCTCCACTTGGTGGATTTTGCGGTTGTTGCATTTGCACAGCGTTGCCTTTTACCACATTTGCATAGCTTCCCTGGACAAAGATATCCTTAGAATTACCAGGTTTCGAACTCTGGTCTGTAATTACTACATTTTCGTTACGAGGGATATTCAACATTTGGTTACGACGAGCTTGAATTCCCAGTGACAATTTTGATTTCAAGTCTTTATATACAGGGCAGCCCCTGTAGTTAGCAGTATGATTTCCTCCACAGTTACTGCATTTTTTATTTGTATCCTCTTTTTTAAGAGTGCATTTTGATGTTGGGTGCAAATCACCACATACCACACAAACACTGCGTAGGGTGCAATATGATTTGGTATGCCCATACTCTTGGCAGTTACCGGATTGCATTGTACCGGACCATTTCTTTTATGAGGTTCTTCAACGGTAATTCTACGATGGAGTAAATATTTTAAATTGTATATTGGGTGTGTTTCATTCTTTTTTATTGGATTAGAGTTTGGCAACAATTCAATTTTAAACATTGGTTGTGGTACTTTATTTCTATTGAAGATATTTACCACATTTTTAATTCCAAAGCCGCATTCTTCAAGGGCTTCTTTGATATCATTAGATTCTACCGAAGACTCAATGCCTTTTACAACAACAATTAGGCCTTTAGAGCTCTTCAGTTGATAAGAATAATAATTCTTGTTGTTATTTGACAAAAATTTCACTATATCCATAAAACTTTTCTCAGTGTAGGATTGTATTTTAGTTTCATCTATCTTGCCTTTTTTCAAAGGCACGATATGCAAATTGTTGGTACCTACAATTTCACTGAGTTTATCAACAAGTGCATTTGAGCTACGCTCACGTAAATATATTGGCGGCGGCTTAGCATTCGCGACTGTGGTGGCACCCTTCGCATCGTCGTCCAAACCATTGCTTAGTATGGCAAATCAGTTGCCATTTAAATTTCCAGGCTTATTTGTATTAAGCGTGGCGGGTTGAAACTTTTTGGCATTAACCGCTGTCTTGATAGGACTTGATTTCCTTTTTATGTTGACGTAGCGGTCAATGCCAGTCTGTACAGATTGTACTTTTCTCTTCGGTACATGCTCACCTTGCATTGTTTTTTCCATTGTTGTCCGCTCGTTTGCTGATACCTGCTTGGTTGATGTTGCCTGCTGATTTGTTGTTGCGCACTTGCTGTTTTTTTCAGTTTCTGCTGATCCCTTCTGCTGCTCGGCTGAGCGCTTCGATGACTCATCTTTCTCACCGTTTGATTGTTTATTTGAGAGAGCAGATTTTGCAGGCTCAACAAAGCTGAAGTAGGCGTTCAGAGAATGCCTACGACCTTGCTGTTGAGACTGCGCAGCGCTAGCGCTCATGTTTGTTTTTTTTATTTGTTTGTTTTGTTCACTTTTATATGTTGTTTGTTATTTATTGTTATTTTAAACTAATTTGTTTTGTTTATGTTTTACAAATATGAAAGTAAATTTAATGTGGTGCATTCTCAAGCGTCGCATGCTCGTGATATACCGTTATAACGGTTCTAATGTTATTCTTATTATCTTATTACGGTATGGAAAACCAGTAAGGGATAGTGTGACTTTGAAATATGGAAGTCTGAGACATAAAAATGGCAAAAATTCTTATTTTTTTCAGGATTTCAAGCTCCTTGCGCAACCTCTAAACCTTTTTTGATTGACCCAAAACTTTGTACATACTAGTTTTTTGGCTATTCGCATATTTCTAGGGGGTGCGATCGAGAATCCAGAAACTTTTTTTATCCTCAATACAACTAAGGGCCACCCTAATGTACATACTTTCATAAAAAATATGTTTATAATTTTATACTAAATATATTAAATTAACTACATATTTCATAACATTAAATTTGCATATACATTTGTGTATCTCTATACATAAGCACTTACGTGTGTACATATGTAGATACATATGTCTTCAAAAATTCGAATAGTATCATTATCACTTATCAGTGAAGGTCATGTCTCATGTGCACGCATTGCTCTGTATGCATATATCTACATATGTACATATGTTTGCATGTCACTGAACAAACACACAAACTTACATTTGCATATACGTGCACGTAAGTTTGTCAACCACCACAAAAAATCAAAAGCATTGTTCTACAAAAACAACAAGCGCCTCAAACTCATAAGCAGCATCACAAGTCAATATGGTTTTATAGTTTTATAGTTGCTACATCCCTCCGAGCGTCCCGCAAGATGAATATGAGAAAACCCTAGACAGACTGGTAAAAGATGTATCTAATACAACCAGAAACATAGTGGCTGGTGACTTTAACGCATGGGCGACTGAATGGGGCAGCACATACACAAACAGATGAGGAGATGCTCTCCTAAAAGCGTTTTCCTTGCTGGATACTGTATTGCTGAATACCGGTAATACGAACACATTTGAAAAGAATGGCCGTGGCTCCGTGATCGACATCACATTCGCTAGAAGTTCTCTGGTGCGAACAACTACCTGGCAGGTGAGTGATTTATATACGCACAGCGACCATCTGGCCATTATGTTAGAAATAGGCAACCGCGAGCAGTATCAAATACCCAAAATCGTCAAGAAGGCGCAAAATAAAACATGGAAAATTGAAACCCTTGACGACGAGTTATTCAAATTGATGTTAGACGGAAAACCAAATAACGTGTTAGATGTTGAACATCAGGCAGAGAACATCGTAAAATATATCAGCAAAGCATGCGATGCCGCAATGACCAAAAAGAAGCAAGGTACACGCAGAAAGCCCGCGTACTGGTGGAACGTGGAGATTGAGGCTCTAAGAACCGATTGCCATAAAGCAAGACGTATGTGCCAAAGAAGACGGCAATCGATGGAGTACCCAAGTCTACATGAGATTTTTAGGAAGAAGCGAAAGGATTTTAAGAAAGCAATAAAGAAGAGCAAGGCCAGATGTTTTAAGGAGCTCTGCAATAAAGTCGAAGATAATCCATGGGGAGATGCCTACAAGATCGTGATGACAAAAGTTAGAGGCAATAAAGGACAAGCCCCAACCTGTCCAACGCTATTAAAAAGCATAGTACAGACACTATTTCCCACGCCAAGCGTACATATGCGGTATAATAAAGAAATTGTAGCGACGGCAGTACCAATGGTCACCGACAAAGAGGTAATCGAAGCCGCAGACAGATTCGCCAACAACAAAGCATCAGGTTTGGATGGCATACCGAATAAGGCTCTTAAGATTGCCACTAAATACAACACCGATCCGCTCACGAAACTGTTTACGAGGTGCATGCGGGAGGGTATTTTCCCAAAAATTTGGAAGAGGCAGCGTTTGGTCCTTCTCCAGAAACCAAACAAACCAGCCGGAGAGCCACACTCCTACCGGTCTTTGTGCATGTTGGACACGATTGGGAAGATGCTAGAGCGTATAATATGCGTACGACTGGATCAGCATCTAGAAAAAGAGCCGCCGGGCCTGGCAGATAATCAATATGGTTTCCGAAGAAACAGATCCACAATCGATGCAATTAAAAAGCTGACAGATGTTGCCAGTAAAGCCATAGAAGGTACTAGATGGATGTACGGTTCTAAACAATATTGTGCGGTTGTGACGTTCGACGTAAAAAATGCATTTAATTCGGCATACTGGCCACATATTATACGAGCTCTGGAAATAAAAAATACACCGCCCTATCTGGTGAAGATCATCTCAAGCTATCTGTCCGACAGGGTGTTAATATACGATACTGATGAAGGCCCACAAAACTATGCGATAACAGGTGGAGTTCCCCAAGGCTCAGTTCTAGGCCCGCTGCTGTGGAACGTATTATACGACGGAATATTGCGCCTCCCACTACCAAAGGACGTTCAAATAATTGGGTATGCTGACGACATTGCTGTAACGGTCGTGGCGAAAGAAATCAGTCAAATAGAGTGTATGTGCAACCAGATCGCGACTAAAATAAAGTAATGGCTTACTGCAACTAAACTCCAGCTAGCAGGCCAGAAAACGGAAGCAGTGTTGATAACAAGTCGGAAAAAGTTAGAAGCTGCCACGCTAAACATTGATGGATATAACATATCCACCCAGAAGTCCCTAAAATATCTGGGTATGATGATAGATGTGAGGCTAAGTTACAAGACCCACATCGACAAAGCCTGTGAGAAAGCGGCAAGGGTTACAGCGGCCCTATCGAGGATAATGGCCAACATTGGTGGTCCAAGCCAGAGCAGACGATCACTTTTGGCCAAAGTGAGTCAGTCTGTACTAATGTACGCGGCGCCTATATGGGGAACAGCTCTGCAGCGAAAGACATATTTGGAAAAGACGAGGGTAATAGTCCGGTTAAGTGCAATTAGAGTTGCCTGTGCCTACAGGACTGTTTCACACGAGGCAGTTGGGGTTATAGCGGGCTTCATACCTCCCGACATTCTGGCAATGGAATTAAAGAGAATATATGACAAAACCAAAACTATGGGTAGACGCCTGACGACCGAAGAGAGGAAGGCAGAAAGAGAAAAGAGCCTCCATGAGTGGCAGAAACGCTGGGATGAGACAACGAATGGTAGGTGGACACATACGCTTATTAGAAACGTCAAGGAGTGGATAGAGAGGAAGCATGGTGAAACGGACTTTTATTTGACTCAGTTCCTAACAGGACACGGCTGTTTTAGGGAATATTTACAAAAATATGGACATGACGATGGATCAGACTGTCCATACTTTGGAAATGGATGTGAAAACGCACTACACATATTTTTTGAATGTCCGCGTTATGAAATTGAGAGATCCCAACTAGAGGAACTCCTAAAAGTGTGCCTGACTCCAGGAAATATCGTACCGCATATGCTACAATCGCAACTCGTATGGAACCGAGTGAGCGAGTGGACAGCAAAAGCTGTAATAGAGTTAAGAAGGAATGAGTGGCAACGTAATCGAGAGAGACGGATGGAGAGCGAGGAATAGTAGAGCCAACTGGATAAAGCTTACCCTTGCGATGAAATGCCTAGCGGTGGTACCGTAAGGGAAAAAACGAAAGCGATAGGAGACGGAGTTTAGGGTTTAGTACGTAGGCGTCCTGCTTCATAGTGAATAGGATGAATCGTGCATGCCGTTTCCGATATAACGGTATCTTTTGAAGATTGGCATCCAATCGACGTAGCCAAATATTGTAGTAAACACAACAAAAACATTTTCATTCATGAACGCAGGCGCACATTCACTTGGCAAAGTTGCTTCATTCATAAAAGCAGAGCCATATACATCTCCCCGCGCATGCCACGCCAACAAACGCCTTTTCGCGACGATGACAAAAATCATAAATTGAAGATTTTTCTAATGTTCCCTCAGAAGGAAAAGTTGCAACGCCGCAAAAACCTAGGGAGAAAAGTGGCAACATAGCCCTTCAGTCGATTTTAAATATTTTTCAGCAAAAATTCTGTGGCTCGCACAAATTTATGTCGATATGTTTGCATGCTCATACATATTTACGACAAGCCGATTTTCTACCAACAACGCAATGTAGCGTCGCGCAGGCGGCCATCAATTTTTCGACACATCGAGCTTTACAGGGCCGTTTCAAGTGATCCCGCCGTAAAAATAATTGCGCTTAATATGCGTTGACAAATATTGAAGTATTAATGATGTACCTACACAATTAAATACATTTTACTACTACATTTTACTATACTACCAACATATTAAATCATATTTTAAATAATTACTATTTATTTTTGTAAGAAACAAGGCATAAAACTTAAAGACATTACATGTTGGGCATCTGGGCCTTTTTGCCTGCGTACGCTCCACAATCATTACAACGTTTTGAATTGAAAACAAAAAATCATAGGCTTCGGCTATTGGTTGACCGTGGCAACAAAGATTTCACATGAAGCCATGAGTGCACATTTTTACATTCATACATATATTGAATGTTGACAAATTGACATATGTACACAATTAGAATGATTCTTTGATATTTGTTCACATGCACACATAATTACAAATGCGCGAACGTTTATGATTTTGAGATATTATAGAAATTATTCATGAACAAAGTAATTAAATATATACATACATACATAGATCATATATATATTATTTTACATACATATATAATATTTTTAGTTTATTATATATTTCAAAGGTTTTTATGGAATTAATAATGAGGTAGACATTTATTACATATGTGCGCATGTCCTTTAATATCAAATATAAACAAAATATCTATAAATTACATACATATATACGTGTATACAAGTCGTTTGCGCATTGTATATAACCGAATCTGTAAACGTACATTTATTAACATTGAAATTAACACAATTTTTCTCATTTAAACATGAAAACGCTCAAATCTGTTATTTTTGAGCCCTCTAATGTTAAGCTACATGTGGTGAAATACGCTTATAGAAACGAGTACCCCTTCGAAAAGCGGACTTTGGCAGAGAATGTCAATTAGACCCCTTTCACACAGGCAATTTTTGTCGCGGCAATTCTTAATTTTATAGGAGAGGGGGCGACGAGGAGAGGAGAATCGCACCGACGTAATTCGTAACAGTTCGCTGCTACGTAACAGTGTTGCATTTGCACACATTTTAAAATTAATGTTTACAATATTGTAACGAAAATGGCACCAGAACAAACTAGAATAGACAATCGAAAGCGATAACTTGCTAGATGTATCTAGACATCGATATTCGTAGTTGCCAGAATGTTCGAGTGACGATAACATGCTTACAATCGACTATATAAGGCCTGCCGGGCTGGCAGCAAAACACAGTTCTGATAAGAGAGTTGTCGAGTGAGGACAATTCTAAGGAGAGAGTTGTCGAGCAAAGTGTAAACAAGTTATAACTTAGAGTTGTAAAGTAGAGTATTGAGTACTAAAGTGTTAAGTTATAAGGAATTTGAAATAAAGATTAGTGTATAGCCATTAAAGTGTGACTTTTATTTGACAATCCAGTGATCGAACTCAGGGTAGAGTTTTAGAGTAAACGACAGATTTTGGAAATCCGTTACAATTGGTGTCAGAAGTGGGATTGCCAAATAAAACTGCAGAATAGATAATGGCTCAGTTAACTGAAGAAGACATGAACACGATCTTGTCGCACATATCGTCACAGCTCCAGGCGCAGGACACACGATTAACAACAAAGTTGTCCCAAATAACAACGCAAATATCAGCTCAATTTTCTTCACAGTTAAAAAAGCAGAAGGAAAGTCAGTCCAGTCAGATGAACTCATATATAGCCGATGTGTCTTCACAGCTGGAAGAGCAGGAGGAGGATTCAATGGATGTGGCCTCAAATAGAGCAGAGGTGTCAACACAACTCGTAGTGCATGGGAAGAATATGTCCACACTGTTGGAAGCGAATCAGACCTGTATGTTAAGACCTTTAGAATCGCATGGAGAGATTTTGTTAACACAATTGGAAGTGAATGGGATATCCTCACAGTTGAAAGAGGAGGAGTCGATGGAGGTGACCTTAAAAAGAGAAGAGGTGTCAGCACAGCTGGAAGTGCATGGAGAGGGTATACCATCGCAGGTTTCGGCACAAGTGTCGACACAGTTGAAGGAACAGGAGGTACATATGTATATCGACGCAGGTGATCCCAGAGAAGACAGATGTGTCATGGACAAAAGATTATGATCTGAAGGAGGAAGACTCTCAAACGTCCAAAGAAAGTCCAGAGAAAGAAGAAAAGGCTGCAGAAACTCTAGTCGCAAAGGCACAGTGCAAAAGCTTCAAGTTAGTGGCTGGTTGCTTATATCGGGTATGGAAAAGTAAAGAAGGACAAATCTCCCGATCTTTCATGGTTGGTCGGAATGAGAGATTACCAAAAGTTCACTACGAGATGCACAAAGGTCCAAGTGAAGTGGACATAAGAATCACGGAAACCTTGGGAAGGTTGAAGAATCAGTTTTGTTTGGTTGGTTGTCGTAAATTAATGGGAAATTGCATTGCAAATGAGGTGACGAGTTCCAAGAGTCATGGTCAGATGAAGCAGTACAGTTCGGAACGCCATTTGAGCAATTTGCCATGGTTGTAGCTGGTCCATTACCTACCAGCACATCGGGAAACAGGAGTGGTTTGATGGCTAGGACGGAGAAAACCCCAATTCGTAGTAAAGAGACTGACGAGATGACGGACGTGGATATCAAAAGTTTGGAGATGTGCCAGAAGCTATGTGTCCGGAAAATAAAGGGTGATTTTTTAAGAGCTTGATAACTTTTTTTAAAAAAAAACGCATAAAATTTGCAAAATCTCATCGGTTCTTTATTTGAAGCGTTAGATTGGTTCATGACATTTACTTTTTGAAGATAATTTCATTTAAATGTTGACCGCGGCTGCGTCTTAGGTGGTCCATTCGGAAAGTCCAATTTTGGGCAACTTTTTCGAGCATTTCGGCCGGAATAGCCCGAATTTCTTCGGAAATGTTGTCTTCCAAAGCTGGAATAGTTGCTGGCTTATTTCTGTAGACTTTAGACTTGACGTAGCCCCACAAAAAATAGTCTAAAGGCGTTAAATCGCATGATCTTGGTGGCCAACTTACGGGTCCATTTCTTGAGATGAATTGTTCTCCGAAGTTTTCCCTCAAAATGGCCATAGAATCGCGAGCTGTGTGGCATGTAGCGCCATCTTGTTGAAACCACATGTCAACCAAGTTCAGTTCTTCCATTTTTGGCAACAAAAAGTTTGTTAGCATCGAACGATAGCGATCGCCATTCACCGTAACGTTGCGTCCAACAGCATCTTTGAAAAAATACGGTCCATTGATTCCACCAGCGTACAAACCACACCAAACAGTGCATTTTTCGGGATGCATGGGCAGTTCTTGAACGGCTTCTGGTTGCTCTTCACCCCAAATGCGGCAATTTTGCTTATTTACGTAGCCATTCAACCAGAAATGAGCCTCATCGCTGAACAAAATTTGTCGATAAAAAAGCGGATTTTCACATTTCGAACCGAACACTGATTTTGGTAATAAAATTCAATGATTTGCAAGCGTTGCTCGTTAGTAAGTCTATTCATGATGAAATGTCAAAGCATACTGAGCATCTTTCTCTTTGACACCATGTCTGAAATCCCACGTGATCTGTCAAATACTAATGCATGAAAATCCTAACCTCAAAAAAATCACCCGTTATGTGAAGCTGCATCACATCCACGATCCGATATCATGGTGGAAAGATTCATCCGAAATTTGGAAGAGCATTTTAGAAAGCTGGTGGACAGGTATCGTCACAGATACAGAGGACGTCCACATATCCATGTTCCTGGAATCAACGGCGTTGACAACTGCGAGGATAATTTTTGGTTACTGATTGATTTAAGGTTTAGGATTAATGCTAATGGAGAAAGAAATGCTAAAGAAGACAACAGTGTCCTAGAAGACGAGATGAAAAGAAGAAATGCTAAGGGTTTGGTTCTGGAAGTATGTCTAATCGGGACTATCAGACTTAAGTGGAGGGCAGTGTAACGAAAATGGCACCAGAACAAACTAGAATAGACAATCGAAAGCGATAACTTGCCAGATGTATCTAGACATCGATATTCGTAGTTGCCAGAATGTTCGAGTGACGATAACATGCTTACAATCGACTATATAAGGCCTGCCGGGCTGGCAGCAAGACACAGTTCTGATAAGAGAGTTGTCGAGTGAGGACAATTCTAAGGAGAGAGTTGTCGAGCAAAGTGTAAACAAGTTATAACTTAGAGTTGTAAAGTAGAGTATTGAGTACTAAAGTGTTAAGTTATAAGGAATTTGAAATAAAGATTAGTGTATAGCCATTAAAGTGTGACTTTTATTTGACAATCCAGTGATCGAACTCAGGGTAGAGTTTTAGAGTAAACGACAGATTTTGGAAATCCGATACAATATTGTAACGAAAATGGCACTAGAACAAACCAGAATTGACAATCGAAATCGATAAATTTCCAGATGTATCTATATTCGTAGTTGCCCGAATGTTCGAGTGCCGATGTATCGCTTACAATCGACTATATAAGGGCTGCCGGGCTGGCAGCAAGACACAGTTCTGATAAGAGAGTTGTCGAGTACGGACAATTCTAAAGAGAGAGTTGTCGAGTAAAGTGTAAACAAGTTATAAGTTAGAGTTGTTAAGTACAGTAAGAAGTAATAAAGAGTTAAGTTATAAGGAATTAGAAATAAAGATTAGTGTATAGCCATTAATGTGTGACTTTTCCCTTGGTCGCCCCCTCTCCTATAAAACTAAGAATTGCCGCGACAAAAATTGCCCGTGTGAAAACGGTCTTAGCAACAGAAGTTGCCTGTGTGAAAGTGGACATATAGAGAAGGTTCATGGTGTGCCGATTGTCACACTGGTCCGCTTTTCGAAGGGGTACTCGTTTCTATAAGCGTGTTTCACCACATGTAGCTATAAGCGTGTTTCACCACAGCTTAACATCATAGGGCTCGAAAATAACAGATTTGAGCGTTTTCATGTTTAAATGAGAAAAATTGTGTTAATTTCAATGTTAGTAAATGTAAGCTTACATATTCGATTATATACAATGCGCAATCGACTTGTATATATGTATGTCTATATGTAGATATTTTGTTTATATTTGATATTAAAGGACATGCGCACATATGTAATTATTAATTCCATAAAAACCTTTGAAATATATAATAAACTAAAAATATTATATACGTAAATGTAATAATAATGTAATAAAAATATATTTACATATACATATTTATTTACTTTGGTCAATAATATTTTCTATAATATTTCAAAATCATAAGCGTCCGCGCATTTGTAATTATGTGTGCATGTAAACAAATATGAAAGAATAATTCTAATTGTGTACATATGCAGAGAACGTGTAATATAGAGAAGGTTCATGGTGTGCCGATTGTCAAAGTGGTCCTCTTTTCGCAGGGGTACTCGCCAAGATGAGCGTGTTTCACCACAGAAAATTATTAGCGTGTTTCACCACAGGTTTAACATCAGCGCACTCGAAAATAGCAGAATTGAGCGGTTTCAGTGTTAAATGAGAAAAATTGTGTTAATTTGAATGTTAATAACTGTACGCTTACAGATTTGCTTATATACAGTGCGCAAACGACTCGGTGTATAATTTCATTTGCATTTAAAATCAAAATATATACGTATACATATATGCAAAACTTTATGATTTATTCTATAAAATGCTTTGAAGTATATAATGAAATAATTATTTTATATACATATGTTAAAATACATATGAATATTTATTTCCTTTGGTTATTAAAAGTTTCGATAATATACCAAAAGAATAAAAGTTGGCGCATAATTTGTAATTATGTGTGCATGTAAACAAAATCGAAAGAACCATACGCATAATGTTTGTAAATTTGTTTACATGCATATGTACGTAAATATGTGCCTTTGTTGTAAAATCTTCGTTGCCACGGACAACGAATGGCCGTAAATTGTGATTTTTTGTTCTCAAGTCAAAGACTTGTAATCAGTGGCACGCGTTCGCAGGCACAGAGGTCCAAATCCCCAACTAATATTATTGTTGATTGTTTTATGTCTTGATTCTTACAATTATTCATTTATAGTACATTAAAATTTGACATCATATATTAGTAGAATATTTAAATACATTTAATTATTTATATTTTCTAAGTAGGTCAATACTATCCAATACATATTTAACGCAGTTATAATTACGGAGGGATCACTTGATTCACCGTTTGTAGACATGGCATGCGCAGGGAGGTGTGTATGGCGTTGCTTTTATGAATGAAGCAACTTTGCCAAACATTGTATGTACATCTTTCAAAATTCGAATTGTCTCGTTATCACTTATCAGTGAAGGTCATATGCACACATTGTTACATATGCATATATGTACATAAATATGTTTGAATGTCATTGACGAACAAGTAATGCATACACAAACTTACATTCGCATATGCGTAAGATTGTCAACCATCACAAAAAATCAAAAGCATTTTCTACAAAAACAACAACCGCCTCAAACGCATAAGCAGCGAGTGTTGTAGTAAATACAACAAAAACATTTTCATTCATGAACGCAAGCGCACATTCAATTGGCAAAGTTGCTTCATTCATAAAAGCAACACCATACACATCCCCCGCGCATGCCATGTCCACAAACGCCTTTTCGCGACGATGACAAAAATCATAAATTGAAGATTTTTCTAATGTTCCCTCCAGAAGGAAAATTTGCAACATCGCAAAAACCTAGGTACAAAAATGGCAACATAGCCCTTGAGTCGATTGTAAATATTTTTCAGCACAAATTCTGATCAAAGTCTCGCAAAAAATTATGTAGATATGTTTGCATGCTCATACATATTCATACATATTTACGACAAGCCGATTTTCTACCAACAAAGCAATGTTGCGTCGCTTTGGTGTCGCGCAGGCGGCCATCAATCTTTCGACACATCGAGCTTTACAGAGGCGTTTTAAGTGATCCCTCCCTAATTATAAATGCGTTAATTATGTATTGTATAGTATTGACCTACAATTAGCAAATACATATAATTAAATTTATGTATTTAAATATTCTACCATTGTATTATGCCATATTTCAATGTACTACGATTGATTTCTGTAAGGATCAAGACATAAAAATATAAACAATAATATGACTTAGGGACCTGAACCTCTTCCCTTCTAACGTGCGACACTGTATTGACTTGAGAACAAAAAATCACAATTTGCGGCCATTCGTTGTCCGTGGCAACGAAGATTTTACAACAAACCATGAGGCACATATGTACATATTTATGCACATATGCATGTAAACAAATTTACAAACATTATGCGTATGGTTCTTTTGATTTTGTTTACAATTACATATTATGCGCGAACTTTATACTTTTGGTATATTATAGAAAATTTTAATAACCAAAGAAAATAAATATACATACATATGTACATATATAGTATATAATTATATTGTATTTTAGCATATCTATATAAAATAATTAATTTACTTCAAAGCATTTTATAGAATAATTAATGCATTTTTGCATATGTACGTATATATTTTGATATAAAATATAAACGAAATCATATACAGAGTCGTTTGCGCATTGTACATAGGTGAAACTGTAAGCGTGCAGTTCATAACATTGAAATTAACATAATTTTTCTCATTTAATACAGAAAATGCTCATTTTTGCTATTTTCGAGCGCGCCGATGTTAAATTTGTGGTGAAACTGGCTTATAGATTTCTGTGGTGAGACTGGCTTATAGCGGCAAGTACCCCTGCGAAAAGAGGACCACTTTGACAATCGGCACACCATGAACCTTCTCTATATTTAACGTTCTCTGATATACCTCAGTATATACCATTGTATAAACCTACAAGTAGATGATCTAAAATATATATAAAGAATTTGCGATACGAATGCAATAGAATGAAGGAAAACGCAAGACATTTCGCGAGGACTTACGTCGATAAATACTACTAAATCGACTCTTGGCGCGGGTTGTCGTGCAGATTTTGGTACTATGAACAACAACAACTCAAGGCAATGGACGCGGGTTTCGTGGTACTAAAAAAGACCCAAATCTACAATGTCGAGTTGCCGTGTTATACTACAATATTTATTACTTTTAGTAAATTATTAGTAATTTTTTTGTTTGTCGATATTAGTTGGAATTAAATCCGTTTGACTAACTGTTTATATAGGTCGGAATATAATATGAGTCTGTGGTTTTGTCTTTTTTTTTTTTAATTATTGTTCATAATTGAATGTAATTTTCATTTGATTTGATATTTTGAAAGGACGACTTTTTTTTGTTAGAATTAGTTTGTACGCTTATTATTGTTTTTTTGTGCTTTTAAACCGTTTCGTGTATCAGGTTTAGAACACTTTTCTCCACCACTATTCTTTTGATAGAGTTTTTTAGTTAAGATTTCGCTGTGGGTGACTTTTATATGTATTGTTATTGCACAGTAGATTGTTTAGATCGTTATTTCTTGAACTATATATATACTAAAAAAAATTGGTAAAGCGCCTATATTGCAACCTCAGAGGTGGTGAGGAAGAGTAATACATACGCAATTAATTATTGTTACGAATGAAATTTTTCATTAAAATATTTCGATTTTCAGTACGTTTATTTAAAACTCTGTGTCGAAATACGTAGTAAATCGAACAGGTGATCTCAGCTGTGAAAAATTTCCCGTTATCCAGCTGATTCTTTTGCTACTTATAGGCATATACAATGGTATATACAGTAAAAAACCTTTTATTGTTTACATTAATTTTCATCTTTTAACACACCACCGAGGCGTACTTGGGTTGTGTGCTACGCTTTTTTGCTACAATTGTGGAAATTAGGGTGTTGTGCTAGCGTTTAATCTTCACAAAACTTTAAAAGCCCGATGAACAGTACTTAAATAATTATTAAATAAAATACATTTTTTCATTATTATTGGAATTATTTCGGATATTTATTAAATTTTATGGTGGTATTAAGTGTTATTTACTGATAAGTTAGTTACATTTTATGTACAAGTGTATAACGCGATTCAACCCAGCAAGTCATGGGTACCAGAGAGCAGCTTCGGGTATGTTCGAGTGTGTTCAATCACACTAGCTTAAATTCGGTACGAGTGTGTCGTAACACTCTTCAAACACGTGTTCGATCGAGTTTAGAACCCGAAGCGAAAATAACGCAAACGAACAATCAAGACGGTCCTATCTTCGAGTGCAAGCAGCAAACTCGGATTTTATGTATATTATATTTTCGGGTGTGTCGTGTACGTGTTGATTATGATCGACACACTCGAGTGGCACTCGAAGACCAAAAAATAATAGATAAACATACGTACACACATATGTATGTATGTTGGCGTCGGGATGACGCGTTCTGTCTTAGCTTTTTTGGTTGAATAATTTGAATATTAGACGTACATAGTACATATTATAAAAGAATAATTCAATTTAAGAATAGAATTCACTCAAAACTTATTTTATTTATTAATTCATAAATGATAAATAAAAAACATTTCATTGCACTTAAATGTTTTAATTTTTTTTAAATCACAAATTTCAGGTGTAGACCAGATAAGGTGTTTGTGCCATTGGAAATGTTCTCACAACCCGAATTTTCTATCGTTGTCATTATGAATTATAAAAAGTAAACAAAACAAACAAAACCAATAATCGTTGACAATCACTACGCAATAATAGCATGACTGCCAATTACATACATACATATTCTGAAATTTTGTGCACACTCGTGTGTGACTCGATCACATTCAATACGATCGGGTTAGAGTGCCAGCTCGTTCACAAACGAGTGTCAACTCGGCACTCTGTTAAAACAAGCATATATGCCTGTGTTTCGAGTGTCGCGAAAGGCTCGTTCGTTTTGAACATGTCTCCAAGCGATCAATACGTGTATTCATACCGAAAAGTTTGATCAAACAAAATCAGAGTGGTCATTCGAGTGTGCACGAAAATGATATATCCGTTGCAGCTCTCTGATGGGTACTGAAACTCCAACACATTCAAAGAAATTTTAATAACACCACTACATACACACATACACAACAAAGGGTAAAATGTGCATAAACATTTAACTCAACTCTTCTCTCATACAGCACACTGAATGATAGAAAGAAACAACCAAAGTTCTCGTGTTTGAACAAGTTTTGTTTTGAGCTATATCATGGCTGCTTGTGAAGTATTATTTTGCGTGTTTTATTTAATTCAGTGATCTGCAGCCTAATTAAAGTTTAAATTTTTGAAGCGCGCATATTTAAATAAGTAAAACGTAAAATAAAGGTTTTCTAAAGCCAAAATATGGAATTGAAGAGGGTGATACAGAAATAGTTCATTGCACTGTCAATTCGAAGCACGCAATAGAAGCTACGCCAACAATGGTCAACATCAATGGCGAAACCATTGAATACGTAAATAATTGTTGAATATAATAATATTATCTTGCCTTAACCCTTTCGGGACGGAGTTTTATTTGAAAACCGGAAATAGTCTCAACAAAAATTTCTGCTCATACTGAAAGATTGGGCTAAAAAATTATGTCCTGCATACTCAGAAATCCTAAAATCGTCCTTTTATCAAACCGCAATTCCTTGAAAATACTCCTAAATTGCAAATCAACGAAATACCAGTCTGCAAAATCGCCAAAAAAAGAGCTATAAAGAAGACTTTCCAGATATTCAAGTCGCTGGAGGTACTGCACAGGACTTTAAAAGATTTACGCGACTACGAAAATATCTTTGGTGAAGCAGGTGATTTTCGCCAGACTATTCCTGGATCAACTGTTGCTGACGAACTAATCACATTCCTAAAATCATCTCATTTGTGGCGACACATAAAGAATCGCCAATTAACAAATAACATACGAGTGTTTTCCCAACAATATCATACTGCGATTGTAGAAATAGTTAACGGGTTTCTGTCATTTCATGGCTTCAAAAGAGGAGCTTATTCATCGTGTTTTTCCTGGCGTGAAACCATAATATAATAAACATAAATGGATTGAATGACCTATATTGGTGGTAAAAAAACAAGGATCTCTTTAATGCGACAATTTAGAATTTCGTTTAAGGAGAGTTGACACAGCTACAAACCAGGATGACGTATTCAATTATCCCACAGACTATTTTAAATTGCTGGACTATCCCCACTCACTTGCAATTAAAAGTAGTGTGAGTTGTTATCATACTGCGTAACATAAATCAGCATCAAACTTTGCAAAAGAACAAGACTGGCTGTGAAGAAGGTAATCAATATCGTCACCAAAGCCAAGATAAAGCCAACTATGAAATTTGGTCATTTGTTACTTTCTCCAATATACGATACAAAAAATCAATGTTTTACAAATTATGATGATTTACGCTTAACACAGATCTACAATAATGTCTATCAATCATTTTAAAATTTAACTATAACGTTTTCGTATTTATGCGTAAGAATTTTTTCTCTGCATTGAAAGATTTACTAATTTAATGTATACCTTAGCCACAAAAACATGTGGTCGGGTCTGCTAGTATAATAATATTATCTTGCCTTAACCCTTTCGGGACGGAGTTTTATTTGAAAACCGGAAATAGTCTCAACAAAAATTTCTGCTCATACTGAAAGATTGGGCTAAAAAATTATGTCCTGCATACTCAGAAATCCTAAAATCGTCCTTTTATCCTGGGGCATATAATCCCAATAAACATTTACTGTGGGATATAAAATCCCAATAAGAGTTTTTGACGACTATTGTAAATTTGAGAAATAAATAAAATCTTAGAAAAATAGCTATATTGTAATGAAATTTCATATTTATTTGAGTTGTTATTAAGATAATTTTAATGTAATGTGATATAACTATTAATTTAATTTGTGGAAGGGTCCAAAACATTTGTAGCACAACGCGTTGTTACAGCCAGAGCAGATCATTTTAGTTCGCTTTTCGATTCCAAGTGAAGTGCAGCGGACGCAGCGGCAACGCTTCTATTGCTCCACTGGCAAGTGATCTCCAACGTTAAGGCTATCAGTTTTTGAGCGTTTAGGAGTTCTTCCTCCCTGTCGACGAGGCATCGTCTCACGCCTTTTATTTCCTTCGAAAATCATTGCTTCAGCAAGGGGCACAAGAAAGTCTTTTAGTGATAACTTTTGCTTCTTATGTTCAGTATAAACAATCCATGAATTTGTGACGCTAACCATTAGTAGCTTGAAAAACACCTTTTTCCACCACTTTTGAGATTTGCGATTGAAATCATAAATGGTTGTCTTTTGGTCGGCCAAGTCGACCCCACCCATAATTTTGTTATAGTCACTGATACATTTAGGGCATTTAATTTTCTTCTTCGATCCGTTTTTTTGCTTCCTCTCAACGTCTACAAGCGATGGCTTATGACAATTCGAAGCTAAGAGGACTTCTTTTGAATCCATCCATCGGGCAGCCAAAATGCCACCAGAGCTGATTTGAAGCTGACTTTCTCCTCTTGCCAACTTTCCAACAAATTTAGGTATATTCTTTCTGTTTTGCATGTATGTTCCAAGTGTGGGATATGGGATAGTTTCTAATAGTTTAATTGAGGTAAAAAAGCGGTCAAAGGCTAAACAAACTTCCTTCTCACGAATTGAAGAAACCAATTTCAAAACGACTTTTTCTCCAAGAGTGGTAGGTACAGACTGTACAGCGTTTGCTTCCTTACCAGTATAAAGATTAAAATCGTAAGCGCATCCTGTCTTTGAGTCACATCGCATCTAAATTTTGATTCCGCGCTTTATTGGTTTCATTGGCATATATTGCTTCATAGTTGATCTACCTTTGAATTTTACCATGCACTCGTCAATAGACTGAAATGAACTTTCACTTCGAGCAGCTGCAAATGTTTGTTTCAGACATTGCACAACATCGGAGATATAATAATCTCTGCAACTGTCGGCGGGCTTACTGCAGTCATTGAAATTTAACTACGATGACAATAATAAATAGCGATCTCGCGATAAACACCTTTTTATAACTGAATTTCCCATCGATGGATTTTTGCTCCAATAGTCCTTCAGAGATGGCAACTTATTATAATGCATAATCAATGAAACGCCCAGAAATACCAAAATTTCATTAGCATCGGTTAAATTTCGCTTTGACTGAGCCCGACGATTCATAGCTGTCAGACGCTGATTAGTACATTCAGCAATTCGAATGCACAAACTGTAAGGAAATATCGTGGAAAACACTTTGAACTCGGTGCAATCGTGAGCAAAATCAAAAAGGATTTTGCAGTCTCTCTCCGTTGGGATTTCATACTTTGGATTAAAGTTCTGAGAATCGTCCGTAGCAACATTTACCCACTGGGCAACTGGCAGTATATCGCCGTTTATTTTTGTGGGCTTATCCGCCCCATTGATGTTATCGTCAGTTTCTGATGCAGATTCAGTGCTTTTGGAACTCTCAAGCAAATATTCACTCCCAGAGTCCTCAAAATCAACGTCCGAGTCTGACTCTTCAGACATACTACGCTCAATATCCTCCTGAGTTAGATACCTTTTCGTCATCTAAAAAACATATTGGGACAAGTTATCCCACGTAAAAAACTTATTGGGATTATATGTCCCAATTTTATAAAATGAACTCTAACTTACCCTATAATAGCAAAAAACACCACTAAACAATTAAATGTAACAAACCGAACACTTTTTTATGCAAACAAATGCAAATTTTGTTGATCACGCTTTTATTTCGACCGATTTCAGCAAATTAGTGAAGACAACTGATCAAATTTCACGTATATTGCGAAATACTTTGTCATGTGGCGTCTATGCGCTGAAATTTACCGCTATCTTTTTGTTTACAATTAAAAATATACACTTAAATCTGTTTGTGGGACTAATTATATAGGCAATCGCATGCACAGTAAAGAAAATACGAAAATTAGAAATTTGGTGGGATGTATTATCCCAGTAGTCCCGAAAGGGTTAAATTCTAATTAATTTTCCACACAGATATTTCAAACCTCATATGGCGCGTTAAAGGTACGCAAACTTATTGGTGTCACTTATTGTAGCAGCGTAGAACTTTCGAAGCGATGGAATATGTGCTGCAAGCAAATCCAAAACTATGGACGCAAACGCTGCTACATGGAACACAAATCATTCACACACCAGATATTACGTTTAATGTCACTTTTTTGCGTGCAATTAAACCTTTTGGTCAACACAAGCACGAGAATTGGAACGACATGGCGTGTTTCAACTGGGTTTTGCCAATGAGCTAGAGGGCAAAGCAGTTTCAGTATCTTTGAGCTTACCGGCACTAAGCCGTGCCATTAGCAGCTAAAACACAGAAATTAAAGGGTAAATTTAAGTGAATGTTTGTGCTCATAAAAATTTAAAAACTTTTTGTATGTTTAATTAGGAGGACTTTTTTGATTCATTTTCACCTTGTATTGAGGAACCATAACGTTGTTGTATCGCTTTACAAGGACATAAATTCACCGAAATTAGTTCAATGGAAATACTACAGCAAGAGCATGGATGTTAAGACTTGAACGGTGCCGTGTTAGATTTAGAATTCCTGAAACATAAGGTAATTATTACCAACTTTTATTACAAACTTTATAAAAATTCTAATTTTACTTTATATTTTATAGAAACCCTCCTCCCAGATGAATCTAGTACTAGTGAAATTAATGAAAGAACAGATCTTATAAAAACTCCGAAAGAAACCAAAAGAGTCCTCACATAATGTGCGCAGCTTACACTTCCAGACCGCACGGGGTATTTGACATTTTCCACTCTTCCTCCAGCCTTTGTCCGATAGCAAAAATTGTTCAAATATTCATTTTCACCTACTTTATACATATATATATATAGTGTAGTACGATAATATATTTATAAAGTAAATATAATAATAAACAACTAAATGGCATGATATTTTAAATAAATATGTAATATAATTAATGATTTTGTTATTAAATTCTCATTTGGGATTTTGGTAGAACTAACCGAAAACAGAGGGTATAGTTTCTGGGCTTTTGTGGGTCGCAGTACTGAAAGTACACGTGGAGTTTTGGTTCGCAGTATTGGGTCTTTCATCCGTGATTGTACCAATACCATTCCCCAAATTGTGCAAGAGGTATATATACATTGCTAAATGATGAATGTAATGTGCAAGAAAGGGATGAACGATCACACGTACACAATAGTTTTGGGTACTTTTGTCAATTCGCCCTTAAGAATGGCATAGAAACTTTCATTGAAACTGCGGGTACCGCTCCCTGGCATTTCACCGGAGAATTCGCCGGTACCTGTCTTGCGGGGAACTAATTTTTAAAAATTGTGTTAAAATAAATACATCCCTGGGTTGGTGACACTGTATTTGGCGCTTTCAAATTTTAACAAATTTAATATTACTATTAAACAATTTGAATAACTTTCACTAAATAACCTTGAAAGAATATGTTTGTCTGGTTCAAGATAGTTCTTGGCAAACTTTTCAAGCATTGGCAATGTCTTCCATAGATAGTCAGCAATCTATTAGACATTGTATGGAAATTGATATAATTGAAAACGATTTCCTTCAGAGAAATTCATTTTCATATTTATATGGTTATACTAGCGGACCCGGCTACACGTTTTGTGGCTAAGGAATATATTAAATTAGTAAATCTTTCAACGCAGAGAAAAAATTCTTACGCATAAAGACGAAAACGTTATAGCCGATAAATTTTAAAATGATTGATAGACATTATTGAGGATCTGTGTTAAGCGAAAGTCATCATAATTTGTATAACTTTGATTTTTTTAATCGTATATTGGAGAAAGTAACAAATGACCAAATTTCATAGTTGGCTTTATCTTGGCTTTGGTGACGATTTTGATTACCTTCTTCACAGCCGGTCTTCTTCTTTTGCAAAGTTTGATGTTGATTTATGTCACGCAGCATGATGACAACTCACACTACTTTTAATTGCGAGTGAGTGGGGATAGTCCTGCAATTTAAAATAGTCTGTGGGTTAATTGATCAAAGATCAAAAGATCCTTGTTTTTTTACCACCAATATAGGTCATTCAATCAGCCATTTATGTTTATTATATTATGGTTTCATGTCGGGAAAAACACGGTGAATAAGCTCCTCTTTCAAGGCCATGAAGTGTCAGAAACCCGTTAAGAATGTTATGAATCCATCGAGATGTCAACTGCGTCGCTACCATTTTCAACTATTTCTACAATCGCAGTATGATATTGTTGGAAAAACACTCGTATGTTATTTGTTAATTGGCGATTCTTTATGTGTCGCCACAAATTAGATGATTTTAGGAATGTGATTTGTTCGTCAGCAACAGTTGATCCAGGAATAGTCTGGCGAAAATCACCTGCCAACAGAACCATGGCTTCACCAAAAATATTTTCCTTGTCGCGTAAATCTTTTAAAGTCCTGTGCAGTACCTCCAGCGACATGAATATCTGGAAAATCTTCTTTATAGCTCTTTTTTTGGCGATTTTGCAGACTGGTGTTTCGTTGATTTGCAATTTAGGAGTAATTTCTAGACCGAATTGCCGTTTGTCTGCCTACTAACAGGTGCCAAGTCGCCCCTATTCCCATTATAACTGGGCGTTGAAAATGAATGAAATGATGAAAATCGGTTCAGGAATTACCTCAACCCTCATGTACTATATATGCTGATTTTCGTTATTCTATTGGACTTTATTTCAAATTGTGTGTAATAAAATTACATCAATAAATTGCGAGAGTATAAAATGTTCGGTTGCCTTTCCCTACTTGTTACAAATTGTTTTGGGCTATCGACACAGCCTTATACAATTGAACAATGATAAAAATATTTTAACAAAGCAAGAATACTGTCAAAATATTATTATTTTTTGTTTTGTTTTTTTTTTTTTTTTATAATTTTGTTGTCAATTCAAATAAAATCATCTTCTTGTTATCTTCCTCACAATTTTTTGATATATACTTATTTTCTAATCTTTCCCTTCTTCTTCTTCTTCTTCTTAACTGGCGTAGAAAACGCTTACGCGGTTATAGCCGAGTCCACAACAGTGCGCCAAGTGAAGACAGGTCCTTCTGTCCTTCCACCGGAGTGGAGGTCTCCCTCTTCCTCGGCTTCCACCAGCGGGTACTGCATCGAAAACTTTCAGAGCTGGGGCACTTTCATCCATTCGAACAACATGACCCAGCCAGCGTAGCCGCTGTCTTTCCCTACCCTTCCATAAATAATTCAAAATTAAAATTAGCCAGATCGGTTTGGCCCTTCTCGACTTTTCGAGACTAACGACACAAATTGGTTGTATGGGTGATTAGAAAATTGTGGATTTAAGACTTTTTCAGGCAATTTTTGTAAATTTTCTCTCCGTAAGAACCATCCCGATACCCCTAAAAACATTCTAAACAAAGAATTTGCGAAATCGGTTAAGCGGTTCTCGAGTTATGCGCTTAGCAACACATTTTGCGATTCATTTTTATATTATAGATGTATAATGAATATTTTAAAATGCACAATTGTTTGCTGTCTTTAACATTATTCGAGAAAGGGTAGATCTCTGAAGACACCTATACTTTTACAAAATAAAAAGTGTAGGATTCGTCAAACTTAGTAAAAGCTCTTGAGCTTTTTATAAATTTCATAAAAAAACTTATATTAGTATTAAATGACGGTTTTGATTCTTGTTACCTTGGACCCGATGGTTTGAAATGCCTATTCAATAGGATCATAACTTATTTTGTTTTAAAAATGTTTAATAAGGAGGCAACCACGTATCATTTCAAGCTTATAAAACTTTTGTGTACTTCCAAGCTTTGCAATTCAAAGTATTTTAAATTAAATTGTTTGTAATAATTTAAGTAAAAACTAGCAAAAATGGATTTTTTGCTAATTTTGTGCCAGTTAAGTTTAAATAAATGTGGCCAAAAATAACGTACCACAGAGAAGTACTTGTATGAGAGCTGTATTTTATTTTCACCACTTATGAAATATCTCATCTACATTTAATAATTTTTTGGCAATAATATGGCACACATTGATGTTAAAATCTTCTATAATTGAAATATAGTATAAATAAATAATTTCGCTTTATATAAGAGAGCTATATACATAATATTTGCTATTTTATGACTAAAGTTTTACTAAAATGAAGTACTCAATATATACAGCACTGCGTTTTTCCAAGATGGCGGCTATCTTACCACCGAGAATTCCCCACGAATAAGATTTTCTACTGTATGTACTGTGATATATACGTTCTCTGGTAAAAACATCTGGCTAAATGAGCCTCAATCCCCGATGCTCCACCAACATCAATCCCGGAAAACGAAAAACACCATGGGCACACACCATTCCCCACATTCAACATACGCATCACTAACACGCTACATTCACCACACTCACCACCACCTACAATCCACACCATACATCACTCACGAGACATCTACGAGTATACAAAAGGGATCGACCGACGGACATCTGGCACTTTTTTTTTGATATCATCAGCGATCATCAACACGCACGTTTTTTTCGTAATTTCCGATAAACGAGCATCTCGGCGGCCCAATATTTTTTATATTTTTTATACATAAATTTAATAAATTATAATTCAAAATAATTATCTATTCAAAACGTTATACCTTTAAATCCAAATATCCTTTGGTGAAACCCTTTCGAAGGGAATGCGTTAAAGTGTAAATTGAAATAAACGAAAAGCAAAGAAGCAAAAGACAACACCACTTATTTTATTTCTTCGGTATTTGTAAAAAGGTGAGTGTAAGATTTTAGACATGGTCCTTCGAACCTAAAAGACAGGCACCAATGAAAATTAAAAATAAAACATTAACTCAGTGACCAATAAATAAAAACAACACATGAAGTGAAGTGCAATATAAAAAATACAAAACTAAAAGTTTAGTGAAGCTCCAGTGAAACAAATGTGCATATTCTGAGGAAACATAAAAAGAGGCCAAATACAAAATTTTTGTGCGTATATACACAGTGTGGTGATATTACAAAATATACCTTGATAAGTACAGTGTTAAGTACAAGAAGAGAAGAATAAAGTGGAGTGCAAATTAATAGAGAAGGTCAGTGACCCATAAAATACATACATATGAAGAGAGTGTAAGGTGAAGTTCTGTGCGAAAAGGAAAAACTACAAAACATAATATAAATACATATACCCAAACAAAAAAAAAAAAAGAAAAAAACAAAAACGGGCGCGAAATTTAATACAAACAGAATAATCACCACAAAAAACGCAAAATCAACTCAACTAATTGGAGCATCAGGAAAAGAGGAAATTAGCAACAACTTCGCCACATCCCAAATTAACACCCACACGGACTTACACATCTATCTAGCCAATACCCAATACCCCTGAGGAAATTCAAAGTGAGTGTATCCATTTCATTTTTGGGACTAAAATTTTCATGTATATATGTATGCTTATACGGTTATATTACATAAAACCAGTAATTTTAATCCGTTTAAACAGTACCAAAACAAGGCTTAATATACGGTTAAATTCAAGTACCGATATTAAGCAAAATTAAGCAGTTTTTTACACTCAATTTCTAAATATATAGATTTCCATATACATAAATTGACAAAGTATTAATAGCCTACAGATGCTCAACTTCGTGTAAAAACACTCACACTCACACAAAAAAAAAAATTCAAGTATTTACTTGCAAATTTCTCACGCAATACCCCTTTTGTTTCTTAAAACACAAGCAGGATTGCACCAAAAGTGAGCAAAGGCAAATAATAAAATTCACACAAAAGGAAAATAAATCGAAGCATACAAGCGTAAAAACATACATATATACATACTCACTTCATTCCTACATACACATATATATGCATACATATTTGATATAATATACAAGTCGATTAATATACCAACTTATTCGCGCATAACTGCAGACGAAATTTACCTTAATTTCTCTCTTACCAACCACTTATACATACATACATATTCGCACATAACTGCAGACGAAATTTACCTGCATATAACGAATTAGATTTTTACATATTTCATCATTTCTCTCTTACCAATCATTTATACATACATAAGGCGTAAAACCACCAGTGTTATTATACCCCACGTACACTGGGAAGAATTATTTATTAAAGAAAATATTAATTTGGAAAAAAAATTTATTATTATGAAATTATTACTAACAAATTATAAAATTCAATAAACAGCGAATATATCAAACATATAACAAACAAAGCTGTCGGTTAAATCAACAGAAAAACAATATATACACGTACTTCGAAAAAAATAAAAAAATAAAATAAAATAAATAAATAAATATATATATATATATATATATGCGCACTTGTACACATTTATATACATAAAAATTCAAAGTCCTTATTGGCGAATTTCACGTAGTTCCCCTTGTTCTTTGTCAAACAAAAACAAGCAGGACAACGAAGAACATATAAGAGCATTATTATATGCACATACATAAGCACATATCGTGCACACATATGTACAAAGGGCATTGACCCTTATAATCACGAGCGCGCTCATATACAAGGGCATACGGATAATTCCGTAACAAAAAAAAAAACGCGATAAACAAATACGATAAACGCGGCATTTAATAACTTACGGAAAAATAACTCTTATTTATATTTAAAAGAGTTTTCGGTCACGACAAATCTCAGTTTACACTGAAAGAAAATATATATATATTATTAAATAACATTTTCTAAATGAACATAGATTCAAAAGACTCTAAATCAACTCAGAGTTTAAAAATTCCTAAAATGATTACAGACGATAAGAGTCCATGTACACCGGCAGAAGCTACACGCTCAAAGCAAGGTACTACAAAACCGAAAAGGGGGAAAGAGATGTTGTACTCTAAATTCATTTCTGAGAGTGACTGTCTAATAAGATACTGCACTCGATTTACATCTTCGCCGATGCAAAACAACTCTGAATCGGCACTTGAAATAAAAGGTCAAACAATTGAAAATTTTTGGACACGTCTCCAAGCGGTGTATGACTTAATAGTAGAAACTGATGATTCAGATCTACCAGAAAATTTTAAATCTTCGGCTTACGCCAAATATGAAAACTGTTTAGACTAGTATGTAGACACAAAAATTATGATCTCAGATCAATTAAAACTTTTGAAGTCAATCGCGCCTACTCCCAGAAAAACTCCCTGATGCTGCGTTACTACGATGGGAACAGTCACTAGACGATAGAAGAGTGATGCCCACATGGGAGCAAATGAAAAAATTCCTCGCTGCTCAGTACGAGATAGCTGAGCGAATGGGCAGCCAAAATATGAATGTAACTAGTCTTCAAAAGGAGTCGAGTAAAAACTTGCTTAAACTTCAAGCCAGCAAACATATCCAATACAATACACACGTGAATAAAAGTCACTCCTTTGTGTCAAACCAAGCCAACAAATGGCAAACAGTATGTGAAATGTGTAAGGGGGGTCATAAAATAAGATCTTCCGAGAGATTTAAAAAACTATCCGTCTCTGATAGGAACAATCTCGTCAGACAACATAAACTTTGTATTAATTGTCTGTCGAATGCTCATACGACTAAAGACTGTGAAAGCAAATTTAATTGTGTGTATTGTCAACGAAGACATCACTCATTGCTTCACATTACCAATTATCAAAATACGAAGCAAAATCAGTTTCATAAAACCACGGGGTTAGTTGCTACAACCACATCAGGTAATCCCGAAATAAGGGAGGAACAACCAAGTTGCTCTAAAGCAGCAAAAATTCAAGCGCTTCATTCGGAAAATGAAAGCAAAACTCTTTTACCCACTGCGGTCATCACCATTGAACATAAAGATGATATATTCAAACTAAGAGCACTAATAGACCAAGGCTATCAAAGATCTTTCATATCAGCAAAAGCTCAAAATCGGATAAAATTGCCAACCAAACATTCCAACTTCCAAATTTCAGGAATGGGCGGAAGAGTAGTCCAAAGCTCTAATAAAATCTGCCCCATTACCCTAATTTCACCCCTAGCGGATAAGCGCATTCAAGCTGAAGCTATAGTCTTACCGCAACTTACAAACATGCTTCCTAGATACAAAATACAGAGCAAGCATTGGGATAAAGTTTTACACCTAAAACTAGCAGATCCCAACTGCAATACTCCATCACAAATAGATATTCTATTAGGCAGCGACCTTATACCGCAAATCATACTAGAAGGTGTTGAAAAAATTTCAAACACCCTTCTAGCTCAAAACACAATATTCGGTTGGATACTGAGTGGGCTAATTACGGAAACAGTTTCCACCATGACAACTCAAGTTGAAGAAATTTCAAATGAATGCCTTAATTCACAATTAAGAAAATTTTGGGAGTTAGAAGAACTCCCCCCTATACCACTTAAAACCCCAGAAGATCAGTATTGTGAAGACTTTTACAAAGCCACAACTACTAGATCAAGAAATGGTCGGTACGTCGTACGACTACCATTCAAACAACAATTCCCCAACACACTCGCCTTAGGTCACTCTCGCACCTCTGCAATACAGCAGTTTCTAAGTATGGAAAATAACCTACTTAAAAAGGGCGAAATCAAACCAGAATATGATGAGGTCTTAGAAGAATACCTTCATTTAGATCATATGGAGGAAGTAAGCCCATGTGAAAAAATAATTAACGGCAAATACTATTCATTTTACTTGCCACATCATGCGGTAGTAAAGCCGGACAAAAAAACAACAAAAGTAAGAGTTGTCTTCAATGCATCGAGATCCACTAGTTCGGGGAATTCCCTAAATGACATTTTATTTACGGGACCGACACTGCAGCCGGACCTAATACTCCTCGTTCTAAATTGGCGTTTATTCAGATACGTATTTAACGGGGACGTTGAAAAAATGTATCGACAAATAGTCGTACATGAAAAAGATCAAGATTTTCAACGAATTATTTTCCGAAAATCTCCCAATAGTCCACTACGCGACTTTAAACTAAAAACAGTTACCTTCGGCGTCAACTGTGCTCCATATCTGGCCATTCGTACCCTCCACGAATTGGCAGAAGACTCAAAGTCAGAATTTCCTCTGGCAACCGATGTATTAAAAAATCATACGTATGTTGACGATATTCTGTCTGGAAGCCACAGCCTTCCACAAGCATACGAATCACTATCACAGGTCATAAAAGCTCTCAAAACTGCAGGGTTCCCCTTAAGGAAAATCGCGGCAAATCACCCAAATATCATAAAAAATATACCAATAGATAATTTGTTGGATACCAATTTCTTTATATTCGAAAAGGAAAGTACAACAAAAACTCTAGGCATACAATGGAATGCGATATCTGATCAGTTTTCATACACTAGAGATTCAATATCTGCATTATCCGCCAAAACAAAGAGAAACATTTTATCCTCTGTGGCAAAACTGTTTGACCCCGCAGGATGGCTTTCGCCAATTATGATACAAGCTAAAATCCTGATACAAGAATTATGGCTAGACGGAACCGACTGGGACGAACAAGTGAAACCTATTCGCTTAGAAAAATGGTTCCAGTTCGCTAACAATCTCAATGACATCTCGCAAATCCAAATTCCACGGTGGGTAAACTACTCACCCGAATATAAAGTTGAACTACACGGCTTCTGCGACGCCTCTGAAAAGGCCACCATCTATGTGCGCACACAAAACGTTACCGCAACCACAAGCCACTTACTAGTAGCCAAAGCAAAGGTGGCTCCTTTAAAGACGTTAAGTCTACCACGACTTGAGCTCTGCGGCGCGCTGCTACTAGCCAAGCTAGTATCCACGGTGCAGACCCACTTAAACATGGCAAGATACAAATTATATCTTTGGTCCGATTCCGAAATAGTAAGAGTTGTCTTCAATGCATCGAGATCCACTAGTTCGGGGAATTCCCTAAATGACATTTTATTTACGGGACCGACACTGCAGCCGGACCTAATACTCCTCGTTCTAAATTGGCGTTTATTCAGATACGTATTTAACGGGGGCGTTGAAAAAATGTATCGACAAATAGTCGTACATGAAAAAGATCAATATTTTCAACGAATTATTTTCCGAAAATCTCCCAATAGTCCACTACGCGACTTTAAACTAAAAACAGTTACCTTCGGCGTCAACTGTGCTCCATATCTGGCCATTCGTACCCTCCACGAATTGGCAGAAGACTCAAAGTCAGAATTTCCTCTGGCAACCGATGTATTAAAAAATCATACGTATGTTGACGATATTCTGTCTGGAAGCCACAGCCTTCCACAAGCATACGAATCACTATCACAGGTCATAAAAGCTCTCAAAACTGCAGGGTTCCCCTTAAGGAAAATCGCGGCAAATCACCCAAATATCATAAAAAATATACCAATAGATAATTTGTTGGATACCAATTTCTTTATATTCGAAAAGGAAAGTACAACAAAAACTCTAGGCATACAATGGAATGCGATATCTGATCAGTTTTCATACACTAGAGATTCAATATCTGCATTATCCGCCAAAACAAAGAGAAACATTTTATCCTCTGTGGCAAAACTGTTTGACCCCGCAGGATGGCTTTCGCCAATTATGATACAAGCTAAAATCCTGATACAAGAATTATGGCTAGACGGAACCGACTGGGACGAACAAGTGAAACCTATTCGCTTAGAAAAATGGTTCCAGTTCGCTAACAATCTCAATGACATCTCGCAAATCCAAATTCCACGGTGGGTAAACTACTCACCCGAATATAAAGTTGAACTACACGGCTTCTGCGACGCCTCTGAAAAGGCCACCATCTATGTGCGCACACAAAACGTTACCGCAACCACAAGCCACTTACTAGTAGCCAAAGCAAAGGTGGCTCCTTTAAAGACGTTAAGTCTACCACGACTTGAGCTCTGCGGCGCGCTGCTACTAGCCAAGCTAGTATCCACGGTGCAGACCCACTTAAACATGGCAAGATACAAATTATATCTTTGGTCCGATTCCGAAATAGTTCTAGCATGGTTGGAAAAGCCACCACATGCGTGGAAAACGTATATTTCTAACAGAACGTCTCAAATACTTGACCTAGTGGGATCAGCCACTTGGAGACATGTAGCCAGTGCAGACAATCCAGCTGATCTAGGTACAAGAGGATGCAAACCTCTGCATCTCGCCACCACCACCCTATGGTGGAATGGCCCCAGATGGTTAACAGAATCTCCCGATTCTTGGCCACAATCGCTCATGCGAAACATAATAGCCCCAGAAAGTCGAAAAATCGACACTTATCTTGCAACACTGGATGATACTGACATACTTGAACGATTTTCATCGTTCCCCCGGGCACTCAGAGTAGTCGCCTATATGCTCAAATTCATAGAGCGCCTCAAATTGAAAGTCAAAGGATTAACTTATCCCTTATGCGATACATTGACACACCAAGACCTACAAAAGGCAAAGGTCGCTCTTATCACCTCTACACAAACGCGCTACTTCAGCCGCGACATATCCTAGCTAAGAGAATCGAAGCCGATTGATAAAAGGAGCTCACTTTTAGTCCTAAACCCCTTTCTAGATACGAAAGGTTTGCTTCGTGCGAATGGTCGGCTTGCTAATTCAAGTCTGACTTATAATGAACGCCATCCTATAATTATACCAGAAAAGTCTGCATTTGCCACCCTATTCATCGCATATATTCATATACTCATGTTGCATGCTGAACATCGCCTCATGCAACATATGGTTCGCCAAGAATTCTACATACCCCGACTTAAGCCCCAAATAAAGAAGTGCATTTTCATGTGCAAGATCTGCACTATGCATAAGCAGAAGATGCGAACGCAGATTATGGCAGCACTTCCACCTGAACGCTGCAATTTCGCTCTGCCTTTCACTACTACCGGTGTGGATTTTGCTGGGCCTTTTCAGATAAAGGCGTCCATGCTAAGATCACCCACGCTCATGAAAGGCTATGTGGCTGTCTTTGTGTGTTTCACGACAAAAGCAGTCCACCTTGAGCTATGTACTAATCTGACGACGGACGCCTTTCTCGCGGCATTTGCTCGCTTCGTCGGACGACGTGGCTTCCCCTCAAAAATCATGAGCGATAATGGCAAAACTTTTATTGTAGCTCAAAGAGCGACAGAAAGACAATTTGTGGATTTCATGAAACAAGTATCACCCGATATTGTGCAAAAATACGCTCCACAAGGTATCAATTGGCAGTTTATTCCTCCAAGCGCTCCTCTTATGGGTGGCCTATGGGAATCAGATGTAAAAAGCTTCAAATCTCATTTTAAGAAGCTGTCTGGCAACTACAAATTTAATTATGAAGAATTCTCAACATTGTTAACCAGAATTGAAGCCGTTCTCAACTCACGGCCTCTCGCTGCACTCTCGCAAGACCCCTCAGACTTCACTGCCCTCACCCCTGGGCATTTTCTTAAAGGAGCGCCCATCCTGGCCATACCTGATCCTGGCGTGGAGACGCTCTCCTTACAAAACAGATGGGAAAGAATCAAAATTCTCCATCATGAATTAAGTCGCCGATGGAAAGAAGATTATTTAAAGGACCTCCACAGAAGGTACCGGTGGAAAACACCACAAAAGGCGCCTCAGCTTGGGGATTGTGTCTTGATCAATGATGATTGTCTTCCCCCCACAGAATGGCGGCTTGGTCGCATAGAGAAGCTGTACTACAGCTCCGACGGTCATATTCGCGTAGTCGATCTCCGCACGCAAACTGGAACATTAGCCAGGCCGCTCGTTAAACTATGCCTTTTGCCAACAGCCGATAAAACCGTGACATAAACCGTAAATAATAAGCCGATAAAAAACCGCAAAATAAACCACAAATAATAAATTAACACAAGCAACCAAATAACATAAAGGGTCGATCCACATGACGACTCGCACATGCCACACCAAGTGGCAACAATGCTTATATCAATATATTCCACAAATATATAATTAACATAACCTCTTCTATAGAAAAAGATGGATGTTGATGGGTCAACAGCACCAATACCAACCATGCGTTCGGCTGTCCATGTGCCACGCTCTGGGGCTGTCCCAACCGCAGCGCCCCGAAAAATCGCAGCAGCAACGCCGTCAACCGCTGCACGCAGTGCAACCCAAGCAACTCCTACGCCGCCACCGAATGAGCCACCCCGTCTCCGATGTCCACTTTGTTGTCGCGCTCACAGGTTGCCACACTGCCGCATATTTAAAGGGATGCAACCTCAACAACGTCTGCAGATAGCCCAGGCCCATCACCATTGCCTGATTTGCCTGGCGCCCACCCATAACACACAGGAGTGCACGTCCAGCTATCTGTACCAGATATGTATGCTTCCGCACCACTCACTCCTGCACCGCAACATCAGCTCCGAAACTGGGCGACACCCTGCTCCACACAACCGCGGGGGTAGAAGACGTCCCATACGACATCAACAACGAAGGCCGACAACTTCTCCGGACGACTCCCGTTCGTGGCAACATTACGACGCCATACGGCGGCATCGGACTAGGCCACAATCCCGTCGTCCAACCGGCCTCAGCAACGTGGTAGCCACCCTACAACAACTCCAGCGCTTACTAGGCTAAAAATTTGCCTAGGGGGGCCGGGATGGCTAAATGAGCCTCAATCCCCGATGCTCCACCAACATCAATCCCGGAAAACGAAAAACACCATGGACACACACCATTCCCCACATTCAACATACGCATCACTAACACGCTACATTCACCACACTCACCACCACCTACAATCCACACCATACATCACTCACGAGAGAATTACACATACACACTGCACACCGACACACACACATAAGCTCAACCGATAACAGCACTCTCGTGTGCGCCAACATCTACGAGTATACAAAAGGGATCGACCGACGGACATCTGGCACTTTTTTTTTGATATCATCAGCGATCATCAACACGCACGTTTTTTTTCGTAATTTCCGATAAACGAGCATCTCGGCGGCCCAATATTTTTTATATTTTTTATACATAAATTTAATAAATTATAATTCAAAATAATTATCTATTCAAAACGTTATACCTTTAAATCCAAATATCCTTTGGTGAAACCCTTTCGAAGGGAATGCGTTAAAGTGTAAATTGAAATAAACGAAAAGCAAAGAAGCAAAAGACAACACCACTTATTTTATTTCTTCGGTATTTGTAAAAAGGTGAGTGTAAGATTTTAGACAACATCCATAAAACCCACAATCAACAGTCAAACCAGGGATTCAGGGATAAAGGGATGTCCAACTTATTCCAGTGTGAGAGCGCCTCAAAATTTGCGTTTTTATAACATTTTGCATTATTACCAGATCAGATAAAATACAAATTTTTGGGCATTTAAATTAAAATACCCAACATTTATTACGGCTAATAATTATTTTACACTTAACGAAATTAAATAATAACTATTTAAATCTCGGTTAGTGATATTATGGTATATTAAACCAACCGGTTTTCAAACTTTCAGTGGTAAATAAAGTAAATCAATACGTATCAACTGGCAAATAATATTTTTTTCCATGGAAAACTAAAATCTCGCTGCTGCAGATCACAAAACATTTTTTCAAATACCTTAAAATTTCGCGATTCCTTTTATATTTATTGTTTTAAGTTCTAATATGTGATCTTGCACGGCGGTTATAAATGTCTCCGTCGCATTATTTTTTGGCAACATTTCAATATGGCCGTCCCTCTTTTCCAATTGCGAAACGTCAAAACCTGCTCATCTCGACAAACTGTCAAAGTTTAGGTGGTTTTGACGTTTGATATTGCGCTCTCAATTCCAGTGAGATGAGAGTTGTACATCTCTTTATCTCTGGTCAAACTGTCAAATACACAATCAACATCCACAAACACATTTCACATCAAGCAACAAACACAGACCAGAAGACAATTGCACGATTATTCATCGAATTAAACAACATATAATTTACAATTAATTCATCAATATTATTATTTTATAAAAGTGTTAAAATTACACATAATCGGTCCTGGCGCTATAATCAATTGATTGGGCCAAATAATCCTCTCCAGCCGACTGAGTGCGAGAGTAACTTAAAACACAAAAAAAATATCTTTACAATGATTAAAACGAGTATTTAGCACAATGGGCAAAGTATATGAGTACAAAATATTTCAGAAATTTCATAGCAAAGTGTTTATTATTTATCGCACGGAGTATGAGGAAATATCATTCACATTTAACGTAATATTAAAGCAAGTAACCGCTGTTTTGCGCCAATTTAGTCGTTATAATATATCCCCTAATACCGGCATTGCATTACGATTAGAAGGACATTCACCTTACAGTATTATTCTTATCCTGAGGTGAAATATTGTTTGGAAATTAAAAAAAAATTAATTGTGTTCAACATTTTTGACATTATTTACTGCAGCATTCTCAACCATAATTGTTACTTCATTCCTCTGCATTCTACAAATTCATACCCAAATTTCGAAGGTGTTTTAAATGAACATGGTGCAAAATATCTAATAACAGACCTCAAATATGATGAAAATAGATATTGCAAAGAAATTGGCCTTTTGAAGGTTCTGGACAAAAAAATGTACTTCCATGAAAACACAGGCTTGGATAGAAAATTATATAATGAGGGTTATGATCTTTGCTATAGTATTTCAACATCAGGAAGTACAGGTCTTCCGAAAATCGTACAAGTACCTTATTCTTGTGTGGAACCAAATATTTTAGTATTATGGTAAGTCTAAAATTATACTGTTTTAACTTTACTAATACCAATATTGTTTAGTTCATTGTTAAAATTATCGGAAAAGGACGTAATATACTTGTGTGCACCATCCACTTTTGATCCTTTTGTAGTAGATTTATTTTTGGCACTAAATTCCGGAGCGACTTTGTTGATTTGTCCTGCTAACTTAAGATTGAATCCCAAAAAAATGCTTAGTATTCTTTGGCCTCGTGGCCAACGGGGTTTAAAAGGAACAACTATTTTGCAGGCAACTCCTTCATTTTTCCGACTATTCGGAGAAGTTCTTATTAGAGAAGTCATATTACATGAAAACAATTCATTGCGATGTTTAATTTTAGGTGGAGAAAATTTTCCCAGCAGAAAGGAATGGAATTCTTGGTTGCCAAATGTACCTGTAAAAACGCGTATTTTTAACATTTACGGTACAACGGAAGTGTCTTGCTGGTCCACAATACATGAGTGCGATTTCAATGACCAATGGGAAAGAGCTCCTATTGGTACTGCCCTAGACGACGATACTACTCTATACATTACTGACTCGAATGGAAAGGAACTATTGGGAACATGCGAAGGAGTGTTAAAAATTGGTAGTGCAACTCGAAAGTGCTATATTCCTTCCACAGATGGTTTGTTACGACACAAAAATGATGAAATGTGTTTCCGTAACACTGGAGATCTGGTGTTCCGTGATGAATTTGGGAGAGTATTTTATATAGGTAGGACAGACAGCATTATTAAACGACTAGGAGTTCGGTTCAATCTTGGTAAGCAGTCTATATAGTGTACATATGATTAATTTTGATTTAAAATATTCATGAATATACTTTTTTAAACAAAATACAAAATAAAAAAAAAAATATAATGTTGAATTTTGTTTGATGTTTAAACTTTGTACATATTATTGGATTCTATTTATTTTGTTAAAATGAATTCTTTCCTAAACATAATTTATATTTTTGTAACCAAAATTTTGAAAAATGCTAGTTAATGATGAAATGATGAATGATGCTAGTTATCGAAATATTAAATTTAAATAAAAATATTTATTATATCTTGTGACTTCTAATATAAAACAGTACATTTAGAAGTTACAAGCATTCGATCGTCTATTATTATTTTAAGTTTCAATTGAAAAAACTGTTAAAAATTCCAACAATTCCACGACAATCGGTTCCTGCCTTTCCAGTAGTAATGATTTCGAGTATTAAGAAATGTGATTAAATTTGCATTTTTTTTTTTTATAGGATATACTAAAATCTAACTCCACAGCTTATTACTTATATAGCATTTATTTTTAATTTTAGAAAGCCTACAACAAAAGATTCAAAAGATTTTGAATAGTACTTCCAGTAATGTTAAATGTATTTGGCATGAAGAAACGCGTAAACTCGTCTGCTTTGTGCAAACTATTTCTAATGCTGATGCAACGGAATTGATGCACATCCGACGACGTTTGATACAAAATTTGTTGGAAATAGATCGACCTGACGATATAGTATTTATTTCATCATTCCCACTAAACTCGCATGGAAAAATAGATAGTCAAACTCTCATGAAGAAAATAGCCAACAAATCATTTACGAGTTCAGCAGATCCCAAGGGAATTTTTCACACATTTATCACCGAAACTTTGGGAGTTGATTTAATGAGAAAAAATGCATCTGAAGCATCTATTGAAAATATGCCGGGTCTAAACATGTCATTTAATGCTGCTGGTGGTACATCTTTTCAGGCGCTTTCGTTGGTTAGTCAAATTGGAGCGATATTGGAGCATCAATGTGATCAAAATGAATTATTAGCAATGCTACTAAGCTCCCAGCACTCTTTAGAAACTATCATGAACTTTCTTGCAGCGTGCTCGGTATCAAAATTACAAGTGATATCTAAAACATTGCCAGTTAATTCCAGCAGTTATGTAAAAAAACGGTTTAAGTTTCTTTGGAGCACTAGTCTAAATAAATGTGTTGATTCAGCACCCTGCATTGTCGGTGATAAATGGGTATGTGTTGGTTCACACTCACACATTTTAAAAACACTTGACACGCAACTAGGAGCACCTATGGCGGTTCTGGAATTGCCAGACAGAATCGAGTGCAAGGTGGAAATAGTGTCAAATATGAATACCTCCTACATAGCAGTAGTTGGGTGCTATGATCAACATGTATACGCGTTTAATTTTACGAATGGTCATATTTACTGGAGGATAGATTTAGGTGGACTGATTAAAGCTAAGCCTCTAAGTTGTGCAACTGGACTGGTTGTAGCTACATATGGCGAACAGTTCAATGTTGTGTGTATTTCTTTGAAGGTAAGTCATTTATAGACTAAAGTAACTGTGTATTTCTTTGAAGGTAAAGTATTTATAGACTAAAGTAACTGTTACATTTAATGTTTTTCTCAAAGACAAAGAATTATATTTGGCGCAAAAAAATTGGAACGAAAGGAATCTTTGCCAACCCTGTCGCTATGAACTCAAGGGAGGTGATTATTTGTACACTTGACGGCAGTTACTGCAGAATCCTTTCGAATTCTGGGATTTTATTGTGGCTAAGAAAGTGTGAGTCCCCGATATTTTCGTCACCTGTTGTAATTAGCGAAGACAGCGTAATTCTCGTAGCCGAAGTTGCTGGAAAGGTACACATCTGCAACGCGGAAAACGGTGAATTGGTTTGTTTTGTTGTTAAGCGTTATCTACTCAATGACATAATACACATTATTTCAGATGAAGACATTTTGTGCTGGATATCCTATATTTTCTGCTTTGACTATATTAGAGGATATTGGTAGTAAGAGAAATGTCTTGTTCGGTTGCTACGATAAACATGTTTACTGTTTACGGTATCAAAGTTTAGTTGAGAAGACGCTACAAAGGGCGTGTAAATTAGATTTATTATGGAAGAAACAACTTGAAAGTAATATTTTTGCGTCACCTTTGGTAATTTCTTTACAAGAAGCTGTATATGTATTATGTTGCTCCACCAGTGGATTAATAGCTCTTTTGCACATTGAAACTGGTGAGATGATTGCAAAATATAAATTGAGTGCAGAGATTTTTTCGACTCCTTGCAATCTGAACAATCAAATATTTATAGGTTGTAGGGATAACTTTTTGTATTCATTTAGCATACACTAAAAAAATGCGAAATAAAAAATGAGTTAAAGATGCCGACTGAGTGCGAGAGTAACTTAAAACACAAAAAAAATATCTTTACAATGATTAAAACGAGTATTTAGCACAATGGGCAAAGTATATGAGTACAAAATATTTCAGAAATTTCATAGCAAAGTGTTTATTATTTATCGCACGGAGTATGAGGAAATATCATTCACATTTAACGTAATATTAAAGCAAGTAACCGCTGTTTTGCGCCAATTTAGTCGTTATAATATATCCCCTAATACCGGCATTGCATTACGATTAGAAGGACATTCACCTTACAGTATTATTCTTATCCTGAGGTGAAATATTGTTTGGAAATTAAAAAAAAATTAATTGTGTTCAACATTTTTGACATTATTTACTGCAGCATTCTCAACCATAATTGTTACTTCATTCCTCTGCATTCTACAAATTCATACCCAAATTTCGAAGGTGTTTTAAATGAACATGGTGCAAAATATCTAATAACAGACCTCAAATATGATGAAAATAGATATTGCAAAGAAATTGGCCTTTTGAAGGTTCTGGACAAAAAAAATGTACTTCCATGAAAACACAGGCTTGGATAGAAAATTATATAATGAGGGTTATGATCTTTGCTATAGTATTTCAACATCAGGAAGTACAGGTCTTCCGAAAATCGTACAAGTACCTTATTCTCGTGTGGAACCAAATATTTTAGTATTATGGTAAGTCTAAAATTATACTGTTTTAACTTTACTAATACCAATATTGTTTAGTTCATTGTTAAAATTATCGGAAAAGGACGTAATATAATTGTGTGCACCATCCACTTTTGATCCTTTTGTAGTAGATTTATTTTTGGCACTAAATTCCGGAGCGACTTTGTTGATTTGTCCTGCTAACTTGAGATTGAATCCCAAAAAAATGCTTAGTATTCTTTGGCCTCGTGGCCAACGGGGTTTAAAAGGAACAACTATTTTGCAGGCAACTCCTTCATTTTTCCGACTATTCGGAGAAGTTCTTATTAGAGAAGTCATATTACATGAAAACAATTCATTGCGATGTTTAATTTTAGGTGGAGAAAATTTTCCCAGCAGAAAGGAATGGAATTCTTGGTTGCCAAATGTACCTGTAAAAACGCGTATTTTTAACATTTACGGTACAACGGAAGTGTCTTGCTGGTCCACAATACATGAGTGCGATTTCAATGACCAATGGGAAAGAGCTCCTATTGGTACTGCCCTAGACGACGATACTACTCTATACATTACTGACTCGAATGGAAAGGAACTATTGGGAACATGCGAAGGAGTGTTAAAAATTGGTAGTGCAACTCGAAAGTGCTATATTCCTTCCACAGATGGTTTGTTACGACACAAAAATGATGAAATGTGTTTCCGTAACACTGGAGATCTGGTGTTCCGTGATGAATTTGGGAGAGTATTTTATATAGGTAGGACAGACAGCATTATTAAACGACTAGGAGTTCGGTTCAATCTTGGTAAGCAGTCTATATAGTGTACATATGATTAATTTTGATTTAAAATATTCATGAATATACTTTTTTAAACAAAATACAAAATAAAAAAAAAAAAAATAATGTTGAATTTTGTTTGATGTTTAAACTTTGTACATATTATTGGATTCTATTTATTTTGTTAAAATGAATTCTTTCCTAAACATAATTTATATTTTTGTAACCAAAATTTTGAAAAATGCTAGTTAATGATGAAATGATGAATGATGCTAGTTATCGAAATATTAAATTTAAATAAAAATATTTATTATATCTTGTGACTTCTAATATAAAACAGTACATTTAGAAGTTACAAGCATTCGATCGTCTATTATTATTTTAAGTTTCAATTGAAAAAACTGTTAAAAATTCCAACAATTCCACGACAATCGGTTCCTGCCTTTTCAGTAGTAATGATTTCGAGTATTAAGAAATGTGATTAAATTTGCATTTTTTTTTATAGGATATACTAAAATCTAACTCCACAGCTTATTACTTATATAGCATTTATTTTTAATTTTAGAAAGCCTACAACAAAAGATTCAAAAGATTTTGAATAGTACTTCCAGTAATGTTAAATGTATTTGGCATGAAGAAACGCGTAAACTCGTCTGCTTTGTGCAAACTATTTCTAATGCTGATACAACGGAATTGATGCACATCCGACGACGTTTGATACAAAATTTGTTGGAAATAGATCGACCTGACGATATAGTATTTATTTCATCATTCCCACTAAACTCGCATGGAAAAATAGATAGTCAAACTCTCATGAAGAAAATAGCCAACAAATCATTTACGAGTTCAGCAGATCCCAAGGGAATTTTTCACACATTTATCACCGAAACTTTGGGAGTTGATTTAATGAGAAAAAATGCATCTGAAGCATCTATTGAAAATATGCCGGGTCTAAACATGTCATTTAATGCTGCTGGTGGTACATCTTTTCAGGCGCTTTCGTTGGTTAGTCAAATTGGAGCGATATTGGAGCATCAATGTGATCAAAATGAATTATTAGCAATGCTACTAAGCTCCCAGCACTCTTTAGAAACTATCATGAACTTTCTTGCAGCGTGCTCGGTATCAAAATTACAAGTGATATCTAAAACATTGCCAGTTAATTCCAGCAGTTATGTAAAAAAACGGTTTAAGTTTCTTTGGAGCACTAGTCTAAATAAATGTGTTGATTCAGCACCCTGCATTGTCGGTGATAAATGGGTATGTGTTGGTTCACACTCACACATTTTAAAAACACTTGACACGCAACTAGGAGCACCTATGGCGGTTCTGGAATTGCCAGACAGAATCGAGTGCAAGGTGGAAATAGTGTCAAATATGAATACCTCCTACATAGCAGTAGTTGGGTGCTATGATCAACATGTATACGCATTTAATTTTACGAATGGTCATATTTACTGGAGGATAGATTTAGGTGGACTGATTAAAGCTAAGCCTCTAAGTTGTGCAACTGGACTGGTTGTAGCTACATATGGCGAACAGTTCAATGCTGTGTGTATTTCTTTGAAGGTAAGTCATTTATAGACTAAAGTAACTGTTACATTTAATGTTTTTCTCAAAGACAAAGAATTATATTTGGCGCAAAAAAATTGGAACGAAAGGAATCTTTGCCAACCCTGTCGCTATGAACTCAAGGGAGGTGATTATTTGTACACTTGACGGCAGTTACTGCAGAATCCTTTCGAATTCTGGGATTTTATTGTGGCTAAGAAAGTGTGAGTCCCCGATATTTTCGTCACTTGTTGTAATTAGCGAAGACAGCGTAATTCTCGTAGCCGAAGTTGCTGGAAAGGTACACATCTGCAACGCGGAAAACGGTGAATTGGTTTGTTTTGTTGTTAAGCGTTATCTACTCAATGACATAATACACATTATTTCAGATGAAGACATTTTGTGCTGGATATCCTATATTTTCTGCTTTGACTATATTAGAGGATATTGGTAGTAAGAGAAATGTCTTGTTCGGTTGCTACGATAAACATGTTTACTGTTTACGGTATCAAAGTTTAGTTGAGAAGACGCTACAAAGGGCGTGTAAATTAGATTTATTATGGAAGAAACAACTTGAAAGTAATATTTTTGCGTCACCTTTGGTAAATTCTTTACAAGAAGCTGTATATGTATTATGTTGCTCCACCAGTGGATTAATAGCTCTTTTGCACATTGAAACTGGTGAGATGATTGCAAAATATAAATTGAGTGCAGAGATTTTTTCGACTCCTTGCAATCTGAACAATCAAATATTTATAGGTTGTAGGGATAACTTTTTGTATTCATTTAGCATACACTAAAAAAATGCGAAATAAAAAATTAGTTAAAGATGCCGACTGAGTGCGAGACTAACTTAAAACACAAAAAAAATATCTTTACAATGATTAAAACGAGTATTTAGCACAATGGGCAAAGTATATGAGTACAAAATATTTCAGAAATTTCATAGCAAAGTGTTTATTATTTATCGCACGGAGTATGAGGAAATATCATTCACATTTAACGTAATATTAAAGCAAGTAACCGCTGTTTTGCGCCAATTTAGTCGTTATAATATATCCCCTAATACCGGCATTGCATTACGATTAGAAGGACATTCACCTTACAGTATTATTCTTATCCTGAGGTGAAATATTGTTTGGAAATTAAAAAAAAATTAATTGTGTTCAACATTTTTGACATTATTTACTGCAGCATTCTCAACCATAATTGTTACTTCATTCCTCTGCATTCTACAAATTCATACCCAAATTTCGAAGGTGTTTTAAATGAACATGGTGCAAAATATCTAATAACAGACCTCAAATATGATGAAAATAGATATTGCAAAGAAATTGGCCTTTTGAAGGTTCTGGACAAAAAAAATGTACTTCCATGAAAACACAGGCTTGGATAGAACATTATATAATGAGGGTTATGATCTTTGCTATAGTATTTCAACATCAGGAAGTACAGGTCTTCCGAAAATCGTACAAGTACCTTATTCTTGTGTGGAACCAAATATTTTAGTATTATGGTAAGTCTAAAATTATACTGTTTTAACTTTACTAATACCAATATTGTTTAGTTCATTGTTAAAATTATCGGAAAAGGACGTAATATAATTGTGTGCACCATCCACTTTTGATCCTTTTGTAGTAGATTTATTTTTGGCACTAAATTCCGGAGCGACTTTGTTGATTTGTCCTGCTAACTTGAGATTGAATCCCAAAAAAATGCTTAGTATTCTTTGGCCTCGTGGCCAACGGGGTTTAAAAGGAACAACTATTTTGCAGGCAACTCCTTCATTTTTCCGACTATTCGGAGAAGTTCTTATTAGAGAAGTCATATTACATGAAAACAATTCATAGCGATGTTTAATTTTAGGTGGAGAAAATTTTCCCAGCAGAAAGGAATGGAATTCTTGGTTGCCAAATGTACCTGTAAAAACGCGTATTTTTAACATTTACGGTACAACGGAAGTGTCTTGCTGGTCCACAATACATGAGTGCGATTTCAATGACCAATGGGAAAGAGCTCCTATTGGTACTGCCCTAGACGACGATACTACTCTATACATTACTGACTCGAATGGAAAGGAACTATTGGGAACATGCGAAGGAGTGTTAAAAATTGGTAGTGCAACTCGAAAGTGCTATATTCCTTCCACAGATGGTTTGTTACGACACAAAAATGATGAAATGTGTTTCCGTAACACTGGAGATCTGGTGTTCCGTGATGAATTTGGGAGAGTATTTTATATAGGTAGGACAGACAGCATTATTAAACGACTAGGAGTTCGGTTCAATCTTGGTAAGCAGTCTATATAGTGTACATATGATTAATTTTGATTTAAAATATTCATGAATATACTTTTTTAAACAAAATACAAAATAAAAAAAAAAATATAATGTTGAATTTTGTTTGATGTTTAAACTTTGTACATATTATTGGATTCTATTTATTTTGTTAAAATGAATTCTTTCCTAAACATAATTTATATTTTTGTAACCAAAATTTTGAAAAATGCTAGTTAATGATGAAATGATGAATGATGCTAGTTATCGAAATATTAAATTTAAATAAAAATATTTATTATATCTTGTGACTTCTAATATAAAACAGTACATTTAGAAGTTACAAGCATTCGATCGTCTATTATTATTTTAAGTTTCAATTGAAAAAACTGTTAAAAATTCCAACAATTCCACGACAATCGGTTCCTGCCTTTTCAGTAGTAATGATTTCGAGTATTAAGAAATGTGATTAAATTTGCATTTTTTTATAGGATATACTAAAATCTAACTCCACAGCTTATTACTTATATAGCATTTATTTTTAATTTTAGAAAGCCTACAACAAAAGATTCAAAAGATTTTGAATAGTACTTCCAGTAATATTAAATGTATTTGGCATGAAGAAACGCGTAAACTCGTCTGCTTTGTGCAAACTATTTCTAATGCTGATACAAAGGAATTGATGCACATCCGACGACGTTTGATACAAAATTTGTTGGAAATAGATCGACCTGACGATATAGTATTTATTTCATCATTCCCACTAAACTCGCATGGAAAAATAGATAGTCAAACTCTCATGAAGAAAATAGCCAACAAATCATTTACGAGTTCAGCAGATCCCAAGGGAATTTTTCACACATTTATCACCGAAACTTTGGGAGTTGATTTAATGAGAAAAAATGCATCTGAAGCATCTATTGAAAATATGCCGGGTCTAAACATGTCATTTAATGCTGCTGGTGGTACATCTTTTCAGGCGCTTTCGTTGGTTAGTCAAATTGGAGCGATATTGGAGCATCAATGTGATCAAAATGAATTATTAGCAATGCTACTAAGCTCCCAGCACTCTTTAGAAACTATCATGAACTTTCTTGCAGCGTGCTCGGTATCAAAATTACAAGTGATATCTAAAACATTGCCAGTTAATTCCAGCAGTTATGTAAAAAAACGGTTTAAGTTTCTTTGGAGCACTAGTCTAAATAAATGTGTTGATTCAGCACCCTGCATTGTCGGTGATAAATGGGTATGTGTTGGTTCACACTCACACATTTTAAAAACACTTGACACGCAACTAGGAGCACCTATGGCGGTTCTGGAATTGCCAGACAGAATCGAGTGCAAGGTGGAAATAGTGTCAAATATGAATACCTCCTACATAGCAGTAGTTGGGTGCTATGATCAACATGTATACGCATTTAATTTTACGAATGGTCATATTTACTGGAGGATAGATTTAGGTGGACTGATTAAAGCTAAGCCTCTAAGTTGTGCAACTGGACTGGTTGTAGCTACATATGGCGAACAGTTCAATGCTGTGTGTATTTCTTTGAAGGTAAGTCATTTATAGACTAAAGTAACTGTGTATTTCTTTGAAGGTAAAGTATTTATAGACTAAAGTAACTGTTACATTTAATGTTTTTCTCAAAGACAAAGAATTATATTTGGCGCAAAAAAATTGGAACGAAAGGAATCTTTGCCAACCCTGTCGCTATGAACTCAAGGGAGGTGATTATTTGTACACTTGACGGCAGTTACTGCAGAATCCTTTCGAATTCTGGGATTTTATTGTGGCTAAGAAAGTGTGAGTCCCCGATATTTTCGTCACCTGTTGTAATTAGCGAAGACAGCGTAATTCTCGTAGCCGAAGTTGCTGGAAAGGTACACATCTGCAACGCGGAAAACGGTGAATTGGTTTGTTTTGTTGTTAAGCGTTATCTACTCAATGACATAATACACATTATTTCAGATGAAGACATTTTGTGCTGGATATCCTATATTTTCTGCTTTGACTATATTAGAGGATATTGGTAGTAAGAGAAATGTCTTGTTCGGTTGCTACGATAAACATGTTTACTGTTTACGGTATCAAAGTTTAGTTGAGAAGACGCTACAAAGGGCGTGTAAATTAGATTTATTATGGAAGAAACAACTTGAAAGTAATATTTTTGCGTCACCTTTGGTAATTTCTTTACAAGAAGCTGTATATGTATTATGTTGCTCCACCAGTGGATTAATAGCTCTTTTGCACATTGAAACTGGTGAGATGATTGCAAAATATAAATTGAGTGCAGAGATTTTTTCGACTCCTTGCAATCTGAACAATCAAATATTTATAGGTTGTAGGGATAACTTTTTGTATTCATTTAGCATACACTAAAAAAAATGCGAAATAAAAAATGAGTTAAAGATGACAAAATGAATAAAATTATTTATTATATTTATTAATGACTGTATATTTCCATGCCATCACCAATTATGTAAATTTTTTTTATTCAATCTGTTCGCCTCTTTTTGTTATCTTTTCTAGTTGGTATCGAAGATTTAGACTTCTTCAACACAGCGGCAGCTTTTTCTTTATTTTTGCGCATTATATCCTTTTGTTTTTCCCGTTGTGGGATAACTGGATTGCTTTCAGGTATTCTAGGTGAACGTTCACATGTTGCTCTCGTCAACACAGAACTTGTGCTTGGAACATCAGCTACAGAATTAGCCAAATTTTCATCGGTTTTGGCAGTTTCGGTTTGTTTCTTTCTACATTTGGGTTTTGTTTTTTTGGTAACAAGTTCTTCTGTTTCACTTTCATTCAATTTCCCAGCCATTGTTTCGATCGCTTTCTGTACTCGCTTACTTACTTTTAAACCGCGCGTATTTAAAGCACTTTTAATCGTAAAATAATTGCGTATACTGGATTGTGTTTGCTTATCGTTTATGCGCTTTAGCACTGGCTTAAGCATTTCATCTGTTTTTATTGTTGTCCAACCGAATACTTTTTTCGTGAAAGCATGTATAGATTCAATGTCGGGATACCCCCAGTTAAATGACGCCTTACTATCATCAATTGTTGGCGACAAATACGCTTCAATTACCTATAATTTATAAAATATTTTAATTTGTTATAGCTACAAAAATAATATTTTTCTTACAGCAGGATTGGGAAAACCGTCATTTAATTCAATGTTCTTTAACTTTTTTCGCAAGTTTAGACGTATAGAGCTACCTTGGGCCGAATCTTTGTGCGTTTTAAACCAGTCTCGAAAACGGTATAGCGCCGACAAAACGGTGGCAGTTGTTATACTTTGTTCGTCACACGCTTCTTTTGTTTGCTTCGTTGCCATCGAAAACGCTGCCAAAATTTCCAAAGCTGTAACAGTACCAATACCATGTATACCTTTTGGAATATAAACATATTTGAATGCATAAATAAGTCAAATGAGTAAATTATTACCTGTTGTGTAATCACTGCCTACTAAGCAAGCTAACTGTATTAATTTCTCACGATCACAGTTAAAAGCATGGCTAATTGTATCTGCCTCAAATTTCAATACATGCTTATTTTGTTCAAAAAAATTTTTATATACCGTCCTGCCGCCAAATAACCAAATATCGCTGTCATCAGTAATAGTACCATGAGTTAAACGTACAGATTCAAGAAAAGCACATTGTGCTTCAGCTTCCATTGGTGCTATAATGTAAGGAATGCCAAATAATCTCAGCAATTGCTGACATTCAGTTTGCATATTTTGATTAATTGCTGTGCCCATGCGATCTTGTCGGTTGCGTTCATTTTCTAAATCTCTTCGTTCTTTGGCTAATTCTGACGCCATTACTTCTAGTTGCTCGGTGGATTTTTGTTCTTTGAGAGCGTTGGCTGCATTTTTTAGCAAGTCCTAATTATTACACATTTAAGAGTGTCACTTAAATATATTATCCGGCATACATACCTCTTCACTTAAAACGACATCATTCTTCTCCAACTCTCCTTCATTTTTAGGTGATTTGCTGCTATTTCGAAACAGTGTTTTGGAAGCTTTCGAAAGCTTTTGTCCATGAAGTGAATTTTCATTAATTTTTGTTGCGGATCCTTTTCGGTGGGATGAAGGTGACTTCTTCACAAAAAACGGGGATTTTACTTCAGATGTTTGTTCCTCCTCTTTCCTTTTGTGATTACTTTCCGGCGTTCGTTTAACTACATACTTTGTCTCAAAATACTCACTAATGCTTTTGTTTTTTGTGGGGGTCTTAAATTTCGGTGATTTACTCGGCGTTATCTCATGTTTCAGCTTTTGATCATCACTGTCATATATTTCTATGATTTCATTCAGCTTTTCTTTCGGTTCAGTGATGTTAACATCATCCAAATTAATATTTTTGACGTCATCTGCTTGCTGTTTTAGATCATCTAATATAGAAGCCATTTGAGCTGTTGTAGCTATATTTTCCAATGTTATTGTAGTTTTTTGCAAGATCTTCCCGAAATTTTCGTCTTGGATCTCTGTGCTATATCCACCGCTTGATTCCATTTCTCTGTTTTCAGAGTTATGTTTCGACTTTTGATCATCACTGTCATATATTTCTATAATTTCATTTTTCGATATAAGCTCTCCTTTTGGTTCAGTAGTGTTAACATCAGCTAAATGAATATTTTTGATGTCATTTGCTTGCTTTTTAAGATCATCTAATATAGAAGACATTTGAGTTGTTGTTGGTATATTTTCAAATGTTATTGTAGTTTTTGGGTCAGTTTTTTGCAAGCATTTCTCGGAATTTTTGTCTCGGTTCTCTGTGTTATATCCACCGATTGATTCCGTTTGACTATTGTCCAATACAATAGTTTCATAATGTTCATCAGAATTTGTGCGTTCAGTGACAACATTTTCTGCATCAATTTCAGTTGAATTTTCCGTTTTTGGTACAAAAATATCTGAAAATAAATCATCTTCTGGTAATATTGTGTCTTGAGTTTTTATAATAACTTCCAATTTGGGCACGTTTTTACAAGTTGCTGGAAAATTATCCACAACTTCTTCTAAATCCGAGTCAGTTTCTGAGTCATCACTTACTCGTAGACATATCTCTTGGCTACATTCTTCGAGCGGTTTTTTAGATTCATCCCTTTTGCAAGGTTTTTCATCCTTCGTATTTTCTTCTTTACATTCTGTAGAACTTAAAAAAGAAGAATTTTATACATTCGATTTTCTATCCATATTTTTACAGAATTTTATCTTATCACCCTGCTTTGGAAATTAATATCGAAATCATAGACGAATTACTTTTTTACAATAAACAGGACCTTTGTTTTCGGTTCAACTTTGCGAAAGCTAACTTCAAAAATATTAATTGTGAACTTTCTAAATTGACTTGGCCTGATTACAGTGGTAATATTGAATTAAATGTATCACATTTTAATGAAACAATTTTCAATATTTTTGTAAGATTTGCTCCGAAATGTTTTATTACCAAAAGAAAAAGATCAAATTTGTGGTATTCGAATGAGCTATGTAAATTAAAAAATAAAAAAGTTCGAGCTTTTAAACTTTATAAAAAAACTGGAGCTTTTGTTGACTATTTAAAATATTCTAAATTGCGTCAACAGTTTGCGGAACTTAAAATGTTATAAAAACTATATAATCAAAGTAAAAAATAATGTTATTCGTAATCCGAAATTTTTTATGGTTTCGTTAACTCCAAACGTATAATTTTCCGTCCGTGATGAAATATAAATCAACAATGTCATGTGACAATTATATTATATCTAATATGTTTGCAGAATTCTTCAAATCTAATTATTGTTCAAACTCCCCTATGAATGTGCCATATCATCCAGTGTTATGTCCGAGTACTGTAATTAATACACCAATTATTTCTGAAACAGATGTCTTAAATTATTTAGTTACGTTAAAAAATTCGTTTAAATATTGCCCTGATATGATTCCCTCAAGTTTCCTTAAAAAGCTTCTAAAGAATTTAGTGATCCGTATATTACTAAAATTCTTTTTACAACATTGGTAAGGTCTAAATTGGAGTATGGTTCTGTGGTATGGAATCCTAGTTATCAATCCCATTCTGATAAGCTAGAGTCCGTTCAAAAAAATTTTTTACTTTTTGCTTTAGGCCACTTACATTTGGACCGTATACTAGTCGTTTAAAACTTATAAATCTTCCTATACTCACTAGTCGCAGAGAGATGCTAGGTATAATATTCCTAGTAAAACTTCTGAATGGTTTAGTTTGTAGTTCATTTCTTTCATTCCTTGCGTTCATCTAGGCAGTTTAGACCATTACTTCTAAAATCTTTTAGAACAAATTTTGAGTTAAACGAACCATTCCGCCGAATATGTCAGGATTTTAATTCTCATTCCAACACATTTAATCCATCTGACCCAATATTTAGCATCAAAAAAACAATTTTGTCTTCTCTTAATAAGTAATATTCAGAAATTTTTAACTTTTTGTTTTTATAAATTGTTAAGTTTCAGCTGTTGAAATGAGCTGAGCAGTTTGAGAACTGGACGCTAAAAATCTCTTGCCTTTCTAGACTCCGCAAATTCAGCTCGTATGCGGACCTCGCCCCACGCGTCGGTTGGGCGGGAGGAGGGTAATCGTTTGGGTTTATAAAAAAGCTGAGTTTTATGAAATTTTACTTACATATCATTTAAAGAGGCTACGATTGCTTTGGCAATATCACATTCTTCATTCTCAACGTCATATTCTACTTGTGTCTTCTCCATTATTCCTCCAACTTCTTCATCATTAAATCCGCCATATTCAATCATATACGTACGAGCTGGCCCAATCGCGGCATTTCTCAATTGATTACGTTGTTGTCGGTTTAGTTTTAGGTTTTCGTTAGAGTTGTATTCATAGTCTTCCTTACTGTACACTGGTTCAGCTTCATCTTCCATGGAGAGAGCAATAGCCAATTCTAAATCAGTATTGTATTCTTTGCCTAAGCTTTTATTGCTCCCTGCAGGTTCTTCTGATTTTGGTGCATCTTTCTTCTCAGAGACACTTGGTTCTGCATTGACATCATTTTTTTCCGAAATAGATGTTGTTTTATTTTTATCTTTATCTTCTCTCAATAGATTTTTCCGTAAATCACGAACTAGCATAAAGCGAACGGCTTCATCGGAGCATACAGGTTTCGCATCTGAAATTATTAAATTTTTAAAAATTGTTCAAAACACGTTCCAAATATGTATATATGTATACTTTGAGGTATATTTTCGGGATCTAGAATTCCTTCTTCAGTAAAAAAGTTTTGTAAATCCGTAAAAGTCAAAGCTTGCTCTCCCATTTCTTTCTCAGTTTCTTCAATACTTTCTTGTACTGCGCGTCGCTTGAGTAGTCTTTTCATTTGAAAAGTACTGAATTCGTTACTGCTTGAAGGTAGTTCATGTAAACGACCCCATGAAGATTGCTTTCGTGTGTCTTTTATATCTACCAATATTTCATGCCGAACCTCAGGTGGCAAGCTTTTGAAATGCTCACTGCGTACATCTATTGCTTGAATATTTGCATTATATTCACGCCAAGGATTGGAGTCATTAAATGAACAGTCTTCTTCTGATAATTCTGAGAAAGAACTTGTGCTAGAATCCTTATAATAATGATCTTTCTTAGTATCACTGCCGGCAGGAAGATCCGGTAATTTGAAAATATCATCCTTTTCATTTTCATTCTTATTGCTTTTATTTTTTCTTTTGCTAGGCGATTTCATCAATAATTCCGCATTAACACCCAATGCTTGTTGCACTACTCTTTCCTTAGCAAGCGATTGAAGCAGTAGGGCTTGTATTCGATCCGCTTCATTGTTTAGCTTACTACGTTGCTGTTGTCTTCGAGACTATAATCAACATATTATTATGTGTTTTTTGTGTATTTGTATAGATACTTACAATTGTATCACGTTTCAAATGAGGTACACATCCATCAAATACAAATACAGGACGTATGCGATAGTACAACAGTTTACAGAGACGGTGAAAAAGACCCAACAAATGGGCATGTGGTAACAGGGAACCTTTACTGTCCTGAAACCCTTTAACAACCTGATGAAGCCAAATGGAAATATCTGATATAAGAATACCAAATAGACAATTAATATAACAAACTGTTGATAAATTATTGTACGTACCAACAGCAAGTATTTTGCCTTCCAGAGTTTCTACGGGGACAGGACTACCACATGGTTCAACTAACTTCCAAAGACCTGTTACTCCCATTGCGTATGATTGATTCTATCTAATTAATGTAAAATCTATATTTTTAAATAAATCAAGGTGACAAAATTCTAAACATATTATTGAGAATGGTTAAATAAATTTCCGTTCTTGTTGACAAGTTTATCGATAGTTATTAGCCTAGTGATGGTATTGTAACGAAAATGACATCAGAACAAACTAGAATTGACAATCGAAATCGATAACTTGCCAGATGTATCTAGACATCGATATTCGTAGTTGCCAGAATGTTCGAGTGGCGATGTATAGCTTACAATCGACTATATAAGGGCTGCTGGACTGGCAGCAAGACACAGTTCTGACAAGAGAGTTGTCAACTGAGGACAATTCAAAGAAAAGAGTTGTCGAACAAAGTTTAAACAAGTTATAAGTTAGAGTTGTAAAGTAGAGTATTGAGTACTAAAATGTTAAGTCCAGGAATTAGAAATAAAGTTTAGTGTATAGCCATTAAAGTGCGACTTTTATTTGACAATCCAGTGATCGAACTCAGGGTAGAATTTCAGCGTTAACAACAGATTTTAGAAATCCGTTACAATTGGTGTCAATAGTGGGATTGACATATAAAACTCCATAGGAGATAATGATTAAGTTCAATGATTTAAAGATACCACAACTCAAAAAGGAGTTGGAACAACGAGGCTTAGCAACGAATGGGTTGAAAGCTGAGTTAAAAGCCCGTTTGCGAGAGGCCATGGAAGAAGAACACATCAACGTGGACGAATTTGTTTTCGAATCGCTGTTAGAGGAATCGTCAACGAAAATAGAGGAAAAGGAAGATAATCCGTGTTCATCAAAGGCACATGACATGAAGATGGTTTTGTCTGCATTGTCACAGATTTCGTCGCAGTTGTCGGAGATGAAAGCACAGCACTCGCAGTTGTCAATACAGATATCAGGTGAGGTGTCAGCACAGTTGAGATAGAAGAAGGAAAGTCCGTCGAAGAAGGTGACCTCATATATCGCTCAGGTGCCAACACAGCTGAAAATGCAAGACGAGAATTTTTCTTCACAGTTCGAAGATCAGGAGGAGGAGTCAATGGATGTGACCTCGAATAAAGCAGACATGTTTGCACAGCTGGACATTTGCACAGAATATGTCCACATATTTGGAAGCGAATGAGACATGTATGTCAAGACCTTTGGTAGCGCATGGAGAGATTTTGTTAACACAATTGAAAGTGAATGGGAGAGGTGTCTGCAGAACCTTTAGTAGCAGGGGCGCAGTGGAGCAGTTTTGAGTTGGTGGCTGGTTGCTTATATCGAGTGTGGAGGGGCAAAGGAGGATACTGCTCCCGATCTCTCGTGGTTGTTCGAAACGAAAGATCACCTAAAGTTTGCTACGAGATTCACAAAGGTCCAAGTGAAGGGCACATAAGAATCACGGAAACCTTGGGAAGGTTGAGGAATCAGTTTTGTTGGGTTGGTTATCGTCAATCAATGAGAGATTGCATTGCAAATGAGGTGTCGAGTTCCAATAGATATGGTCAGATGAAGCAGTACAGTACGGGAACGCCATTTGAGCAATTTGCCATGGTTGTAGCTAGTCGATTACCTACCAGCAAATCGAGAAACAGGAGTGGTTTGATAGCTAGGACGGAGAAATACCCAATTCTAAGCCAAGATACTGACGAGATGGTGGACGTGGACATCAAAAGTTGGGAGATGTGCCAGAAGCTATGTATCCGGAAAATATTTGAAGCTACATCACATCCACGATCCGATATCATGGAGAAACGATTCATCCGAAATCTGGAAAAGCATTTTAGAAATCTGGTGGACAGGTATCACCACAGGTACAGAGGATGTCCATATACCCATGTTCCTGGCTTATCGGCATTCTGTCCAGGAATCAACGGCGTAGACGAATGCGAATATAATTTTTGGTTACTGATGAATGATTTAAGGTTTAGGATTAATGCCAATGGAGAAAGGAATGCTAAGGAATAAAACAGTGTCCTAGAAGACGAGATTAAGGGAAAAAATGCTAAGCGTTTGGTTCAGGAAGTGTGTCTAATCGGGACGATCAGACTTACGTGGAGGGCAGTGTAACGAAAATGTTACCAGAACAAACTAGAATTAACAATCGAAATCGATAGCTTTCCAGAGTTATCCAGGCATCGGTATTCGTAGTTGCCAAAATGTTCGAGTGGCGATATATTGCCAACAATCGACTATATAAGGGCTGCCGGACTGGCAGCAAGACACAGTTCTAATAACTATACATGTCGCTAATTATTCCAGTCCTGATGTATGGTGCAGAAGCGTGTACGACGACAACATCCGATGAGACGACACTAGGAGTTTTCGAGATAAAGGTTTGGCGGAAGGTTTATAGTTCTTTGAAAATTGGCATTGTACGAGTTACACGACGGCATTGACATAGTTCAGCGAATAAAAGGACATCGGCTACGCTGGCTAGGTCATGTTGCTCGAATGGACGAAAAAACTTCAGCTTTGAAAGTGTGCGATATAATACCCGCTGGTGGAAGCAGAGGAAGTGGAAGGCCTCCACACTGTTGGAAAGGCCAGGTGGAAAGTGACCTGGCTGCACTTGGAGATTTGCAATATCGTTATTCCTACACATTTGATTTTAAAATTTCAAATAAGTTTTGCATAAGTGTGTTTTAAATAGATCTTCTGTCTTCTAAATCTAAACTAAATACATTTGTACGATTATACGAGTAAGGTCGCATGTTTAGACGAAGGTGATTCTAGTCACTGGTGCTCTCTGAAACAAAGAATTAAAGAAAGTGTACAACGGTTACTACTTACTATCGTTTGAAGTATCCTTCGTTTATTTTTATGCAAGCCCTAAGGCTTGTGTTTTTAAGAATTTCATATTCTTTCGTTTGAACTTGAAATATGTATCTCTGTAGTGTCAGTTTCCAGTAACTAAATGACGGAGCAAGTTGCATGACTACTTCCCTACATAAAAACTATGAATGCAGTATTTTCAAATAAAGACAAATAAGAAGGCAACTTATCCATTATCTTACTAAAATTTTCTATTTTTATTTTTGTACATTTATGTACATATGTATGTAATTTCAAATCCATTTATTTTTTGTTTTAATAACAAACTATCTAAAGTTTTTTTGCATTTAACTTAGCAGTTCTGTATATTTGTTTAATAATATTGTAGCAAAATATGTAGGTATAAAAGTCTTTCTTCTTGCATTTACTAGAAGCCTTAAACCCCTTTGTCATTGCATGCTTGTCTTTGGTTCCACTTCCCAGTATATTTAACTACGTAATATAAATCAAGTTGTACATTATATATAAGTAGATACATACATGTACGTATAGTATGTACTTAGGAGGATAATTAATGGCCACGCCTTCGTATTTCCTGACTTAATTTTTTATACTCAATATCCATGGTGTTTCTAGTGTTTTGAATAATATTATCCATATCCTCCACACCGGATCCAGCGGTGTGAATTTCAGGTAAGATGTAAATGATGGCATGTCCTGGACGGAATGATTTCTTTTCACCATTTAGAAAATAATATTTAGATATAACAACCGGTTGGATAGGACACTGACTTTGAAGAGCAATATGGAAGGGACCTTTTTTGAATGGCAGCAATGTTTCTTTAGTATTGCGTGTGCCTTCCGGGAAAAACAATAGTTTACAATTTCGTTCTTGGATAGCCCTGGACTCTTTCTGTAATGTATTGATGGAATCTTTCTTGCTGGAGCGATTTATGAACAGCGTGCCCCAAAGCCAAGCTCCGAACCCAAAGAATGGAAAGAACAGAACTTCTTTTTTCGACACTACCGTTGCTCGTCCAATGACTGGCCATAAATATGCTAAGCCTGTGATAATCACCAAAATATCATAAATCAGAAGTAATACATATTAAAGAAGACCCATCATACCGCACAAATCAAGAAAACTTTGATGATTGATAAGCACTACCGCACCATGTTTCGTCCGAATATTTTCCAGACCTCGAACCTCCATTGTCACGCCGAGTGCTTTGCAAAGCTGTCGACAGCCCCAAGCAGGAATGCTGTTCAGTTAAATATATTAATTTCAATTAGAAGTAAGCAATAGGATTGGCACATTTTTAAATAGGAAGATTAAGATAAAAATACACCATGTTTACACTTACAAAGCATTTCGATAGTCCCGTGGTCTAAATATCATAAGGGGTATGCAAATAAGTACGATAGCACCAGATCCAATCATGAAAGTAGCCATTTTAAGTTGGTACGGCGCTTTGGAGGAAAAACTGAGGATGAGCGCCAAAATACAGGCAAGGCCAATCATTTCGCACACACAACCCATTGTGTTTTCTAAAAATTTAGGTAAAACAAATATGTTATGTATATCAAAATGACCAAGAGGGCGAGATATGTTGAATTCGGATAACTTAATTACAATTTATAAATACACATGTACATATAGGTTTTAACTCTGATAATGTTGGTGTTATAGACTTACATGATGAATACACAAAAATCACGACTGTTAGATTTATTGAGAAATACAGTGAACCAAGTAATAATTGTACAGGGAAATGTTTTTATTTTGAAGTTACTTATCTCTTAAACTAATTAAGATATTGACGTGCATCCAAAAGTGAGATAAAGTGCGTTTTATTATTTATTTTATTTAAAAAACTAAATTCTCTCCGAACATTTAAAAAAATTAAAATAACTCCGATTATAGGAACCAAAAAAAAAAACTTGTACACTTACATACGTTGGTAACTCTTTAAATACAGTTATCTACTAAATATCGTTTTTATACTCTCGCAACATGTTGCACAGAGTATCATAATTTTGTTCACATAACGGTTGTTTGTGTCACCAAGAAATAAAAGTGTTAGATATGGGGTTATATATATATAAATGATCAGGATGACGAGTGGATTTGAAATCCGGATGTCTGTCCGTCCGTCAGTCTGTCTGTCCATGCAAGCGATAACTTGAGTAAAAATTAAGATATCTTAATGAAACTTGGAACACATATTCCTTGGTACCCTGAGGAGGTTGCTTTCGAAAATGAGCAAAATCGGTCCACTGCTACGCCCACAAAATGGCGGAAACTGAAAACCTGTACAGTGTCATAACTAAGCCATAAATAAAGTTATTAAAATAAAATTTGGAACACAGGATCGCATTAGGGAGGGGCACATTTGGATGTGATCTTTTTGAAGAAGTGGGCGTGACCCCGCCCTCAAATAGGTTTTTTGTATTTATCTCGCAAATCAATTAAAATGTTCGGTTACACCCGAACTTAGCCCTTCCTTACTTGTTTTGGTCTGATATCAATTGTGTATCGTCAAACTGGGTGTTTTGGTATGCTAATTTCATTTGAACGTTTTTAGTTTTCGGAGAATGTGAGATGTTAGTTTATTCATCTCAAAGTTTACTATTACAGATAGTTAAATTTTGACAAAATGGCAAAAATACACCCGAAATATCCAATATGGTAAAAAAATACTTACTACTCAGTGCATTATTGCTAAATTAAAAAAAAAAAACTGATTAGTTGGAAGATTAGCGGAAACCCCAAACAAATTTTCACATCCCAAGCTGAAGGGAAAATTGCACAAAGGATGAAATAGTTCCTGTGGCTATCGCTAAATTGGTGAAATAGTTGGAGGATGCTGACTTTACATAAGTCAGTCTTGAAATTGTTCGGAACTTTTTGCACTCACTCGATTTTGGACTGTATACACCACTGAAGAAGCCTCACTTATCGAAGAGAGATATTGCGAAACGTTTACTATATCAAAGAGTATATCTAACGTGATTATAAACTTTGGAATTCAGTTAATTTTACAGATGAGAACAAATTTAATTTAATTTGATCTGATAATCGTCGATTTGTATGGTGAAAGAAGGGATCTTTGAAGTCGGTCTGAATAGTTTACTTTACAATATATAAAGTTAGTACTAGTGAAGATATCGGAACAGAACTTTGTAAAAATACTGTATTTAAAGAGTGGCATCGCCGTTCTAAAAATCGTCGAAAGACCCTATATATCGATTATGAGGACCTCAGTACTTCTAACAAATTTTTTACCGAAATTATAGTTAAGTCTCTCAGATATTTTGAGGAAATATTTTCTTCTAATAGTATGTCTCTGTGCCAACAATGAGTGAAATCGGGTCATAACTTCATCTATCTCCCATACACGTAAAACCATATTAAGGTTTTCAAACTTCCAATGGACTTTATACCAATATATGCCGAATGAGTAAGGAAGGGCTAAGTTCGGGTGTCACCGAACATTTTATACACTCGCAATTTAATTTTATTAATATAACAAACAATTTGGCTCACATATTCAGCATATATATAAAGTCCATTGAAAGTTTGGCATATGGTTTTTGACCCATAAGTGGGAGGAACCACGCCCATTTAAAATTGTTTACTTCTGTACCATCTTTATAATGAAATTTAAGGTTTCTGGTGTTTTTCCTTACTGAATCAATACATTTTTAGCAGTTTTCAACATAACCTTTGTATGGGAGGTGGGCGTGGTTATAATCCGATTTCCTCCATTTTTGGATTGTATAAGGTAGTACCTAAAATAAACGACTCTAGAAAGTTTCCTTGATATAGCTTTAGTAGTTTACGAGATATGTACAAAAAACTTAGTAGGGGGCGGGACCACGGCCAATTCCCCAAAAAAATTACATTCACATATGCCCTTTCATAGTGCGATCCTTCATACCAAATTTTACTTCAATAGCTTAATTTATGGCTTAGTTATAACTCTTTATATGTTTTCGGTTTCGCCATTTTGTAGGCGTGGCAATGGTCCGATTTCGCCCATCTTCGAAAGCAACCTTCTTATGGTGCCAAGTGACATCAAGATATCTCAATTTTTACTCAAGTTACAGCTTGCACAGACGGACAGACATCCAGATTTCAAATTTTCTCGTCACCTTGATCACTTTGGTATATATGACACTATAGTTTTTTTTTAGTTTTAGGTGTTACAAACAACCGTTATGTGAACAAAACTAAAACTATCTCTTAGCAACTTTGTTGCGAGAGTATAATAAATGGTAAAACTTTTTTGGATGTAAATTATCTAATTAAAAGTCACGATAAGTTGGCTCCTTAGTGGTGAAGTGTGGTGTTCCTTTGCTAGCTTTAGTTGAAATTAAAGAAATAATCAAGCATAAGTATAATGAATACGTCAACCTTTCTATAGTACGCATAAAAATTGATGAAATCCGGTTATTACTACACCCGCTCCCCAAACAAAGGTTCTGTTGAAAACTACTAAAAGTGTGTTAATTCATTCAAGAAAATCACCAGAAACCCTAAATTTTATTGTAAAGAATAGCTGCTGGCGCTACCCATTTATGGGTTACAAACCATATCTCGCGAACTACTGGACCAATTTCAACGAACTTTTTTTATAATATTTTCTTGGCATCTCAATGCTGCAGTTAGAATGGGCAAAGTAGGACCTTGGCAATATATGAATAAAGGACCATTAAAAATATCGGAGTAAAGTTTTGTAAAAATGCTGAGTAGTCCTTCAGTGCCTATGGATAATACTCCAAGAGAAAATTAAAGGGGTTGTGTCCCTTCCAATAGAGTGCTACTGTGCCAAAAATGGGTAATATAGGGACAATATTTATTCTAGCCCGCATATATCTCATATGCGGCTTTTTAAACTTGTGTTGAGCTTTCTACCGTATATATCGGTTAATATGTTAGATATCCTTGCAAAATTTATAGAACATATAATCTTGGATGTGATGTAGGTGGCTGGTGAAAATGAGTAAAAATTTGGGAATTATTTCAGCCCCATATATTATATTTAGTGATTCTCGATATTCTAGTGGACTTTATGTCGAATATATGGGTCGAATTGTGTGCTATTTTAATAATAATTTCAATAATTATTGGCTGATGGTATTCTTATAATGAAACATCTATATAGCCACAATCTATATTAAGGGGGGGATATAGGATAACGGGCCAAAAAAAAGCGTTTTTGAAGATTTTTTTTTGAGAAAACTACTGAATATTTTTGAATAGTTTTATTATCATATTATTCAGTGACATTTCAAATATGTTTTACAAAAAATCAGTTTTACAAAATGTCGAAAATCAACGAAGTTGCAGCCACTTGAAGTAGGCACTCAATGGTATTCCGCACATTGCGGTGTCCCGGATATAAGATCGTAGAATCATCTGAAACACATGGGATAAAAAAAATTAGTTCTTTAGAAGTATATCTCCCAGCCAACGGTGCCCTTTTAAAAGAAAAATTTTTTTTTTCATTTTTTCAACGGTCGGTGAAGGTAAAAAGTACGTTTTTAGCCCTAAAAATGCGCCATTTTGTGGCTGTAAAATCGAATAGAAGCAAAAAATAAATAAAATGGGACCGTTGGATGGGAGTCAATTCTATGTTGCACAAGTGTGCAAAATTTCAATACGATCGGTGCATAACTTTTTGAGTTATCGTGGACACCGACTTCAGAAAAGGCGTTTCGAGAAAAACGCGTTCAAAGTTTTGGGATTCGTCAAATCTTTTCACATATTCGTGAGCACTTCGGCCGGTGGTGACTTCCATCTTTCTCCGAATGAGCTGAAATTTTGAGACAACATTCTTCAATAGTTGTATATTCGATTTAACAAATAAAAAAAAAATGATTTTTTAAAAAATTTTATCCCATACCCCCCCATAAATCGAAATCAAACAGTTATATATTGATTCATTATTTATTGAAAACGGCTAAGATCTGCTTTTTTTGCTACAACTAAAAAAGATCACATTCTTTCGGCTTTCGTTTTATTTCATTAATTACAAAATGTTAACTTCATGAAAAACTGTTACGTACATCAATGCATACATATGTACATTATAGTCGAAAAAGTTGAAATTAACCGCAAACATGCAAACATGGTTTTTGTATGTGTGTAAATGTTGGCTCATACGTTTGAATGTCACCAACAATGAAGTATTTGGTGAATAGTAGATATTACTTCCTGGGTAAATGTTTTAGCGGTCTATCAGCTGCATATGGTGAATCTGATTGACAAATATACAGAAATATATGTATGTGTACATCACTGACATTATATCCCGGCATACTTTCTTCAATATTTTTTGTTGATTTTGTCTTTCTTTTTGAATACATAATATTCGTTCCTTTTTTGTTTCTGTTTTTAATATCTCTATCCTGAGATGTGGAGAATAGTTAGAAATTCCCTAATATTAGGATTTCCAAACTTCAGGTGTAGTTTATCCTTATACATATGTATGTATATCGGTTAATATGTATTTTAGGAAAATTAAATGAATGTCTTATCTTGGTAAAATGCAGAGGAATTACTCCCTTATTCTTATATTATATATTTTGATATTCGTTATTTTATTGGACTTCATGCCGAATACATATGTATTTGGGATAAATGTGTGGTAGTTAATAAAATATAACAAATAAATTGCGAGAGTATAAAATGTTCGGTTACAACCGAAATTACCCCTTCTTTACTTGTTCCATTTTTAATTTCAAATAAGTATGTTTTGATTTTGAGTCGGTTGTGAGATATTTATCACCTTTATAGCAGTAAATAATTCGTTTTATCAGTGTAACTTTTGCTAACCAATTGTAACAATTTAATTATTTGAGCGAAAAAAAATTTACATAGAACACTATACAATGTTTAAGCGAAAAAGGTATGTATGTATGTGCGTAACAACTATACCATTAGATAACAAAAATACAAATTACAAGATATCGTATCAAAACTTAGTAAATACACATTTACGACTGTACGTAGTTTTAGATTGTCTCATTGGTATATGTATATCACCCTCAGTCCTCTTTAATCCAATTAAAATTGCATTTATATGTATTGGTTGTGCGTTATATGGGAGGTGTCAAATTTGGTGAAATCGGTTTTTACTTTTTCCTATGCCCACATAAGTCAGGAAGATAAATACATATATTTGTTTGACATACATTGGTCCCGTTCGGTGGTCCTTTTCGGCTAATAACGATTTTCTTTGCAACTACATCTATAAAGTTCACATAACAACTATAGTTTTTGGCATTGAAATTCACTTACAATTTCTATGAAATTTTAAGCAGATTCAGAACTTTGAAAATAAATTTTAACAAATTATTATTTTATCAAAAAACCGAAATCCAAATGAAATGCAATATTTTTGATTTCTCATTTATTATACTATTAAACAACATTTAATGAACGAACTATTTTTGCACAAATCCAATCGATTCTTTATCAAAAATAAATACACAATATATTTAGATTTATTATTAGATATAAACTTGTCGTTCGTCTTCGTTTTTAACCGAAATTTTACTGCGATATTTATGATAAAAGACAATGATTCATATATAGTTTCGGCGCTCGACTTTTTCACTTACTACCGTTGATCTAGTCCGTATCACAAACTCGAAGCGTTCCAATGGAAACTTGATAATAACAACTCGTATCGACGGTAGTCTCTTAGACTAACACCATTAGCCATCGAATGTTCAAACAATACTGAACATTTTGTTTTAGTACTTGAGCAGTTTACGTCGGCGAGACTCACCTACAACACCATAGAACGCTTATCGCTGAAGCCGTTTGTTTGGTTTAAACTTTAAAGAAATGAAGAAAAAAAGTGTTTTTAAGAATTTCTCACCGCCACAATGTCTCATACGATTTTGCTCTATTTCAGGAATATCCATTTTTACAAATAGAGTTACATACACAACATACATATGTGCATATTAAAGAGTGTAGGTAGTCTTCGCTCAAAATCGTATATCGGTATATCGTGGGTTCAAAGCTCTTTGAAGGTAATGCCATACTCCATATGCAGTTCTGTTATTAGGAACCCTTTCATAGTATCCGAAACCATTCAAATTCGGATTAAACTTTGTAGTAATCTACATTTGTTAGATAACACAAAATCGCGCATTGCAAATAATAGGCGAAGCTCGGCCAAACTTCAAGTAAATGTGTAAGAGTCAATTATATGCACTCACTATAAATATACACATATGTATGTAGGGGCAAATGAATACATATGTATGTACATGTGTCAATACGTTTATATATAGCTATGATTTATTATGCGTAAATTCAAGCCATAATATACTTTTTTATCGGAGAAAATTACTTAATTATGTGGGAATTGTACTTTGAATTGTTGGACATACGCTTAGATTACAAAGTTTAGAACAATAACAACCGCGGTCATTAATAGCTAATCATTTAGAAATTGATTTCATATACATACAAATATACCTATTTAAAGATAATGTTACTCACTTCAATAAAACAGTTCACATGCCAACAGAATGTTTAGTGTTAACTATATGCATTATTCTCGATTATCAAATATGCATTCCCGAAGGCGTATAATGCGTTTTGACCCCGGTAGCTAACTTGAAAAATTAGCATTTTCGAAAATTATGCCTTTTCGTAATACAATTGTAAATTGGTATAAAACTTTGGATTTCTATTGAACATACGATATTTTTCAATACCTTCTCAACATAGCCTGAGAAGTGTTAATATATAGAGCATATAATCCAAAGTTTTTGATAATATTATATATTAGTCATTAGAGTATATTTTTAAAATTATTACATACTTTTCGACATTTTCGGAGAATATGTAACTTTAATTTTGGTATTACAGTGAAACCTCTCTTGGACGGACACTCACCGTCAAGCGATTTTTGTTCGTCCAAGTGTTCGTCTAAGAGAGGGTCATTTGTTCTACAATTTCTAATTTAGTGCATGAAATAAAAATGTAATAAAGGGAGGCGACCGTTAGGAGGGCTCATAGTTCAGCTCAAATTAGAGAGACCGAACCGATATTTTTAAATTTGCAAATTTACTCTCCACACTATTAGAGTTATACCAATGTTTATTAGATGCACGTTTTGCAGTGCTTATTCCTACATGCAATAATGCCTACAAATTCATATACCTATCTTAACATTATGGTTATTATACTCTCGCAACAAAAGTTGCTAAGAGAGTATTATAGTTTTGTTCACATAACGGCAAAATCGGACCATTGCCACGCCCACAAAATGGCAAAAACCAAAAACCTATAAAGTGTCACAACTAAGCCATAAATAAATTAAGTTATAAAAGTAAAATTTAGAATAAAGGATCGCACTAGGAAGGGGCATATTTGAATGTAATGTTTTTGGGGAAATGATCGTGGCCCCGCCCCCAAATTGGTTATTTGTATATATCTCGCAAACCAATAAAGCTATATAAACCCAACTTTCTGCAGTCGGTTCTCTTACGTACCCCAACACACACCATGAAAATAGTTGAAATCGGATAATAAGCACGCCCACCTCCCATACAAAGGTTAGGTTGAAAATTACTAAAAGTGGGTTAACTCACTAACGAAAAAGTCAGAAACACTAAATTTCACAGAAATAATAGCAGAAGGAAGATACACTGAGATTTTTTTACAAAATGGAAAATGGGCGTGGCATCGCCCACTTACGCGTCAAAAACCATATCTAAGGAAGTATTCAACAGATTTCAATGAAATTCGGTATATAATATTTTCTTGACACCCTGATGACACGTGTGGAAAATGGACGAAATCGGTTCACAACCACCACAACTTCCCATATAACTCATTTTTGAATTCCATCTTATTTCTTCACTTTATACTATATATGTACATAAGGAACCAATGAAGATATCGAAATAAAACTTTGCACAAATACTGTACATGATCTTTGGCATCACTTGTGAAAAATTTGTCGAAATCGGACTATAACTTTTCAATGCACCGGATATCGAATATGAAGAACTCAGTGCTCCATGGTAACTTTTCACCGAAAACTTCGGTAAATCGCTCAGGTATCTTAGTTTAAATCAGAGGAAATCGTTTTTCTTCTAATAGTGTGTCTCTGTACCAGAAAAGGTTAAAATCGGCTCATAACTTATATATGAATATATGAGAATACCTAATTATAGGATTTTCAAAAATACCATGAGCTTCATAGCTTATAAATCGGTTAATATGTGAAATATGTTTATGCCGAATATATGGATCAAATTGTATGTTTTGTTAATAAAAATATAGCAATAAATTGCGAGAGTATAAAATGTTCGGTTGCACCCGAACTTAGCCTTTCCTTACTTGTTTGCTGTTACATTTTGCCCAGGTGCATTAGATGTAAGTCTCATTGGTGCTATATTGTTTTTTCGGATGAAAATATACATATCTTATTTGGAAGAACCCGATTTATACAATATTATTTCCATGACCTTCGGATGGAGGAACATCACCTGGAATAGCTACATAGTCATCGGGGAGGTGTGATGGGTTGGGGAGCCATCTCCTACTATGGTACTTGCGGTCCCGTAGGTCCGATTTTCCCTATTTGAAAAATTAGTTTGAAAATTTTCTATTTCCCAGTCTCCATCATAAAAATGCACCTATTACAAGTGACCGAGTGAGTTTTGAATTGAGGGGCAAAACGGTGTTTTACGCAGTGGCAGCCTTACTCACCGCACATCAATATAATAGAAAATGTGTGGATATCGTTGGTTGAAAAAGTTTACAAGTCTCGCAGACAATATTCTACTAAATAAAAACAAATTCAAAGCATTGTTTTTTAAATATTGTAGAAAGAGGAAATAAATTTTTTTTATTTAGTAGAAAATGTATTCATTAAGAATCACTAATATTTTCAGACTTGTAGCTTTTTTAGTTTTGATAGAAATTAATTTAATCTTTTTGATCCAGAGCTGCGTTAACCCGATGAAGCGCAGTGTATATGTGTACATTGGAAGGTCATCAAAAACTGATGATTTTAGTCATTTCATCGCAATCATTCACAGTAAATCGCTGATAGTGGCATGATTCACGTGTTAATTTCAAACGCCTAACATTATCATATAAAAGCCCTACTGGAAAAACACTACTAAAAAACTAAAAATGATTTTTACATTAGCGATTACAATTCAATTTTGTTTGAGTTGTTTGAATTCACGATACTTTCAGATTACTAAAGAACTATTCATTATTTAAGATAAATACAACTATTTTTCTAAATGGTGTTAACTTGTAACATGATTATAAACACATTTTTCATTAAACTTCACACACTCTAAATTTATGGAATAATAGAGTCCTACAGTGCCATCCTAAACATATATGTATATTCATATGTATATAAATGTATATACATATGTTAATAGATATGCGTTCGTTTCACTCGTAACAAAGCCAGTGATTTTACTGCTTTATACATACATTTCGCTCATTTACTTGGATAGTATCACAACTCAAAGAAGTTGATTTTTGTGGAGAGCGATTTAAAGTTTTCAATGGTCTCTTATTTAGCAAATATAGAAAAATGCCATCAGTTTATTAACAAATCTAGTGGCCTGTAATATATTAAATTCAATGTTGAGCATAAATGGGCCAAATAGAGTGTACTAAAGCTTTTTCTTGGGCATAAATTACTTTGAATTATGACCCACTTTGAATTTTGCAATCATAGGTCAAATGTGCCGTTTTTGCTGAAAAAAAACAATATGAAAAATGTAATTTATTTTTCACCAATGACACTATTCAAGTATATGAGCGATATGTCAATCGATCGATTATGATAGTGACAATGTTCTAGCAGATTATCCCTGGTTCTAGGGAGCACGTTCTCTGACTGATATTAAGGAGAGTCATTCATGAGCTTGCGATGAAAACTATTCGAGTATATTTATACTCTCGCAACAAAAGTTGCTAAAGAGAGTATTATAGTTTTGTCCACATAACGGTTGTTTGTAAGTCCTAAAACTAAACGAGTTAGATATAGGGTTATATATACCAAAGTGATCAGGGTGACGAGTAAAGTTCAAATCCGAATATCTGTCTGTCCGTCCGTCCATCTGTCCGTCTGTCCGTCCGTGCAAGCTGTAACTTGAGTAAAAATTGAGATATCTTAATGAAACTTGGAACACATGTTCCTTGGCACCATAAGAAGGTTAAGTTCGAAGATGGACGGAATCGGACCACTGCCACGCCCACAAAATGGCGATAACCAAAAACACATAAAGAGCTATAACAAAGCCATAAATAAAGTTATGAAAATAAAATTTGGAACATAGGATCGCATTAGGGAGGGGCACATTTGAATGTAATTTTTTTGGAAAAGTGGGCGTGACCCCGCCCACAAATATGTTTTTTGTATATATCTTGCAAACCAATAAAGGTATATAAACCAAACTTTCTGCAGTCGTTTCTTTTAGCCGTTTCCTTATACACTCCAAAAATGAAAGAAATCGGATAATAACCACGCGCACCTCCCATACAAAGATTAGGTTGAAAATGACTAAAAGTGCGTTAATTAACTAACGAAAAACGTCAGAAACACCAAATTTTACATAAGAAATAGCAGATGGAAGCTGCACTCAGATCTTTTTACAAAATGGAAAATGGGCGTGGCATCGCCCACTTATGGGTCAAAAACCATATCTCAGGAACTACTCGACAGATTTCAATGAAATTCGGTATATAATATTTTATTGACACCCTGATGACATGTGTGGAAAATGGCCGAAATCGGTTCACAACCACGACTACTTTCTTTATAACTCAATTTTGAATTCCATCTGAATCCTTCACTTTATAATATATACATTAGGAACCAATGATGATAGCGAAATAAAACTTTACACAAATACAGTATATGACCTATGGCATCACTTGTGAAAGAATTGTCGAAAACGGACTATAACTTTTCAAGGCCCCAGATATCGAACATGTTGAACTCAGCGCCTAAGGTTAAATTTTAACCGAAAATATGGGTAAATCTCTCAGCTAATTTAATGTAATTCAGAGGAAATTGTTTTCTTCCAATAGTGTGTCTCTGTTCCAAAAATTATTAAAATCGGGTCACAACATCTCCTAGCTCCCATATACATAATTATAGGTTTTTCAAAAATGCGTTGGGCTTTATTACGCATATGTGTATTGGTTAATATGTGATATATCTTAGCAAAATTAAGTGAGCGTATAGTATTGGATATAGTGTACCTTGCTGGTGAAATTGAATGGAATCGGTTCAGGAATTACCTCAGCCCTCATATCTATATATGACGATTTTCGTTATTCTATTAAACTTTATGCCGAATTTATGGGTAAATTTGTGCGTTATCTTAATAAAATTTCTTCAATAAATTGCGAGAGTATAAAATGTTCGGTTACACCCGAACTTAGCCTTTCCTTACTTGTTTTAATATGGAAATATGTATTTGTGTACATGACAGATTGCCAATTTAAAAATAAAAAACTAGCTTAGAATAGAAATTAACATTAAACAGCTGATTTTGAGAGTGATCTTCGTTTAACTGATAACAGCTGGTTTATATGTAGTCAGATTTTTTGATTAGTTGAATTCATATACATAAGATGTTTACTTAAGCTTTAACATGTATGTATGTACATGTGTATCGACATCAAAATTAAAATTGGTTTATATACAATTATTATGATTTTAAGTTTTTGTAACGTATTGTCCTGAAAAATTCAGTGGGCTGTGTTTCCCATTTAGCTTTAAGAAAACATGTAATTGGCATTTTCATGGTCGTGTTTTTTTCGGCTAACATATTTTATAATTTTATGATAAATTGATCAAATTGTATATTGCACTGGGAGTCTGAATTAAAGCTCTGTGTAATAATACATGACGTTCCGAATGAATGTAATGTGTTCCCAAACTATAATTCAAGTTGGTACGAAAAAAAGTATGTTCATAGCTACGAACCTCTTAGGGTCTATGGGTTATTCGATTCAGATTTTTAGTAGGGAAATCGTTAAGAGAAATTGGTTTTACGTTTGGATGCTACATATATGTATGTATATGGTTACTCAACTCCTTCGATAGCTACTGTCAAAATTTGGCGATTGCGTGACAAGATTAAACAAATAAAAGAAATTTCTGTGTCATTTGGAACTGACGGCGAAGCATTCCAATAGCACATACCGGACACCAAAGGAAACTCCAACAAATGGATTTCAACGGGCTAACTTGCTTCGAAGAAGGCCATGCTTTGCTAGAATGATGATGACCACCGTTTCTGCTCTCCCGTGTGGCTTCTTTCACTCGAATTTTATAAAGTCACTCTGGAGAGGTTATTATCACCACCTCCTTTGCAACCCAAATATGGCGAATTCAATAGTCATTGTACATAGAAGTTATACAGAATGCACGGTGAGCCTTGCGTAGCTCCTGAGAACTGAACTGAGACTGAGTTAATATTTTCTGCTTTTACTGGATGTAACAACTTTTGGTTTGCAATTTTGCTAATGTATTTTGCATTAAAATTTTGAAAATCGTAATATTTGGTATATGATAGCTCCATTTTTGAAACAAGGACACATTATTGGAAGAAAAATATTCACTTTGAATTTCTATAATTATCTGAGAGAATTACCAATAATTTCGGCAAAAAATTAACCAAAATTACTAAAGTCATCATGTTCGGTATCTGGGGCCTTGAAACATTATAGTCGGTTTTCTACCATTTTTAGAGGGCGATACCAATTTTAAAATTCGGCGTGTAGTTTCTGACGTACTAGTTTTGATGAAAAAGTGGGAGCTGTAATACCTGAGACAGACATGTAGTATATATTGTAGTATGCTTCAGAAACAATATGTGTATCACCGGTTTTCCGAATTTTGTTTGAAAACAAATGGTGTTCCGTACTACAATAGAGTTCTAGAAACCATTGAAATTTTGTGGTGTTGTGAAATGTACTACAATGGATTGCATTGAACACACCGAAAGCTTTAAGCTCTTCTGCCAAAATCATATGTTTTCTGACATTTTGACATACAGAAAATAAATTAAATTAAAAATAAATTGAAATAAAAAAACAAAATTTGAAAAAATGATGTGAAAAATATGTAATATGTAATAATTATATTGGACAATAATATTTTAAGATTGCTTAATTAAGTCAGGATCAATTTTCCTGCCTGTTATTCACAATTATTTGCATCCGCTGATGGATGTAAACATAGTACAATACTGGTATATGGTTTCTTGAGCTTTTATTGTAGTATACATCGTAGTACAGACACTATATGTCTGTCTTAGGCATAACGCCCGTTTTAAATAGTATCAATATAACCTTTGTATGATGGGTTGGCGTAGGTCTAGTAGGAGAATGATAAGAAAAAATGCTGTTTTGGAGAAGAACTAATATATTTTTAAAAAAGATCATGTTGTATTTCCTGCAGTATTTATCAGATATATTCTTAATACATGAATGTATGTAATATATTAAGACAACTATTTAAAGTTACATTTTGTTCTGTGTAAATTGAAAAGATATTTAACTCGTATTTCAAAATTATCATTTGTCCAAGTTTCACGAAAATCTTCTATATAACTGCACAAATTCAGATTTTAATAAAAAATGTGCTAATTTTGCAAATTTTAAATTTCAAAAACGTAAACAATTTCAAAGCAAATCAAACAACATTTGATATTAATAAATTTTTATTATGTAATAGGTTTTACATGCGCCGTTTAGATTATGTGATATAAATATAAAACACGAGCTTTGACGTAATGAATCATATCTTTTCATGGTGGACAAATCTCTAATGTGGTGTCATAACAATTGTATGGGATCTTTCAAACCACTTAAAAGCAACATCTAGTGATTCAAAAGCTTTTGCTTGAGATGATACTTGACATACATTCCCAGTTCCAGTTCTTCACCACCTTCTTTCCCTTTAAATCGTCAATGATTCCTTCATCAGTAATATTTGGAAGCTCAGTCACTACTTAATATCTCTTCACCGCACCCTTCACCAATGCAAATAATATTCATTGCTTCTGTTATTTCTTTAAAATAGTCGTTCGGTTCAACTGAAGATTTAGGAAGAGTTAATTTTAACGATATTCTATTGTACATATAAGTTTATGCGAAGTCAATAAATAATATTTTATATTTTATAAAAACTTCTGTAATTGAAAGTCTCTCTAACTCGACGTTTTTTTTTGTGGACTTAGGTGATTCGAGTTAGGGAAGTTCAACTATATGTATATATATACATATTTATTAAAATATACACTTAGAACAGTTTTTTTTATTATTTCTCCTCTCTATATAAATATTATATAAACAGATCAATGTAATTGCAAATAAAACTATTATAATTAATTAATAATTTATATTGGAAAACAGGAAATCTATAACAGCAATATTATGTATTTGCACATTTAATTAGAGCATTAATGCAATTTAAATTTAATGCATATATGTACGTATGTACATAAAGCGAATACACGGGTAAGCGAATATGTAAATAATGGTTCATAAAATGTACAAATTTAAAGACATGACACTAAGTAATTCTTGAGCGCCTTCAATTTAATTAAACATATAGTCAACAAATCTTCTTATTAAATTTCTTAGTGCGATAAACTTAACCAGTTCTAACTTTTCATAAATGATATGGGATGTGACAAGGTAATCCTTTTAGGAGCATACCAAAATCCCAAAGAACCAATAAAAGTATATAAATGCAAATATACAAAGTTATAGCTAGGCGTAATACGGGCATATGCACATTAGGGGTATAACTTTTTGAATTTTTTTGAAAAAAAAAAATTTCAAGGCATAACACGATGAGGAATAGTAAAAAAATGATAACTGCGTTTTTAGTTTTTCGATTTATTTCAAAAACTTCACGCATAATTTAAATTTAAAATTCGTATGAAAATTTCATACATATGCCAAGAAAAAACACCATATGAGATTATGTTATTTTCTTTGTGTCTGTTTTGTTTTGCTCTTCTTCCGTTATTCGTCGTATTTTTGCATATGACAAAAATAGATAACGGTAAATTTGAGTAAATGCTTTATGAATGATTGAAACTTCGTATAAGCGTCGCTCCAGTTGCCTTTATTTAGCTGTCGGTCTCTTATTCAGTGCGTGGCGGCTGGAGTGAAAGTGTCTTTTTTAATTTACAATGTCTTTTAAAAAAAGTGGTGCTGAAGTTTTAAAAAATTCAAAACAATGGGAGAACAATTTAATAACATTTGAAAAATCTAAGAATAAGAGAAGAGAAATCAATAACATTGAAAATCCCTTGAGTGAATTGTGTAAGATTCCAAAACAGACCGTGATTATAGGAAGGTATAATGAATTAGCAAAAACGGAGAAATTGAAAAAGAAAAGATGCCAGATTATTTCAAACGAAATGATTGCCTTGTGGTCGAAACTAAACTTTCCGAGCATAACACGTATAGCTGCACAACGGAAGATAATAAAAGTGTTAAATTATTATTCAACATTTTTAAAATTCCCGGATGGCAGAAATGTTACAATGACGTTCAACAAGTTATGTGATATAACTGATTTAAAAGGTGTCTGGCTAGGAACTGAGGACAAAAAGTTGTATGAACTTCAAACAACTACAAATGGAGAAGTTGGGTACACGACAGCTAAAGCAGATTGTGTGCATCCCTCCAAAGCTAAATAAAGTGGCGCTTAACACTTCAACATCATCAGCTGAATCTGTCGAGCAATTCGAAACTGCGCATAAGTGTTTTCTTAAACACTGGGTAAAAGAAGATTCTGCTATTCTGAATTTAAAAAGATCTAATATTTGAGCTGAAAGAGCCATCAAAGTTATTCAGGAAATTTACCTTTTTTGTAAATCTGAATATAGTTTAAATCTTAAGTATATCTCAAATAATATCAAAATGAATTAAATAATGAACTAAAACGTATATTTACTATAAAAATGTATTTGTCTTGTATTTAAATTAGTCTTATTGCTTCTAAATCAAAATTTGTCTTCTTCTTCTTCGCATATAACATATGAATTTTTTCAATTTAAATTCTGCGTGAAGTTTTTGAAATAAATCGAAAAACTAAAAACGCAGTTATCATTTTTTTTACTATTCCTATTTTTTTACTACCCCTAATGCACATAGTACCATCTATTTGTTTATATGTATGCACGTACATTTGTTTATGTCATTTTATATTGGTATTTGCCGCAATTCAGACCTAGATTCTGCGTAAATGCAATGTTGTTGTGCAAAGCATTTTTGCTTTTGCTCACCTGTTTGCTGCTTTGCGAGCTTTCCCGTGTAGCCTTTGCAGAACTTCGTTATAAATTCCTGCGTTGGTGTGATAATAAGTAATAACGACTAATTCGAGACGGCACACTGTTTATTTTCTTTCAATTGTTAAGTGCATGTATTTATTGTTTGTAGGTATAATTGAATATTAAGCTCATTTGTTCTTTGCCGAGACAACTGGAAAATAAACACTATTTACAGAACTGAAACATTGATAATTGCGGGGGTAGTTGTGGCGTTGGCGACTACTCCCTTTAACAATGGCTCTTTACTTTATATTTATGCACATATATACACATATTTATATAATGTTTGTATGTACCTATGTACATATGTATTTAATGACTTGTTAATTAAAAATTCGAGTATTGAAAAAATAAGGGTGGAATTTCTCGTTTCTGCAGTATAACACTTTATTAACTACTACAAACTTTTGTCGTTGAATTAATAAAATCTAGTAATATCAAAACAAAGTAACAAACAATTCACTACTGTATGTCAACTTTATATTTTGAAAGTGCGCGATAGCTGCCTCGGTGTTACTGAATAGTATGCCAATTTACGAGCAGCTGTTCGAGTTACGCACATTCCAACCGTATGTATGTTCGTTTCCAGTTGGAAGCGACCGTAAATAATACGTTGTGAGGGTTGCCACAGAGATATAGAGAAGGATACATTTTAACAAGAAAAGGAAGTTTAATTGAATAGATTACAACTACTCAGAAAAACAATTCAGAAACGCGTCAGGAAACAATCATATAAAACAGTTGAAATTCAAAATTCAAATGAAAGACACATAAAAAAATTATTAATTAACTAATTAATAAAATTACACTGACAGTTGCGACATCCAATTGTAAAACATTTCCCAATCAAAAACAATGATATACATCTTTAGGCTGTTTCTATACAGTACCAATTACGTAATTTATTTTTGGCAAATAAAAACATCAAAAAAATTTTTAAATTTAAAATTGATTAAATGCACTATTTAAATTAGACCGAATGACGACTACAAACCATTATCGAATCTACATGAAGACACACAAAAAATTGTATTCAAATCGGGCCAGCTGACATACACACGTACACATTGTATGTATGTACAGAGGTAGTCAAAATTATGTACACATCGGACGTTTTTCTACAAGTTTCACACAAAAAGCTTTCGCTTGTTGTTGTTATTGTCGCAGGGTAACAAAATGCTATATTGTTGTAAGCCTTGATCTATTCCCGAGCGAATGAAGTCAGTTTGGCTAGAATAGCTAGAAATATGGCTGAGAAATACGCAAATGAACTGAAGACTCGCAGTAATCAAAAGTATTTACACACATTTTTTTTGCGTCAAAAGTATTTACACACGGCGATTTAGCTTTATCCTTGGATTTTGTTTAAGCAATAGTAGTAATTGGATTCTATAGCATTCATAACAACCTAACTCAGCCTTAAAATATAAAAATTGGTAAATAAAATGTCGAAAATTATCGATTATAACTAGATTGGAGACTGTAACTAAGTTTCGGCTAAGTTTCGGCTTCGGAGTTAGTAAAACTTTATAGAATTTAAAGGAATACTGTTTATAATGTTATTTAAAAGAAGTACACAAAATATTACAAGGGCAATTTAAAGATAACAGGGAGGAAACCTGTGATAACTCAAAGATAATACAGAAGATTAGTAGGAACTGTCATACAAAATCCCACAATTAGTCCTGTTAATATTGCAGCAGCATCGAATCAGCATATGGCATGAACAGTCAATGATGCTACACTGCTCAGGACCTTAAAAAAAGTTAACAGAAATGCCTATGTTGTACATAAAGTTGACCACTTCCGAAACCATGAAAGTTTTATTTCCGAAACCAAAAAATCGATATGCCTCTCATTTGCCATTGATTGCATCCTAAAGCCTGTCATTTTAGTTCCAGGGCTTCTTTAGTAAACGCTTTATGCATTTACCACGTGAAAAGAAAAATAATGCAGTTTAGACGCTAAATAGAGTCGGGAGTGACATTATGATTTTTTGAAATTTTTTTGGAAATTTTCCTTACTTCTGTTTTGAAGATTTGGTACTAATTTAGGGACCCTAAATCATCCGGATATATCGGAATTCACATGACCATGCCATTCTAGTGGTCCGTCGGCCTTTTCCAACTATTGACTACATTTTACAACAGGAAATGCTCCATTTCATGAAGGATTTTTACCTACAAAAGTTTTAAGTGAAGCAAATCAAGTTGACCTCCGCACAGCCCTGACCAAAACTTTGGTCAAAATGTTTGATCTTTCGTTAAATATCAGAGGACAATTGATATAATAACCGAAAAGGCCGAAATTACCGACATTTGGTCTAAATTAACTGTTAACTTAACGCACAATTGTGTTGAATCAATTCGGACCATAAAGTAGGCTGTTATTGATGCCAAAGGCGGTGTAACTAATTATGAATTTTTCGCCTTAGAATAGTAACTTAGACTAAACATTAAAATTAAAAAAATTATCATTAAATAAGAACAGGTTAATAGAGTTCAAGTTGTGTGTAAATACTTTTGACGCAAAAAAAATGTGTGTAAATACTTTTGACTACTGCGAGTCTTCAGTTCATTTGCGTATTTCCTAGCCATATTTTTAGCTATTCTAGCCAAACTGACTTCATTCGCTCTGGAATAGATCAAGGCTTACAACAACATAGCATTTTGTTACCCTGCGACAATAACAACAACAAGCGAAAGCTTTTTGTGTGAAACTTGTAGAAAAACGTCCGATGTGTAAATAATGTTTATATGTATAATTATATCCTAACACTCTTTATTTATTAGTTTACAATTTATGAACATATATTTATTTTTTACTTAATTAAAAGAAATCTGCTTATAAATTAAATTCGGTAACAATAAAAATTTTAAATATTATAAATTTTTTTTAATTTTCATTCTTTCATGGACAAATTTATTTAGTAAATAGTACTATATAATAGTACTATACTAGTAACTAAAGAAAAACAAAAATAAATAACATCACGAAATAAGTAAAAAATCAGTTCATATGTAAATATGAAGGTTTTTATTAATGTAATTAATATTCGACACTAAATAATTTATTTTTATAATACATAGATAGAAAAAATAGGTTATTCACCTTTTCTAAAAACAAGCTCCTTCGTCAGCAATAAAGCTTTTTTCCTTTAAAGACAGAAATAAAGTTTTTTTGGGAATATTAATATTATCATCGCGAGGAATGCTTGGTTCAGGCAAATATGAATCAAACTGCGTTTTGTAAGGTGAACAGAAGGATTTATATTTTAGGCTTTTAAGAAATCAAAAAGTAAAGTAAAAAAAAAAAGGTTTTAGTCTAATTCAAAAGAAGTAGAAAGAAACGCTAAGAATCGGCCAAATATGGCCGATGCCGCCCCCTACTTGGTTTTTTGTACTTACATCGCAAAGTACTAAAGTATATCAAACAAACTTACTGCATTCATTTCACATTTATAACTTCATCGTACGGAATGGCCGAAATCGCATAGCCCATCCCAATACAAAACTTTTGTTGAAAACCACTAAAAGTGTATTAACTCGCTAACGAAAAAGCTCAGAAGCACTCCATTTCATAGTAAAGATGGTACAAAAGAGATGCAATCGAGTTGGTATAAGAATGGAAAACAGGCATGACACTGAACACGTTTTTGTCAAAAGCCTCACCTCTGGAACTATTTGACACGAAATTTGATGCATAATATTTCCTTGTCATCCAGATATTACAGTTTAATCGGTTCCCAACCTCGCCTACTTCCCATATAACACAATTTTAAACTCTTTTTGATTCGTTCGCTTCACAATATAAAAATCAAGAACAAACAAAGAAAACTTTACGAAAAGAGTCCATTGGAGTTCCGCTCGTCTAAAAATTATCGACTATATCTTTTTAAGGCCACAGATTCTGAACATGACTGACTTTTTATAGAACATATCGGTAAATCCCATCATCTTAATGAAATTCAGAGGTTATCTTTTTCTGATAATCATGTGCTCTGAAGCTGAAAATAAAACAGTATCAACACTTCTCTATTCGTCATATAAGGGTTTTCAATTTCCGGTAGGTTTTATATATTGTTCAATATTTAAGATATTTTAGCAATATTATGTGAATGTATAATTTGAAAATATCGTGGATTGCGGCGAATGTAGATGAAATCGGTTCACAAATTACTCCAGTCTCCATATACTGAATATAATTTTTTGGAAATAAATTTCGTGTACATACATTTACATGTTCTACATATAAATAGAGTAGAACTCGAAGACTCCTGAATTTGCAATAGCGTTTAGAAGCTAAATTTCATACAAATTCCAAATACCAGCTGAGCAAATTCCAAATACCAGCGTAGCTGAGCACGAAAGTAAAGATACCCAGTGAGAACTTTGTCACATTACATGTTTCATTATTTCATTGAACATGCATTTTCGTGCGTCTTTATTTATTTTCAATATATTACTATTAAAAGAAATATATTAGAACCTAAAAGTATTAATTCATTAATTAACTTCAAACATTAAATATAATACACGACATCAAAGAACAAAACACATCGTTAGTCATTTCCCGCAGGGCACTTTTGCCTAGCGGCGGCACAGCCTTCGTCAGTTTTACTTTGATCCTTTTCGTATCACTTTATTTATTTAGCTATACTATTGGTGTTATTTTGGTGGTATGGCTCATTTTTGTTTAACTTGACTGAATTATTGGCTCATGAGACAATTGAGCACTTCAACGATACGTATGAAGAGAAACTTATTCATTTTTCATGCTCTCGCTTTGTGTGCTGTGCGTAAATGTGTTTAAGTGGATCTTCTTTCGTGTTTGATGATTTTTGACTTATATGCACTAATACTATTTTTTGTGTTACTCAACCAATGACTCAAAAAAGTGAATAATTGCAGTTCTCTGAAGCAGAGACCGTATAATAAATAATTCTACGCTCTATAATTCTATCTGCTTTGGTTTTTCTCTGACCTGGTTTTAGTGACCTCTAGCGAGTATTATATTTTGCTAAAAGTTTTTCAATTTGGTGTGAAACCGCGCTATAGTAAAAACTTCGATAGCTAAAAGCAGAAGTTGGTTCTGACATCTGCTATTATTCTTAACGAATTTCGAAACGAACTTTGAACTTCTAAATTCTCTGTTTTTAGTGAATCGATAAATTGTAATAATTCGAACAAGTTTACGTGCATTCCGTCTGACAGCGTATACGTCCGCCATCTTAACGAAGAACGTAAAACGGTCTAGTTGGAATATACGTTCACTATATTAAACGTTAAAACCAATTTGGCAAAAAAATCCCAAGATTCTGATTAGAACGTCATATTAAAGAAAATTTTTAATGCTCATGCACATATACCGGTTGCGGATACTGCTTGTCTTCAAACCTTAGCTTAGCGCGGGTGTTTTTCCATGATTCTGTTTTTAGTTGCCACTTTATGTTGTTCAAAAATAATAAAAGAAATAGTTACATTTATTTTGGTAAGCTCAAGAATTTGTTACTCCGAAATATCCGGAGTTAAAACTTTGCTCAATTCTGGTGGAAAGGAGAAGTAGAACTGGACCAAATAGAAATACGATTAAAAAGTAGTTTAGTATCAAATAATATGTGCCACGAATAAAACCAAAAATATTCAGGTTATTAGCCAGTATTTAGTGAATTGAAAATGCTAAATTTTTTATCCTAGGCCACTCTAGAGCACGTATATATACGTTCTCTGATGAGGCAGCCATGAAAGAGAATTCTGGAAACAAACAATTACTAAAAAGTATTTTCAAATCGGTTGATTTATTGGTAAAATATTTATTAATTATTTTTAAACCAGCATTTTTTGAAGACTGGTATGAACATGATAAAGTATGAACAATTGATACAACTTCAATTGCTAATACGTATACAAAAATAGTATATGAATTTACATATGTACATTCATAAATGCATCTATTATGTTAGGGTATTTTTTGGATTATCTTTACAATGAGCTTTTCCCACATTGCTTAATTATCTTATCCTTCGGTCGGCATACATAACATACATACATACATATGTACATATTTAGAACATTCTCCTTTTCCTCATCTGAATAGAAACAAACACTGCTTTGGGAAATATCGCATATCATATTTCCCCACTAAAAGCTTTTTCTATATTTTACTATGAACTTATTTCATTTAACTCAAATATTAATACAAATTTTGTCTATTTATATATTTTCATACGTAGAATTGAGTAACGGTTACAAGTTTTGGGGCATTGCTCATTGGCTATTGGATTTATTTATAAAAGAAACGCCCTTTGCCAATGAAATGTTAGTTGGCGCCCGACACTCAGCTTGTGCGTAGCTCAAATTTTGGTTGACGGAAACTGAAGTTTTGGGAAAAATTACAATAATCAGTTTCACGCTTTTATTAATTTTTATTTTAATTATATTTATAATTTATGTATTCTGTTTGTATTCTCAGATGCAATAATTTTATATAATCTGAGTATGTATATACAGTTCTAGCCACACTGTTTATTATAATTTTATAGATTTATAAATAACTTTTGCTATCTATACAAATGGAAAATAAGGGAAAATTAAACTATTATAAATAAAAATAACAATTGAATAACAATTTAAAATATCTAAAATCGGTATCTGGAAAATATTTAGAATTGCTTAGACCAACCCCCAATTCATCTGAAATAACATATGTACATTCCCTATAATATATAGTATAATATATATGTATGTAAACTAATATATAATATAATATACTAACTGATATATTTATTCGGCATTCATTTCATTGGAATTCACATATGGAATTCTAACCCAACTTGGATAATTTTCAAACAATTTTACCATTAACGGGTTAAAATTTAAAATTTGGAAATCATTTTTCTCTTATTGAATGGTACAATATGTTTAAAATATTCTCCAAACTCAACTCAATCTGAGTAAAAATCTAAAAGATATACCCTTTCCATTAGGTTTCACAAAATACTATTTAAATACGTATCTTTGATATGCTAACTGACTTAAATGAAATATATGATTGTATATATTAAAAATAATTTAAAAAATACCATTGTTTTTAATCTCTGAAAACTACATAACCACTTAACATAACATTTTTGTCACTTTTTTTGATTAGTCGATTCCACCTATTAAACCATTTAAGGAATATACTACGTTCAACTTTTCAAGGACCAAGCCACAGAAACAGTCACATTTAGAAAAGAGAGAAGTGTGTTTCACTAAGACAATGCACCGTGCTACAATATAATGAAACTGATATCGAAATTTGTACATTTCATTAGATGCTAGAATGCTAAATAATAAAATAGAATTATGAGGCAAAATCATTTTTCTTTCCTGGTTGGTTGGCGTTTTGCTACATTTTGGGATTACTTTACTGAATTAATTTAGCTATATACTAGATCCAAGGGTTGATGGCAGTATGTTATACTCTTTGTGTGGCGCTACTTATATTCTATTGAAACAGTGGAACGCAATATTATATGCCATTATAATAATACCAAACCTGATGACGTTCTTTGCGGTTCTGTTAACTGTATAAACGATTTTCTAAAAAAATGAATTTTTTCGCAAATCTTATTGGCATGTAGAAAATACTTGCAAAGAGACAATTACGCGGAAATATTAGTAAATGAAACAGCTATCAAAAGGCGTAAGGCACAATACATTAATAAAATATATAATATATACTAATAGGTAATTTAACAATTATATACGGATATTTACATTACCTCTTAATTTTTTATCTCTGTAAATACAATAGATTTCAGTGTACAATTTATAATACAAGAAAATGTGTTTATGACTCTGTTTTCAAAATATAACCCGTAGCATTTGTTCTAACCCCGGCATGAAATCTATAGATTGCTGCAGGTGTTACTTATTGTAGTATTTCATGCGAGAGATAGCTAGATAGCCTCAGTAAAAGTAAGCTGTGGATGAAGCAATTTGGCCAGCGCAAGACTAACGAGCATAGCCGCGTAAATTCAGCGACCACGCATTGCCGCAGGACATGGTGGGTTGATGATGGTGTGGTTGCCAAGCACATCCAACGTTATCTAAAATGAGCATCGAATGAGTCAAACCTATCGAAAATAGACAGGAGATGGTAGAATATAGGATAGTATAATATAGGCAAGGGAAAGTAGGAGAATCAGCAAATACTTTGAACGTGAGAAACTGCGGCCATGAATTTTTAGTTTGATGTCAGTTAGCCACTCACTCAGCTCAACTGAAAGAAGTTTTCGTAGACAATTTTTAGTTCGATTTGTTATGTCAAAAGCGTATCGTTGAGGCAAAAAACTCATCGCACATTTGCGATGCCAAATGAATATCTAATATCTATGAAACGGATGATGGCCTTGCGAAAGTGGTTACACGCGTAGTTAGGCAAGGTTGAAATACTTAAAAAAAAAATATTTTTTTTTTGTTTTGTGAAAAATATAAGATTAATCTAATGTTTTGATATGTACAGTTGATCACAAAACTGAGCGGATAACTACGGATATATTATATTTAACCATTTAGCATTGTAACATATTTTTTAAATAAATTATTGCAGTGTAGTGTAATATTTCACGGTATTTCATGTTTATTGTTATTTTCGTTGTATATTAAAAAAATTAAAAGAATCATGTCGAACATATTCAACGCACAAAATTGGGCGTACACATACTAAATTCAGATTTCAGACTTAAAAAAAACATCCCTTTTTAACGAGGTTACTCTGACAAAGTTGTCAGTCGTATGTATATCTGTTTGATTTTGCAGATAATGTAACAATTCTGCCTTTATAAAGTGATGGCAAGTAAAATATTTACTGAAAAATGATATTTAGTAATGAAACTATGTTGTTCAGAAAATCCAAAAATAAATCGGGAAGAGTTCGAAACAAATACTTACGGCTGTTGATTAACACAATAACGTAACGTAACAGATATTTAGGCACCATCAAAAAACCTCTCTCTGTGAAACTTCTGTCATGTGTTGTGAAATAACAACTTGTTGTGGTTGTGTTATATTCTTCAAGTGGATCTGAAGTTATAAAATTTCATGAAGGAAATAGGAATAAGGAAGACCACTCTGCGCAAAATTTAAGATAAACCATCCGAATACTCGTACATAGTCCACCAGTACATGGGTTCCAACAGGCTAATGATTCGAATTAACTTAAAACATCTTTTGCAAAACCTTTCTCTCGAAAACTCCTAGAGTCGTCTCATCGGATGTCGACATCGTCCATGCTTCTGCACCATACATCAGGACGGGATGGTTCATAGAGAGATGATTTTACTTTGCAATTGCCTACTCAGTCCAAAGTAGCATCTGTTGGCAAAAATAATCCTGCGTTGGATTTTGAGGCCGACATTTTTAGTGTTTTTGATGTTGATCCAAGGTAGACAGAATTATCTACGACTTCAATATTATGATTGTCAACAGTGACGTGGGATCCAAGACGCGAATGCGCTGACTGTTTGTTTGTTAGTGAGAGGAGACATTTCGTCTTGTCCTAATATTAATCACCAGACCCATTCGCTTCGCTTCCTTATCCAGTCTGGAAAAAGCAGAGCAAACGGCGCGGTTATTGCTTCCAATGATATTCAAATCATCTGCGTATCCCAGCAGGAGGTAGACTAACAGACTATTAGGTTAGGTTAGGTTGGTCTGGTAGGCCTGCAGGCCACGCATAGACCAGTTATGATCCTTTGCGATACCAGAATGGAGTGCCTTCACGTGTTCCCTGAGTAGTAGTCATCGTTCAGAATGCCTGCGCCTGACGTGAATTTTATTAGTTTACGAGGCTTCACTAACGATATCTCCTCTAACTTATCGTACTGTGGGGCCCCTAAGTACCTAAAACGCTGTCTCGCTAACGCAGGATAAACGCACAAGAGATGCTCCACTGTTTCCTTGGTGCCCCGTTCTTGACATTTTTTGGATTCCTCCCGATCTGACAGCCGCATTTTATAGGCATGTGCCGCTACTAGGCTGTGACCGGTAAGAATGCCAACCATGGTCCTACAGCCCTTTCTATCGAGCTCCAGTAGGAACCTTGTATATTTTTGATCTACCGATTTGCACATGACCTTTGCAGTTTTACACCCCGGTAGATCCTTCCAGCGTGATATGAGTTTTCTATGTCTAGTTTTCCTGTCTATGTCGTCGTACAGAATGTGCATGGGTTTACCGATGTTGATCATGTTTCCGGGTGATAGCTGTACACCACTCTTGGCAATCCCGTCTACGATTTCGTTGCCATTGCCTTTATGGCCTGGCACCCAGTAGAAGTGTAGCCTCATATTTCTGGCGACCCTCATCTCCGCTACCCTGCTGCTCAGGACACTTTTGGCCGATATTCGACATGAGGTTACTGCCTTGATTGCTGCTTGGCTGTCTACGTAGATGTTAATTTTAGAGTATTGGCCTTGTGCGGTGGAGGCTAGCTCTGCTGCCTTCCCAATAGGAAAGACCTCTGCTTGAAATATACTGCAGTGGTTCGGCGCTGCAAGCCGCTGAACCTTACCCTTAAACTTCCGATACGTAGATTTACTAGTACCCGTCCACCACACCAGAACACCGTAGAGCAGAATTGGTCTCACTATTGCTGTGTAGCACCAGAGAGTGGGAGAAAGCCCCCAGGTAGGGTCAAGGCATCTTCCTGCATGCATACAGAGCAGAAGTTTGGTGTCCAAAACTACCCCTAAGTATTTGGTACGTGCAGACACTTTCTCGTTATTAAGATGGCGATGTCATCCGCATACGCTGTTATCTTGGGAGCTTTGTTTTCAAACTGTTTTAGTAAGTTGTTTACCACTAATGTCCATAAGAGTGGAGATAGCACTCCGCCTTGTGGAGTACCTCTACAGACTTCCTTGGTCACACTGGCATCATTCCATTCCGCTTTTATCTTTCTAGAAATCAAGAGGATCTGCCTTTTGTGTACGCATGTTGCGATTTGGACAAGCTGCCAAGAGGCGCTGTGTCCCTTATATGTGCATCTAGTATTTTCTCCAACGCCTTCAGAAGCAAAGAGGTTAGACTTATGGGCCTGAACTCTTTCAAGTAGGTTGGATTGTTTTTACCTGTCTTCGGTATGAAAAACACCCTAGCCTCTCTCCATGAGTGCGGTACATAACCAAACCTTAGACATCCTCTGAATATCACTCGCAACCACGGCACGACCAGCTGCATTGCGTTCTGTAGCGTGTTCTTGCATCCCGGAAAGTGTACGCTAACTAGAACCTCTAAGGAGTCCCTGCAATTCTCCGTCCACTCGCCGTTGTTTTTGCGAATCAGGCCTGGCGAATAGGGGCTTTTAGATAACAGTTTTCTAAGTCTTGCCACCTCATTTGTTCTTTCAAAGCTGCTACATAAATAATCGTATCCAGTTGGTAATTCTTTAGTTTCTTCTAGCCTCAAGTCTAGCTTTAAGCCCCGTTCTAATAGAGAAACGTATATAACTGTGTTCAGAGAATGACGGTGTACTTAGCACCCTCCAGTACTCTACCGTTGTACCTCTACTGGTGTAAAGTCTTATGTCTAGGATGTTTTTCGATGTTGGTCCTATATACGTAAGTTCCTCCCCTCGGTTTGCTATCACTAGATTACTTATTAATATAAAGTTTAATAGGGACTCACCTCTTCCATTAATATCGCGGCTTCCCCAAACCATGTGGTGCGCGTTAGCGTCAGCTCCAACTACCAGCGACTGTTTCCTTCTGCTGGATATAGCCGCCAGCCTCCGAAGTCCTGCAGTCGGTGCCTCGTCGTCATGTGGCAGGTAACAGGATGCAAGGAGTATGAGCTCATCCCTGCAATCCTTTATCGCCACCCCCGTCAGGTCATCTGTGGAGAGATTTAAGTTAACATGGGAATACAGCTTTTTGCTTATAAGTTGTGTAGTTTGGTGACTTTAGTCCACCGACCACGTTACCCGATGCTATCCATGGTTCCTGGACTAAAGCCACGTCGTAGCCGCCCTTCTCTAGATTGAGAAAGAGTCCGGCAGATGCGATCTTACTTGTGTGGAGGTTCACCTGAAGTACCGTCAACTTCTGGTTCATTAACCTCAGAGTGCTGATCAGGTGACCCCTCCACCTCCTGTAAGACTAATGAAGTCGTCATTATCTTTTTCGACTTCACCCTTCTCCAGTGTGTTTTCATTGTCGTCCGCTCGCTTGACTTTTGGCTTCTCAGCCTCGTCCTTCGTTTTCCTTTTCTTTGTTGGCGCTTTCGGTTCGCTCTCTGTCGACCGTTGCCTCTTCTCAGCTATATGCTCCTCGATACGGTTAGCAAACGCTGAGTTCGAGGCACTACACCAACTACGTGAGGCAAAGTGCGCTCGGCCGCTTTTCACCTCCTCTCTGACCTCTTAGAGATGGCGCACATAGGGATTTCCGTGGCTGAAATTCAAAAATGGCATGTTGTCTGATGTGAATGAAAATTTCACAGTTTGTAACCACCTATCTATACATTATTTTCATTATTAGGATTCTATCTGCATTAGTTTTTTTGTCCAGAACTGCCCAAAGTTGGTGATCAAATCATTGATACAATAAAACAATTATTGAAATTCAACTTTATTATTTCTTTCATTTATAATATGTATCAAAGAAAAAATTTGCATCAAAATCCATTGAAAAAGATAATGCATAAAAAATTTTGTGGAACAACATAATTTGGACGTTAAAATTTCAATGTTCTTCAAATTCAAAGTGGTGCATCTTTTTAGCGCTGTCTACCGCTGTCGACATATGTAGATATACCGAATTAAAGCCTGAAGTCTAAGCTAAACGATAAAAAAAATTCAGCTGCCCCAAATAGCCCCGCTTGAAACAAAACAATGAGATACTCTAAAATGGCAAGTTACCGCCTAAAAGTATGCAATATATAGCGTACTTTATAAACGTTTGCCTTTGAATGCAATTATTTTGGCACTGATTTCTTAACATTTTGTTGATATTTTTACCGTAATATTCAATATTTTTGAACAACAATATTGATCAAATTACATTAATTTGCGAAGTGTGAAAGTGATTAGAGGTCAAGTGATATCAAGTGCTGCAATGGAAAGTTTTAAAATTTCTTATTTAAGAATATGTGAACTTTTAATGGATACCAATAGTGATATTGACATAGTTGTTGAAATTATTGCGACTAATAATAGAAACATGACTCAATTAAATGTTGCGAAATTTGAAACATTAAAAAAAAATATTTTGTGACAAAATTTAAAGAGAGATGGCAAAGAGCAAGACGTACGAGAACAAGATTTCTTGAAATGAATGAACAGTGGCTTACAAGTGATTATGTAGTGGAAGTTACTAACGAGACAGAAGCACCGAGCTGTTCTAGCATGGTTAAACGCGGTCGACCAACTATTGCCTTCGAAACCAGTAAGCCGCGAAAAAAGAGAACAAAACTGCATGAATTTTATGAAAACACCTCGGAAGAAATGGTTTTGTATGCCGCAAAAAAACATGGTAGCGCAGATATGAATAAGGCTTTCACTCCAGAAAAGGCCCTGGCGTTGATTCTCGATGCTTCATTATCTAAGCACCAATATGAGGTTTTGCGCAGCTCCGCTAAGGAAATTGGTAGTGATATTTTCCAAAAATCAGTGCTGTAGGTCAAAAATTAAGTTACACCTTATATGGGAGGTGGGCGGATATTATTGAAATTTAACACCAACATATATAATGTCATAAAAATGCTATGTACCAAAAATCAGTGCTGTAGGTCAAAAATTAAGTTTCACCTTATATGGGAGGTGGGCGTAAAATAGGGGGCGTGATTTTGATTTTTTCATTTTTTTCTTGATTAGAATCCAAAACAATGATGTACCAAATGTCATTGTCCTGCGACAACTCCTTATATTTTTAGCGTCAGTATGCACTAGCAGAAACCTATGTGTGGCGCCTGCCTGTACTGCCGTGGCTTAGCTTGTCATAGACAGCTTGAGACCCCAGCAGTGTAGGCAGGGCCACCCATTGCCCAGTCGACACCCGCACGGAGGATATAGCCAAGAGGAATTTTTGTTGACCTAACAGACTATTGATTTTCGTATTTTTTTAGAATACAAATAGAAATTTAGGGACAATTTGGGGACCAAGCTGGGCGATTGCTTCCTTCCTATTTGGTGGACGGATCGGATGCACTAGGTGGATGGAATTATATTTATACATATTGACAGAAAGAAGAATTTGGCCGTAGGGGATTAGCTCATAGAAGTTGATTATATGCCAATTCCACCAAACAAATCGCTAAACCTTACTGGTTAAAAAGAAAATATCTCTAACTTTCGAATATACATTTAACAATTATATACTTATATTTACATTACCTCTTAATTTTTTATCTCTGTAAACAGTATATTAATGACCAATAATCCTGGCCACAGTTTTCGTTGGCTCATTGAGATTCGACTACGACCGTTAACGCTCAACGTTATCATAAGTAACCCTCTTTTCATCGCCAGTAATCATTCGCTTAAGAATTGAATCGATTTGGTTGAAAATTCGTTCCATGAGGTTTTTTTGCGTTAACTTGGAACTTTTATTTTTATGGTTCCAAACTGTTCAGCTTGTAGGCTTTACTATTCTGTAGTTTATTCATTTAAAATTTTTAATAGCATAGACTCTTGTAACACTAGACTGGAAAACCCCAGAAAGGCTTTTATATTATTTGAGTGAACATTCCTTATTTTTTATATTATGTTAAGAATTTCATTTGCACCCTGAAATGATATATAAACATATGTATGCACTGGTGTAGACAAAATTTAAAAGCAGATGTGAGATTTATTATGTGGTGAACGCTGTGTGAGTATAATAAATAATACTCGACTATAAATAATATAATAAAATTCGTTATAAAGAGATGAATTAATAAATAATAATAATAAAAACTTTTAGTTAGTTTGAAATTTACTAAATATTTGTATGGTTTGTATATAACTTTCCTAATATTTCGTTGAATTATAACCGTTTTGTGTTAAATGTGGAAACGCTTTAGTCGAACTGCTTTATTGGCTGCAGTCAGTTGCCAAATGTATTGCGAAAATGATACGTATTCTGACCCTCAGACAACAAATCAAGCGCTAGGTGTACACTTCATGTACTACATATACACATACACATGTATGTAGGTGTACAAGCGCCTTCAAAATCCTCTTGCCATTCGCTGACCTCACTTCGCCTTCACGTTAATATCATTGACTGCACGAAATACCCAATTTAGCCGAGTTCGATTCGGAATGTCGCTACAAAGTAACTAATTAGACATGGGTGATTGAGGGTAATTAGTGAAATGGTCATGTGATGCAAACAGAAATTCCTTGTGGGCAAACTGAACATATTACATTGAATTTTTAGAAATGAATGGAGATCAGAATGTGGAATTCAGCAATTGACTAAACTTAACCAATCTGTATAGGTTTTCAGCTCTTATTTTTGCAAAAAGTAGATACTTTTTGGGAAATTCACAGGCAATATCTATAACTATCAATATAATAAAACAAATATGTAAAAAAATAAATTAAAATGTGTTGGCAAAATAAGAGTATTGAAGAAAAAATATTCAGACTACAATTACTTGCTTACTTACGAAATATTTTATGCAAGTATCCATTAACTGTCTATATTCCCTACTTTTTCTTTTCAAACTTTGGCCAAAACGACAAAAAATTGGTTATGAATATAAATATTACATTATATACTAATTGAGGCCGGAATGAGAGTTTTTCTTCGGATACTTTAAGGGGTTATATACAGTTAGAATTTTCAAAAAATCGATTTTTTTTAATTTCATTTTCTTAATGTACATATATTTAAGAATACACACAGAAAATTTCATATCGTTCCGGTGAATATTTTCAAAGTTACAAGCAAATTTGAAAAGGCGTTTCAGAGTGTTTGGAAGTAGAAGGTCCAAACTTTAAACGCGTTTTTCTCAACATGGTGTTTTCAAAGTCGGTGACCAACATTACTCGAAAACGGCTTGACCGATTAGTCTCAAATTTTAACACGACCATCTTAAATATATTTTTTAGTAATTATCGAAGATTTTTTCTCTCCAAAAAAAATTTTTTTTATAAACAATTTAAGGCCGAAATTTCGGTGGAGAATCGATTTTTTTTTTTTTTTTTGAGAAACCGCCATTTTGTCAACAAATTTTATTTTGCTTATTCCTTCGATTAATTACTAGATTTAACATTATTTTAACGAAATCTGTTTGGTTTTTTAATTTCATATGATCCAGTTCCGAGATATAGTGGTCACCGCAAAACGTCTTTTTTGAGAGGAGCTCCTGGAGATCAGCTGTAGCTCTTTTTCAAATAAATATTTTTACTAGTACTAAGTCTTAAAATACAGTTAAAAGATACCATAATATGTGTATAAATTTTTGGATCAATAAATTAAAAAGTTTTCTCAGAAAAAAAAGTCTAACTCCGAATCTTGCTTGAGTCATTTGGATATTCAATGGATTTATATTTGTCATACTTATTAATGACATCATTCCGAAAGTTTTTTATGATTTGCTTTTATCAAAATAAATACTTCTGAGTTCAGGGACACTACCATAAGAAAACTTTTATCCAACAAATACTATCCTTATATGTATTTCAATATGTAGCAATTTAAACATAATAAACTTAAAAGTATTACATTAAAACCGCCAATAATATTTGTTAAAAAAAGTATTTCTCATAAAACGCCATATGATTACATTATACATTTTTTGACGACTATTTTAAACACTATAATGCATTGAATGGCTCAATAACAAGTTCTCTAATTGATTTTAATGCATTAGATACGAATAATGTTATCGATTTTTTTGCAAAGTCGGCTATGTTTTAAGAACCTAATATTTTCGAATGTTAACTATTATATAATTACGCAAAAAGTGTTCTCCCATTTTGTTATTATAAAAAATTTTGTTTCACTGACTAATAGAGAATAAATCAGGGAATAAATTAAAAAAATACTAAAGCATTCCTTACTATCTGGCCTCGAAAAGCCATCTTCACATAAAAACAGAAATATAAATTATATACATACATACACGATATTAAGATTTGGATATATGTAGGTATGTAAGTATATTACTGATGTACATAGATATAGCTTTAAGTTTCCACTGTGCACAGCCGATATTGATATAATCGCAATGTTATTTATACATATGTATATTTTCGAATAAAAATCTCCCGCCAGCAACCTTTTCAACTCTAATGGGAATATGACTTCTTCTACAAAGCATTCATATTCTAATGCCAGTGATTACCAATATACATATGTATATTTATAAATTTTCTTATTATAATATTTGAACACAATAATAATATAATAAATTGCACTTTACAAAATCTTATTGTACGGGGATTAACAAGGAGTTTCACACGCCTCCGATTTTTCAAATAAAAATGTCAACAGTGCCCGAAGAGTATCGCAATCTCCTCATTTACCAACTGAAAATATACGCATGTATTGTTTATTGGTATCACATTTCCATATATGACTACTTTTAAAGAACTCTACTCTCAAAACAGTTTGTGAATGTAAGTATCACACGTCAACCACAAATGATTAGGTGTCACTCGTACGATACTGTATATACTCTACAAATTACACCTCTGTTTTGCAGGAGTAGTCCTATGTTTCTACACCAGTTGATTGTTACAAGGTCATGATTTGTGTTTTGACCATCCTAATCATAGCCCGATGTGGAATCGGTTGAAGTCTGAATATGAATGAAAATAAAGTTAACAAGTAAGGAAAGACTAAGTTCGGGTGCAACCGAATATTTTATACTCTCGCAATTTATTGCTATATTTTTATTAAGATAACACACAATTTGCTCTATATATTCGCCATAAAGTCCAATAGGAAAACGAAAATTCATCATAATATACAGTATATTGGCTGAGCTAATTCCTGAACCGATTTCACTCATTTTCATCACCAACATACATTATATCTAAGATTTAATTTGGCTGAGAAATTTTAACATATTTACCGATTTATAAGCTACTAAGCCATCGTATTTTTCAAAAGCCTATAATTAGGTATATGAGAGCTCGGGGAAGTTATGACCCGATTTTAACCATTTCTGGTTCAGAGACACACTATTAGAAGAAAAAGATTTCCTTTGAATTAAATTAAGATATCTGAGAGATTTATCGATATTTTCGGTGAAAAATTACCATAAGGCAAGTACTGCTTCATATTCGATATCCGGGGCATTGAAAGGTTATAGTCCGATTTTGACAATTTTTCACAAGTGATGTCACAGTTCATATACAGTATTTGTGTAAAGTTTTATTCTGCTATCTTCATTGGTTCCTTATGTATACATTATAAAGTGAATGAATAAGATGGAATTCAAATTTGAGTTATATGGGAAGTTGTCGTGGTTGTGAACCGATTTTTGCAGAAAGTTTCGCTTATATAGCTTTATTGGTTTGTGAGATATATACAAAAAACCTATTTGGGGGTGGGGCCACGCGCCACATTACATTTTACATCCACTTTCACTTCCTAGAACAATCCTTTGTACCAAATTTCTTTCATAGCTTAATTTATGGCTTAATTATGACACTTTGTTAGCAGGAATTGGGGCCTTAAGTATCGTATAATCATGTGGATGTCTGTGGCTGTATTAGACCAATACTTACATATGGAACGCTGGTATGGTGGCCAGCACTAAAGAAACAATACATCAGAAAACTAAATGGAATACAAAGGGCTACATGTGCAGGAGTAACTGGAGCAATCAAGTCATGTCCGACTGATGCGCTTAATGTGATCCTGCTCCTACTCATATACATCTATATTCACAAAATAGCAGCATGCTCTGCAATAAGAATAAAGGAATTGGGTGGTTGGAATCAGAAGAACTATAAGTCAAGTCTCAGAGTACAAGTCAATAAATCACACTATATTCTTCCAAAGCTGGATTTCAATAGTAACTTCCAGGTGAGTTTACCTTCTAGACGAGAATGGAGAAGGGGAAGAATCTCAGTCTATACCGACGGGTTCAAAAAGAACTGCGGAGTAGGCACGGGAGTATTTTCCGATGATATGGACATTTCTCTCTCTATCCGTTTACCAAACTCGGCTAGCATCTTCCAAGCGGAAGTACTAGGCATAGAGAAGGCCTGCGAAGCTCTATTGGAAAACTATGAGAGGATACATAGAGCAACAATATACACGGATAGCCAAGCGGCTCTCCTGACATTGTCGTCGCCCATGACTAATTCAAGCATTGCCCTAAATTGCAAGAAGGCACTGAAGTCGCTAGTAGACAAGCTCCTCCTAGAATTGATCTGGGTTCCCGGCCACAGGCAACGAAAAAGCAGACGAGCTGGCAAAGACAGGAGCTGTCTAAACGAATTGGAGGCAGAATTAGTACCAGGCCCGTTAGGCTCGATCAGAAGAAAGCTCAATATACAATTTCAACAATTAGCAAATAACAGATGGAAAAATACAACTAAATGCAAAATAACCAAACAGATATGGCCAAAATACGAAATGAAGAGAACCAACGACTTATTAAACAAGTCAAGGAACAGTCTCTTCAGACTAACTGCTACTATAACATCGCATTGGCCATTTGGACGAAAATGGGTATGCCCTAAATGAGCAAAATTGGACCACTGCCACGTCCACAAAATGGCGAAAACCGAAAAAACATAAAGTGTCATAACTAAGTCATAAATAAAGTTATGAAAGTAAAATTTGGTAAAAAGGATCGCCTTAGCCTATAAAAGGTTTTTTGTATACTATATATCTTGCAAACCAATTAAGCTATATAAACCAAACTTTCCACAGTCGTTTCTTTCAGCTATTTCCTTATATAGTCCAAAAATGAAAGAAATTTGATAATAACCACGCCCACCTCCCATACAAAGGATAGTTTGAAAATTACTATAAGTGAGTTAACTCACTAACGAAAAACGTCAAAAACACTAAATTTTACATGAGAAATGGCAGATGGAAGCTGCACTCTGATTTTTTTACAAAATGGAAAATGGGCGTGGCGTTGCTCACTTATGGGTCGAAAACCATAATTCAGGATTTCAATGAAATTCGGTATATAATATTTTCTTGACACCCTGACAACACGGGCGAAACGGTTCACAAGCACGGCAACTTCCCATAAACTCAATTTTGAATTTCATCTGATTCGTTCACTTTATAATATATACATAAGGAACCAATGAAGATAGCGAAATAAAACTTTACACAAATACTGTATATCATCTGTGGCTTCACTTATGCAAAATCGGACTATAACTTTTCAAAGCCCCGGATATCAACATGAAGAACTCTGCGCCTAAGGGTAATTTTTCACCTAAAATATCGGCAAATCTTTCAGATATTTCAATTTAATTCAGAGGAAATTTTTTTCTCCTAATTGTGTGTCTCTGTTCAAAAAAATAAAAAAGTACTTCCCCTAGCTCCTATATACCTAAGTATGTGCGGGCTTTATTCCGCATATCTCGGTTAATATGTGAGATATCTTAGCAAAATTAAGTGAGCATATAGTCTTGTATATAGTGTAGCTTGGTGGGAAAATTAGTGAAATCGGTTTAGGAATTACATCAGACCTCATATACCATATATGATGATTTTCGTTATTCTATTGGACTTTATGCTGAATATATGGGTCAAATTGTGTGTTATCTTAATAAAATTACATCAATTAATTGCGAGAGTATAAAATGTTCGGTCGCACCCTAACTTAGCCTTTCCTTACAGTCCAATATAATAACGAAAATCATCATAAATAGTATATGAGGGCTGAGGAAATTCCTGAACAGATTTTACTAATTTTCGCCAACAAGATAAAATATATACTTAATTTTGCTCAGATCGCATATTAAACGATTTATAAAGCCCATCGTATTTTTGAAAAATCTATAATTAGGAATATGGGATCTAGGACAAGTTATGACCCGATTTTAACCATTTTTAGTACAGAGACAAACTATTATAAGAAAAATATTCTCACTTAATTAAATTAAGACATCTGAGAGATTTACCTATTTTTCGGTGAAAATATATCCTTATTCATTGAGTTCTTCATGTTCGATATCCGGGGCCTTGAAAAGTTATAGTCCGATTTCGACAATTTTTCCACAAGTTAAGCCACAAATGATATACGGTATTTGTGTAAAGTTTTATTCCCCTATTTTCATGGGTTCCTAACGTATATAATATAAAGTGAACGAATCAGAAGGAAAAAATGAGTTATATGGGAAGTAGGCGTGCTTGTGAACCGATTCGCCCGTGTTGTCAGGGTGTCAAGAAAATATTATATACCGAATTTCATTAAAATCGGTCGAGTAGTTCCTGAGATATGGTTTTTGACCCATAAGTGGAAATGCCACGCCCATTTTCCATTTTGTAAAAAAATCTGCGTGCAGCTTCCTTCTGCAATTTCTTCTGTAAAATTTATTTATACATATGGGCATTTCCGCCATGTCGAACGGGACAATCGTACACCTTTCAACTAAAAAAAAGTATGAACAAAAATGTTTTTTAATTTTGACAGTAGGATTTTTTAATAGCCCTTCATTAGCTCTACATTTAGTGTTAAGGTTGATTTTGGAACGGTTTTCATTTTCAAGATAATTGCAAAAAACCAAGGCATTCGCACGGGACAAAAAATGGAAGTCGTTTTTAGGAACAACGATTTAAACGGCGATTTCAGCGAATTGTGAGGCAATATTCAAATGTTTTTGATTGTAAAATGTTGCGCATTGATGGCCTTTAAAGATGATATGAATTTCATCCAAAAATAATTTATGGTTTTTTTTTTAATTAATTATTAACCACATTCGCACGGGACATGTCGCACGGTACATTTTTTTCCATTATAATATTTATGTTGATTTTGTTTTATAATACGGAATTATTTAACAACAAGTCCAAAAGAATGGCTTAAAAAAGTAGTAAATGTATTTATTTATTTATTTTAACTAATATCCAACGAGAAACACAACAAAAATTCTATAGTATGAAATGAAAATGGTGAAATACATTTTTTTTTCAGAAAATGCTGTTGTCGGGTATACAATTTTTTGGATTTCGTTATCTGCCAGACTTTCCTTTTGATAACTGCTCCCACTCCATCGACGGCTCCTTGCAAAAAAATTCTATTCTAATGAATAGTATTTTAATAATTTTATAAAATCAACAAGGCTTGATAATATAAATTTGTTTTTAAACTGAGAGCAGTTATCTTAAAAAAAAAATAAATATTTTAGAATAGCAACTAAAGGATTTCTTAATTTTAGTTAAGAGATTTATCAAGAAAATAATATGTTGATGCGTTAACTTGTCACTTTTAAAAGCAAACGATTTTCCCTTACAACCTTGTTAAAATGAGCACTCTTATTTTGATTTGGAAGCCTATAATTTTCGACAAAATCTATTTGAATAGCTATTTCAGTGGAATTTAAAGTGAGGTTTTTGCTCATATGTAAATAATTAATGTAAATGTATCTATTTACATACTTAAGTAAATTTTATAAGACAAAAAATAAATTTCAATTTTCAAATTCCACACCTACGATGTCGCACGGGACCAATTTTAAGTAGTTACCAAAACCACAAATCTTCTGATTTTTGAACAAGGTTTTTTTTATTTTAATTGTATACAAGTTTACTGTTTATACCCAAAATTTGGCGGGCTTGCTGCTTTTATTTGCGATGCAGTGGGAACAAGTGTTGTTTTTGATGTCGCACGGGACATTAAAATATAGGATAATAAGAGAGCAAAAACTTACAGTTATTTGCAATCGCATGCTTTCTTCTTTCATTTTATTTTGCTCTTTGTACCCTTATAAAGGTTTTACACAAATCAAAAAATTATACATGATATGTTTCTTTAACAATTTCGACGAAAAAACAAATGCAGTAGAAAAATCGAAATGAGAAAAGTTGCTCCTATTTGACTTGGCTTTGGTATATGTCGTAATTGGTTATGAATTAATTTAAAATTAATTTAATATCAGTAAATTTAGATATTTTCCTATGAAAATATGCAAAAACTTTGTAATTCTAATAATGTTTAATATTTTGTCTGTGGTAGACCTTCTGGCGGAAATGCCCATATATAACCCCATGTCTAACTCTGTTATTTCTGGGTGATACAAACAACCGTTATGTGAACAAATATATAATACTCTCGTAGCAACTTTGTTGAGAGAGTATAAAAATATATTTACAGTGTCTTTCCTACGATATTCACTGTTCGATATTCAATTGTTTAAGAAATTCAACTTCAGTAGGCTTCATTAAAGCCACAAAAATGTTAAAATTACTGCAGTTAAGTGATTTTGTTTTCTTTTCAATTTTCATTCAGCTATCTCGCTGCTATATTATACATGGGAACATTGCTGGAAGTTTTGACTTTCGAAACTTTTTGTCGTCCGGAAAAAATGTTTCTTTCACTCCACTTTTCGTCTCCCAACCTATTTCATTTAGAATATGTTTCACAAAGGGCGAGCGGAAACGCAAGGACGACGAAGTGTACACTCTCATTGATACATCTACGTACAAATGTACTAAACATACCAACATACATGTGTGCGCATGGGTATTTGCATTAGCAAAACCTCCATTGAGCTCGCGTTCGAACGGTTGTCGTCAATGAAAAGGAACAAAGGCAAGAAAACAAACAAATTTTATTACACTTTGCAAAGCCGCCATAAATTTGACAATGGGTCTGAATAATCCAGAGAAAATATGATAAACACCGTTTTGAGTGTTCATAAAGTGGCGGAGGTCAGAAACGCTTATGTGAATTTAATTTAACATACTGGAAGTTTCAACAACTTGAAAACGGGCACTGCAAAGGCACATACAATATATGTATATGGCAAGCTGCATATTCGAATGTAAATAGCAATTTTTGGTTGAAAATGCAGTATGGCAGTTGAATTTTGCTTCAGGAAATAGTATTTTTTACTTATAGATTTTGGACAAACGTTTCGGACATTTTATAGCTATATAGCATTTTATAGTGCATTTATTATGGCGATCTAGAATTGAAAACTGTTTTTCAGCAGAGTTTAAATTATAAAATCACCACAAATCAAAATGGATTTTTTGAAAAAAATAAAGATTAAACTTAAACGCTAGCAAAACGGAGCTAGTGTTTTTCACAAGGAATCACATTATAATCAGGGCCACTCTAATATCCTTAGTAAATTCGCATTTCTATCCAATACCACGGATTTCTCAAATCCATTAGAATTGAACCTAAATGCATCTGTCAATATTGCCTTCCCCGCTAGACAGATGTGGTACAAGAGCGACGTAGTCAACGAAAGTCTATACGGACGGATCTAAATTAGATAAATGAGTGCAAGGTGGCGTTTTGCAGTAAAATGAGATGTCGGAATCGCATTCCGAATATCAAATCACTGCAGCGTCTTTGAAGCAGAGATTATTGCAATAAAAGAAAGTCTCCTCGTGTTGACAAAGAGGATGCTGACACGATAAGCAAGTATGTACATATTTTTTTTATATACTGACAGTATGTCCGCTTGACTAGCGGCTTTGGAATCATTTAAGACCCTAAGGATTTCCTCTAAGATAGTAAAATAATGCCATGAGTTATTAATGGAATTGACTTCTTACTACACGACCAACCTGCAATGGGATCCTGGACACAGTGATATTCCAGGTAACTGCGAAGCAGATGCACTAGTCATATTAGGTACAACCTTTCAATTGGGCTGAGTCCCGTTGGAAAGAATCTATAACTTGCTCAACAAGAAGGAAAACGTGGCCTGTATGGAATAAAGGCCGTAAGTACCGTCTTTTGAAATTTCAAAGTAAGGACATAAGAACTCTAGTAGGAGTGTTAACAGGTCATTGACTGATAGAAAGATGCGTCGATACTGGGAGATACCAAACACTTACTACTGTAGGAGTTGACAAGAAGTAGAAGAAGCAGAGACTGTTGTACATCTTCTGTACAGGAAAAAAACAATCTCGACGACATCTCGGAGATTGGTGACATTAAACTTTTTGAGTTATTCAACTTTACAAAGGCCACAGAGTGGTTTAAAGAAGACATTGTAGTGCAAGGAGATTCTAGTACGGAGGGTTCACAATGGGCCTCCTAATGCGTAATCTGAGATTCACTATACCTACCTTAGAAAAATAATATTAGTAAAGCCAATTTTATTACTCGACGTAACTTTTTTCCGACACAGGAATTCGACAAAGATTTGGGGCGTTGCTAAAAAGATCTCTAATAAATTTATCGAACTTTTCAGTTAAAATCAGTCAAAAGCGATGATTATGTATCACACCTTAGGTTAAAATTAATGTTCTCGACATTCAGAGAGTTGAAAATTGTATCCAAAACCACTGTATGTTTTTTCTATTATTTAGTTCCAGCATTCACGGAGCATCAAATGACAAGTACTACTTTTATGGAGTTAACTTAATTTTTCTGCAAGTTGTGACTTTTATAGACAAAAGCCAAGTTGGCATACATCAACAAATCAATTCTGTTGTCATTCTTTCATTCTTAGCATTTCGATATATGCATACATACATATGTATAACCATAACTCAATATCTATTTCGGCTTTACCGTTTACTGAATGAAATAAACAATGCAACATGTTTTTTAGATGTGCGTGCAACGAGAAATTTATATTTATTTCATAAGGATTTATATATTATATGTATGTTTTATTTAGTCTTCGAACATCTACCGATTTGCATATTCATCCTCCATTGCTTGGCGTCGTTCAACACACAGAGTATAATTATTAAGAGACTGGATAAAAACTGTGGAAATAAAAAACTGAAATCGTGCAGCAAAAAATTTCTCATGTTAAGGCAAGTGGAAAATTATACTTTTACCACTTGTTATGTGGCTTGTACCATTTATAGTCAAAGCTGTTCTGATGGAATGAACACGTCCCTGTATGTATAATAGTATGTTCGGATTTATTTTGGCAGAATACACACAGGAGATTCAAGGGTAATGACCTTGGGGCCTCATGCCTTATTAGTGTGGGAACTTTGTATACCTTTTTTCTTTTGAATGGAAGTGTATTTGTATAATAATTGTTTCTCAGTATTGTTAACAAATATATAAATATTTGCAAATTTTGGAGCGATCTTAAGTGTATTTTCATTACATAATTTCCCAACAATAGAGGTGTGATACCAAATCATTTGGACGCCAACTTAGAAAATCGGAGAACATTTTTTTACTTATGTCTCAATTTCCCGGAAAAAATTAGTCGAGTTGTACAGTGTAATGAATGGTTGAGTGATCAAGCTATTTTGGCGGATAAGAATAAAGATGTAGATGACCTAAACCACATAATTCAGAAAGAGATCATTGGTACATTTGTTTCATTCCAATCTAATGACTTACCATCGCACAATTTACGACAAAAGTTTGGCTCCATAGTAATCATGCCTCGAAACTTAAACCAAGACTTTGCAACGGAACAGATACTCAAAGGTAAGTTCGAAAGTGAGGAAGGTCTCGTTCCGAGGATCCCGATGATCCAAACTGATATGCAGATTAAGTTTAAACGACTTCCATTTCCGATCCGTCTTGCATTCGCTATGTCCATTAACAGATCACAGGGCTAATCCTTAAAAGTTTGTGGTCCGAATTTAGAAAATTCGTGTTTTCCCATGGCGGCATAATAATACAATGAGAAATGTCGTCTATCAAAGAAGAGTGCAACTCATGCACCAAAATACAGCATCATTAAAATACGTAATTCTTTTTAGATTATCGAACTTACTAATGTGAATATATGAATTGATTAAGCTTTCCTTTACTAATTTGACTACTCTCGTATTTGGATATATGTAAATTTTGGGGCATTTTTTTATCTCTCCACATTAAATAGCCTTATATTTCAGTTGTGAGAAGCTTTATCGGTTCAAATATTTAATTTGCTTTAATTGAATAATTCTGATTTTTACTGTATATTCTGTGGATGTGCTGAGATTTTTAAATTTTGGTATTGCAATCGTTTGACTTATTCAGTCAGGTAATTCCAAACTTTATCAGCCATCTAATTAGGGATAATCGCATTCAAGACAAAACAGTGAATGATGTTGTCAGCTTATTGTCGACATATGCTCATGCAGGTAAAATCATACGTATGTATGTCTCTGTGTTCTTATCTGCATGTATATATGGTTTAGCAATCAATATTCCTTATGCTGAATTAGGTGCGAAATATATATATATATATATATATATTTATGTATATAAAACAACGAATAAGCTGAACGCTTGCCAAATGAAAGGGATAAATCATTGTTGATGTTTTGGATTGACTGAACATTGTTGTAACTAAGTTCAATGCAGGTGAGCTAAGAATAATGAGAAAAGATGTGAGAGTCGGTTTTTGTTTTGCGGAATACACCCAATTTTTCAAGTCAGCTTACAAGCTGTTGCAAAAAAATTGCTTTAAGATTTTTTTGGTTATTTCACGATATAGTAAATTTGATTAGGATGTAAACATTTTGTGCCGGATCGACATCCATTATTTGCTTATTATTATTAGTTGAATAATAACAAGTAAGGAAAGGCTAAGTTCGGGTGTAACCGAACATTTTATACTCTCGCAATTTATTGAAGAAATTTTATTAAGATAACGCACAAATTTACCCATAAATTCGGCATAAAGTTTGATAGAACAACGAAAATCGTCCTATATATGTGTATGAGGGCTGAGGTAATTCCTGAACCGATTTCATTCAATTTCACCAGCAAGGTACACTATATCCAACACTATACGCTCACTTAATTTTGCTAAGATATATCACATATTAACCAATACATATAAGCGTAATAAAGCCCAACGAATTTTTGAAAAACCTTTAATTAGGTGTATGGGAGCTATTGGATGATATTTTTGCAAAACCTATAATTATGTATATGGGAGCTAGGAGATGTTGTGACCCGATTTTAATAATTTTTGGAAGAGAGACACACTATTGGAAGAAACCCATTTCCTCTGAATTACATTAAATTAGTTGAGAGATTAACCCATATTTTCGGTTAAAATTTAACCTTAGGCGCTGAGTTCAACATGTTCGATATCTGGGGCCTTGAAAAGTTATAGACCGTTTTCGACAATTTTTTCACAAGTGATGCCACATATCATATACTGTATTTGTGTAAAGTTTTATTTCGCTATCATCATTGGTTCCTAATGTATATCTTATAAAGTGAAGAATTCAGATGGTATTCAAAATTGAGTTATAAAGAAAGTAGTCGTGGTTGTGAACCGATTTCATCCACTTTCCACACATGTCATCAGGGTGTCAATAAAACATTATATACCGAATTTCATTGAAATCTGTCGAGTAGTTCCTGAGATCTGGTTTTTGACCCATAAGTGGGCGATGCCACGCCCATTTCCCATTTTGTAAAAAGATCTGAGTGCAGCTTCCTTCTGCTATCATTTCTGTGAAATTTTGTGTTTCTGACGTTTCTCGTTAGTGAGTTAACGCACTTTTAGTCATTTTCAACCTAACCTTTGTATGGGAGGTGGGCGTGGTTAATATCCGATTTCTTTAATTTTTGGACTGTATAAGGAAACGGCGAAAAGAAATGACTGCAGAAAGTTTGGTTTATATAGCTTTATTGGTTTGCAAGATATATATAAAAAACCTATTTGGGGGCGGGGTCACGCCCACTTTTCCAAAAAAATTACATTCAAATGTGCCCCTCCCTAATGCGATCCTATGTTCCAAATTTTATTTTCATAACTTTATTTATAGCTTAGTTATAGCTCTTTATGTGTTTTTGGTTATCGCCATTTTGTGGGCGTGGCAGTGGTCCGATTTTGCCCTTTTTCGAACTTAACCTTCCTATGGTGCCAAGGAACACGTGTTCCAAGTTTCATTAAGATATCTCAATTTTTACTCAAGTTACTGCTTGTACGGACGGACGGACAGACAGACATCCGGATTTGAACTTTACTCGTCACCCTGATCACTTTGGTATATATAACCCTATATCTAACTCGTTTAGTTCTGGGACTTACAAACAACCGTTATGTGAACAAAACTATAATACTCTCTTTAGCAACTTTTGTTGCGAGAGTATAAAAAATTATAACATAGTAGTTGATTAATATAACTTAACTAAATTTAATAAAATAAGTAAGGAATGGCTAAGTTCGGGTGCAACCGAACATTTTATACTCTCGCAATTTATTGAAGAAATTTTATTAAGATAACACACGAATTTACCTATAAATTCGGCACAAAGTTTAATAGAATAACGAAAATCGTCCTATATAGTGTATGAGGGCTGAGGAAATTCCTGAACCGATTTCATTCATTTTCACCAGCAAGGTACACTATATCCAAGATTATACACTTACTTAATTTCGCTAAGATATCTCACATATTAATCAATAAAATTAAGATTAAAGCCCACCATACTTTTGAAAAGCCTATAATTAGATATATGGGAGCTAGAAGATGTTATTATCCGATTTTAATAATTTTTGGAACCGAGACACACTATTAGAATAAACAATTTCCTCTGAATTACATTAAATTATCAGAGAGATTTATCCATATTTTCGGTTAAAATTTACCCTTAGGCGCGGAGATCAACATGTTCGATAACAGGGGCCTTGAAGAGTTATAGTCCGTTTTCGACAATTTTTTCTCAAGTGAAGCCAGAGATGATATGTACTATTTGTGTAAAGTTTTATTCCGCTATCTTGGTTCCTTATGTATACATTGTAAAGTGAAGGAATCAGATGGAATTCAAAATTGAGTTATATAGGAAGTTGTCGTGGTTATGAACCGATTTCATCCATTTTTCACATGTGTCATCAGGATGTCAAGAAAGTATTATATACCGAATTTCATTGAAATCGGTCGAGTAGTTCCTGAAACATGGTTTTTTACCCATAAGTGGGTGATGCCACGCCCATTTTTCATTTTGTAAAAAAGTCTGAGTGCAGCTTCCTTCTGCTATTTCTTCTGTAAAATTTAGTATTTCTGACGTTTCTCGTTAGTGAGTTAACCCACTTTTAGTCATTTTCAACATAACCTTTGTATGAGAGGTGGGCGTGGTTATTATCCGATTTCTTTCATTTTTGGATAGGACCATGTGTAGAAGTTCACGCAAGTGAGGAAAGTTTTTGATTGTCATTCACTTGGGAGTGGCCAGAAACGATTCTTCTCCACATGGTTCAAGCAGCTCACGACTTCCGGTTTTAGACCAAGTATCCTCTGGGTAGCCAACAGACATACGTTTGAAGGCGAGCTAAAGTGAGAAGGCGAAGCCCGCTTATGCGGTTGTGCGTAGGGTTTGGGACCCACCACATAAAAACACCCCCCAATGAAAAATCTACGAAAGCCTCGGATGAGACACCCCCCTTTTGATGACGACCCCTGCAAACGTTTTAAGGATAATGGTATAAGGGCATGCACCTGGAATGTCCGGACCCTTAATTGGGAAGGTGCTTCTGCCCAGCTGGTTGATGTCCTCATACGACTCAAGGCTGACATCACCGCCATCCAAGAAGTGCGATGGACGGGACAAGGACGGAAGAAGGTGGGTCCTTGTGACATCTACTACAGCGGCCATATAAAGGAGCGCAAATTTGGTGTTGGATTTGTGGTGGGAGAGAGACTCCGTCGCAGAGTCCTGGCATTCACCCCGGTGGATGAACGTCTTGCCACAATCCGCATCAAGGCGAGGTTCTTCAACATATCGCTGATTTGCGCCCACGCCCCAACGGAAGAGAAGGACGATGTGACCAAAGATGCTTTCTATGAGCGCCTAGAACGCACCTATGAGCGCTGCCCCCGCCACGATGTCAAAATCGTGCTTGGCGATTTTAACGCCAGGGTGGTTAAAGAAGGTGTCTTTGGCACAACAGTCGGAAAATTCAGCCTCCATGACGAAACATCGCCAAACGAAACACGCGGAACCAAATCGATCACGTTGTGATAGACGGAAGACATGTCTCCTGTGTTTTAGACGTGCGTACGCTCCGAGGACCAAATATAGACTCGGACCATTATCTGGTCGCAGCGAAGATACGCACCCGCCTCTGTGCAGCAAATAATGCCCGTCAACAAACACAAGGAATCGCAACAGACAGCCACGAAATACTCTACTCGACTTGCACTCCTGCTCTCTGAGAGCACTCATCAGCATCTCGGTATAAGTGAACTGTGGAACGGCATCTCAAACTCACTGCGTACCGCTGCAGCCGAAACAATTGGTTTTCGGCAACGACAAAAAACAAGCTGGTACGAGAGGGGTGCCGTCTCGCAGCGGAGAGAAAACAGACTGCCTACCTCGCAACGTTGCAAACGACCACAACACGTGCGGGATGGGATAGATACCGAGAGCTGAAGAGGGAAGCGAGACGCATCTGCAGACAAAAAAAGAAAGAGGCCGAAATGCGTGAGTACGAAGAGCTTGAGAAGCTGGCAGACAGAGGGAATGCTCGAAAATTTTATGAAAAAATGAAGCGACTTAACGAAGGTTTCAAGACCGGAGCATCCTCATGTAGAGACCAAGGTGGTAATCTGGTAACCGATGTCCAGGGCATACTGGGATTATGGAGGGACACTTCTCCGACCTGCTGAATGGCAGTGAGAGTACAACACCAGGAGATGGCGAACCCGATCCCCCAATCGATGATGATGGAACAGATGTTCCATTACCCGACCATGAAGAAATTCGAATAGCAATTACCCGCTTGAAGAACAACAAAGCAGCGGGGGCCGATAGATTACCGGCAGAACTATTCAAATACGGCGGCGAAGAACTGATAAGGTGCATGCATCAGCTTCTTTGCAGAATATGGTCGGAAGAAAGCATGCCTGACGATTGGAATCTCAGTGTGCTCTGCCCAATCCATAAAAAGGGAGATCCCACAATCTGCGCCAATTACCGTGGGATCAGCCTCCTAAATATCGCATACAAGGTTCTATCGAGCGTACTGTGTGAAAGACTAAAGCCCACCGTCAACGAACTGATTGGACCTTATCAGTGTGGCTTTAGACCTGGAAAATCGACAACTGACCAGATATTCACCATGCGCCAAATCTTGGAGAAGACCCGTGAAAAGAGGATCGACACACACCACCTTTTTGTCGATTTTAAAGCTGATTTCGACAGCACGAAAAGGAGTTGTCTTTACGCCGCGATGTCTGAATTTGGTATCCCTGCAAAACTAATACGGCTATGTAAGCTGACGTTGAGCAACACCAAAAGCTCCTTTAGGATCGGGAAGGACCTCTCCGAGCTGTTCGATACCAAACGAGGCTTCAGACAGGGTGACTCACTATCGTGCGACTTCTTCAATCTATTGCTGGAAAAAATAATACGAGCTGCAGAGCTAAACCGAGAAGGTACAATCTTCTACAAGAGTGTACAGCTCCTGGCGTACGCCGATGATATTGATATCATCGGAAGCAACAACCGCGCCGTTTGTTCTGCTTTTTCCCGCATGGATAAGGAGGCGAAGCGAATGGGTCTGGAGGTGAATGAGGACAAGACGAAATATCTCCTGTCATCAAACAAACAGTCGGCGCATTCGCGCTTTGGCTCCCACGTCACTGTTGACAGTCATAACTTCGAGGTCGTAGATAATTTCGTATACCTGGGAACCAGCATCAACAATACGAACAATGTCAGCCTCGAAATCCAGCGCAGAATAACTCTTGCCAACAGGTGCTACTTTGGCCTGAGTAGGCAATTGAACAGTAAAGTCCTCTCTCGACGAACCAAAATCAAGCTCTACAAGTCGCTTATCATTCCCGTCCTGCTCTACGGTGCAGAAGCTTGGACGATGTCAACATCAGATGAGACGACACTAGGAGTTTTCGAGAGGAAAATTTTGCGCAAGATTTATGGTCCTAAGAACATTGGCAACGGCGAATACCGCAGACGATGGAACGATGAGCTGTACGAGTTATACGACGACATTGACATAGTTCAGCGAATAAAAAGACAGCGGCTACGCTGGCTAGGTCATGTTGTCCGAATGGACGAAAACACTCCAGCCCTGAAAGTGTTCGATGCAGTACCCGCCGGAGGAAGCCGAGGAAGGGGAAGGCCTCCACTCCGTTGGAGGGACCAGTTGGAGAGCGACCTGGTTACACTTGGGATCTCCAACTGGCGCCGAACTGCGAAGGAGAGAGAGAGATGGCGCACTATCGTCAATTCGGCTATAACCGGCTAAACGGTTGCAACGCCAATCACATACATACATACATAAGGAAACGGCTAAAAGAAACGACTGCAGAAAGTTTGGTTTATATAGCTTTATTGGTTTGTGAGTTATATACCTAGTGGGCGGGGTCACGCCCACTTTTCCAAAAAAATTACACCCAAATGTGCACCTCCCTAATACGATCCTATGTTCCAAATTTTATTTTCATAACTTTATTTATGGCTTAGTTATGACACTTTATAAGTTTTTGGTTTTCGCGATTTTGTGGGCGTGGCAATGGTCCGATTTTGCCCATTTTCGAAAGCAACCTCCTCATGGTGCCAAGGAATACGTGTTCCAAGTTTCGTTAAGATATCTCAATTTTTACTCAAGTTATCCGTTGACGGACAGATGGACGGACAGACAGACATTCGGATTTTGACTCGTCTCGTCACCTTGATCATTTTGATATATATAACACTATATCTAACTCGTTTAGTTTTATGACTTACAAACAACCGTTAGGTGAACAAAACTATAATACTCTCTTAGCAACTTTTGTTGCGAGAGTATAAAAATAGCGATAACCGAAAACACAAAAAGAGCTAAAACTAAGCCATAAATTAAGCTATGAAAGTGAAATTTGGTACAAAGGATTGTCCTAGGAAGGGACATATTTGGATGCAATTTTTATGGGGAAAGTGGGCGTGGTCCCGCCCCTGCTAAGTTTTTTGTATATATCTCGTAAACTACTAAAGCTGTATCAACGAAACTCTCAGGAGTCGTTTTTTCAGGCATTTCCTTATATAGTCCAAAAGGAGGAAATCGGATTATAACCATGCCCACCTCCCATACTAAGGTTACGTTGAAAACTACTAAATTGCTTAAATTCAGTAAGGAAAACCGCCAGAAACCTTAAATTTCATTATAAAGATGGTACAGAAGAGCTGCATTTAAATTGGTATCAAAAACCATATCTCCGAAACTACTCGACCAATTTTGAAATTAGTTTTGTAATATTTTCCTTGCATCCCAATGATATGTTGTGAAAATAGGCCAAATCGGTTCACAACCACGCCTACTGTCTATATACCAGAACTTTGAAGACGATCTAAATTTTTTACTTTACAATATATGTATAAAGTAAGCACTAGTGAAGATATCGGAACAGAGCTTTGCACAAATACTACATACACACTATAATGTGGCATCGCCTTTCTAAAAAAAACCATAAATTCAAGGCCCCATATATCGAACAAAAGCAGTCAGTGCTTCTAATTTTTTTTTACCGAAAATATAGGTAAGTCCCTCAGATATTTTGAAGAAATTCGGAGGGAATATCTTTCTTTTAATAATATGTATGTCTCCGTGCCTAAAATACGTGAAATCGGGTCATAACTTCACCTAACTCCCATATACTTAATATTAGGATTTTCAAACTTTCAATGGAATTTATACCATATATATGACGAATATGTGGGTCAAATTGTGTGTTGTATTAATGAAATTAAATAAATAAATTGCGAGAGTATAAAATGTTCGGTTATACTCGAACTTAGCCCTTCCTTACTTGTTAGTTTCTATAATTTTAGTTAATATTTGTCATTTTGACATCTGACAATATCTTTGTATATTTATCAAAATGGCATCGCTTGGTTCGGGTGGTAGTTTGTCGATTCAGATCTCTAATTGTAGCGTGTTCATCTATTTACCCTTATGAATTTATATACATATTTATGTATGTTATATACTAGCAGACCAAAAACGTTCATCGACAATCAAGATCTTTTAAAGTCCTGGGCAGTACCTCCAGCGACTTCTTGAATATTTGGAAAATCTTCGTTATAGCGCTATTTTTTTTTGCAATTTAGGAGTAATTTCAAGGCCGAATGTGCCGTTTGTTTGCCTACTAACAGGTGCCAAGTTGCCCCTATTCCCGTTAATCTTGGTGGTGAAAATGAGTGAAATTGGTTCTGGAATTACATCAGCCCTCATATACTATATATGATGATTTCCTATTTGACTTTATGCCGAATATAAAGGCCAAATTGTGTGTTATCTTAATAAAATTACATCAATAAATTGCGAGAGTATAAAATGTTCGGTTGGACCCGAACTTAGCCTTTCCTTATTTGTTACAAATTGTTTTGGGCTTATATCGACACAACCTTATACAATTGAACAATAACAAAAATATTTTAACAAAGCAACAATGATAACCTTCAAAATATTATTTATTTGTTTTCTCTTTTTATATACTCACTTCCTAATCTTTTTCTGGCTTTCCACGAATATTTCAAGACTAAAATTACCAGATCGGTTTGGCCGTTTTCGTTTTTTTGTGGCACAAACGAACAGCAATTCATTTTTATATTATATTATTATCAAGTGACAATTTTTTTTAATTCCGCACACGACCATTCAGTAGGGAGACGACCGCGCGAGTGATCTTAACCCCCCTCCCGTACCCCCGCGCCCGAGTGACGCCTACAACTCTACAACGCATAGTAAGCCGCCGAGCGGCTTTTCAAAATTTTTCACTCGTGATATCTTTTGAATGGAATGTCAGAATCTAATAATTCAAAAAGTTATATAAAGGTTTTGAAGCTTAAATAATAAATCATTTATTTTGATAAGGGTTAATACTAAGGTACAAATAAAGAGCCTTTTCAAGTAGTGGTATTTTAATTAATTTTTTTGTATAAAATCGTTTATTGTGACAAAACTATAATAGTTAGAGATATGATGTCGGGACGTTTTTTGTAGATAATGATAAGTTCTACAAAATTGTAGTACATCACTTTGTTATATATTCAATCGTTTTCGCTGCATTCGCGATTAAAGAAAGTTTTTTGGTATTTTTTTTACATTATCGGAGTTTTGGTAAGGAACCCTATTTTTTTTATACTCTCGCAACAAAAGTTGCTAAGAGAGTATTATAGTTTTGTTCACATAACGGTTGTTTGTAAGTCATAAAACTAAACGAGTTAGATATAGGGTTATGTATATCAAAATGATCAGGGTAACGAGACGAGTCAAAATCCGAATGTCTGTCTGTCCGTTCGTCCGTCCGTCCGTGCAACGAATAACTTGAGTAAAAATTGAGATATCTTAATGAAACTTGGAACACTCGTTCCTTGGGACCGTGAGAGGGTTGCTGCAAAATCGGACCACTGCCACGCCCACAAAATGGCGAAAACCGAAAACGCGAAAAGTGTCATTACTAAGCCATAAATATAGTTATAAAAGTAAAATTTGGAACAGAGGATCGCACTAGAAAGGGGCATATTTGGATGTAATTTTTTTGGGAAAGTGGAAAGTGGGAAAGTGGCCCCGCCCCCAAATCGGTTATTTGTATATATCTCGCAAACCAATAAAGCCATATAAACCAAACTTTCTGCAGTCAGTTCTCTTACGTACCCCACCACACACCATGAAATTAGTTGAAATCGGATAATAACCACGCCCACCTCCCATACAAAGGTTAGGTTGAAAATTACTAAAAGTGAGTTCACTCAGTAACGAAAAACGCCAGAAACACTAAATTTCACATAAGAAATGGCAGATAGAAGCGGCACGCAGATTTTTTTACAAAATGGAAAATGGGCGTGGCATCGTCCACTTATGGGTCGAAAACCATATCTCAGGAACTACTCGACCGATTTCAATGAAACGTGGTTTGTAATAGTTTCCTTACATCCCAATGATATGTTGTGAAAATCAGCCAAATCGCTTGACAACCACGCCTACTTCCTATATACCAGAATTTTGAAGACGATCTGAATCGTTTACTTTATAATATATAAAATAAGCACTAGTGAAGATATCGGTGCAGAACTTTGCACAAATACTATGTTTATAGTGTGGCAGCCCCATTCTAAAAATAGCCGAAATTGGACCATAGGTTTTTAAGGCCCTATATATCGAACACGAGGACCTCGGTGCTTCTAACCTAATATTATGGTTTCCAACTTTCAATGGACTTTATACAATATATATGACGAATATGTGGGTCAAATTGTGTATAATATAATATTAATAAAGTTAAATAAATAAATTGCGAGAGTATAAAATGTTCGGTTACACCCGAACTTAGCCCTTCCTTACTTGTTTAAACTAAATATAGCCTATGTCACTCAGGGATAGTATAGCTTTCCAACGGTGAAAGAATTTTTCAAATCGGTTCAGTAGTTTCGGAGCCTATTCGAGACAAACAAACAAAAAACAAACCTTTCCTCTTTATAATATTATATAGAATATATGTAGATATAGATATAGATAATAGTATAGACAAACATATGTACATACGAATCTTTCCTCTTTATAATAGTAGTATAGATATAATAAAAATAAAATTAAATGCCTTGCTCTTAATCATTTTTGCTTTCGCTTTTTGACAAGGGCGATTTAAAGCTGAAGTGAATATCGGTTTTAATGCAAGCTACTAGTGGACTATTTTTTGTAAAACTATACAATAAAATTGAAATTAAACAAATAAGGAAGGGATAAGTTCGTTGTAACCGAACATTTTACACTCTCGCAATTTATTTACTTAGTGTTCTTAAGATAACATACAATTCTAGCCATATATTCAACATGTATGTATAGATTAAGACCCAGCCGTAGTTCCTGCACCGATTTCAGTTATTTCCGCCACCAAACTACATATTACCATGTTTTTAGGTATATAACTGCTCGGGGAAGTAAATACTCGAGCTTACTTACTTAAGAGGTTAGAGATAGTGTGGATTTTCAAAAAATCAATTTATATTTTAAGTGCAATTTCTTAAAAATATTCTCTGAAAATGTGAAGTTGATCCGATAATTCTTTTCGAGTTATTCGACAACTAACACAGAACGCTCGGGTACTCCAACACGCTAGTGTGAAACTTTAAATACGTTTTTTCCCAAAACCAGCGTTAGAAATACTATGCTACTCTCGTAGCATTTTATTTTACTCTTGCTACCGCTCTCACTTTGTCGAGAGCCACAGCATAGCCTTAGCATAACAATGAAAAATTATGTGCTCTACTCTGCTCCGAGTTTTGCTAGGTAAAAAACTATAGCTGGAGCGGGAGCAAAAAATTAAATTCTGCGCTATGCTCTGGCGTAGCGGTAGCAAAAAATTGGGAGCGGTAGCACAGCAGAGCTAATGAAAATTTTCATGTGCTACAGCTCCCGCATGTGTTCGTTTTTTTTTTAAGTGAAAACTTCTTATGGCGCGTTGGGCACTTTTGTCGGTGAGTATTTTCAGCCGTTCTCGCGACAGATGAGATTTTACATGGATATACTCCGCGTGTATTCTTATAATATATGTATACTATACGCGCTCTTTGCATGGGCATTCGTTCGTGCTCTCGCGATAGACGAGATTGAGAGTTTTTTATATTTATTTTATAAATGAATATTAAACGGAAAATTTATTTATTTAAATATTTCATTTGACTTGCGTTGTTGCTATGGTATTGTGTAAAAAAAAAAAACAAATCTAAAGTGTTAATAGAATTAATAAAAACATTGTTGTAGTGCTTTTGTATACTATAGTGTTACTATATTTTGTATACATTATTACAACTGCTGCTCGTCATCACGTAAGTAAATTATTATTTTATTTGGTAAAATTTGTTACGTACATGATACGTACATAAACAAATGTATGTATGTGATTGGCGTTGCAACCGTTTAGCCGGTTATAGCCGAATCGACGATAGTGCGCCACCTGTCTCTCTCCTTCGCAGTTCGGCGCCAGTTGGAGATCCCAAGTGTAACCAGGTCGCTCTCCACCTGGTCCCTCCAACGGAGTGGAGGCCTTCCCCTTCCTCGGCTTCCTCCGGCGGGTACTGCATCGAACACTTTCAGGGCTGGAGTGTTTTCGTCCATTCGGACAACATGACCTAGCCAGCGTAGCCGCTGTCTTTTTATTCGCTGAACTATGTCAATGTCGTCGTATAACTCGTACAGCTCATCGTTCCATCATCTGCGGTATTCGCCGTTGCCAATGTTCTGAGGACCATAAATCTTGCGCAAAATTTTCCTCTCGAAAACTCCTAGTGTCGTCTCATCTGATGTTGACATCGTCCAAGCTTCTGCACCGTAAAGCAGGACGGGAATGATAAGCGACTTGTAGAGCTTGATTTTGGTTCGTCGAGAGAGGACTTTACTGTTCAATTGCCTACTCAGTCCAAAGTAGCACCTGTTGGCAAGAGTTATTCTGCGCTGGATTTCGAGGCTGACATTGTTCGTGTTGTTGATGCTGGTTCCCAGGTATACGAAATTATCTACGACCTCGAAGTTATGACTGTCAACAGTGACGTGGCAGCCAAGACGCGAATGCGCCGACTGTTTGTTTGATGACAGGAGATATTTCGTCTTGTCCTCATTCACCTCTAGACCCATTCGCTTCGCCTCCTTATCCATGCGGGAAAAAGCAGAACAAACGGCGCGGTTGTTGCTTCCGATGATATCAATATCATCGGCGTACGCCAGGAGCTGTACACTCTTGTAGAAGATTGTACCTTCTCGGTTTAGCTCTGCAGCTCTTATAATTTTTTCCAGCATCAGGTTAAAGAAGTCGCACGATAGTGAGTCACCTTGTCTGAAACCTCGTTTGGTATCGAACGGCTCGGAGAGGTCCTTCCCAATCATGACGGAGCTTTTGGTGTTGCTCAACGTCAATTTACACAGCCGTATTAGTTTTGCGGGGACACCAAATTCAGACATCGCGGCGTAAAGGCAACTCCTTTTCGTGCTGTCGAAAGCAGCTTTAAAATCGACAAAAAGGTGGTGTGTGTCGATCCTCTTTTCTCGGGTCTTTTCCAAGATTTGGCGCATGGTGAATATCTGGTCAGTTGTCGATTTTCCAGGTCTAAAGCCACACTGATAAGGTCCAATCAGTTTGTTGACGGTGGGCTTTAGTCTTTCACACAATACGCTCGATAGAACCTTGTATGCGATATTTAGGAGGCTGATCCCACGGTAATTGGCGCAGATTGTGGGATCTCCCTTTTTATGGATTGGGCAGAGCACACTGAGATTCCAATCGTCAGGCATGCTTTCTTCCGACCATATTCTGCAAAGAAGCTGATGCATGCACCTTATCAGTTCTTCGCCGCCGTATTTGAATAGTTCTGCCGGTAATCTATCGGCCCCCGCTGCTTTGTTGTTCTTCAAGCGGGTAATTGCTATTCGAATTTCTTCATGGTCGGGTAATGGAACATCTGTTCCATCGTCATCGATTGGGGGATCGGGTTCGCCATCTCCTGGTGTTGTACTCTCACTGCCATTCAGCAGGTCGGAGAAGTGTTCCCTCCATAATCCCAGTATGCCCTGGACATCGGTTACCAGATTACCACCTTGGTCTCTACATGAGGATGCTCCGGTCTTGAAACCTTCGTTAAGTCGCTTCATTTTTTCATAAAATTTTCGAGCATTCCCTCTGTCTGCCAGCTTCTCAAGCTCTTCGTACTCACGCATTTCGGCCTCTTTCTTTTTTTGTCTGCAAATGCGTCTCGCTTCCCTCTTCAGCTCTCGGTATCTATCCCATCCCGCACGTGTTGTGGTCGTTTGCAATGTTGCGAGGTAGGCAGTCTGTTTTCTCTCCGCTGCGAGACGGCACTCCTCATCGTACCAGCTTGTTTTTTGTCGTTGCCGAAAACCAATTGTTTCGGCTGCAGCGGTACGCAGTGAGTTTGAGATGCCGTTCCACAGTTCCCTTATACCGAGATGCTGATGAGTGCTTTCAGAGAGCAGGAGTGCAAGTCGAGTAGAGTATTTCGTGGCTGTCTGTTGCGATTGCAGCTTTTCGACGTCGAACCTTCCTTGTGTTTGTTGACGGGCATTCTTTGCTGCACAGAGGCGGGTGCGTATCTTCGCTGCGACCAGATAATGGTCCGAGTCTATATTTGGTCCTCGGAGCGTACGCACGTCTAAAACACAGGAGACATGTCTTCCGTCTATCACAACGTGATCGATTTGGTTCCGCGTGTTTCGATCAGGAGACAGCCAAGTAGCTTGATGTATTTTCTTATGCTGGAATCTGGTACTACAGACGACCATATTTCGGGCCCCAGCGAAGTCGATCAGCCTCAGGCCGTTTGGCGATGTTTCGTCATGGAGGCTGAATTTTCCGACTGTTGTGCCAAAGACACCTTCTTTACCCACCCTGGCGTTAAAATCACCAAGCACGACTTTTACATCGTGGCGGGGGCAGCGCTCATAGGTGCGTTCTAGGCGCTCATAGAAAGCATCTTTGGTCACATCGTCCTTCTCTTCCGTTGGGGCGTGGGCGCAAATCAGCGATATGTTGAAGAACCTCGCTTTGATGCGGATTGTGGCTAGACGTTCATCCACCGGGGTGAATGCCAGGACTCTGCGACGGAGTCTCTCTCCCACCACAAATCCAACACCAAATTTGCGCTCCTTTATATGGCCGCTGTAGTAGATGTCACAAGGACCCACCTTCTTCCGTCCTTGTCCCGTCCATCGCACTTCTTGGATGGCGGTGATGTCAGCCTTAAGTCGTATGAGGACATCAACCAGCTGGGCAGAGGCACCTTCCCAATTAAGGGTCCGGACATTCCAGGTGCATGCCCTTATATCATTATCCTTAAAACGTTTGCAGGGGTCGTCATCAAAAGGGGGGTGTCTCATCCGAGGCTTTCGTAGATTTTTCATTGGGGGGTGTTTTTATGTGGTGGGTCCCAAACCCTACGCACAACCGCATAAGCGGGCTTCGCCTTCTCACTTTAGCTCGCCTTCAAACGGATGTCTGTTGGCTACCCAGAGGATACTTGGTCTAAACCGGAAGTCGTGAGCTGCTTGAACCATGTGGAGAAGAATCGTTTCTGGCCACTCCCAAGTGAGTGACAATCAAAAACTTTCCTCACTTGCGTGAACTTCTACACATGATCCCATCCTCCATACATAAACAAATGCAACACGTTATTAAATAAAATTATCTAAAAAATGAGAAACACGTGGGGTACACATATGTTTACAATAGTGTACAATACTATTAGTATACGCATAGGTACATATATATCAGCTGCCTCTTTCTTCGGCTAGGGAGACAACTTTCTGTTTTACCAACTTACATTACAAGAATACAAGTTTGGCGCTAGCGTTTAAAAAGGCGCTGCATTTAAAGTTTGAAGTTGATAAATTTTTACAAGATTACAGAAAATCTCGAAATTTTGGGAAATTAGGAAAATTAACTCTATTAAAATTGAATCAATTATTCATTTATTCTAAAGCTGCTTCCCCACTATTTATGATGTAAATTAATAGAAGTTTTGATCATTATGCTATGATTATGAGTGGAGATTTCAATATAAACTTTGCAGATGTCAAAAATGATTGATTGAATTTTTATATGAAGAATTTCATTTAACGATGTCCAATGATCGCAATCTTAGCACAACAAAATACAAAACTACTATTGATGCAGTATTCACAAGATATATAAATAGATTTAAATCAAAATTGTTCATTTCATACTTTAGTTACCATTGACCTATTGTTTCAGTTTTAGAATTTGATGAAAATCCTGATAATAATGATGAAAAAGCTGATAATGATGATGTAAGAGTTGTTGAAATTATGGAAAAGAATTGATAAATTTTGTATTTACTATTTACTAATATTTACTCATTTAAATAAAACCACTTCCTTCGAATAAAGTTTCTATATTATTATACTTCATGTCTATTCAAAAAGTGCCCACATCGCTTTGATAAACTTGATTTTTTATGTACAATCCCTCATGTCGCGAGAAATGCTAAAATTTTCACCCAAAAAAGTGCCCAACGCGCCAAAAGTCAAGTTTTCACTTCTGCCTGCACTCCCGGAGTGCAACCCCACTAGGTTTTTTTCTTTTTTGCTGTTTTCTGTCATCTACAAGTATGAATATAGTATATAAAAGAAAGTCGTTTATAACTCAAGAACGGCTGAACCGATTTGGCTTGCAATTGGTGGCGAGGTAGCTTAGAAGCAGGGTAAGGACATAGGATACATTTTATCTCTTTAGGCTAAGGGTTAATACAACTCATAAATACAAAAATTATATTTCAAATCATAAGCATTTGTTCAAAATTTATGTAAGAATCATTTGAAAATTTTAGTAATTCAAAAATAGAAAGAAGTACAAATTTTCATATCCAAACATGCTTATGCCCGCTTTCACAGTTCATGCTTAAGATCTGCCCAAATAAAATTTTATACCTGAGACAGACATGTAGTATATATTGTAGTATGCTTCAGAAACCATATGTGTATTACCGGTTTTCCGAATTTTGTTTGAAAGCAAATGGTGTTCCGTACAACAATAGAGTTCTAGAAACCATTGAAATTTTGTGGTGTTGTGAAATGTACTACAATGGATTGCATTGAACACACTGAAAGCTTTATGCTCTTCTGTAACAGTACAATGTTTACATCCATCAGCTGATGTAAAAGGAATGTACTAAAGCATTAGCCAATGGGTTTGGGTGATCACAGAGTTTAGATAAATATTTCAATCTGCTGTCCTCTACTTCTTTCTTTACCATAGGGATACAAAGATCTTTATGGATATTTTCATTGCGCATGTTCCATGGTGAGCACGTGATTGATCTAAGCATTTTCGATTGGAACCTTTGTATTATATCAATATTAGTTGCACAGGTCGTATCCCACAGTTGAATGCCATACATCCAAATCGGCTTTATGACCGCATTGTATAAAAGCACTTTGTTGTCTAAGCTAAGTTTAAAATTTTTATTTAAAAGCCAATTTAAATTTGCATATCTTCATGCTAGTTATTTTACTAGATATATGTTTTCTCCACGTAAGCCTTCTATCTAGATGAATACCAAGATAGGTAACTTCATTCGCTTGAGGCACTATAATATTGTTCATTTTAACTGCCGGGCACATTTTTGGTCTTAGGGAAAATGTAACATGCTTGCACTTTTGTTCATTTACATTTATACGCCAGTTTGCTAGCCATTCTTCGACAGAACTTAAGTGCTTCGCTAATATTCTTGATGCTATAATGGGGCATTTGTTACGACTCACTAAAGCTGTGTCATCCGCAAAAGTTGATGTCAAAACATTATTAGCAGTTGGAAGATCAGCTGTATATATGATGTATAGAGTTGGGCCTAAAACACTGCCCTGAGGTACTCCAGCCCTTATTGAACGTTCATCAGATATAAAATCACCTACTTTTACAGCAAATTTTCTATTTTTTAAATAGGACTCCAAGGTTTTAAGCAATTGGAAAGGTAAACTTTTTTAATCTTATACAAAAGTCCTTCATGCGACACTTTATCAAACGCCTGAGCCACATCTAGAAATATAGCAGAACAGTACTCTCTATGCTCGAATGCCTTCCTAATTTCGTTAGTTATTCTATTTACTTGCTCTACAGTGCCATGTTTTGCACGAAAACCGAATTGGTGCGTTGGTATTACATTATTTTCATGAAGGAAAGGAGACATCTTTGATAGTAACACTTTTTCAAATATTTTAGAAAGACAGGGTAGAAGACTGATTGGTCTGTATGAAGACGGCTGTGTCAGGTCTTTCCCCGGTTTATCTATCATGATTATCTGCGACTTTTTCCATGAAATAGGATAGTATCCGAAACTAAAAATTGCATTAAAGAGCAAGGAGAGCACCGTTAAAGCAATATTTGGTAACTCAATTAGCATTTTTGGAGTAATATTATCGTGGCCTGACGATTGTTTTGGATTAAGCTCTTTTATGATACTAACAATTTCAGTAGTTGAAGTCTTAATAGACCCAAGCGACTCGTTTGTGTGGATGATTGGCAACTTAAAATTGTTCTTTGGGCAATTTGATTGAAATACCTTTTCTAGGTGATTTGCAAAACAATTTGCCTTATCTTCGTCACTTCGTGCCCAATTACCATTTGACTGTCTTATAGGCATGTTGGAATCTACCGGTGGCTTAAAAGACTTTTGGGCTTTCCAAAGAGAGTTTTGCTTGGTTGAATTTGGACACAGTTTCTTTATATAATTTTCAGTGCTGTATTCTTCCTCGCGTTTAAGCGCTTTTTTTAATTTACGTACAGCAGATTTTAGTTGAAACTGAGTAGAAGGAGAGCGATGTATCTGCCATTCGCGTCTAGCTCGCCTTTTTTCGTTCACAAGTTTTTCTATTTCAATATTAGACACGTTTCTAAAAACTTTAATGTTTCTTTTTGGTGTTGCCAAGACAGCTGCATTAGTTACTACATCATTAAATTCTTCTATACTGTTATCAATATCTTTTCCTGTATTTATTTTTAAATCTATGTTAATGTGGCTACTGATATATTTTCTATATTTCAACCAGTTTGTTTTATGAGTTGTTATAGAAACTTTCGGCTCAACTATCATGGGCTGTTCGCATAACTTTATTAGTACAGGAGAATGATCTGAAGATAAGTCAGTACATGTATCTGCTGTTATTAGCGATCTATCTATATTTTTGACTACAGCAAAATCTATTAAGTCTGGTATTTTGTTTCTATCACTGGGCCAGAATGTCGGCTTACCAGGAGATATTATATCAAGGTTATTGTGCTTGTTTATAATAGTGTAGTACAGCTGCCGTCCTTTCGGATTAATAAGACGTGAGCCCCAGTACATGTGTTTTGCATTGTAATCTCCACCTGCTAGAAATCTTGGACCTAGCGTTCCAAGAAAGGCTTTAAATTCGCAATCTGTAATTTTAAAGCGAGGTGGACAATATATAGCAGTTAGATTGAGGTCAGAACCCCGATTTTTCAAAGATATTGTTGTAGCTTGTAACTGGTCTGTAGCATGCGGTTCTAAAGCGTGGTGGCTTAACCGATTTCTAACCAATACTGCTGTTCCACCGTGCGCCTTTCCATCTGGATGATTTGTAGCATGAAGTCTATATCCCGGTATAAAGAAATTGTTCTTATTTGTTAAATGAGTTTCTGACAGTAGCATAACATCTATGCCTTTTTCAGTCAGAAATCGTATTACCTCCAGTTTGTGTTGGTTTATACCATTGGCATTCCATATACAAATGTTTAGTATACTCATTTTTTAGATAATAAGGTCTGTAGCATCTGGTTTTGTGATTTGATTAAATCTTGGATCATGTTTTGCATGCTAGACATAAATTGTGTCATACATTGAGTAAAGTTTAGGATCATATTTTCAATACCTCCACTTGGTGGATTTTGCGGTTGTTGCATTAGCACAGCGTTGCCTTTTACCACATTTGCATAGCTTCCCTGGACAAGGATATCCTTAGAATTACCAGGTTTCGAGCTCTGGTCTGTAATTTCTATATTTTCGTTACGAAGGATATTCATCATTTGGTTACGGTGAAATTCGGTGTCCTTTTATTGTTTCCATCCATATCCCAGATTCTAAATTTATTCGTCCCAAAGTTATTTTTCATCAACAAAAATTTCAATTTGTCAGATGGTATTTGTAAACAAATGTTTTTCATTGTGCTGCCATATATCATAATAGAATTTTATAGAAAATAAGCATCGACTGTGAAACACAAATGACTACTCAGTCAACAACAATGCTTAGCTAAAATTTTATTTGGGCACAACTTAAGTACGAACTGTGAAACAGGGCATAAATATTTTACATAATAAAAAAAAATTATAATATGTATATTCAATTATTCAATTTTAATTCACTTTATTAAAATATTTCTTAAAATATTTGATTTTAGATTTATAAAGTCACTTGACGCAACAAGTGCCATAACATTTTTTTGTTTGAATTATTCAGTTAATTCAAATATTATGAAAATAGCAAAAAAGAAAAAAAAAAACAACAAAAATGAAAACAGCACATGAAAATTTTCGTTAGCTCTGCTGTGCTACCGCTCCCAATTTTTTACTACCGCTACGCCAGAGCATAGCGCAGAATTTAAGTAAGTTAAGGAGTAGAGTAGAGCACATACTTTAACATTGTTGTGCTAAGGCTATGCTGTGGCTCCCGGGAAAGTGAGAGCGGTAGCGATAGCATAGCAATAATTCTAGAAATTTTGCTGCTACGGAGTAGTAAATGAGACTCCTGCCGAAAAGTATTCTTTTTTAACTGGTAACAACTGTAACTCGAAAACCGCTCAGTAGATTTTAATGAAATTTCTATAGCTTTTAGAATACGTAATTATCCTGGGCCGTATCGAAGCTTTTTTTGCTTTTCAAAAATTTCGATTTTTTAATACCAATTAAGTGTTGATTTTTCCCGAAAATCTAGAAAAAAATTTCCTGAGGCCGGCATTTTGCTAATTTTTGAAAAAAAGAAAAAACTTCGATCCGACCCAGGATTATCTGTTTATAAAATTAATGTTTCTTATCCGATTGAGTTTAGATGAATCTACAAGGACTTATGATTTTCACCGCAAGGACCTTTTTTGGAACTGGAACTCAACACAAACAGCTATAAATTTGGAAATTAATTTTTTTTTTCAAATTTTCGTAACTTCATGTCAAATTGCTGTGTAATAATGTCATGTTATTACTTTTATAAAATAACATGATTTGATAGCAAAAAAAATTACTGAAAATTTTAATTTTTTCGTGTCTTTGACTACCCCTTAAGCGGGATTCATTTAAGTGCCTTTTGACGTTTTGTTTTTTATAACATTTTTCCTACGTCCAGTAAGTAAATAATTATTTAAAATTATTATCATTATACTCTCGCAACAAATGTTGCTAAAGAGAGTATTATAGTTTTGTTCACATAACGGTTGTTTGTAACACCCAAAACTAAACGAGTTAGATATAGGGTTATATATACCAAAGTGATCAGGGTGAAGAGTGGAGTTCAAATCCGAATGTCTGTCTGTCTGTCCGTCCGTCCGTCTGTGCAAGCAGTAACTTGAGTAAAAATTAAGATATCTTGATGAAACTTGGCACACTTATTTCTTGGCACCATAGGAAGGTTGCTTTCGAAAATGAGCAAAATCGGACCACTGCCACGCCCACAAAATGGTGAAAACCGAAAACACATAAAGTGCCATAACTAAGCCATAAATAAAGCTATAGAAATAAAATTTGGTGTGAAGGATCGCACTATGAAGGGGCATATTTGGATGAATTTTTTTTGGGGAAGTGGGCGTGGCACCGCCCCCTACTAAGTTTTTTGTAAATATCTCGCAAACCAATAGAGCTATATAAACCACTACTTTCTGCAGTAGTTTTTTTTAGCCACTTCCTAATACAGTTCAAAAATGAAAGAAATCGGATCATAACCACGCCCACCTCCCATACAAAAGTGAGGTTGAAAATTACTAAAAGTGGGTTAACTCACTAACGAAAAATGTCAGAAACACTAAATTTCACATAAGAAATGGCAGATAAAAGCTGCACTCAGATTTTTTTACAAACCATATCTCAGGAACTACTCGACCGATTTCAATGAAACTTGGTTTGTAATAGTTTCCTTGCTTCCCAATGATATGTTGTGAAAATAGGCCAAATCGCTTCACAACCACGCCTACTTCCTATATACCAGAACTTTGAAGACAATCTGAATCGTTTACTTTACAATATATAAAGTAAGTACTAGTGAAGATATCGGTGCAGAACTTTGCAAAATACTATGTTAATAGTGTGGCAGCCCTATTCTAAAAATCGCCGAAATCGGATTTTAGGTTTTTAAGGCCCAATATAAAAATAATAAGGCCCAATAAATATCGAACACGAGGACCTCGGTGCTTCTAACCTAATATTATGGTTTCCAACTTTCAATGGACTTTATACAATATATATAACGAATATGTGGGTCAAATTGTCTGTTATACTCGTATAATTAAATAAATAAATTGCGAGAGTATAAAATGTTCGGTTACACCCGAACTTAGCCCTTCCTTACTTGTTTATTAACATATATTTGTACAAATGAAGCTGTGCGCTTTGGAGATAAAGATTCATGTTCATGTAATGTCATTCATATTCCTATTTGTTTATAGATTTCTGAGAAATAAAACGACATAGAAAAGCAACAACAAGTTTATCAAATATGGTATCCGATCTTTTATTCGAACTAATTTTGAATTAGTGTCATAATTAATGAAAGCTTCTATAATTTGCTCTGAGTCTTAATCTTTAAATTTCTCTTACAAGAAATTGAATCGAAATAAGTGAAAGGAAATGTCTAATTAACATAAAACATATATAACAAAATATTTGTTTGTAAATTTTTCGCTTCGATTAAATATTATTATTTTAATTATCCAAACGAATTTGGTCTTGTTCAATATTAATTTAAAGTTAAAAACTCCCACAAATTCTTATTGCAATTTTCTTAAAAAATATTATTTTATTAAATAATATACATACGCGTTAAATTAGAAGACTTAGTTAATAAAGTGATTTGATTGTGTCAGTGTACGTACAATCATATGAGTGCATACATTTGTACGCAGAACGTAACACAAATGTGCAAATAATGAATGTGAAGAGATTTATTGACGAACGTGAGACTCTAGATAAGTGTGGTAAAGTAAAAGTAAAAGTAAACGTAAAAGTTTATTCTCACAAGTCCATGTACGATTAACTAAAAGTTGAGACTAATCGAAGGGTGTGCATGAAGCCACACACCATACCTACACGCATGTAACGTGCACAAAATCCAGCTGGTTTAAAACTAGCGCAGAACTATCTCATTCGGAGGCGAGACTGTTTCTTGTTTCTATGCAAAGGTAGTATGTACGTTTAACATGATCATGGCTTACAAAACGATAATTACTTCTGCGGCTATAGAAGGTGTTATTAACTGGTCTTATGGTTAATTGATAGATATGGGAGATTCTATTCTAAAAAGATCTCAATTAACCCATTTTGCAGTGTGTATATATGCATACTATGTAAATATTTATGGAAAATTATTGAGTTGAAAATTATAATTCAGCTTGCCTTGAAATAATACAACAACTTAAGGAACAGAACCAAGGTTGAAATAAATACATGTTTAATTTATACTCTTCTCTAAATTCTGCACGAGTAACAAATGTCAATGAAGCGAAAACTTTTGCCATTATGAAAACTAGGTTAGTGGAAGAGTGCTATTAATTGAAATGCCCATTGAAATGATCAGTCGAAAACTGCTCGAGTTGGTATCTTTGGTCTGGATATTATTTTCTCTTTAGTACCAACAAAATTTGCGCATTTGCAAAAAATGTGCATGAATTGTAAATATATTTAAAAAATAATAAAGTTCAATCTTCTTGCATACCAATAATATTTCAAAACATAGCTGAATGATATGGGAGTGATGGTGATGATGATGAACACAAGAGTATGTCTTGTATGTAGACTAACGAGTTGAGCATCCACGCAACCAACCACCAACGTAGCCACCATTAGTGACGTTGGATGTAAGGCTGTTGATGATGATAGTAGTATATTCCAACTGTTGTTGCTGCCACTGATGACTTGAAGGTTGTGCGGTACTAATCTTAATTACTTTTGTTTAATTACTTTGACGCGTTTTTGCCTGAAGAAACTGCGTTAGTCTTGGTAAAAAGGTAAAAAGTTACCACAGTATTTTAGAGGCGATAGCTGGCTTTGTGGCTGAGTGTGAGGACCAGCTAATGTTGCGGCGCTGGATGTTGGTATACAAGAAAGTATTTGCAGCCGTAGGCCTCAATCGTAACAACTTCTTGCACATAATCTACATATTTTTTCATTCCAGCTCATTTGCCATCAATTTACATAAACTAATGTCTTGTATGAATATTTTTTTAAGGTTTGCAGTTGACCTTTTTGGTGTTATGCCGCGAGAGTCAACTTTTGCTTTAGTCGCTAACATCTGCCTCCCACAAGCATGTTAACTTTAATAGGGGAAAAATATAGCCTACCTAAGGGTGCAGCAGCATGATATAACCAAAATGAAAACTCTTTGAATTTTTGTTTTATTTTGCGCGCACACTTTTTACGTTAACGAGCTGCAGTGATTAAAATCTGCCACTGTTCCATTCTGTTATTGCTTCACAACCGGCTTGAGGTGATAAAATGATAAAATTTCTGAAGAAAAATACTTGCATTTGTTTTCGGGAACAACAAAAGCACATTTGAAAATATCTTCAAACCGTTTACTTGCTTGCTGACTTGTCCTCTTACCTGTTCCACACTAAGTGGTCTTTTTTAAAGGAAAATATTTTCATAGTAGCATTATAATAATGGGGAGTGTTATGTCTCCTTCAGTATTTTGCTTTTGCGGCCAATTAACATAATAATGATTTTTATTGTTGTGTCAAACTTTTGTCATTTCAATTTGTAAATTGCTAATGTGTCTTGCGTGCGCTTCGCCCTCTGCATTTCTATGGCACAGTTCAACAATGACTTTGCACCTCGGCGTAGAGACAAGTTACGAGCGTCAGTTTGGTTGCGGTAGGCCGTTAAGCTTTTTGTTTACATCTTCTCACTTAATGCTACTTCATTTGTCCATGGTGACTGTTCCCGGTGGAAATGAGCTCAACAAAGCATTTAATGACGCATTCCTGTGAGTGGTCCTTTTCGCTAATTGACAACTTACTCTTAATAACTCACCCAACGACGAAGAAGCGTGGAAATAAAAATCGTGGATATAATTTTGAGGTAATTATCATTTAACAATTGTGGCTAATTTAATTGTTCGCAGAACATAAATAACCTAATCAAAATTTTAGATACCACAGTCTTTCCATCATACATATAATATAATGTAGGCATATGTACGAGGGCTGCTATATATATTAATATAATCAAACTCGTTTGATTTTGCCCGCAGTATCGTGCGAGAAAATATGACATTTCTGTAGTGAAAAATGATATTTTAATTTTGAAAGTTTAAAACAGAAGCATTTTGTGGAATAAAAGCCATTAAAAATGTCAAAACAAGACCATTTCACACAGAGTAATTATTTTATTGTAGACTCCCGCATCAACGCATAACGCGCGTTGTAATTGGACGCTTTTTGTATTTCACGCACGATATTGTGGGCCCGCACACATCGGTAAATCGTGCCTGTGCAAAACTATAGATTTTGAAAAGATCCTTGTAAGTAAAATTGGTAATAGGTTTTTATACTCTCGCAACAAAGTTGCTGGAGAGTATTATAGTTTTGTTCACATAACGGTTGTTTGTAACACCCAATGAGTAACGAGTTAGATATAGGGTTATATATACCAAAGTGATCAGGGTGAAGAGTGGAGTTCAAATCCGAATGTCTGTCCGTCCGTCCGTCCGTCCGTCTGTGCAAGCTGTAACTTGAGTAAAAATTAAGATATCTTGATGAAACTTGGCACACTTATTTCTTGGCACCATAGGAAGATTGCTTTCGAAGATGGCGAAAACCGAAAACACATAAAGTGCCATAACTAAGCCATAAATAAAGCTATGGAAATAAAATTAGGTTCGAAGGATCGCACTATGAAGGGGCATAGTAGGATGTAATTTTTTTTTGGAGAAGTGAGCGTGGCCCCACCATCAAATATGTTTTTTGTATATATCTCGTAAAGCTATATAAACCAAACTTTCTGCAGTTATTTCTTTTAGCCATTTCTTAATACAGTCCAAAAATGAAAGAAATCGGATAATAACCACGCTCGCCGCCCATACAAAGGTTAGGTTGAAAATTACTAAAAGTGGGTTAACTCACTAACGAAAAACGCCAGAAACACCAAATTTCATTTTTACAAAATGGAAAATAGGTGTGACATTGCCCACTTATGGGTCAAAAACCATATCTCCGAAACTACTCGACCAATTTCAATGAAATGGTCGTAATAGTTTTGTAATAGTTTCCTTACAAACCAAAGATATGTTGTGAAAATAGGCCAAATCGCTTCACAACAACGCCTACTTCTTATATACCAGAACTTTGAAGACGATCTGAATCGTTTACTTTACAATATATGAAGTAAGCACTAGTGAAGATATCGATGCAGAACTTTGCACAAATACTACGTTTATAGTGTGGCAGCCCCATTCTAAAAATCACCGAAATCGGACCATAGGTTTTCAAGGCCCCATATATCAAACATGAGGTCGTCGGTGCTTTTAACCTAATATTATGGTTTCCAACTTTCAAAGGACTTTATACAATATATATGACGAATATGTGGGTCAAATTGTGTATTATATAATATAAATAATGGTAAATAAATAAATTGCGAGAGTATAAAATGTTCGGTTACACCCGAACTTAGCCCTTCCTTACTTGTTGTCATTTAATTTTGTGAATATATAATATAAATGATTTTTTGATACTTTTTATGTGTATGTAGCAGTTTCAAAGGATTTGTAATACGTTTTAATAGGTTTAATATAATGAATTCCTGAAGTTTATGTACTGAACTTAATAAAGCAACTTGGAATAAAAAGAATTTATGTTTTAGTTAAATTTCATGTTTTTATTTATATTAACTTATGGTGTTACATACATATATTATGGAGAACACAAGTAGTAATAATTATAATCACCACAAAACAAATATTTGTTTGTTCGGTGAAATGTAATATTCTTCAAAACCTTGTTTTTGATAAACCAAAAGCATTTTCTACAGCTAAGTAGGAGTAATAATTTTCTTTATTTTCTCTAAGAGCTTTTATATATAGTATATATTAGTTCAAACTATGCAACCGAGTACATCTGGTAAACCACATCTTGCCTCAAACTTTCGTTTTGTTGTAACTGCGACAGTACTGTTTGGTCATCGTATGTAGTCGTGAGAAATCGATATAAGTCAACTAGTCACACCTGCTACTATAGTCCAAGCAGTTGAAGAAGACACTCCAAACAAATTAGAAAGTAGCCGAAAAGTGACGGTGTTACTCATGTGTAGGGATGGCAACGATTAATCATTTGATTAAATTAATCGATTATTTTCATTTAATTTACGATTTAATTGCATCGAAACACCTTTTCTAATTACTCGACTATTACTCGAGTAATTGCAAAATAATCGCAAACAGCATTTTCAAATTTAATACATTTTATGTTCATCTAAGTTAGCTTACAAGGGTCGAAATTGGTCACATCAGTCATTAATGACTGCAAACGTTGTAAACATAGTTAAATTCTAATATGTCAACGTAGTTTAATATCAAAAAATGAATGTCTGGTAACACTGCATTTATAGTTAAGCCAAACGCATTTTTCGTTTAGTTGTTTGAAGTGCAATGGCGCCAGTTAAAAGCGAAGTATGAAAATTTTTTAATAAAATAAGCAATATATATATATATATTTGGCGTAGGAACCGCTTTAAGCGATTATAGCCGAATCCACCAGAGCGCGCCACTCATTCCTCCTTTTTGCTTTTTGGCGCCAACTGGAAACACCAAGTGAAGCCAGATCACTTTGCACTTGGTCTTTCCACCGGAGTGGAGGTCGTCCTCTTCCGCGGCTTCCTCCAGCGGGTACTGCATCGAATACTTTCAGAGCTGGAGTGTTTTCTTCCATCCGTACAACATGACCTAGCCAGCGTAGCCGCTGTCATTTTATTCGCTGAACTATGTCAATGTCGTCGTATAAATCGTACAGCTCATCGTTCCATCGTCTGCGGTATTCGCCGTTGCCAATGTTTAGAGGACCATAAATCTTGCGCAAAACCTTTCTCTCGAAAACCCTAAGAGTCGTCTCATCGGATGTTGTCATCGTCCACGCTTCAGCGCCATACATCAGGACGGGAATAATGAGCGACTTATAGAGTTTGATTTTGGTTCGTCGAGAGAGGACTTTACTTTTCAATTGCCTACTCAGTCCAAAGTAGCACCTGTTGGCAAGAGTGATTCTGCGTTGGATTTCAAGGCTGACATTGTTGGTGTTGTTAATGCTGGTTCCCAGATAAACGAAATTATCTACAACTTCAAAGTTATGACTGTCAACGTTGACGTGGGAGCCAAGACGCGAGTGCGCTGACTGTTTGTTTGATGACAGGAGATATTTCGTCTTGTTCTCATTCACCACCAGACCCATACGCTTCGCTTCTTTATCTAGTCTGGAAAACGCAGAACAAACGGCGCGGTTGTTGCTTCCGATGATATCAATATCATCGGCATACGCCAGGAGCTGTACACTCTTGTAGAAGATTGTACCCTCTCTATTTAGTTCTGCAGCTCGTATTATTTTTTCCAGCAATAGATTGAAGAAGTCGCACGATAGTGAGTCACCCTGTCTGAAGCCTCGTTTGGTATCGAACAGCTCGGAGAGGTCCTTCCCGATCCTAAAGGAGCTTTTGGTGTTGCTCAACGTCAGCTTACATAGCCGTATTAGTTTTGCAGGGATACCAAATTCAGACATCGCGGCATAAAGGCAGCTCCTTTTCGTGCTATCGAAGGCAGCTTTAAAATCGATAAAAAGATGGTGAGTATCGATTCTTCTCTCTCGGGTCTTTTCCAAGATTTGGCGCATGGTGAATATCTGGTCCATTGTGGATTTTCCAGGTCTAAAGCCACACTGATAAGGTCCAATCAGTTCGTTGACTGTGGGCTTTAGTCTTTCACACAATACGCTCGACAAAACCTTATATGCGATATTGAGGAGACTTATACCACGGTAGTTGGCGCAGATTGTAGGGTCTCCCTTCTTATGGATTGGGCAGAGCACACTAAGATTCCAATCGTCAGGCATGCTTTCTTCCGACCATATTCTACAAAGAAGCTGATGCATGCACCTTATCAGTTCTTCGCCGCCGTATTTGAATAGCTCGGCCGGTAATCCATCGGCCCCCGCCGCTTTGTTGTTCTTCAAGCGGGTAATTGCTATTCGAATTTCTTCATGGTCGGGTAATGGAACATCTATTCCATCGTCATCGATTGGGGAATCGGGTTCGCCATCTCCTGGTGTTGTACTTTTACTGCCATTGAGCAGGTCGGAGAAGTGTTCCCTCCATAATCCCAGTATGCTCTGGACATCCGTTACCAGATTACCTTCTCGGTCCCTACATGATAATGCTCCGGTCTGAAATAAGCAATAACTACGTTAAATATCAACTCAAATATCAAAAGCGGGTGTAACTGCGACCGAAAAACGCAATCGTTTGACAACAAAACGTTTATCGAAATTGCTTTTTCTTCAAACTTGGTTGAACAGACTTCTAAATTTTCTTGACTTTAATGAATATATTTTCCTTTATGCTAAGACAAATGAATTTTTAATACGATATTTTAATTTTATTTCCGTTTTTGTTTTTGTGCATATGGACTGAGTAGGCAATTGAACAGTAGAGTCCTCTCTCGACGAACCAAAATCAAACTCTACAAGTCGCTTATCATTCCCGTCCTGCTTTATGGTGCAGAAGCTTGGACGATGTCAACATCAGATGAGACGACACTAGGAGTTTTCGAGAGGAAAATTTTGCGCAAGATTTACGGACCTCAGAACATTTGCAACGGCGAATACCGCAGACGATGGAACGATGAGCTATACGAGTTATACGACGACATTGACATAGTTCAGCGAATAAAAAGACAGCGGCAACGCTGGCTAGGTCATGTTGTCCGAATGGACGAAAACACTCCAGCGCTGAAAGTGTTCGATGCAGTACCCGCCGGAGGAAGTCGAGGAAGGGGAAGACCTCCACTCCGTTGGAGGGACCAGGTGGAGAGCGACCTGGTTACACTTGGAATCTCCAACTTGCGCCGAACTGCGAAGGAAAGAGAGGAGTGGCGCGCTCTCATCGATTCGGCTATAACTGGCTAAACGGTCGAACGCCAATCACATACATACATACATATTTTATGGGTTTTATTTTTACGCAAAGTTGCAAAACATAGTCTTTCAAGCAAGAGGCAATTCTTTTACTTTAAGATTGCTGTGCATATTTTGAAAAATTTAATGTCATTGTGCTATTTAACTTCAAATGTAGGCCATTTTCTCTTTTTGGATATGTCTGGGACTCTGTGATAGAGAATTATAATACAAGATTCGGCGCTGAAACTGGTGGTGGTCTTTATGCAATTTAGTATTATTTGAAAACATTGGAATTAATCGATTAACCGATTTTTTTACATTAATTGCAATTATTTTTTTATATCTTTCAATTAATCATTTGATTATTTAATCGATTAAAAAATTTTTTTTGCCATCCCTACTCATGTGCCAAATATAAATATACAACTTTTTTCTAGGTGGTAAAATTTCTCATCCACCAGTATTTGTTTTGGGTTCAAAGCTATTTGTATTTTTCTCTGAAAGTGAAATGTTGAAATATTGTTTGACTTATGACGGCGAAATTGATTTCAATTTTTCACAACTAACGACAGAATTCAAAATGGGTCACGTTTATGCTCAAGACAAGTCATTACTACACTCTATTTAGTCCACTTATACTCAGCATTTTATTTAATATATTACACGCCACTAGATTCGTCAATAAACTTATGGCATTTTTCTATATTTGCTAAATAAGAGCCAATTGAAAACTTTAAATCGCTCTCCTGAAAATCGACTTTTTTGAGTTGTGACACTATTCAAGTAAATGGGCGATTCGTTCTCCTAACTCTCCCACTAGTGGATTGCTTTTCGAAATCTATGGAAAACTCTATATTATAATTACACTGTGATAGTCAAAAAAAAAAGACAAGACAATTCGACGGTTTCCCCCTATTTCGGGTCCTACGAATCGAACTGCATCATTACTTTTTTGAGTTACAATCATGGTTTCATACAAGAATTTTTGTTGAAGTTTTTCATCAAAGTAGCCCATTGTAAGAGAAAGGCAAATTTTTCTTCGGTCTCTAACTTTTTTAATGTTGTCTTTTTTGGTAAACTTTCTTTGGCAATGCTTCTCAGAATAAGTCCTTCTTTAAGTTATTAGATGACTGTAAACCCCAACATCAATGTTTTTTGTGTCCTTATAGCCAATATGTCGAAAAAACTGAAATTTAATGAATTTTTTTTAATGTTTTTTCCCTCACGTTTCGTCAATATTTTAATTTACCCTTTGATACTTATACATTAAGTGACATCTTGTAATAGTAAGAAACTGAAGCAAAGACAACGTTCTGAGCAAACTAACCATTAGGCCACAGTTCTTCCTAAGGCGATCCGGTATTGGGAAAGCTCCGTTATACTACACCCGAATTAACCTCCCAAATGGCACGGTACATACTGGATTATGATGTGGTAGCTTTTGGTCACAATACACACCCCCCAAACACCTGGTGGAGCATGTGTGGGGTTAAGCCTCTGCACCAACGACAAGGTGCCTACTATTGGAGAGTGAACTACAGTTAGCAAATCTAAATATAAACATATTTTCCATTAAAGTTATAGAATGTAAGCAAATAGCATGATTACATTTTGTGCTTTTAAATGTACAGTGGCTCAAACGTATAATTGGAATAATTGAGTATAAGATTCTTCCCTTCATTGTGAAAATTTTGTTTTGAAAAACAGTTTTGATGCAGAATTTTAGATAATTTAAATACCTTTAAGACTATCTATAATAGTTATGATATTTTATTGAAAAATATTTTTAAAATTAAAAAGAAAACAAAACCAACAAAATTCATATAATAATATAATTGGCGAAAAATTCCAGAGAATACTGAATTTTTGTCTAATAGTGTTTTGTCTCGGGCTAGTGTAAAGCTTGGGGGAGGTCCACTCATGGTGTGGGGATGGGCTTCTGGAACAATAGTAGAGAAATTTCATTTTATAGAGGTTACAACGACTTTTCGGGTAGAACTTGCTCGTAAGCTCTATAAATCCACTTTCAACACAGTAGAGCAGTTTAAGCAGGAAGTGGAAAAACAAAACTTCGGAACAAAGTTGCTACGAGAGTAGGGATGGCAAAAAATTTTTTTTAATCGATTAAATAATCAAATGATTAATTGCAAGATATAAAAAAATAATTGCAATTAATTGCAATTAATGTAAAAAAATCGATTAATCGATTAATTCCAATGTTTTCAAATAACACTAAATTGCATAAAGACCACCACCAGTTTCAGCGCCGAATCTTCTATTATAATGCTCTATCACAGAGTCCCAGACATATCCAAAAACATTTGAAGTTAAGTAGCACAATGACATTAAATTTTTCAAAATATGCACAGCAATCTTAAAGTAAAATAATTGCCTCTTGCTTGAAATACTATGTTTTGCAAGTTTGCGTAAAAATAAAACCAATAAAATATAGGAGACTATATTCTTATTTCAGACATTCAAATTGTGTTGGTATATACACAAAAACAAAAACGGAAATAAAATTAAAATATCGTATTAAAAATTCATTTGTCTTAGCATAAAGGAAAATATATTTATTGAAGTCAAGAAAATTTAGAAGTCTGTTCAACCAAGTTTGAAGAAAAAGCAATTTCGATAAACGTTTTGTTGTCAAACGATTGCGTTTTTCGGTCGCAGTTGCACCCGCTTTTGATATTTGAGTTGATATTTAACGTAGTTATTGCTTATTTTATTAAAAAATGTCCATACTTCGCTTTTAACTGGCGCCATTGCACTTCAAACAACTGAACGTAAAATGCGTTTGACTTAACTGTAAATGCAGTGTTACCAGACATTCATTTGTTGATATTAAACTACCATGACATATTAGAATTTAACTATGTTTACAACGTTTGCAGTCATTAATGACTGATGTGACCAATTTCGACCCTTGCAAGCTAACTTAGATGAACATAAAATGTATTAAATTTCAAAATGCTGTTTGCGATTATTTTGCAATTACTCGAGTAATAGTCGAGTAATTAGAAAAGGTGTTTCGATGCAATTAAATCGTAAATTGAATGAAAATAATCGATTAATTTAATCAAATGATTAATCGTTGCCATCCCTATACGAGAGTATTATAGTTTTGTCCACATAACGGTTGGTTGTAAGTCCTAAAACTAAATGAGTTAGATATAGGGTTATATATATCAAAATGGCCAGGGTGACGAATAAAGTTCAAATCCGGATGTCTGTCTGTCCGTCCGTCCGTGCAAGCTGTAAGTTGAGTAAAAATTGAGATATCTTGATGAAACTTTGAAGACGTATCCCTTGGCACCAGAAGAAGGTTAAGTTCGAAGATGGGCGTAATCGGACCACTGCCACGCCCACAAAATGGCAATAACCGAAAACATATAAAAAGCTATAACTCAGCCATAAATTAAGCTATTGAAGTAAAATTTGGTATGAAGGATTTTTTTGGGGAAGTGGCCCCGCCCACTACTTAGTTTTTTGTACATATCTCGCAAACTACTAAATCTATATCAAGGAAACTTTCTAGAGTAGTTTCTTTTAGGTACTACCTTATACAGTCCAAAAATGGAGGAAATTGGATTATAACCACGCCTACCTCCCATACAAAGGTTATGTTGAAAACTACTAAAAATTCTTTAATTCAGTAAGGAAAACCACCAGAAGCCTTAAATTGCATTACAAAGATGGTACAAATGGGTCAAAAACCATATCTCCGAAATTACTCGACCAATTTCAATGAAATTCGGTTCATAATATTTTCCTAGCTTTCCAATGATATGTTGTGAAAATAGTCCAAATCGGTTCACAACCACATACCAGAACTCTGAAGTCGGTCTGAATTGTTTACTTTACAATATATAAAGTTAGTACTAGTGAAAATATCGGCATAGAACTTTGCAAAAATACTGTATTTAGAGAGTGGCATCGCTCTTCTAAAAATCGTCAAAATCGGTCCATAAGTTTTCAAGACACTATATATAGAATATGAGGACCTCAGTACGTCTAACATATTTTTTACCGAAATTATAGTTAAGTCTTTCAGATATTTTGAAGACATTTTGAGGGAATATGTTTCTTTTAATAATATGTCTCCGTGCCAACAATGAGTGAAATCGGGTCATAACTTCATCTATCTCCCATATACTTAATATTAGGGTTTTCAAACTTTCAAAGGACTTTTTACCGTATATAGAGTCAAATTGTTTGTTGTATTAATAAATTTAAATAAATAAATTGCGAGAGTATAAAATGTTCGGTGACACCCGAACTTAGCTCTTCCTTACTTGTTTAATTTTAAAAATATTTTTTAATAAAAGATCATAAGTATTATAAGTTGTTTTAATAATCTACAATTCTGCATCAAAACTTTTTTGGAAATTTTTACATTGAAGGTAAATATTGGCATTTGAATAATCTTATACTTAGTGTCCAATTATACGTTTGAGCCACTGTACATACATGTACAATATATGTTAACTTTAATATGGTAAATTAATTTTTTATTATGCAGATAAAACATTTAAGAGATATATATGTGTAAATGAATACCCAAACATATGTATGTACATATGTGCCCACTCATACCTTACTTGAAGATATTTTTATGTGTCGCTTAAAAATGGGATGCAATGTTCGTTGAAACTTTGAACTTTTGTACTTATGTATGTGCAAAAACGCAAGTACATATTAAATAAATTGTTTGCGAATTTCATTGCAATGTCATACTTAAACTATTCTAACAATGCACCACAAAGTACGCCATAAAATCAAAGTATTCACACTTGCGCAAAGTTTAACTAACAATACCGTTGCTGGCGTATAAAAAATTTATTATGACATAACCGTTCCACTTAAATTCAACAAATTGTTCTCGCCTATGGTCGTGATTCCTTGAATAACCGAGGTGACTGGCACTCCCTAAGTACATGCTATGTATGTCTATATGTCAAAGTTATTTTTATTGTTATTGCTGTATGCTTGGCAATTGCTTATATGGCTGCACATATTATGGTATCGTTATTTTTTTCTACACTGCTTCGCATTGGCGGTTATACCGTTCTAACAAAATTCACAAATATCAGCATAATAACTACAACATATACATATATATATTACGAACAACCTGTGAATTTTTGTGGGTTAAATTTCACACATTCAGGTGTTGGCATGTTTACCTAGTTGTGTTTGTTGAAGTGGAATTTCAAGAGCGATTTCTTTTCAACCGTGAATCACATACACGACCAGCTAAAGCTCCTTAGGTAGCGAGAGCAAGGCAAGTGAGTGATTGAATTTATGATATATGTATGTATTGATGCATAGTATCACGACGACATAGTATCATGCGAAAGTGATGCTGGGTTTTCGAAGCAGTCACAAACAGCCTAAAAGTATGCAATAAATATATTATTATGCTATCTGTGATAACAAGGACATTTCAAAGAGTATAACGCCTGATTAAATTCGTTTCAATTATGTGATAATAATAACGGCTTCAACTTGAACAAATACATGGAAAAGAGTTGTACAAACATATTTAGTGTTTTCCAAAAGGAAAAATGAGATTCTCTGAAGTGCAACAATCAATTTCCACATAGTTCATTTCATTTCCTCCGTTACGGTGTGTTTCTACTTTCATTTCCGTTGATGCTGATAAGGAATGGTAGTTCCTTTCTCTTTGTTTACATAGCATTTGTTGCTACAGAAGCGCATATGTTTTTTTATTTCATACTACTATTTTGTTTTAACTCGATTGAGTCAAGCAAAAGGACTAGCACTAGCTAGTCTAGCTTCTCTTCTACTTAAAGAAAGGTTAGTATCATTCTAATATGGTAAGCACGTTTGTGGGCGTCGGTGAGTACCGGATTCGATGGAATGGCGAGTTTTATGAGCTCTTAGACGATGTGGACCTAGTGCGATGTGTAAAAACGCGGATGTGCTGGCGAATCTTGAAATCCTCCCCAGCGCCTGCGCCAGGGCTTATTGACGCCGCCAAAACCGACACCTTGCTGTAGTCCCAAATTGATGATGATGAAGCATGTTTGGTATACTGCTCTTCGATACCAAAAATGAACAAAATTGCTATACTTATACTCGGAATTATATATTTTTTCAGGCTAGCTGAATTTCATAAAAAAGATTTCTAGGTGTAAACTGGTGTATTCCATAACTGATGCTTCAATACAAGTACATATAAATGTATCTATGTATGGTTTTTCACTTCAGAAACCGTCTGGATGCCGCTTCCCCGACCATTAGAATTGTTGACAAACTACAAAAATGTGTTAAGTAGGTGAAAATGTGAAATCCGAAACTGCAATTTGAAACGGAAATGCAAAGCAAGAGAAATAAAATTTATTATATAGAAAGTCATGCTTGAGAGGAATGTAAGGAAACTTTTCTGAAGTCTGCTAAGTATTTGACACATACATATATACACATGCTTACGCCAATAGCGTACATAGACACTGTACATCAACGCAAAAGTGTATGCAACAGTTACAACGAACTCCGTACGTGAACATCTATAGACCAATGCTACTACTCATATCTGCTCCCATCTCACGATTGCAATTTTCACACAACATGTATCAAATTGCACATCGGTTGGGTAGCAGGAGGCTGGTTGCAACATCAGCAAGTAATGAAGCGTCAATTATACTTGCCCATTTGCTCATGCTTTCTTCAAGAGGTTTGCTCCCACCTAACACAATTGATGGGAATTTTTCTTTGCAATTTGGAACTCTGCTTCTAAGATGGGTCATTCTTGTTTCAGTCATATTATTTTAAAACATGACTATATTGATATGCTAAGGCTGGTGCGTAAAAGACATGGCTATTTGTCAATTAATCGTTGTTCTGCTCCCTTAAAAATACAGGACCATTAATTTCCTAACAACCAAGCTTATCACTTAGAAATTGTTAAAAAATTGATAATTATTTTCGTCTGGCCGTTTGAAACTTGAAACAAATAACTTGAACATTAAGTAATTGCAATATACAGAAAAAGTATTAATTAAATAAATGAATTTTTTAATCAATATTACTTACAAATTTTAAGATAGGAATGTGGCAGTGATCTTGGAGTGAATAATATTTTCTGCATCGTATCTTTTTATGATAGAAAAACAGAAGTTGGATAGCAATTGTACACACATACTCGTACAGCTGTCGAAAAATACTTTAGAACGATGTTGAGTTCTTGTATTAGAGACTATTTCAAATTAAAAATGTCTAGATTTAAAAGCTTTATTTCATAAACTTAAGATGTATTCAGCATATTATACTCAATTTTTCTTAGAAAAACGTAAAATTTGTTTGCAGTCCGGATAATTATTATACTCTCGCAACAAAGTTGCTAGAGAGTATTATAGTTTTGATCACATAACGGTTGTTTGTAACACCCAACGAGTAACGAGTTAGGTATAGCGTTATATATACCAAAGTGATCAGGGTGAAGAGTGGAGTTCAAATCCGAATGTCTGTCTGTCCGTCCGTCCGTCTGTGCAAGCTGTAACTTGAGTAAAAATTAAGATATCTTGGTGATACTTGGCACACTTTCTTTCTTGGCACCATAGGAAGGTTGCTTTCGAAAAAGAGCAAAATCGGACCACTGCCACGCCCACAAAATGGCGAAAACTGAAAACACATAAAGTGCCATAACTAAGCCATAAATAAAGCTATGGAAATAAAATTTGGTATGAAGGATCGCACTATAAAGGGGTATATTTGGATGTACTTTTTTTTTGGGGAGGTGGGCGTGGCTACGCCCCCAAATAAGTTTTGTGTACATATCTCGGAAACCAATAGAGCTATATAAACCAAAATTTCTGCAGTCGTTTTTCTAACCACTTCTTAATACAGTTCCAGCTCCCATACAAAGATTAGGTTGCAAATTACTGAAAGTGGGTTAACTCACTAATGAAAAACGGCAGAAACACTTTCACATTTCACATAAGAAATTGCAGATGGAAGCTGCACACAGATTTTTTTACAAAATGGAAAATGGGAGTGGCGTCGCCCACTTATGGGTCAAAAACCATATCTCAGGAACTACTCGACCGATTTCAATGAAACTTGGTTTGTAATAGTTTCCTTACATCCCAATGATAAGTTGTGAAAATAGGCCAAATCGCTTAACAACCACGCCTACTTCCTATATACCAGAACTTTAAAGACGATCTGAATCGTTTACATTACAATATATAAAGTAAGCACTAGTGAAGATATCGGTGCAGAACTTTGCACAAATACTGTGTTTATAGTGTGGCAGCCCCATTCTAAAAATCGCCGAAATCGGACCATAGGTTTTTAAGGCCCCATATATCGAACACAAGGACCTCGGTGCTTCTAACCTAATATTATGGTTTCCAACTTTCAACGGGCTTTATACAATATATATGACGAATATGTGGGTCAAATTGTGTATTATATAATATTAATAAAGTTAAATAAATAAATTGCGAGAGTATAGAATGTTCGGTTACACCCGATCTTAGCCCTTCCTTACTTGTTTTGTTGAAATCTGTTCTCCGGAATTCTGTTCCGCGTTTGGTAGCATTACATTTTTGATTATCAAAACGTACTTTATTGAATCCATATTTGGTTCCACAACGTACCAGGAAAAGCAGCCCCACACAATTACATACTTAGCCTCCCACCGAATTTTACAATTGGTGGTTGGTCGGTGAGGATTTGAATGCTACACATTTTGACCTCCGCAAATACCTTCTAACATATGTTAGAAATGCCACTAATTTTGAGTCCACGATTTGCGTCCTTGAGCAAATGTAATGTGACGTTCTCGTTCCGATAGCGCGGCTAATGATTTTTTCCCTACCCGTCTGCATCTTCTAATCGAAGTGCATATGTTTCTTTTGTTATTAGCTTTTCTGAACAGAAATTTCTCGGTGAATGCCTTTGATACTCCTCCTCAGGTCCTGTTTTGCCAACCTAATGATCATCGTATTAACCTGACTAAAAGCTTTTCGAGCATTTTCCTTTCTAAAAAGAAAAGAAACCATTATTTAGTAAACGTTACATTATGTTATAATAACAGTTTAGGATAATCCGGTCTTTTGCAACTCGATGATTAATTTCCGAAGATCTGAAGATACTTTATGCATTATCCAGTTTAACTTTTTCCAACTGGTTACGTTTAAACATTGTATGGTTATGCAAAAGCTTTCTTGTGGCTTTCGAGAGGTTTGAACTTCATAAATAAGTGCATATGTACATATACTTATACATATGGATGTTTAAATGTAAGTATAATATTGCTCAGCTAGAAACACATACAAACAAACGGTGAAAATTTGTTTTGCAAAGCGTTGAAAATGTAATTTATTCTTAGAGTTTCCGTCAGCTGTTGCTTTTTTGTTATTTGTTATTGTGTCTATACAATATGCATTTGTTCTTTGTGGCTTTCTTCGTCTTTGTTTTGTTTGGTTTTAGTTGTCCGTTCTGTGCACATAAATTCACGGTTTTGCAAAGGTCATTAGCATTTTCGATTTCCCGAGCTCTGCATCGTTTTCAACTTTTATTTTTATATGGTTCTTTTTTTGCTTCTCTGTCAGTATTTGAATGAGTGTGAATTTTTTTCGACTTGCGCAAGATCTTAATTTTACGATAACGTTACGTCATTCTGTTATTCCAGTCGAATTTAATTTTCCTTTTTTCCAGTTCCCAGTTCCCACAATGTTCCGAAAGTTGTTTCTCTTTAAATTGTTTTCATAGCCACAACACTTTTTAACGCAAACAATTGACATTTTCCTTTTTCAAATTGCGTTTGCAATAGTATAGCACCGACTTATCTATGTGATTGTATTTGGAATTGGAGAAAGTTCTTAGGCATATTTTTGATATCAAATACATATGTGTCTACAAATATTTCGATACTTTTAGTAATACCTTCGTTCGTTTTCTTTTCAACAGAAAAAAACAGGTAACGGTTAATTACGAAAAGACTTAAAAACAAGTCAAATAAAACTTTAAAGTCGGCTGATATAGAATACAACTACGTTTTAGGTGAGAAATACGATTTACTGCGAGCTCATGACCAATATACGAAAAAAAAAATTGAAAATATAGAATTTAATATGTTTCCCCAACTCAGATATAAATGTATGACGCCTTGAGCCTTAGTCCGGCACACAAAGTACTATCATTACTTTAGTACTTTACCACTTAAAATGAACTGTTTCCAAAATTGACAAATCATCCTCACCATATTCTCCATCAGTACATTCAAGCATTTAATATACTAGTAAATAGTACATATGCTCGCAGAGGGACACTACTAGTCTTTGAAGTCTAAAAATTCAGATTGATTACACTTCTCTAATTTTGATACCTTTACATGAGTTTTTGCAAGGCCTCAAAATGCCATCTTGACTGCAATGCGACAGTAGCTGATGTGTTGACAAATACGCGCTTGTTGTATAGCATGTACTCCAAGTCATTTGTGACAGCCTTTGACAAGGCATTACAAATGTAAGCCTGTCAAATGTGAACCCTATCGTGCATTCTGTGTCGCGCTAGTCACACACCAACCATAGAAACAAGAATTTGCGAATGGCGCACGTACAGACATAGAACATATGAAGCATTTTGTTGCTTGGAGTATGCACATATATTTTGAATATGTATGTATATGTATGCTGTATTATGAGAAAATAGCAAATAAAATAGCGCAGAAATTAATGTGCGTACATAATGACAGAGACTGTTACAAAGCAGCTATAAACACATGTATTTATATATATAAATAAAAAAATATTTTCATATATGTATTTGTATTATCCACAAACGTATGCCGCTAATGAGAGCTCATGGTGTGTGCCCCAAAAGAGGTTAGAAGTACTGTAGAGGCATCGCATGTAAACAAGATAAGCTTAATCCCTTCGGCGGAGAGATTTGTATGAACAATTTCCACTCCAAACTTTCAGCAATATTGAATGCGGTGTGGACCAAGCTCTATCTAAATGCCTTGTAACATACTATTCTTGTCTACATATATACATATTTTTCGATTGGTCCATTTGAGTAAAGTTAAATATGATATACTCATCCAGAGTAAAATGGACCGTAATTATAAAATAAATTTATTTTTCTATGCCTTCAAAAGACAATGTAAAATCTTCCAAAGAATTTTTTGCGAGATAAGTTTACGCACAAAATTCTTCAGCTGCCCTGAACCGACCTTTCACTGGCAACACGCTCCATTTGTTAGTCAACACAAAAATGTTAAACAAATATGAATTAAGGTGAATAATAGATAACGGATTGCACATCTCGAGCCGTCCTCGTAGGTATATGCGCATTCATGGATAGAGTTGTATACATATAAAATAAAGCAATTTGACAATCTCCGATAAAGCAACGTGTGCATGCTCATATGTTTTAGGTCTATACATGATTTTGAGAAATATTCCCGTTTGTATTTATAGTATTGTTTGAATTTAGATTTGAATTTGATTATCTCACGCATGACACGTCACAAGCAGTAGCGTCTTATGAACTCGGTCGCAATGGATGGAAGCTCAGGTGAGTTAATACCAAGTCAAAGGAAATGAAGAGCGGGAGGTGAACAACACGGTTGTCGGGTGCAATGAAATAACGACGAAAATTATCACGAAGGACAGCATAATAACGTGCAACAAACAGCCATATAATCTGTACTTCGTATTGAGTATATATATGTATGTATATGTATATATGTATATGGGCATATATGCCCATGTGTGTTTAATGTGGCACGAAAAGCTTAACATATGTACATAGTGCAGTAATTTTGTTTTCGTGGGTGTAAATTTAACACTAATTTAGTTTTAATAACTGCTAAATCTTTGAAAGAAGAACAATCAGCATACATTTTGGAAGACGGGTTGGATGAAAACCTACCTCACCTCTATGTCTTTTTTTTACATTATTATTAACAATTATACACTGCTGGTCATAGGTTAGACGCACCCATTCTTTCCAAAAAGAACCTATTATATTTACTACCAGGTGTATTTTAGTTGACCAAAACCTTTTTCTTATGAAAGTTCAAACTATGTTTGATAAAAAACTGCTCATAGTTGCTTGGCTTGGGCAATCATAACAGCAACTTTACAAATTGCGATGGATCCACATACGCTTTCAGTTGGTCATTGAATTAGACGCACTTAACGGTTTTTTGTTTTGTTTAAAAAGGAGCAATTAATTTAATTAATAGACATCGTAATATTAACAAATCAATTTTTTTAGCAATATTTTGAAAAAAATAACAATGGGTAATGTTTTTGAAACGCCTAAAAATATACTCTCACAAGGACTATCGAATCGAAATATTGTCAAACAAATAAAGTGCTGTTCCAGACCAGAAAGATCCAGAGAAATATAAAAAATCATAAAACGGCGAAAAACCAACCGATCGGATCATGAAATTGTTAGATTTGGTCCCAGTACTACTAAGTCGGCATCTAAGATCAGTGAATTAACCGGAGCAAACACAAACTTTTCAACCGTTCTGCGTACAATCAGAACTGCAAAACGTCTTTAGCGTCTAAAAATGGCGAAAAATCCACTTGTGAGTGCCCTACGCAAAGAAAAATAGCTTAAATTTGCGGAAGAGTACATGCTTTGGGGTGTTCTTTCTGACATTGGACTCAATGATCGGCGCTCAGTTGTTATACTGATGAAAAACGTTTTAATTTAGAGGGACCCGATGGCTTTCAATACTATTTTCATGATTTACGCAATGAAGAAATGTGTTGGTGATAAGTGGGTAATGATACGGGATGCCATCAATTGTTATAGAATAATTGTTTTTAATTTTATTGATCAGAAAATGAACGGTAACAAATAACATTAGATTTAGTTCTTCTATTGTTAAAACATATCTGCAGATATATCCCATGGATTTTTCAACAAGTTAATGCCCCGATTGTTAACTCTCGATTAGTTAAGTCATTTATTTCGAGTCAAAACGTTAATATCATGACTTGGTCACTATATTCTTCGTATCTTAACGTAATTAGAAACGTTTGGTGGTGGCCTTCATGGAAAGTTTATGAAGAAGGAAAGCAATACGAAGATAAAGAACCATTAATTGTAGCAATTACACTTGCTTGAAGTGAGAATTCGCTAAATTACATAGACAATTTATATCATTCAAGGACGAAATAGATATATGAAGTTTTTGCAAACAAAGGAAGCAGTACACTTTACTGAAATTTTTTTATTTTATCCTAATATGACTAATATTGACACTCACTAAAAATAAAAATTGTAAAAAGATATTTTTCTTCGAAATATTAATTATTTTAAGTGCATCTATTCTAGTGACCAAGAAAATATGGCCTTATTTTAAATTGCTCTCTGAAATTGTTTGAAAAACACAATTTCGTTAATTTTTTTAAATCTTTTGAATATTATCCCTGAAATATCATTGAATTACCATGGCTTTTGCAAATCAACTTTTATTTAATTGAATCCAAAATAAAAGTTCTAAGCTGAATACTATTGTAAGTTCGGATGCGTCTAACCTATTGACGAGGAGTGTATTTTCTGCTGTTTGTAAAAATATTACTATATAATACTAGTGTATTTCTTATATACGATATAGAGGTTGAAATTGTCATACTTCTGCGGTTTCGTAATTCCTTAGTGTAGTTTATGTGTATGTATGCTATTATTTTATTGATGATCGAAATCAAATTACCAACATCAGTGGCTCTTATGAATAGTCAGCTAAAACACTGATAAAAAGTAAAACAAATCTTAATACGTACTTACGAGTAATGCTAGCACTTATGTGGTTTTTACCCTTTTTCACAGCAAACATTAAACTATCGTATCGGATAGCAGGAAAAAAGCCCAGGAATAACCGAAGCACTTAGCGCTTAAGGAAACCCATGTTTATATAATTGTACTCATTCAATCAATGTGGGATGGCTTTTTTGTTGCTTCATAAATTTGAATAGCGCAAGGAAGGGAATCAGATGTTGTATGAACATTGCAGAAACTTCTGAGAAGTTGCAACGACTCACACAGATTGCTATCACGACCAGCGCTGACGGCCGCACGTCAAGAATTTACTGCAATCACGATTAGGACTTCTTTTTTCGTGGTCATCGATAACTTCGAATGTGTAGAAAGATATTAGCAGCTTGTAGCTGCCTAAGGACACTGTGTTTGAATAAGTAACAGTGAGATCTGAAGTGCTTTATATGCATGCATGTACAAAAATTATTGTATTTATTTGGGAAATCAGTTTTTAGCGCAGTTGATATATAATATTTATAAGTACATATGTGTACATATATCGGGTGATCCAAGTAGAGATAATTTTTCAATAGCCTTTTTTTGACAGATCACGCGCTAGTCGTGTCAAGCTGTCATTATATTTTTGTTCAGTATTTTTTGGCATTTTATCATGAAAAGACTTACGCCTAAACAACATTAACAAATTGTTCAACTTCATTACGAAAATTCACGTTCTAAAAGAATGTGATTCGCGCTTCGCTCAACTTAAGATCAACATAATCGGCCTACAGATGGAGCGTACTAATCGGAGCACCATTTCCCATCTTGAGACCCAGCACTCATTATTCGATAATATTCGACCGAATACCCCACGTCCAGCACGCAGTGAAGAAAATATAGCAGCCGTAGCTGAGAGTGTACAAGACAACCGTGGAGGGTCGATTCGGCGCCGTTTGTAGCAACTCGGACTGACGCATTTTACGTCGAGATCTTAAATTAAAACCGTACAAAATACAGCATGTGCAAGAACTAAAGCCGCTTTTTGTGTTTTTTCTTTAAAAAAGTAGGGAACCTTGAGTTGGATCACCCTTTATATTCATAAGTACAAAGGTACATACATATAGGAATTGAACATAGAAATGGTCTATAAAGATGTACGCAACTGAACAGTTTTAGAAAAGAGGTTTCACATTGGAAAAAACTCCATGTATTACTTTATTAGTGACAATTTCTTTAAATTGTAATGCCGAATTTACCAGTGGTTCCCTTCCCACCAACATTTAAAATACATTATATTATGACGGTTTTTATCACAAGCAATTTATTTTCGAACTATAAAATGTGTACCTGACAATTTGCGTTTTACATTTTCATTTGATATTTTCTATTATTCCCTAATCGTTTCCTATATATAAGTATATTAATATACTCCTCTTTCCTATCGAATTTCCACTCTAACAACAACCGTATGACCGACTACTTAAGTAGCAATTTAAGCAGTTTGACGAATGTCCTATCTTATCTAATTTATGTATCAGCCACATGGCTACCAAGCATACCTTTCGGGCTTTTGTACGAGCAACCTGTTTTTTCATTTTTTGCACAATCCATTGTAAGTACTACACACTGTATATTGTAATGGTTTGGTGTGGGGCGAAGGGAGAAAACCTCAAAACATCGAAATCGTTTAGGAGATGTTGCTGTGAATTGAATAACAAATCGACTCAACATATGTTTCTGGACTTTATTTGTTACGTTGCATTGTTGTTGGGACCGACGTGACATGACACGCCGCAACAACAATGACGAGTACAAAAAAATACAAAACCATCGTCTTAAATAAATATATTTGTATTGGCGAGTCGAAGCCTCAAGGAATGTACGAACATTACAATACTCCACTCCACAAAAAGGACAATGCGGACTATCGAGAAGCAGGCGATGAAAGTACATACTATATAAAGGAAATGTGACGGGCGGTGGTAGCAAACAATCTACAATGGGCAAAGCACTTGGGTAACTGTTGTGGCTTTTCTAACTTTTATCTTGGACATACGAATCCACATAATGTGCCATACTCTTGTTTAGTTAACGGTTTTTATGCATGGCAATGTGTGTATATGTATGTATATACTAAGTGAAACAAGAAATGCAAACATGACATTCATCCACTGGATTCAGCCATTTAAGACATGGCCATTCGGTACAAATGCCATTTGACGTTTATGACCATCGCTTCTTCGCATTCCGCTCACATATGCATATTTGTATCTATAAAATATGTTGAGGAATGCAGAATAGCCTCAACAAGTAAATAATTTAAAGTTATTATTATTTAAAATGATGGGGCAATCGGCACAAATAGGGACGATAATCAGATAGAGTTTTTAAGGAAGGATAAAGAAATTATTATTGATCATTGTAATTAATCGTACTAAAAAATGATATTAGAATTATAATCCAAATGTGCTGAGGGTAATGTTTCAAAAATATAACCAAAAATTAAATAGGTAATCTTTATTTTTTCAAATTCAAATTAAAGCAAAATCAACTTTTTAAGTTGATCGCTTGTTTGGCTATCGATGGTTTGGTGATCCTTTCTGTCGACTTTTTCTTCTATTTACGATATGTTTCATAAGTTGTTCCGTAAACATAGAGATGCAGCCTACATATCATACGTATATGACCATAGGGAGAGCACTGACCACTTAAGAAATATTTTCTCGATTCTACCAAGTTTGCCAGTTGTGTTTGTTATTTGTTGGAGAGTTACATATGTACGCTTGATACGGATATGTATAACATTTACTCAACGAGCACCTCAAAGATTATAGAACCCTATACAATAGTCTAGTCAAAATCATCAATAATAACATGGAACAAATATATAAATGTGAGGGAAGCTGCAGAGTTTAGTGTTGCAATGTAATGAATAATATAATTAAAATCAATTAATAAAATTTATTTAGAATTTAGAATACAAAGCTGAGACTTCACAAAGATCGTACTGATTTCGTTAGTTTTTTTTTCTGCGGTGCTCCTGTTGCAAGCTCGTCTCTTTTCCGTCGTTTGTTAGCAGCCCATGGATTTATTTTATTATTAATATCAAGCGGCAAACCATGGGCTCTCTCAACAAGCAGAAGACAAAAGTTTTGAATTATATTATTTACGAGGGAAACAGCACCGCTCTCGCAGAAAGATCTGTATCTGGTTCAAAAACCGCCTCGATTCAAAACCGATTGACAACCCAGTATGTTTTCATATTCCTGCAACATGATGAGCAGAGTATACTAGTTTTGCTGACCGTTATACCTTAATCGAATCGAAATCGATGTGCAGTTATATAAAAGAAAATTATCAGGACGAAAAGACAAATTGAGTTCTGGGATATCTATAGGAAAGAAGTCAGATAGGTTTTTTTCACAATAACGGGGTCCAGGACGGGCTGCATCTAAATCGGTGAAAGATGTTTTCTCTTTACAATTTATAAGTCAAGTACCAATAAGAAAAAACTTGGCATAAATGGAACCACTAATATATAGCTTTGCTCTTCTTAAAATGGTCGAATTCATACCGTTACTTTTCAAGATCTCACTTACCGTTGTGGACCTCAGTGCTTATGGCTGATATTTTATCGAAAATTTCGGTAAATCTCTGACATATTTTTGCAAAGTACGTGAAATCGTTCCACCAACTACACCATACTCCATAATTTTCGTTATTCTAGTAGTGATTTTCGTTAAAATTGCGTGGAAACATATACAATCAGCTAAGGTTTTCGTCTAGCCAAAATATTAGTATGAATAGAATGATGGAATCGACCTTGGACTCTTTGTAATGAGACTAAGTAAGTCTGTGGACTGTAGTATATGTTAAAAACCAAATATATGTTAATCCATTCACGCTTTCGGAACGAATACTGAATATTTAAACAACAATTTTTGATAAAAAATGTTACCAAATCCTGAGAATATTCCCTGGCCTTTAAGCCTTGAAAATTGCTCGAGTAGAAAATGAACTAAGCTCTTTTTCACGGGATTTAAATAAAACTGCATTGGTAAACACAGCCACCTTTTTTATTTTTCCTATGTCTTAAGTACATATGTATTTCTCAATATGTTTACCAAAACATCGAGTTACAAGTTGCCGTTGTAGATGCATAAACACTCTTTAAATTATTCAAGCACACGCACAAATGTAGATAAGAGCTTGTTAGTTCATTGCATTTTTATTCTCATCCTATCCATCCATTCGAGAAGAATTGAGGCGTGGGCTCAGATCTTTCACCTGCCAGATATCACAAAATGCAACAAGACAAGAGAATCAACTATGTACATTTAAAGAGATGCGTCTTGCAGCATGTTAGTGCTGGTTAGTTATGTTTGTATGTAAAAATAAATTTATTTCAACGCCATGAGAAAGTTTCCGCGACGTAGTGAAAACTTCCAAGCAGCACAGTAAAGAGACCCGTACTGATGTGAAGTTAAATGTTGTAAGTGAAGAGGTGAGGGAGAAGAAAATCTAATGTGGAGTTCTCTGCAAAGTTTGTACTGGGGTCGCAATAGAAAGTACTCTATAGTGCACAAAGTAGATCTTTATTCGAACTACAATATTTTTAACATGACACCTGGCCTGCTAATGGAAATTCATGCAATTAACGTAAAATAGATTGCGGAATGTGAGGACCGATGAGCGCTTTAATGTGCAACAATATGGGTAAAACATCTTGTGAGAAAGGAATATTTTTCGTAAATATAGGCGGTTGGTCTCGCTCAGTGTCAAAGTTCCCGATCCATATGTGAGCCTACTGTTTCGACTTTTTGGTTCATTCCTGACGTTCGTTTTTGAAAATTGTGGCGCATTTAGTTAAACAATGTAACGCTTAATGAACATCGCAATCCAATACTCAACACGGACGAAATAATTTTTGATGTTCAAGTGCCTTAAATTTAGAAAATGGAAACTAAAAACAACTAAGTACAGACACCTTGCTTCGCTGCGATAGAGCTTCTGTAAAGCATAGCCATTATTAAAACATTAGTGTTCTTTGATAGTTCAGTTCTTAATTTGAACTCAATAAAACAGGAGCTTTCGATCTTTACATAAAAAAATCGTAATAAAGTTTTTGCTATTAAAACAGTATGCCGTAAGAAAGTTACTGGTAACTAAAATGACCGAATAGAGATGGTTGTCATATTACCAATATTCTCCTTTTTTGCATCGTAATATTTTCAGGGAGTTTGATTGATCAAACTTTAATAGTTAAATTAATCAGAAGATGGAAAAGCGTCTAATTTTTAATTTTGAAGTCGCACATTTAACTAAGTCCATTCGATCAGCGGGAAAAATCATTTTTGGTGTAGGAAAAGGTTAAATTACTACAAAATACACTTTTTCTAATTATCTATATTGTATATAAGTTAACGTGTCATCGATGAATAATCCATTTTGATCCCCATTATCGTATGCTGGGTTATGTTGGAGATCACTTTTGCGACATATTGAATACAACAAGCGATCATCGATCATTCTCAAAGTGGGCATCAACGAGGGGATTCATATCCTCATAGTGATCAACATAATTAGTTATAATTATTGTAATTAATAATTAAATAAAAAGTTATAATAAAAGTGAAATTTTAATAATAAAAATTATTCCATTTATTATCGAATAAACATAAAAATATAATTTGCACCCAAGTTGCTGCATAGTATCTTGAGAAGCTGCTCTATAGAAAAGGATCATAGAATCCAGAAGCTGGAAAAAAAGGGATCATAGTATCCAAAAGTTGTTTTACTAAAAGGATCATAGAATCCAGAAGCTGTCGAAGTCAAGAAGTACCATAGAATCCTGAATAAGGATCGTTTGCGCTGTCCCGTTGCACGCTAATACCTAATATAGGATAACGAAAAACTGTAAGAAATTTTTAAAAATACGTTTAAAGGGGACTGAAGTAATATAGTTAAATTTGATAATTAAACTGTGAAATAGTTTCAAAATTTTTCGAATCAAAACACGTTTTTATAATTGAACATATTTTCGAAACTTAAAGTTAAAATTTTGCGACATTTTCTGTAAAAACTAGCGAGTTTGTGAAACAATTTTTTTAGTTTTTGGTTTATAAATAATATTTGAAACTTTTCTAAAGTGCGGAATATTCAAACAAATTATTTCCTTTTTATACTCTCGCAACATGTTGCACAGAGTATTATAATTTTGTTCACATAACGGTTGTTTGTGTCACCAAGAAATAAAAGAGTTAGATATGGGGTTATATATGTATATATAAATGATCAGGATGACGAGTGGATTTGAAATCCGGATGTCTGTCCGTCCGTCTGTCTGTCCGTGCAAGCGATAACTTGAGTAAAAATTAAGATATCTTAATGAAACTTGGAACACATATTTCTTGTCACCCTGAGGAGGTTGCCTTCGAAAATGGGCTAAAGCGGTCCACTGCCACGCCCACAAAATGACGAAACCCGAAAACCTATATAGGGTCATAACTAAGCCATAAATAAAGTTATGAAAATAAAATTTGAAACATAGGATCGCATTAGAGAGGGGCACATTTGGATGTAACTTTTTTTAAAAGTGGGCGTGACCCCGCCCCCAACTAGGTTTTTTGTATATAACTCGCAAACCAATAAAGCTATATAAACCAAATCTTCTGCAGTCGTTTCTTTTACCCATTTTCTTATACAGACCAAAAATTAAAGAAATCGGATAATAACCACGCCCACCTCCCATACAAAGGTTAGGTTGAAAATTATTAAAAGTGGGTTAACTCACTAACGAAAAACGTCAGATACACTAAATTTCACATAAGAAAGGGCACTTCCATCTGCACTCAGATTTTTTTACAAAATTGAAAATGGGAGTGGCGTCGCCCACTTATGGGTCAAAAACCATATCTCAGGAACTACTCGACGGATTGCAATGAAACTTGGTTTGTAATAGTTTCCTTACATCGAAATGATATGTTGTGAAAATAGGCAAAATCGGTTCAAAACCACGCCTACTTCCTATATACCAGAACTTTGAAGACGATCTGAATCGTTTACTTTACAATATATAAAGTAAGCACTAGTGAAGATATCGGAACAGAACTTTGCACAAATACTACATTTATAGTGTGGCATCGCCCTTCTAAAAATCGTCGAAATCGGACCATAAATTTTCAAAGCCCCATATATCGAACATGAGGACCTCTGAGCTTCTATTTTGTTTTACCGAAAATATAGGTAAGTCCCTCAGATATTTTTAAGAAATTCGGAGGGAATATCTTTCTTTTAATAATATGACTCCGTGCCTAAAATACGTGAAATCGGGTCATAACTTCACCTAACTCCCATATTTCCAACTTTCAATGGATTTTATACCATATATATGCCGAATATGTGAGTCAAATTGTTTGTAACATATTAATAACATGTATTAAATAAATTGCGAGAGTATAAAATGTTCGGTTACACCCGAACTTAGCCCTTCTTTACTTGTTTCTAAAAATGTTTGTGAATAACTTTTGTCTTTTTGACAGAAAGAATATATAAACTTTTTTGTTTTTTTTTTGCTCACATGGTAAAGTGCTAGAATTTGGTGACACACATCCGGTATTTGTACGAACAATAGTATTGTTACTACATATGTGTCTCGGGTATAAAGTGCTAGTATTTGGTGACACACATCTGGTATTCGTACGAACAATAGTATTGTTACTACATGTGTGTCTCGGGTATAAAGTGCTAGTATTTGGTGACACACATCTGGTATTCGTACGAACAATAGTATTGTTACTACATGTTTGTCTCGGGTATTACTTTCTGGAAAAGGCTTTTAAAATTCGAATTACAAAAAAGCTGCCCAAAAACGTTATTTGTCCCAAATATTGCCAAAGAACATTACCATAATTTTAAGACTTTAAATTTTAAGACCACCCATGCATATATAATCGAAAATTTTCGTGGTTTAATATTTAGCCAAGCTAGTAACTATTTACAGTTACAATAGGATAAGATATACAGCAATCCCCCCTTTAGTGCCTCTTCTTAACATGCAAGATTTTGGAGACACTTAAACGGGAAAGGCACTTAAATTAATCCCGCTTAAGTGCCTCGAGGTATCTACCAAGCTTTTTCTCAAATATTTCGATATAATATGCTATCTTTTATAGCCGGGACACAAAATGTAGTATTTTGCTGGTAAAAATATCAGCATTTTTTATGGTATTTCACTGAACACAGCTAAAAATAAGTTTGAAACCTAGGAGAGAGCTTATATACAAAAGCTTTTCAAAATATTTTGTCAAAATGACTTTTCAAAAATAAATAATTATAAAGGAAAAGAAGAAATTTTTCAAAAATTTTTTTTTTTTCAAAAACGCCAAGGCCATGTTGTCTTTGTTCTGTTACACGATTCGGATATATAATTTAACGACTTCTGTGTTTTGTGGAGAGTATACGTGTTTTTGTCTTATTTTGCAATAATAAATCTTAATTTCTCATAATACTAGTATTTGGGTTTACTACAAATCGATGTGTGTCAATGTACGTAGTAAACACAATTCCATAATACTTTCATCATGGTATTTTTACCAGTGTGTCTCGGGTATTAAACGTACTTATAATTTTTGAAATTTTTCCTGTTATAAGTAATGTACAACTAAGAAATGTAAGCGAAGATTTTCTAAGTGATTACAGTCTGTTGTAGTTCTAACGGTACACTCGTTGATCTCGTCTAGACTTAGTGGCGCCTTTATAAAGGTGAAAAGTCACAAAGCAAAGAGGCATTTGTTTAAAGAAAATACCAACTTTTTGCAATTTTTGTTATAATTTTTTAATTGTACGAGTAAGTAATAACAATTTACAACTTAAATTGGATATTTGGATAATTGATGGAAAAAATTCTAGTTTTCTAGTTTAATTCAAAATTGGGAAATCTGATACCGTTGTTCGAAATTTATTAAAAAAGCGCAAAAATTTTAGTAAGAGACCCATGCCACAAGGTATCAAAAATCCAAGCTTGCGTGCTAAAGGCCGAAATCGTAACGAACCCACCAAAAATTGGTGGACATGTGCACAAATACACAATAAAATATGTCTTTCTGTGATCAAACGACTCCTGACGCTTGCTTTGAGAGAAACTGTAGGCATGAAATGAAAAAAAAACGATCGAGCATCGAATAGTGGCGAAGTTCCACACAGAGACGAGTTCGGCGTTTGCTCAAAAGTATATGCAGAGTGGGAATACGTCATATTTTCAGACGAGAAGAAATTCAATTTTGATACTTCTGATGATTTCACCTTCTCTTGGAAGGTTACCGGCAAATACATGTCCAAAGAACGATGCGAAATTTTGGAGGGGGTTTTGTGATGGTATGAGGTCCCTTTGCGTACAATCATAAGCTGTCGCCGTACTTTATTACTAGAAAAATGAACTCAAAGAAGGATACAGAGTTGCTGGATAATGTGTTAATTACATTTATGCTAAAGAGTACATTTTTAGGCAAGACAATGTTGTCATACATGTGTCGAAAAAAGCGAAACAGTGGTTTCAAGACAAAGAAATACATTGTTTGGACTGTCCTGCATGTTGTTGAGATTGTAATCCCATTGAAAATTTATGGGAGATACTGTCTATAAAAGTATACACAAATTGCATTTAAGGAACTTGTTGAACGGAAATTGACCCCATTGATCAAAACATCCAAAAAAGTGTAATTAATTAATTAACTATTGAATATTCACCAGAAAAATAAGTTTCCTTTGTCATTTTTTACAGAAACTCAAATGCGTTTAGTCAAATGTGCTATTTTCAAAAAAAAAAAATATATTTTGAGTAAAAATTTTTTGTAAATTAACTAAAAATAATTTTTAAAATGATTTCTAAATTAGTTCTGAGTGCTATTGCAAAAAAATATAAACAATAGATTGAAATTTTAAATATAATAACAAAAAAGAAAGTGCTTTTAATCAAATGTCTATTACTGTATATGTATGTACATATATATATATATATATATATATTTGGAGTAGGAACCGCTTTAAGCGATTATAGCCGAATCCACCAGAACGCGCCACTCATTCCTCCTTTTTGCTTTTTGGCGCCAACTGGAAACACCAAGTGAAGCCAGGCCACTTTGCACTTGGTCTTTCCACCGGAGTGGAGGTCGTCCTCTTCCGCGGCTTCCTCCAGCGGGTACTGCATCGAATACTTTCAGAGCTGGAGTGTTTTCTTCCATCCGTACAACATGACCTAGCCAGCGTAGCCGCTGTCTTTTTATTCGCTGAACTATGTCAATGTCGTCGTATAAATCGTACAGCTCATCGTTCCATCGTCTGCGGTATTCGCCGTTGCCAATGTTCAGAGGACCATAAATCTTGCGCAAAACCTTTCTCTCGAAAACCCCAAGAGTCGTCTCATCGGATGTTGTCATCGTCCACGCTTCAGCGCCATACATCAGGACGGGAATAATGAGCGACTTATAGAATTTGATTTTGGTTCGTCGAGAGAGGACTTTACTTTTCAATTGCCTACTCAGTCCAAAGTAGCACCTGTTGGCAAGAGTGATTCTGCGTTGGATTTCAAGGCTGACATTGTTGGTGTTGTTAATGCTGGTTCCCAGATAAATGAAATTATCTACAACTTCAATAATGAGTGCTGCGCAGCCTCACCAGCAAAGCCGTAGGCATTCCTTAAATGCCTACTTCAGTTTTGTGGAACCAACAAAAACAACTCCTGCCAACAAAAAAAGCAACGGCGGTGATGAGTCATCGCAGCGATCAGCTGAATTGGAATCGATGCAAAGGACGCAGTCGGCAGAAGCAGAAGTAAACAGCAATCGCGCAACAACAAATGCGCTGATAGCGACAAGTATGCAGGTACCAACAAGCACTCGGTTAACGAAGGAAAACAAAAAAGAAGGTGAGAATGTACAATGCAAGAAAGGACCATCTGTTCAGGCTGGTATTGAAGGCTACATAAACACAAAAAGGAAATCTAGTCCAATTAAATCAGCGGTCAATAACAAAAAATTTCAAGCAGGCACGCCAAATGGTAAAAAGCCAAACATTTTAATTGGCAATCGATTTGCCTTACTGAGTAAAGAACCTAACGACGATGCGAAGGGTACTACTGCAGCAGTGAATGCCAAACCTCCTCCAATCTACTTGCGTGAGCGTAGCTCAAATGCGCTTGTCTCCAAATTGAGCAATTTAATAGGCACGAAAAATTTTCATATAGTGCCTTTAAAAAAAGGTAACATAGATGAAACGAAAATACAAACGTACACTGAAAAAAGTTTCATGGATGTAGTGAAATTCTTATCAAATAATAACAAGAATTACTACTCGTACCAATTGAAGAGCTCTAAAGGTCTAGTGGTAGTCATAAAAGGTATAGAGTCGTCGGTAGACTCTAACGACGTTAAAGAAGCTCTTGAAGAAGGTGGTTTTAGTATTAAATCAGTAGTAAATATATTTAACAGAAACAAAGTACCTCAGCCAATGTTCAAAATAGAATTGATGCCAAATAATGAACAACTAAAGAAAAATGAAACACATCCAATTTACAAGTTAAAATATTTGCTCCATCGCAGAATCACCGTCGAGGAACCACATAAAAGAAATGGTCCGGTCCAATGCACCAACTGCCAAGAGTATGGGCACACGAAAGCATATTGCACTCTACGCAGTGTCTGTGTGGTGTGTGGTGATCTGCATCCTACATCAAAATGTACTCTTAAAAAAGAGGATTTAAATAAAAAATGTAGTAATTGTGGTGGAAATCACACTGCAAACTATAGGGGTTGCCCGGTATACAAAGACTTAAAAACTAAATTGACTGTTGGAATTCAATCACGCCGTAATCAAATGATAAATATTCCTTCCAACGAAATTATTGAAAACCCTGTCCATATTTCAAAACAATGTATTCTTAAAAATAATGCTGCACAAGGGAGCTATGCAAACGTGGTAAAAGGCAACACAACACAAATGCAATTGCCCCAAAATCAACCAAATGGAAGCATTGAAACAATGATTTTAAACCTTACCCAATGTATGGCACAATTTATGTCAACAATGCAAAATATGATTCAAGAGGTAATCAAAGCCCAAAACCAAATGTTGCAAACTTTTTTAAGTAAAAAATGAGCGTACTTAACATTTGTATATGGAATGCTAATGGTGTTAACCAACATGAATTGGAGCTTATTAGATTTCTGAATGAAAATAATGTAGATGTAATGCTGTTGTCAGAAACCCATCTTACGAATAAAAATAATTTCTTTGAGTATAGACTCTATGTTACAAATCACCCAGATGGAAAGGCACATGGTGGAACAGCAGTGTTAGTTAGAAAACGATTAAGCCACCACGCATTAGAATCTCATGCTACAGCGCAGTTACAAGCTACAACAATATCTATAAAAAATCGTTGCGGAGACTTAAACCTGACGGCTATATACTGTCCACCTCGTTTTAAAATTACAGAGATTGAATTTAAAGACTTTTTTGAAACGCTAGGTCATAGATTTCTAGCAGGTGGAGATTACAATGCAAAACATATATATTGGGGCTCACGACTTATTAATCCAAAAGGACGACAGCTGTATCATACTATTATAAATAGGCGCAATAACCTTGATATAATATCCCCGGGTAAGCCGACATATTGGCCTACTGATCGTAAAAATACCAGATTTAATTGATTTTGCAGTAATCAAAAATATAGATAAATCGCACATAACAGTAGATACATGTACTGACCTATCTTCTGATCACTCTCCTATACTAATAAAGTTATGTGAACAACCCATATTTGTTGAAAAGAAAGTTGGCCTAACATCTCACAAAACGAACTGGCTAAAATACAAAAAATACGTGAGTAGCCACATTAATATTGAATACAAAATAAATACAGAAGGAGACATTGACGAAACTATAAGGGAACTCAATGATATAATTATTAACGCAGCGGTCTTAGCAACACCAAAGAAAAGCTATAAGCCACTTGGTCTCAGGAAAATCAGTAATAGAGAAATAGAACAGTTTGTAAACGAAAAAAGACGTGTTAGACGAGAATGGCAGATAAATCGCTCCCCTTCCACTCAGCTTCAATTGAAATCTGCTGTACGCAAATTAAAAAAAGCGCTTAAACGCGAGGAAGAACTCAGCAATAAAATATATATAAAGAAGTTGTGTCCAAACTCAAGCAAGCAAAATTCACTTTGGAAAGCCCAAAAGTCCATGAAGCCACCAGTCGACTCCAACATGCTATACGAGACTTGGGGGGAAATTGGGCTCGAAGTGACGAGGAAAAGGCTACTTGTTTTGCAAATGACCTAGAAAAGATATTTCAACCAAATTGCCCAAAGAATAACTTTAAATTGTCAATCTTACCTACCACAGCAAATGAGTCGCCCGAGTCCTTTAAGTCTTCACCTTCTGAAATTATTGGCATCATAAAAGAACTTAATCCAAAAAAGTCGCCAGGACATGATAATATCACCCCAAAATTGCTAATTGAGTTACCAAATATTGCTGTAGAGGTGCTCTCTTTGCTCTTCAATGCAATTCTAAGTTTCGGATACTATCCAATTTCGTGGAAAAAGTCGCAGATTATCCTGATAGATAAACCTGGGAAAGACTTGACACAGCCGTCTTCATACAGACCAATCAGTCTTCTACCCTGCCTTTCGAAAATATTTGAAAAGGTGCTACTATCAAAGATGTCTCCTTTCCTCCACGAAAATAATGTAATACCAACGCACCAATTCAGGTTTCGTGCAAAACATAGTACAATAGAACAAGTAAATAGAATAACTAACGAAATAAGGAAAGCATTCGAGCACAGAGAGTACTGTTCAGCTATATTTCTAGACGTAGCTCAGGCATTTGATAAGGTCTGGCATGAAGGGCTTTTATATAAGATTAAAAACATTCTGCCTTTAGAATTGTATAAAATATTGGAGTCTTATCTAAAAAATAGACAATATATGGTTAAAGTGGGAGACTTCATATCTGATGAACGACCAATAAGAGCTGGTGTACCACAAGGCAGTGTTTTAGGCCCAACTCTGTACATCATATATACTGCTGATCTTCCAACAGCTCATAATGTTTTGACATCAACTTTCGCGGATGATACAGCTTTAGTGATCCTTAACAAATGCCACATTATAGCATCAAGAATATTATCGGAGCACTTAAGATCTGTCGAAGAATGGCTAGCCAACTGGCGTATAAATGTGAATGAACAAAAGTGTAAGCACGTTACATTTTCGCTAAGACCAAAAATGTGCCCGGCAGTAAAAATGAACAATATTCTAGTGCCTCAAGTGAATGAAGTTACCTATCTTGGTATTCACCTAGATAGAAGGCTTACATGGAGAAAACATATATCTAGTAAAATAACGTGCATGAAGATTAGAGCTGCAAATTTAAATTGGCTTTTAAATAAAAACTCTAAACTTAGCCTAGACAACAAAGTGCTTTTATACAATGCGGTCCTAAAGCCGATTTGGATGTATGGCATTCAACTGTGGGGTACGACCTGTGCAACTAATATTGATATAATAAAAAGGTTCCAATCGAAAATGCTTAGATCAATCACGTGCTCACCATTGTACATTCGCAATGAAAATATCCATAAAGATCTTGGTATCCCTATGGTGAAGAAAGCAGTAGAGGACAGCAGATTGAAATATATATCTAAACTCCGTGATCACCCAAACCCATTGGCTAATGCCTTAGTACATTCCTGTAGTAGTAGTTTTAAGATTTTATAACTTATTGTTTTAAGATTTTATAACTTATTGTTAGGCTTAAAGTAAAAGCAGATTCAATAAATAAAGAAATATTGAAAAAAAAAAAAAAACTTCAAAGTTATGACTGTCAACAGTGACGTGGGAGCCAAGACGCGAGTGCGCTGACTGTTTGTTTGATGACAGGAGATATTTCGTCTTGTCCTAATCACCACCAGACCCATACGTTTCGCTTCTTTATCTAGTCTGGAAAACGCAGAACAAACGGCGCGGTTGTTGCTTCCGATGATATCAATATCATCGGCATACGCCAGGAGCTGTACACTCTTGTAGAAGATTGTACCCTCTCTATTTAGCTCTGCTGCTCGTATTATTTTTTCCAGCAATAGATTGAAGAAGTCGCATGATAGTGAGTCACCCTGTCTGAAGCCTCGTTTGGTGTTGCTCAACGTCAACTTACATAGCCGTATTAATTTTGCAGGGATACCAAATTCAGACATCGCGGCATAAAGGCAGCTCCTTTTCGTGCTATCGAAGGCAGCTTTAAAATCGATAAAAAGATGGTGAGTATCGATTCTTCTCTCTCGGGTCTTTTCCAAGATTTGGCGCATGGTGAATATCTGGTCCATTGTGGATTTTCCAGGTCTAAAGCCACACTGATAAGGTCCAATCAGTTCGTTGACGGTGGGCTTTAGTCTTTCACACAATACGCTCGACAAAACCTTATATGCGATATTGAGGAGACTTATACCACGGTAGTTGGCGCAGATTGTGGGATCTCCCTTCTTATGGATTGGGCAGAGCACACTAAGATTCCAATCGTCAGGCATGCTTTCTTCCGACCATATTCTACAAAGAAGCTATTCTTCGCCGCCATATTTGAATAGCTCGGCCGGTAATCCATCGGCCCCCGCCGCTTTGTTGTTCTTCAAGCGGGTAATTGCTATTCGAATTTCTTCATGGTCGGGTAATGGAACATCTATTCCATCGTCATCGATTGGGGAATCGGGTTCGCCATCTCCTGGTGTTGTACTTTCACTGCCATTGAGCAGGTCGGAGAAGTGTTCCCTCCATAATCCCAGTGTGCTCTGGACATCCGTTACCAGATTACCTTCTTGGTCCCTACATGATAATGCTCCGGTCTTGAAACCTTCTGTTAATCGCCTCATCTTTTCATAAAATTTTCGAGCATTACCCATGTCGGCCAGCTTTTCAAGCTTTTCATACTCACGCATTTCGGCCTCTTTCTTTTTACGTCTGCAAATGCGTCTCGCTTCCCTCTTCAGTTCTCGATATCTATCCCACCCCAAACGTGTTGTGGTCGATCGCAACGTTGCGAGGTAGGCAGTCTGTTTTCTCTCCACTGCGGAACGACAATTCTCATCGTACCAACTGGTTTTTGGCGTTGCCGGAGACCAATTGTTTCGGCTGCAGCGGTATGCAATGAGTTTGAGATGCCGTTCCACAGCACCCTTATATCGAGATGCTGATGAGTGCTCTCAGAGAGCAGGAGTGCAAGTCGAGTAGAAAATCGTTCGGCTGTCGGTTGTGATTGCAGCTTTTCGACGTCGAACCTTCCTTGTGTTTGTTGACGGGCGTTCTTTGCTGCACAGAGGCGAGTGCGTATCTTTGCTGCTACTAGATAATGGTCCGAGTCAATGTTTGGTCCTCGGATCGTACGCACGTCTAAAACACTGGAGACATGTCTTCCGTCTATCACAACGTGATCGATTTGATTGCGCGTGTTTCGATCAGGGGATTTTTTTATGCTGGAATCTGGTACTACAGACAACCATATTTCGGGCCCCAGCGAAGTCGATCAGCCTCAGGCCGTTTGGCGATGTTTCGTCATGGAGGCTGAATTTTCCGACTGTTGTGCCAAAGACACCTTCTTTACCCACCCTGGCGTTAAAATCGCCAAGCACGATTTTGACATCGTGGCGGGGGCAGCTCTCATAGGTGCGTTCTAGGCGCTCATAGAAAGCATCTTTGGTCACATCGTCCTTCTCTTCCGTTGGGGCGTGGGCGCAAATCAGCGATATGTTGAAGAACCTCGATTTTATGCGGATTGTGGCAAGACGTTCATCCACCGGGGTGAATGCCAGGACTCGGCGACGTAGTCTCTCTCCCACCACAAATCCAACACCGAATTTGCGCTCCTTTATATGGCCGCTGTAGTAGATGTCACAAGGACCCACCTTCTTCCGTCCTTGTCCCGTCCATCGCACTTCTTGGACGGCGGTGATGTCAGCCTTTAGTTGTATGAGGACATCAACCAGCTCGGCAGAGGCACCTTCCCAATTAAGAGTCCGGACATTCCAGGTGCATGCCCTCAAATCATGATCCTTAGTACGTTTGCAGGGGTCGTCATCAAAAGGGGGGTTTCTCATCCGAGGCTCGGTGTTTGTTTTCATTGGGGAGATTTTTTTTATGTGGTGGGTCTCAAGCCCTACGCACAACCGCAGAAGCGGGCTTCGCCTTCTCACTTTAGCTCGCCTCCAAAAGGATGTCTGTTAGCTACCCAGGGGATACTTGGTCTAAAGCCGGAAGTCGTGAGCTGCTTGAGTCATATGCAAAAGAATCGTTCCTGGCCACTCCCAAGTGAATGGCAATCAGAAACTTTCCTCACTTGCGTGAACTTCTACATATGACCCCATCCCCCATGTACATACATACATATATGTTTCAAACATTTTCTATATTCTCTTAAGTGGCCCTCTTCTTTATTTGTTGCCGTACCGAGCATGACTGATAGATGCGACAAGTTATATTGAGTTTAAAGGTTATACACATTATTTATGTAAAAATTGAGTACCCGTAATTTCTCTGTCAAATTGTTGCCAAAATATTCAGTTTACAGTGATTATTTAAGTGACACCAATATATAAGAAATATAAGTATGTTTGATTCGAAAAGAAAAGTGTCATTCCTCATTTTATTTAAGAGGCTATACCAGTGTGACATTTTCAAAAAATCGATTTTTTTATTTTTTGCTTATTCGATAGTTTATACTTTCAAAAATATCCAGTGAAAGCGAGATCGTATCTTGAATAGTTTTTGAATGACAGCGTTCTAAAGAGCGACCGCTATATGGTATAAGCAGCTATAGTCGAAACTTTAAACGCGTTTTTCTCGAAACGACATTTCTTAAAATTGCTGACATCATAACTCAACGATGCATTGACCGATCGACTTCAAATTTAAACTGAACATTCGAATATATTGACTATACGATGACATACGATCTTTTTGATAGGTTGAAAGTTGTCAATTTAGCATTAAAATATTTTCAGAACTACGCCATTTTGTAAATGTTTGCTATTTTTCAAAAATCGTATGCCATTGTATAGGAAATATATTTAACTTTAATAACCTTTTTGAACTTTTCGGCAACTCATTCGGCCGGTTAGGTGTCAGCAGTTAGGGAGCTTTTTTTGGCACCTCCGAAGACAGCATATACCTCCGTTATTTTTCAATATTTTTGTTAAGAAAAAATTTTGAAAAGTAGCTAAAAATGAAATGTCAGCAAAACAATCGACCGAGTACTTTCTTTTAAAAAAATAATGCCCAAAAATATATACTACATACTTCCTGACAATACCTCTGTCGGTGTTGCTTCTTGTATGTATTTGTTTGCAGGCAACATTTCCGTACTCGTAAAAGCGATAAACTTTTACATCAACTTAAACAGCGAAGTCTAAGGAAGGTGTAGTGGCAAGCCTAGCGATGAAATATCGATCTTGTCAAGAAAAATACCAGTTTATAATTAGAATGATATAATATGATTCAACCAGTATACCAATTTTTAGAAATTTGGATCAAAAAGAGTTCAATAGCAAGTAATTTTGCAATCATGTTCCCACGAAATTTTATTAAGATAACACATAACATATATTTCACTTCAACACCAGTTGCTTGTATGGGGCAATTTCCGTTGGAGTAATAAATGGTTCCATTGCCAGTCACATTCATACAAATATTTGTATCTACAGTACGAAAGTGGCTTCCTACGATAGCAACAATACGAACAAAAACAAAACACAAGCCACACGGGAGCGTTTCAGCAGAATGCTGTGCACTGCAATGTAATGAACTTGAAATGTGCCTCAGCGTCGAGTGTGTCATCCAATGATGTAGTGTACCTGTGTGGTGATAGTGTGCTGTTGCTGCCTGTTATGTAGCCAAATCTATTTGTGGCCAAAGCGTGTGGCCACGACCAAGACGCTAAGTATATGAAAGACCGATTGGGTGGGAATTCAGTGCGGGCACAATACCAAGTGTTTAATGCCACACATGTACTCATGTCGTGAAGTTGATATAATAACAACTGCAGCAACAATGTGTGAGGAGAGCCACATGTTTCTTGTGAGGATACACGTTGTTGATTCTGCACGTTGGAGACTTATGCGCTCAAAGACCTCATTATGAGTCTTGTCTGTCAGGTGTGCAAACCACCAACAGATATTGCGACAAACTATCATATCCATGGCTAACTCGTCTACTTATCAGCACATATTTCCATTCCATTATAAATTTAATATTTTTTTAAAACAAACTTACTCAAAAGCAATTTTTGTTATTTTTTAAATATAATATATGGGTCTTATTTATTGAATTTTTTCGAATCTTTTTTGTAATATTTGAACACCCAAACGCTTAATATTTTGGAACTTATGGAATTGAAATAATACCGAAGTACATAAAAAGTTAAGTTTTGATTCATCTTAAAATAATGCTATTACTTATCTAAGGATATTATATTTTATGCTCTAACCTTTTGATCAATAAATAATTTAAAAATTAACAAGTAAGGAAAGGCTAAGTTCGGGTGCAACCGAACATTTTATACTATCGCAATTTATTGCTATAGTTTTTTTTAACCCTAGACGGTCATCCTTCGTCAAAATGACTACGAACTATTTTGTTTTCACTGTAAATATGTTTTTAGAAGACTGTGAATTATTAATTTTAAGTTAAAAGAATATAAGTTTTCCTTTTTATTTTTTACTTGCATTTATTAATAATGAAATAAATAAATAAATAAAATAAAACGCGTTCATTATTTCGACTCACACCCTACAGAAAATGGATTTGAAATAAGTCGTCGTCATATTGACGAAGGATGACGTTAATGTACAAAAAAAAAAGGATGACCGTCCAGGGTTAAGGTAACACACAATTTGACCCATATATTCGGCATAAAGTCCAATAGAATAACGAAAATCGTCATATATTGTATATGATAGCTGAGGTAATTCCTGAACCGATTTCACAATTAAGCCCATCGTATTTTTGAAAAACCTATAATTAGGTATATACGAGCTAGGGGAAGTGATGAACCGATTTTAACCATTTTTGGTACAGAGAAAGAAAAATATTCCCTCTGATCCCTTCCCTTAAATAAGATATCTGAGAGATTCACCGATATTTTCGGTGAAAAATTACCCGAAGGCACTGAACTCTGCATATTCGATATCCGGACATCGAAAAGTTATAGTCCGATTTCTAAATTTTTTCACAAGTTATGATCTGATACTGATCACATACAGTAGTTGTGTAAAGTTTTATCACACTATCTTCATTGGTTCGTTATGTACATATATATTATAAAATGAAGGAATGAGATGGAATTCAAAATTGAGTTATATGGAAAGTAGTCGTGGTTGTGAACCGATTTTCCACACGTGTCATCAGGGTGTCAAGAAAATGCTATATACCAAATTTCATTGAAATCGGTCGAGTAGTTCCTGAGAAAAAATTTTTTTACCCATAAGTGGGCGACGCCAAAGCCCATTTTCCATTTTGTAAAAAAATCTGAGTATTCGTTAGTGAGTTAACGCACTTTTAATCATTTTCAGCATAACCTTTGTATGGGAGGTGGACGTGGTTATTATCCGATTCCCGCTATTTTCGTTGTGTATGATGGGGTACATAAGGGAACCGACTGCAGAAAGTTTGGTTTGTTTAGCTTTATTGGTTTGCGAGATATATACAAAAAACCTGTTTGTGACCCCTTCTCCAAAACAAATACATCCAGATATACCCCTTTCTAGTGCAATCATTTCTACCAAATTTTACTTTTATAACTTTATTTGTAGCTTAGTTATGACACTTTATGTGTTTTCGGTTTTCGCCATTTTGTGGACGTGGCAGTGGACGGCATTTTCGAAAGCAGCCCCCTCACGGTCTCAAGGTATATTTGTGCCAAGTTTCGTCAAGATATTTTAATTTTTACTCAAGTTACAGCTTGCACAGACGGACAGTCGGACGGACGGACAAACATCCGGATTTCAAACCTACTCAGCACCCTGATCACTTTGGTATATATGACTCTGTATCTAAATCTTTTAGTTTTAGTTGTTACAAACAACCATTATGTGAACAAACGTACTTGAAGCATGGTTTAATTATTGACTCTTGACAAGTACGGAAAGGTTTAAAAAATAGCCTACATTAAAGCAATCGTTTTTTAAACAATCAACCATTACATAAGTATCAATTGGTTTCAGTTTAATTAAATTTTCCACTATAAACGGATGTTTATTGAATCGAGGAGGTTATAAGGAAAATCTTCATTAATAAACACGTAAAAAAATGAATATTATTTTATATTAATTATAGTACAGTGGAACTTCCATAATTCGAACTTTTGTATTGGCAATATAGTTTAGAAATCAAATTGCATACAAATTTCCTTCCATAATTCGAAACTCTCATAACTTGAACTCTTGAATTGGCAATAGAAGTCAAATTTCATACAAATCTCCTTCCATTAATCGAACTTTTCGACAAGGGCATAATACAAAATTTAAAATTTTACTATCGAGGCACAATTTTAAAAGAGTCCCTCTATATCGTATGGAGGAGAATAAAATATGATATTACTCTTTCATAAATCATGTAACAAATACATGATACAGACGTCAAGAGCCAAACAATAGCAAAGTGCAACAAACAAAATTACAGGATATATGTTTTAACGTATTTAAATAAAACGTTATGCGAAGTAAATAATTAAAACTGTGTATAAAGCTATATCTTATAGCTTTTGGAAATATTTATGTTTTATTTAATTATTATAACTCGAATTTTTTTTGTGGATTATGGAGATTCGAGTTAGAGAAGTTCCACTGTAATTGTTTATTTTATTCTTCTTCTTCTTGATGTCTACGCCAGTGCTTATGCGTTTGTAAATGTATACATCTAGTTGATGAACGAATGAAAAAAGAAAAGATTAAAATTTGAACTTTTTACAGAATTTTAACAAAAAACTCACTTTATTATCAAGTTTTCGGCATATATTGGATCGAAAAAAATAGTTGTAATAAAAATATAAAAAATTATTCGTTCATTAACTAGATAATATTCAAAATTTGAACAAAATTGTTTCATAACTTTTAGAGATAACGTGCCCACGGACTTGAAAAATGAAATTGAGAGTTTTGAGATAAGTGCGTATCAAAGAAATTATAACAAAATATTTTGACAAAATATCAACGAATTGAATATGGCAAAACAGTTTTATCTGAAAATCTAACGTAACTTTCTAAAAATAGATTCGAAGACGCGAGCACATGTTAATTTTCAAAGCGCAGCGAATACTTCACAACTAAAGGGCCAATTCAAAGTGGTCTGTCGAATAATTTCTTTCGCGAATTTTAATGATTTTAAATGGATTTTAAAGTGAAACGTAAAAATTTTATGTTCCAAAATTAATAAAAGCTTATTTGTGTTGTATTTTTTTAAATGAAAGCTTTTCTTTACCTTGTTTTTTGTAGATGTTGTATGCGTCTTTATTATGTTTAGTTAAAGTTTTAGTTGTGTTCCCCCCTCTCCCTCTTTGATTTTTTTGTCCAGTGTATTTGTATGTGTCTTAAGGTAATATAAATGCTAAAGTTAGCTGCAGAAATTTGCAGATATAAGCATAATCAATAATATACTAACACCGTATTATTTTCTATAATTATATAATTTCTTATATTTTATATTGATTCTTAAAAGTACACATTTATCCAACGTACGTCTATTCTTATATAATTTAATTTCTTAGTTATTTTTACAAATCCTTATATATTAACAAAAATTACAAATGATAATTAAACTTTTTAATTTAAAATATTTATATATTAATTTATTTTATTTTTTGGTGCGAATCATTATCCTTGAAAAAGCTAAGAAATGTTATACTAATGCCCGGTTTCAGTCAGTGCTTAGGTTGTGCTTAAGATAAAACAGAAATATTGCGTTTTACAGTTCATACTTAAGTTCTGATTAAGTACTAAAAATGGGAGACTTAAGCAGTGCTTAAGTAACAGCTGATTTTTGTTTTGAATATTGACTTATTTGTCAAAAAAATAAAATAAAAATAATACTCTCTTTAGCAACATTTGTTGCGAGAGTATAATTATTTGCTGAAATTTTTTTTGGAATTTCTTGCATTCAATGACGGTTATATGCTTTCCTGCGAGTTGCAATAGTTGCCCCCACTCGCTTGCGGTGAAATTCGGTGTCCTTTTATTGTTTCCATCCATTTCCCATATTCTAAATTTATTCGTCGCAAAGTTATTTTTCATCAACAAAAATTTCAATTTGTCAGATGGTATTTGTAAACAAATGTTTTTCATTGTGCTGCCATATATCATAATAAAATTTTATAGAAAATAAGCATCGACTGTGAAACGCAAATGACTACTCAGTCAACAACAATGCTTAGCTAAGATTTTATTGGGGCACAACTTAAGTACGAACTGTGAAACCGGGCATAAGTCTGATAAAACAGAAAGACAAATACTGTCATGATAACTATGTTTCATAAATAATGGCATTTCCATGGGGGGGCATTTCCAATCAATTTGTGTACCTGCTGGTGTTCTTGAGTATTCTAATCCAAGCAGGGAACTTAAATTTTTTTCTTCGAGAAGATTTTTTATTGTCAATTAAATGTCTGACTGTAAAAACTGGATTTCTATATAGAACCAAAATATAAATTTTGAAACATCTTAATAAAACTGCTTCTAAAACATTGCGTCCTGAATAAAGTTTCTTTACCATTTTTGGTTCTAAAGAACTAGCAACACTGTGCTTTGTATATATTATTTCTGCTGCTCGTTTCAGTGCTGTCGATCCGCAGCTCGTTTATTAAAGTAAATCCTGGTATCTCAAAATGTTCACCAGGAAAGCTCCAGGTTTCTACGAAGCATAAAATATCTGACGATAGCAGATACCTTTTATACCGTTAATGGGAGCGTGAAGACTCTGAGAATTATGAAATAAAATTTGAAGTGCTGATACCCGAGAAATCATAAAATTTAAATTTGTGGTTAGAACTTTATTTGTACTCAATTCCAACAGTTCTCCAAATACTGGATCTGACTCAGAAAATTGGTTAGGGGGAATAAAATTTCCTACGATGAAGAGACCTTTTGCGGTTGTAGCTCGTCTACAAGCGACATATATCGAAGCTCTAGGCATTCTTGGTCGAGTATAAACTACAACTTTACTATATGTGGCTCCCTGACTTTTATGAATAGTTATTCCCTCAGCCGGAACAACTGGAAATTGATTTCTTTCAAGTAAAATTTGTTCATTTCTTTAATATTTGAAGGATCTCATAACTTTCTCAATTGGAGTCCAAGAACTTTCTAGAGGATGAGGCTTTTTTGATCGTGCTATCAAGCCAACAGAAGGTTCCAAGAATTGAATCCAAAGAATTGCTGGAAAATTATAATGAGAATCAATTTGCATAAGTTGTCCAGTTGCCCCATTAACCAAGCCATCATACGTGTTTATATTCACTGTAATCATATATTTGGCAGTGGTTTTTAGTGTCAACTCATAAGGAAGTCCCTGCGTTTCAGATGTTTTGAAAAGTTTAGCTCTTTCCAAAGTATTCTCTAGTTGACCACCTATACCAATTCCTCTTACCGAGTCTTTGGCAATTGAAGAAATATTTTGCTTCAGTTGGAATTCGACTTAGCTTAAGGGCACTGATATTATTTGTCTCTTCATTAGACCAAAATAAATAAATTAACTACCCGAGTTTGAATTAATGATATAACAGTGCTAGGGTCTTTAAGGGGAAGTGGAACTCCAATTTCGGATAAGTTATCGGCTTCCCTCTCTTCTTCTTCATTATCACTGTCTTGTACTCTTCTACCAGATTTAATAAATCTATACAGTGATGCAAATTCAGCTAAGCAAACATTTTCTAACTGATCGGGTCGCTGCCCATAACGGTCTAAAATGCCAGCTACGAATATTTCAGTCGACTCTGAAGGAAGGTTTTGAAGCTCCGTTCTAGATTTTACCATTCGAACCCGCTCTTCAGGTCGGGAGGTATTAATAAATATTTCTGCATTACTTGCTTCCGAAAGATGGAGTCGAATGCAGCAATAGACTGCTTCTTGTGCAGACATTTCCGTACCTGATATAAATTGGCCTATACGCTGAAGTTTTTACTATACTGTGTAATTTCCGGCATTAACTTCAGATATTGCTTCATTTAAAAGCCTAGAAACTCCTATGTTTGATTTATTGATATAGTTAATTATATATGAACAGCAAGCATATGCATCCAATATATACGGGATATCCATATTTCCCCTATGGAGTTCTAAAATAAGAGGATTGTAAGCATTTATAAAGCGATCCTATATTTTCGGTTTTGATAAGCTAGACCTCAGAGCCAGCAAATAATTATCAAAAGACATATTTATTTGAATTTCGGACAAAAAATTATCAAAATCATTTAGATTCGAAATGTGTTCGGGAGTTAGGTTTGAATTCAAAATAATCTGAATTCTAGTAAAGTGTTCCGTATGAATGTCAACATTTTGAGTTGTTTCGCAAAGAGGTAGCAATATTTGTGTGAAAGACATTGGTGGATATGGTATTCCAAAACGACAAAATTATTGTCCTCTTACTTCCCTAGTACACTAACTATTGTGATTATGCTTTTGATAACCTAAATAATTTTCCAAGTGGCTCACTGAACTATCTAAAGAAATATAATTGTCAATGAAATCAATAACTTCAGGGAATGTATTAGGATTTTGAAGGTTGATTCAGGGAGCATTATTTAGCCAGCACATTCCATGTACATGCGGGGAACATCTCTGTTGAAACTCTCCAGTACCAATTTTTAACAAAATGTTCTCCGAAAATGCCGGTATTATCTTTAAAAAGTTTCAGGATTTAGGATTTAAAAAGTTTAGGATAAGGTAGCGGTAGTCAAAATATCTAGCGCAAGTAACTGCATCTGAGCGGATTAAACGATATGTTTATTGCGTTGATAAATTGTTGGCTTCCTCTTACGAAATGTCTTTAGAATCAACAGTTTTAAATAGAATTACCAAAAGTTCAACTCACTGAGATTCAGCTGGGGATAGTGTTATAAATAATGTCGGAAGTCCAAGTCTCAGCTTCGCAGTGCGCAGGAGACGATCTTTTAACAAGTTTTTCGTAATATGTACATATTGGGCTGTAACGCGGTTACGACCTGAAAACTTACGAAGGCAAATTGATGAACTATTCTTAATTTGCAACAATTCTAATTTTTTATAATCGTAGAACAATTTTATTACGATTATCTGAGAGGTTATTGTGGGAAAGTTGATCCTCAATAAGTCTAGCATCTTCAGCAGATGCAGCAAAAGGGACTTCTTCTTGGTTATTAAAACTTGAAATCCAGTTTTCATTAATACGTATATTGTGTTCACGATACAGAGGAGTGTTTATTAGGAATTGCAAAGCTTCCATAACTTTCACAGGCCGAATGGTATCAGTCATATAATCATGATTGTATTCCAAATGCCTTCTTAAGTGAATTTTTATCACATAAGTTTGATCAAAAGAACGAGGTAAAGATGTCACAATATTGTTAACAGAAATGGGAACGTTAACAACGGCACCTATAAGCGAACTTTGCCCTTGATATCCCAAATATCAATTTCGACAACATTATTTTCCCTCGTTAATCTAATTTGCTGGGACTGTCTTTCGTTCTCATTCAGCCTATTAACTAGATTATCTCTACGATAGCGAATATGAACTTGTTGGTGGCACCTTTGTTCAATAATATCTTGCAAGCCTTCTGCTAAGATGAGGACGTTGTCTATCTCTACTACGCTCATCCCTCCTTCTTTCGACATTTTTTCTAGCATGTTGCCTTTAAACTTGGTCACGCTTGCGTTCTGAATACCTAGCGTCGGAAATACTTGCACGAAGTTCTCGGTGTGCTTCGGTATTATGAACTTGCTCAATTGACTACTATCCGGTCTTGACGCAGAATTCCACGTTCCCTAGTATTTCTATTTTGCTATTCTGAGCGAATTTGTGGATTTCGACGTCTAGTTCTATGCAGAACAGTATTTATGCTATGCAGATCGTATGTCTAAGTTTTCTCGCCGAGACCTACGTTCCCTAGTATTCCTTCTTTGCTCGCTAACTCTAAATACATCGTTTGTACGAAGAATTTGCATGCATCTCCTATTTTGAAAGCGACTAAAAGCCGGTTTCACGAAACAAATTTAAGTGAAAAATAATTAATTTCAGTTTCACCATTTGACTTAATTTTTAATTAAATGGTCATTTAATATTGCCATTTAAATATTATTTAAATACTGTCATATGTAACCATGGTTACGCGTTTCTATCAGCTGAATTCCCATTTGTTTACCATTTTGATAAAGAAATATAATTTATTTGTTTACATAAATCAGCTGTTATTCTTACTAACATCCCTGAATTTTAATTTTTTGGATGCCAAATGTCAATAATGGTGAAACCCAGGAAACTTAAGTGCAAAGTTAAATAAAAATAAAAATTAAAATTAAATGGAACTTAATTTTCAATTAAAAAATTTCGTGAAATCGGCTGTAAGTATAATAGATCGTTTACTTAATCTAGGCATAATTCAGTAATTGTAAAAGTCTTACCAAAAAAGTTAAAATAATTGTTTAATATAAATTTTCCAGTGTACTGCTTCACTGCCCTGCTTCTCCTGTAATCGATTCTTTTTTTTTTTTGGTTGTGGTCCTTCAGTATTGTTATTTGGATTAAGTGTTGCTGCTCTTAGGGTAATCATTAAAGTCTACTTCTTATATGCATATCAATGTATGATATAATAATCACAACTTCTGTAATATTCACTTTTTTAAATTATAATTTATTGATGCTAGTTCACTAATCAAGTGTCATCGGACTAAAATTTGTTGTAAACCCGAGATATTAGTTATATTTATCATCAACGGCTGCATTTGAATCCAAGTTTTCATACAACTAGTACAACGCTATTGTTTTAATAGGAAAGTTTACGTTAAGGGTTATTACGAATTAGAAAAAAAAAAAATAAAAAATGCCACTCCCATTTTGTGAAAAAATCTGAGTGTAGCTTCTTTCTGCTATTTCCTCTGTAAAATTTAGTGTTTATCGTTAGTTAGTTAACGTACTTTTAGTAATTTTCAACCTAACCTTTGTATGGGATGTGGGCGTGGTTATTATCCGATTTCAACTATTTTCATGGTGTGTAGTGGGGAACGTAAGGGAACCGACTGAGTTTGGTTTATATAGCTTTATTGGTTTGAGAGATATATACAAAAAACCTATTTGGCGGGGCCACGCCCACTTTCCCCAAAAAAAATACATTCAAATATGCCCCTTACTAGGGTGATCCTTTATACCAAATTTGACTTTTATAACTTTATTTATGTCTTAATTATGACACTTAATAAGTTTTTGGTTTTCGCCATTTTGCGAGCGTGGCAATGGTCCGATTTCGCCCATTTTCAATACCAACCTCCTCAAGGTGCCAAGGTATATATGTACCAAGTTTCGTCAAGATATCTTAATTTTTACTCAAGTTATTCTTAGCAACTTTTGTTGATAGTTTATCAACATAAAATTTAAATTGATTTGATATTTATTCATTAAAATACAATAATATTGAATCGATAATTTGAAATTAGAATGTAACAGTGATGAATATTACTCATACTTTGATTTGGAATTAAATTTATTACTTGCCATGTAATTTAACTAAATAGTAATATTTTCCCAAATACAGAATAACAATTTCAAACTCAGTTCGAAAATTGTTTATAATTGTACTGATTTTAATCTAATTTAACTCAGTAATTGAATCACGATGTTTTTATTTATTTACCCAAAGCCCTTTAATTTTAATGTTTAAATTGATTAAAGTAACTTATGTGTTCAAAGTAACACTTCATTGAGGATGGAGGTATAACAAGTTAGGCATACTAAATAGCGGAATTTTCCTTAAATCGATTTTTTGCTAGTTTTGTGTTTTGAGTTTTGTTTTTCATTTGCGCACAGTTACACCTGGCAAATGTCGAATTCACACGGCTCCTTTGGAAAACATAAATTTATACCTATTGTCCTGGTATTTGTCTGCGGATTGGCAGACAACTTTCGCACAATCGCCCGGTGTTGTTGCCAATGCAAATTTTTTGCTTCATTTATCTCTACTCAAAGTAATAAACGAGAAAAAATATATTTTATTGCTTTGGGTGCTTAAAAGTGAAATGTGAATGGTAACGAATTGAATTGGCTGTGAATTTATGCATTAGTTTCCCCAGTGAATTGCCTTTAGAAAGCGTACTCCTCTGCCAAAAACATTACATGTAAGCTCCTGTGCAAATTTTTGTGTGTCATATATATAAGTATATACATGTATATGTATGAGTCAAAAATAGTATTGCCCTTATTTAAATCTCAATTGAAACAGTTAAAAATTCCTAGTTTCTTACAAACTTTGCATCTATGTATGTTCATGTCATATATAAATATTCACTTACCATAACTGAGGGTATTCACAGTACTCATTTCTTAAGATTCGATGATAAATTTAATTAAATTTTTATGATGTCATCTTTATCGCTTCTCATTCGTAACATGGAATCTAAAATACATTAGCATATACGGCAAATGCTGCTAAAGTTCGATTTCTCTTATTTTTATACTTTCGCAACAAAAGTTGCTAAGAGAGTGTTATAGTTTTGTTCCCATAACGGTTGTTTGTGTCACCGTCCGTCTGTCCGTGCAAGCGATAACTTGAGTAAAAATTAAGATATCTTAATGAAACTTGGAACACATGTTCCTTGGGACCACCATTGCCACTAGAAAATGGCGAAATTTGTGAAAAATTTGTCGTAAACGGACTTTAACTTTGCAAGGCCCCAGATATCGAACATGTTGAACTCAGCGCCTAAGGGTAAGTTTTAATCGAAAATATGGGTAAATCTCTTAGATAATTTAATGTAATTCAGAAGAAATTGTTTTCTTTCAATAGTGTTCCAAAATTATTAAAATCGGGTCATAACATCTCCTAGCTCCCATATACCTAATTATAGGTTTTTCAAAAATACAATGGGCTTTATTCCTCATATATGTATTGGTTAATATGTGAGCAAAATTAAGTGAACGTATAATCATGGATATAATGCACATTGCTGGTGAAAATGAATGAAATCGGTTCAGGAATTACCTCAGACCTCATATACTATATATGACGATTTTCGTTATTCTATTAAACTTTATGCCGAATTTATGGGTAAATTTGTGTGTTATGTAAATAAAATTTCTTCAATAAATTGCGTGACATCCGAACTTAGCACTTCCTTACTTGTTATTATATACATTTATTATATGTATTTAGAGAATATCGAAGAAACTTACTTATGTATCAGTATGTATCAGTAGTTTAATTAAGGGTTGGAGTTATAATCAAAGATCAATCCCAGTTCTTAGTTCTTAGCCTCAAGGATTACTATCTCACGTGTACATTCTCGTAGACGGTTATTCCAAGTTTTGTTTTGACCGCATGTGAAAGCGGTCGTCTTCGCTGATTCTAGAAAATTGTAAAAGTAGCAATGTCGGTCAGTGATTCGAGTCTAGTTTTTGGTAAGAGCACAGTGAAATGAATCATCACATTAATGGGACCGTCAAAAATTGGTTTAACGACATTTCGGTTTTTATTGAGCAATGCTCTGGGGATCATATCTTAGAAAATATTTTCTCGGAATAACAAGGTATGATTTATATAGAAAAAACGGCCCGATTTAGCGAAAAATGTCAAAGGCACTATGGTCAAATTGGTACAATTAAGTTAGCAATGACTGCCCCATTCACCATATTCTGCAGATTTGGCTACAATGCGACTTCTTTTTATTTTCAAAAAGAAATTAAAGAAATGAGAAGTTGAGAATTATTGAGACAACGGAGACCTACTTCGCCGACTTCCAGGAAACGTGTTAAAAAGTTAGAGTATTGGAGCCTCGGGTCAAGTGTGTCGAGCTATGTGTACAATCAAACAAATGTTGGGTTAACAAAATGTACACTGTGCAACATATTGTGGGAGTTTAAAAATTTAAAATGATTTGCTAAATATGTATGTATGTGCGTGTACCATACATAATAAATAGCCTTTTCACACAGCCAAATTAATTGATCAATCAAAATTTTGTTTTGGAATCCAGTTTTTGCCCTACACACTGCCGGCTACTCGATAACCGATCAGCTGTTATACATTTTTGTTTTGCTTTTCATAAGAAGTTGGTAAGTTTCATCAGCTGATTGCTATTTTTAGCAGCGACATCTACCGTGTAGCGTGAACTCGTAGACAAAGAACGTACCGACAATTACAAATACGGTCTTTGTCGTAGAGTTGCATTTCATTTTCAAGTCGATTAAAAATTAATGTTGATTTTTATTTTGTATCGTAAATCGATCTTAATCAGCGTTTTAATCGAGCCGGTTATTTGATCAATTAGCACCTGTGTGAAAAGGCTATAACATGCTTTTAATTTTTATTCAAGTACCCCATTGGTTTACAGTTATATTAGCATTTATTTTATGTTGCATTACGGTTTACATCTCAAAGTAACAAATTGCCAGTGGATAATCTTAGAAGTTTAAAGGTTTGATATTTTATACAATTGCCACGACTTTAGCCGAATTAATAATAGAGCGCCATTAATTTCATCTTCTTACAATTTAGCGCCAATTGGAAATACCACATGATCTTTCCAATGAATTGGGAATTGGAATCAGTGGGTACTGTTTCGAACACTTTCAAAGCTGCAATGATTTCTTCCATTCGAACAACATGCGTAGCCGCTGTCTTTTTATCCGCTGGACTACGAATATGTCGTTGTATAACTCGTACAACTCATCGTTCCATCATCTGCGGTATTCGCTGTTGCCAAATTTTATAGGACCATAAATCTTCCTCAAAACATTTCACTCGAAAACTCTTAGAGCTGTCAAATCGGATATCGATATCGTACACGATTCTACACCATACATACCATACATCAGGACGGGAATAATGAACTATTTGTAGAGTTTGGTTTTGGTTTGTCGAAAGAGTACTTTACTTTTCAATTGCTTGCTTTGTCCAAAGTAGCACCTGTTGACAAGAGTGATTCAGCATTGGATTTCAACGTCGACATTGTTTGTAGAAATAACAGCGCGGTTGTTAAGGCCAATAAGAGAGGTCCTTCCTAGCTGCGCTTCTTTGATACTACCTGTTAATCAGTCACTAGTATCAAGTTCAGACCATTTTTACATTGCAATTATACACTTATTGTATGTATATACATACATAACTGCAAAATTATTTATTTCCGTACAAATATAAAATTCATCTTTAATTTACAATTCTCTATAAATTGTCTATTAATACATATGAAAATACACATGCACTTATACAGAGGTATGTTCTGCCTGATATAGAGCCGCGTACCCACCCACATTTATTAAAACTGTATAAAATTGAAATTGTTGCAAACAGCTGTTCGAGCCAGCATTAGTATAAGTTCGATGCAACATGTATGATCAACACAGCCTCCCATCGCCCACCTTCAATGATTATGTACCAGTTCGACCGGACGCCTTCCAAACGCACTCTATACACCAACTTACATATGCACATATGGATGTTTGATTGTGTTGGTCGTGTTGTTACATTTTTGACGCGTGTTTGCGGTATGTTGTTGTGGTTGTGGTCGTTCGCTCTCAACCTAACAGCAATGTAGGCAATAGCACCGGCATCAAGCATCCGACAATACCTATTAGGACAACTTCAACGAGCTATAAGCATAGACCACCCACTTGCTCCATGCTGAGTTTCGTCGCTCTTTCTGCCGAAGTAAACCTCACATGCCTCACGAAAGCGAACACGAACAACAACATTGTTCTGGTCGGCAGCTCCATCACAACTATCCAACTCTAATAATAATATTCGCCATTCGGGTTTAGCGTCGTAAACACATTTACTCCCGTAGATATTACTATACTGCTGTCATTACTGTTGTTTTGACTTTCGTGCACATCTCGGGTTTACAACTATCTACTTCGTTTCATTGTTCGCTTCGACTTAACGCTGTTGCTATTTTTGTATCATATATGTGGCACAATCGTGTTGTTGGATAGCTCTACGTTGCGCTGGTTGGCGGTGGCATGTGCCCACATCGTCTTCGTACCTTTAAATTACATTCCGATGCATTCGTTTTTTTCTTACCACTGTGGTTGTTGTGAATTTTGGCCAATTTGTGTCGGCCTATACAGGAATTGTCGCACCGTATCCTGATGTCCTGTTTTGAGTAGCTTCGTATTCAGTTGCGCAAAGGATTCTGCACCAATTGGACGCGAGTGCTCATAGCGTGAAGCGGCTGCGACTTTTACTTTATAGCATAGTTCGTTAGTACGCCGAATATCGCGTTTATATGGTTGTATGGGCTTGTAAAGCTTGCCATTAATTATTTCAAACTTAACGAAAATTTTCTCCAAAAACCATATAGTGGAAAGCAAATACAAATTCAAAGGAGAAATAATGCGTTTGTGAGTGATTTTTTTAATTGCTACTCAAAACATCAATTCATATACAAAAGCAAAAAAACGGCTAATAAAGAAAAAGTGTCAATAGTTTTCAATCAAAACTAGAGGAATATAAAATAATAACAAATAATATATTTGAAGCCATTCCAAAATGTTTAATTATTTTCTTTCGTTAGAAGAACACAACTAATTTTCAAAACGTAATAATAAAAAATATGTTTAAAACATAATTATAGTGAAAATTTGTACGTGAACTCTTAAAAACACATTTTATTTACATTTGGAAATCGGTTATAAATTTATTTAAATCAACTTATGACAAATACCGTAAATTTATAAATCATTAAACATTACTTCGCTTTTAACTCAATATGAATTGAATTTAAGTATATTTTTAAGAATATATACGACAATAGATTTGGTGAGTCTCAATGTTGAGTGAGAACATCAATATCTTCAAAGGATTCCACGAGTGGAGCAAATTAATCAATTAGTATTATCATTTTAAAGGGTGCTGCAAAATATATGAATATGGTTATAATGATTAAACCCCAAATTAATTGGAGAGTAATATAATTCTTAGACTCAAAGTTGAAAAGTTGTCTTCAAAACACGTTTTTTTATTGTTTTGTACTTAATTAATATTATGTTTACTTAAATGTACAATTACATCTAATAAATTAAACAATTATAACGTGAAATACATATATAGAGCAATCTGAAGGAGACAAAGTTTATAAATTAAGCCCCAAATGTTGCTGAAATAACCTCACCTTAGTTTTGTGGTTATCTTAACATTTTTTTATCGATTATATAAAAATTTTTCTTGTCAGAGATATAGTAGTCTGCGGTTTGATGGGACGTTGTCTGAGAAGTGTATACCAACATTTGTGCAGTATATTTAAGATCTTCTGATTCTTTAACATATCTGTTCCATTTAAGTGTTCAGTAAATATGAAAAATGTGCCAACTTTTTTTCCTGTTAATAGGAAATACTATAAATTGGGTTCATATAAGAGCTCTTGGTATTCGACCAAACGAATTTACAGGAAAGAGCATTATTCGAATAATAATATTGGGTTTGCAGTATCCAGATAGTCGTAAGTCGTCTACGTATCCGGTTAACTATTCATTGTCGACTATTCGAATGGTATGAGTTTATTAATTTTCATATTTTTATTGAAAAAAGTGAAACTCACGAAAAATGGTACGGACTTTTCTGAAACTGTTATATTCGCGCCCAATTGACATTTTCTGAAATTTAATACAAGTAAAAATCCAAAGCTGTTGGATTTCAAACAATTTTCATTTATTCAAATACTCGCAGTAGGGCAACTATTGGAATAGTCGCAATATTACGACCATTCGAATAGTCTTATTCGGTTAATATTTATACGAACAAATCGGACATTCGAATAATCGATTTTCAGGTTATTCGAATAATTTTAAGAGCCCTAGTTTATATACTATTTATAATAATTTACAAATATATATATTTCCTAAAAAATATTTATCCTCTTTTAAAAATATTCAAAATTATAATGAATATAAAATTATATTGAAAGTAAATTAAGGATCTGTTATTGTTAGTATAATAGCACCGATGCTTTTATAACGTTAACATTTGTCTATATATCCGGATCCATGAGTAGACATTTCGGAACCGCAATATACTGCATCATATATGCATATATATTACAGTCGGACCGATTAATCGGCCTAAGTATCGGCATCGGTCAGTATCGGCCGAAAGTTTGCTAATCGGAATCGGAATCCCAAAAATTAGGAATCGGTCGGACACTAATATATGTATATATTCATATGTATATACAGATCTCCATAACTCAAACTCTTGAATTGGCAATAGAAGTAAAATTTCATAAAAATTCCCTTCCATAAATCGAATTTTTCAAACAGGACATAATACAAAATTTACTTTTACTATCGAGACAGAATTTTAAAAGAGTCTTTCTATATCGTATGGAAGCTAACAAAAAATATGATATAACACTTATATGAATGCATAAATCATGTAATAAAGGCATAGGATACAGACGTCAAGACCCAAACAATAGCCAACACAACAAATAAAATTACAAAATTCATGTTTTAAGGTTATATACATAACAAGTTATGCGAAGTAAATAAATAAAACTGTGTATAAATCTATATTTTAAAGCATTTCGAAAAAAATGTATGTTTTAATGTTTTTTCTCTAACTCGAAGTTTTTTTGTGGATTATGGTGGTTCGAGTTAGAGAAGTTCCACTGTACATTGAAATCATTACAAAATTATAAAATGAACTTTTGAAGTTCTAAAGAAGGTTATGAAAGTGGTTGCTTTCTGTGTTTGTATATGTCCTAAATATATGTACTTAGAGACCATAATAAAAAAACTATCCATTTACGTTACAATTTCTTTGATTTTGCTTTGCTTCTGAGGTAACAAATTTTAATTATGTACAACACATTTTTGTTTTTCACATTTTCTCCATCCCAATTAATGTTTGCGGCTTAATTTGTTAAGAAGTTATAACTACATGGTCGTTTTGAGTTTTTCAGCTTTATTGGATTTATACACATATTTTAAACTATCGCAATTTTCGAGGATTAAAGGTGGGGCAATATTTTCAGGGGTTAGCAAAATATTAAATAATGCACTATTTGTGTGAAATTTCATTCTGATAAAGCTATTGAACGGCATTTTATGAGGATGACCATATTCCGCTTTCGCCCAGTTTTTAGATGTATGGTTTTTAATGAGGCACAATTTTTAGAAGTTGGTCCTTTTGGCATCTACTACTTATTTTAACTCAGTTTGGTTGGTCATTTCATAATTAGCACTCTTACTCCGGTGCAACGTTTATTGTTGACAACGGCCTCAATTTTTGTAAGAGGTGGTAAAAATTGGACCTCTCGACTGGAATTTATTCGAGCCAACCTCCGTGGTCACTTGCCCGAGATCATTTTTAAAAGATAGTGGCAAGCCCCTATGTTTATAATAAAGCTAAACTCGTGGCCATAACCTTATAGTAAAGTAGGCAAATATGGACCACCAATATTTTTTTGGGATTTTTGGATGGGCAATAATACAATCAAATTTACTTCATTAACTTAAAAAAAATAGTTCTTATTTTATAAATCTGCACTTGCTGAACGATAAATTCAAACTGAGGAAGTTTGAGCGAAAAGACGAAAAAACCAAACAAAAATAACGGAGGATTTATTAACTGGAATTCAAGATAACTAGGTGATCCATATTACCCACCCTTACTCTATTTATATGAGTGTTAATTCTCCTGTAAAACCACATGTTTTAAGACAACTTTTATAAATACATATATACTATATATCATAAATTGGAAATAATCATAAAAATAATTCGATAAATTGTTTAAATGAATTGGCCTTGAAAGCTTCATATGATGATAATTAAGGAGATAACTGTCTAGAAAAAACGTCGTGGTTGACTTATTGCCGAATATATATTAATATATGATATTAATATATGAGATTGTAAATATTTCATTATTTTGTCTTCCACTACTATTGATCTCAGTTTTTTCGATTGAAATTTTAATGGGAATAGTGGTCCATATTGAGCATATTATAATTTGGTAAAATCATTGCATGACATGTTTTCCGTTCCTCTGATAGCATTTCTATCAAGCATAACGGTTAATAAGGGGTTAAATATGTTAACAAAATCAAGTGAGAATATGAGAAATGAATGATGCATACTATTAGCGTTTTTAGATAGGAGCTAATAGATCAATTAACCGGCCTCTGCTCGGTTTAAACGCTTATTAAGATCGATTTACCATACAAAATAAAATCTACATTTTTTTATTGCGATTGGCTGAATTTTTTTACTGTCTAACAACGCTATATCTTTCCCAACGCATTACTATTGTAGTTTTAGTATGTTAGCATGATTTTTAAATAACTATAAAAAGAATTATAAAAACGAAAGTAAATATGGTATGAAAGTTTAAGACATAAGACTCTAGCCAGAGTTGTTTTCTTGTTGAAATACAACAATCGGCCATTGTAGTCCGAACTTATGGTAGTACAGTCAAGGTTTCGATTCAAAATATCTTTGTAGTATAGAGAATTCAGCCTTCAAACTATTCTGTCAAGGTGTCCAACACATTGAGTCAGCATGCAGCCCCACACCATTATGGAACAACCACCATATCTAATAGTTGCTGTGATCCGATGAGGCTGCATTTTGGACACGGTTTTCCATATCCACTGATGACCGTCGGAGCCTCATCCACTTCGGTTCAATTTGCATGTTGCCTAACAAAAGATAATCGCAATTATTATGTCTTGCAGTAAGCAGTGATTTTCACTTTTGTCCTTCCTTTTAGGCCGGCAGATCTTAATGTGTTGCTAAAGTGTCAACCGAAAACAAAAGTGCAATTTTTGATATACAGTAATCCCCGCTTAAGTACCACTGCTAAAAATGTAACACGTTTGAGGTACGAAAGCGGGGAAGGTACTTAAATGAATTCCGCTTAAGTGCATCGAGATACTTACCAAACTTTTTCTCAAAACCTCGATCTACTATTTTTTTCTTTTAGAATGAAAATCACATTTAGTTCTTATTAATAACAAAAATACAAAAAATATGTCTGTACAGGACAAATTTGGTTAGTAAAAAAATTTAATTCATATGAGATGATCAAAAAAGTTTTCTTTACACTCTCTTTAGCTGGTTTCATAAGAAATAATAAGATGTGAAATGTATAGATAATATTCCGATGACGTTTAAAAAATTGCTTCACATAAATTATCAATGTCATAATCTGAGCGCCTAAAGGTCTTAAAAAACTCTGGAATTTACGGTTTTATAACATTGAAATTCCCTTATCATAAACTAAGTAGCTTAAGTTACTAAATAAGGGTATATAGAAAAGGAATGCGCAACATTGGCATTACTATAAATTGAGCTCCAATATTTATTTACTTTTACTAAAGTATAAATGATAAGTTGCAAATAGTCATATTTAGAATTTTCGAAAGTTTCAATTTCTACGCGGCGTTATAAAAGATCGTATAAATCTATGTAAATAAAGCGGGCGATAGTTACACATGCACTCACATTTTATGACTGTGTATGTACAGAGTGAGATTGAAAATAATTGAGCTTTAATGAATTACCTTTCCAACCAAACATGACCCAAGAGTAAATTTTCCTCGCATAAGTATGTGGACACATACTAACGCATGCAACGTTCGTCCGCTCACATTTTCTCCATATCATCGATCAAATTAGCAGTTTGCCACGCAAAATACATGCAGCTCAACATATGTAGTTATGAATTATATATTCATGTGCATACATTTTCTCACATGTACTTATGTTTGTACATATTTATGTACTTAAAGAGAAAATAGATGACTGTATGGACATTAGTGTGGTTAAAAATTTCACGCGTACAAATAACACTTGTAAACAATGTTTTTGTCTTATGTTGGTGTAACCTCATTGACAACATATAATAATTTTGTTTCAATAAATTTTTGTTTCTTTTTTTACAACTACATAATCAATTCTGACTGCTTTTATTATAACTGTTTTTAAATAACTGAAAAACTGAATGATCAGGAAAAACACGCCTAAAAATGTTTGTGAACCTTGTCCAAAATTTTCTAGGAAAATATAAATCGGAAAATTACAAAGACTTGTCGGTATTCTGGGAGCAGTCTCAAGTCTCTAATAGAGACTCATCTTTTTTACTTTCTTTTTCATCATGACTTTTTGGTATGCTAGGAAATTCTTTTAATTTCCAAAATATAAAAGTATATATCCAAAATTAAACTAAACACCTGATTGATTGCCCTTATTTTCACCACACTATTTGTTGAATATTTTTGAGACTATATCTGGCAGAATACCAAAATGTTACGTCCTGATTAACAGAGTTATAATGCCAGTTCCCAATATACCAAAACGCTTTGGAAATAACTTGTAACAAGCTTGCTGCCCTAAGCCTTATGCTTAGAAAACTGTAGTGACTACTGTTGTGAAAGGCTTTTTAATAATTATAGAATAAAGAAAAACGATCCCTCGCTATAAGCTTAGTAGTCGAAGTATACAACAAGCTTAGAAGTCTAATTATAGAACAAGCTTACTGAAACAATAGTTTTCTAAACATGCTTACAATAAGCTTAGTTTAGCAAAATTTTTTTAAGCTTGTGAAAATTTTAAAATAGTAAGCGTTTTTAAATTGTTGTATTGTTATTTCTCATTTATTTCATTTCATTTGAGATTACAGTTGAGCTAATTTTTTTGATTTATATTTTTCTTTGCTTTCTTGGCGGTTTTTGGCAAATTGGAAGAAAGACTTTGTGTTCCGGATGAATTCATCCTCTTCGATTCCAATAGAAATTGCAGCATCTGAAAAAAATGTGAAAAATAAATTAATATATACATTCCAAAAAAAAATTTAAGTATTTACTTCTAATTGATTTCGATGTACTTAGGCCGCGTACACTTTTTTTTTGCTCCGTCCCTTTCCAGCAAAGTTTTTCCGCCAGTTCATCGACCAATAATTTTCTCCAACAATTTTTGGTAAAGTTGGGCTTTTTTCCAACAGTTTTGAGTTCCATTTCCTTTGATTAAAAATAAGAAAAAAACAAATGATTGATTATCGAACAAATTAATTTAGTATTTTAGTAAACTTACGAATGAAGCAAACAAATTTGGATCTTCCTGTAGCTGTTTTTCAAAATAACAATTAATCTTAATAACAAACTAACAACTTCACTAGACTCATTACGAACACTCTGTTTTATTTTATATGGCATTTTAAATTATTTTAAGATATTATGTTCACTCTCACCTTATTCACTTCGTATAAAATTTTACAATGACAATGAAAAATGTGAAGACGCTGACAACGGCGCGACAGAATAACGGTAAACGAAACAGTAAGCTTTGGAAACTGTATTGAGCCTAAGTCTGTCGCAAGTGTTGTAGCAAAACTGTAGCGAGCGTAAGTTTTTTGTAAGTTTCATGTACACAACAGAGCTACAAAACTATAGCGAGGCCTAAGTCAATTACAATCATATTTGTTATGTTGTTACTATGTGAATCATTTTTCAAGCACGTTTATAAAAGTATTATTATTTTATAATTAAATAAACCTTTCATAAATATGCTTTTTAAATGTTTTCGAAAAATCATTACAATAAGCTTATTCTATAACTCTATTGCCGTTCGCTCATAGAAAGGTTTATTGGGTTAAAGCTTTGGGGAGTAATACGTTCTTCGAAATACATATGCTGATTATTATTATGTATTTATTAGCCAAATATTTGCGGATATCATATATGTTTTGAAATCACAAGAAAACCGGACGTGCAACTTTCATTCACATATTATTGTTTAGGTTAGGTCGAGGGGTAGTAGATCTTCGTTACTGCAGAGAGTCTCACTTAGACAGCTTCGGTTGTCTTTTGTGACATCCGAAAAAGCACTTGGATTCTATTATAAAGTTCTTAAGTCGGCTAATGTCGTTTTCAGTCACTTCGCTGGGTTCGCTGAAGATGTGCCTACGGAGGTGTTTTAACCTTAGTCTGGCGAATGGAAAATTCTATTCATTAAGTCGGTGGACACGATATCTCTAAAAGGTATGAAGCGATTTGATTCAAATTTGCCCATATCATAATAAATAATAATATCTAGTTAATCAATGAAGAATTTATTTTTTTGTTTTTATTACAGCTAATTTTATCGAGCCAGTATTCGGCGAAAATATGACTAAAAAGAAATTTTTTTTGCAAAAATGCTTCCAAAAATACACATTTTAATATCTTCTTTTTTTCCTCTCAAAGTATTTTTTGGTTTTTTGATTTTGGATGAACCAATAATGAGATATGTTGTCCACGGCAAGAGCTTTGTTTTAGATATGTCATGGGAGATGAGGTACCCATGTTTGAGTTTTCGAAATTTGTAAATAAAATATTCACAGGATACTGTCTAAATATGTATCTTTGATACGCTGAATTGATGATATGAAATATAAGATTGTATATGTAACAAGAAAAGGAAGGGCTAAGTTCGGGTGTAACCGACTTATACTCTCGTAATTTATTTATTTAACTTTATTAAGGGACACACCTAGTGTGAAATTTCAAAAAAATCATTTTTTTTGTTCATATTTCGGTAGATTACACCTTTAAAAATAACATATTAAAATATATCTCAAATAGTTTTTGAGTTATAGCAATTTAAAGAGCAGCCGCTCGGTAACAGTGAATACGATCATTTTATCTTTAAACGCGTTTTTCTCGAAACATCATTTTCCGAATTTGCTGCAGTGATTACTCAAAAACAAATGATCCGATCACAATCGAGTTTTTTCTTACATGTTCTTTATATAGTTCTCCGTACAATGACCTGTCGATTTTTGATCTGATCAAAAAATCGAATTTTTGGCAGGCCAAAAACGACCAAAATATTGGGTAAAATTCGACTATTTTTTTTTAAGCCGCCATATTGTAAATTTTTCATTTTTTTATCGTAGGTCATTGTACAGACAATATTATCTAGTTTAAGAAGAATTTTTTTTTTAGATTTCATCCACGGAGAAGGCCGGAATCACTGCAGCAGTGAAGGACCTTCTTTTCGCGCCGTTGGAGATCGACTATAACTTAAAAAATATTTAATTTTTTTTTTTTAATTTCACTGTATATTCTTGAAACTTGTATTTTGAAATAATTGATAAAGAAGTTTTTTTAATAAAAATTTCCAAAAAACAACTTTTTTTAGGCCATTACACTAGGTGTGCCCCTTAATATTATATAATACACAATTTGACCCACATATTCGTCATATATATTGTATAAAGTCCATTGAAAGTTGGAAACCCTAATATTTGGTTAGAAGCACTGAGGTCCTCATATTCGATATATGGGGCCTTGAAAACATATGGTCCGATTTCGGCGATTTTTAGAATGGGGCTGCCACACGATGAACGTAGTATATGTGCGAAATTTTGCACTGATATCTTCACTTGTGCTTACTTTTTATATTGTAAAGCAAACGATTTAGCCTATTTTCACAACATATCATTGGGATGTGAAGGAAACTTTTACAAACCAAGTTTCATTGAAATCGGTCGAGTAGTCCCTGAGATATGGTTTTTGACCCATAAGTGGGCGACGCCACGCCCATTTTCCGTTTTGTAAAAAAAATCTGAGTGCAGCTTCCATCAGCCATTTCTTATGTGAAATTTTGTGTTTCTGACGTTTTTCGTTAGTGAGTTAACCCACTTTTAGTAATTTTCAACCTAACCTTTGTATGGGAGGTGAGCGTGGTTATTATCCGATTTCTTTAATTTTTAGACTGTATTAAGAAGTGGCTAAAAGTTTGATTTATATAGCTCTATTGTTTTGCGAGATATGTACAAAATACCTATTTGGGGGCGGGGCCACGTCTACTTCCCTAAAAAATTACATCCAAATATGCCCCTTAATAGTGTGATACTTCATACCAAATTTTAATTCCATAGCTTTATTTATGGCTTAGTTATGGCACTTTTATGGTCAGATTTTGCTCATTTTCGAAAGCAACCTCTTTGGTATATATAACCCTATATATAACTCGTTTAGTTTTGGGTGTTACAAAAAACCGTTATGTGAACAAACTATAATACTCTCTTTAGCAACTTTGTTGCTAGCAACTATGTTACGAGAGTATAAAAAAAGTTGTAACAAGTAAGGAAAGGCTAAGTTCGGGTGTAACCGAACATTTTATACTCTCGCAATTTATTGAAGAAATTTTATTAAGATAACGCACAAATTTACCCATAAATTCGGCATAAAGTTTAATAGAATAACGAAAATCGTCATATATAGATATGAGGGCTGAGGTAATTCCTGAACCGATTTGATTCAATTTCACCAGCAAGAGACACTATATCCAATACTATATGCTCGGTTAATTTTGCTAAGATATATCACATATTAACCAATACATATATGCGTAATAAAGCCCAACGAATTTTTGAAAAACCTGTAATTAGGTATATGGGAGCTAGGGGATGATATTTTTGAAAAACCTATAATTATGTATATGGGAGCTAGGAGATGTTGTGACCCGATTTTAATAATTTTTGGAACAGAGACACACTATTGGAAGAAAACAATTTCGTCTGAATTACATTAAATTAGATGAGAGAATTACTCATATTTTCGGTTAAAATTTAACCTTAGGCGCTGAGTTCAACATATCTGGGGCCTTGAAAAGTTATAGTCCGTTTTGGACAATTTTTTCACAAGTGATGCCACAGATCATATACTGTATTTGTGTACAGTTTTATTTCGCTATCATCATTGGTTCCTAATGTATATATTATAAAGTTAAGGATTCAGGTGGAATTCAAAATTGAGTTATAAAGAAAGTAGTCGTGGTTGTGAACCGATTTCATCCATTTTCCACACATGTCATCAGGATGTCAATAAAATATTATATACCAAATCTGTCGAGTAGTTCCTGAGATATGGTTTTTGACCCATAAGTGGGCGATGCCACGCCCATTTTCCATTTTGTAAAAAGATATGAGTGCAGCTTCCTTCTGCTATCATTTCTGTGAAATTTTGTGTTTTTGACGTTTCTCATTAGTGAGTTAACGCACTTTCAGTCATTTTCAACCTAACCTTTGTATGGGAGGTGGTCGTGGTTATTATCCGATTTCTTTCATTTTTGGACTGTATAAGGAAACGGCTAAAGAAAACGACTGCAGAAATTTTGGTTTATATAGCTTTATTGGTGTGCAAGATATATACAAAAAACATATTTTCCAAAAAAATAACATTCAAATGTGCCCCTCCATAATGCGATCCTATGTTCCAAATTTTATTTTCATAACTTTATTTATGGCTTAGTTATAGTTCTTTATGTGTTTTTGGTTATCGCCATTTTGTGGGCGTGGCAGTGGTCCGATTCCGCCCATCTTCGAACTTAACCTTCTTATGGTGCCAAGGAACACGTGTTCCAAGTTTCATTAAGACATCTCAATTTTTACTCAAGTTACAGCTTGCACGGACGGACAGACGGACAGACGGACGGGCGGACAGACAGACATCCGGATTTGAACTTTCCTCGTCACCCTGATAACTTTGGTATATATAACTCTATATCTAACTCGTTTAGTTTTAGGACTTACAAACAACCGTTATGTGGACAAAACTATAATACTCTCTTTAGCAAATTTTGTTGCGAGAGTATAAAAATACCGTTGTTTTTTTACTTCTAAAACCCACCTAACCCCTTAATAATATGCAGAGATTCTTGTGCTGCGATTTGCTTTGCCACAGTTTTCTCCAAACATAACAAAATAATATGTTCTTATAAATCTTGATCTATTCCTGAGAAAATGAAGACAGTTTGGGTAGAATAGCTAGAAAAATGGCGGGGAAATAAGCAAATGAACTGAAGATTCGCAGTAGTCAAAAGTATTTATACACATTTTTTTGCGTCAAAAGTATTTACACACAACTTGAACTCTATTATCTTGTTATTTTTTAAAGATATTTTTTTAAATTTTAATGTTTATTATAAGTTACTATTCTAAGGCGGTAAATTCATAATTGGTTACATTACATTTGACATCAATAACAGCCTCCTTTATAGTCCGAATTGATTCAAACTTATTAGGCGCTAAGTTAACTGTTAATTTTGACCAAATGTCGGTAATTTCGGCATTTTCGGTTATTACATCAATTGCCCTCTGATATGTAACGAAACCCCAAATATTTTTAATAAAGTTTAGGTCGGGACTCTGCGGAGGTCAACTTGATTTGCTTCACTTAAAAGTTTTGTTGGTAACGATCCTTTATGAAATGGAGCACTGTAAAACGTGGTCTACAATGGCATGGTCATGTGAATTCTGATATATCCGAATGATTTAAGGTCCCTAAATTAGTAGCAGAATTCCAAAAACTTATGTAAGGAAAACTTCCCTAAACAGCATATTTCTTCACGTGGTAAATGCATAAAGCGATTACTAAACAAGCCCTGGAACCAAAATTCAGCATTAGCTGCCCACGACAGGCTCCGAATTGAATTTAAGGAAAATGACTGGCATATGTTTTTTTTATTTTCGGAAATTTTTACCATTTTTCGCAAACCGTCAGGTATTTATGTTAACTTTTTTTTCATTGACTGTTCATTCAATATGCTGATTCGATGCTGCTGCAATATTAACAGGACTAATTGTGGAATTTTGTATGACAGTTCTCACTAATCTTCTACATTTTCTTTGAGTTATCACAGGTTCCCGCCCAGTTATCTTTAAATTGTCCTTGCAATATTTCATGTCTTTTTTTTAATAATATTATAAACAGTATTCCTTCAAATTCTATAAATTTTAACTAACTCCGAAGCCGAAACCGAAACCGCAGTCTTAAACTTAGTTACAGTCTCTGATCTAGTTATTATCGATAATTCCTTTGTTTTCGGCATTTTATTTACCAATTTTTATATTTTAAGGCTGAGTTAGGTTGTTATGAATGCAATAGAATCCAATTATTACTATTGCTCAAACCAAATCCAAGGATAAAGGCTAAATCGTCGTGTGTAAATACTTTTGACGCAAAAAAAATGTGTGTAAATACTTTTGACTACTGCGAATCTTCAGTTCATTTGTTTATTTCTCCGCCATATTTCCAGCTATTCTTCCCAAACTGACTTCATTTTCTCAGGAATAGATCAAGATTTATAAGAACATATTATTTTGTTACCCTGCGACAACAAGAACAACAAGCAAAAGCTTTTTCTGTGTAACTTATAGAAAACATCCGATGTATAAATAATTTTGACTACCTCTGTATATATAAACTTCCACTTTGAAAATAAAGGAAACCGGACCATTAACATTAGAACTTCCTCATACTTAGAAAGAATTTCCTAATTATTTTATAATAATTCAATTATCAATGTTTCTACTGCCAGTAAAGATTCAAAACTCGACGTTCATATTCATGTCTTTACTGTAGTGAAAAATGTTTTTTTCCAGCAAGTTTGGAATTTCTTGTATCGAATATTAAATTTCAGCACACGTACGCCAAATGAAAATGCATTGACATGCCTACTTAACAAAATTACAAGGAATTAACATAAAGTTATCAAGCCAGCGTGGTATGTGGCATCGAAAGCCCACAGCAATAACAATTATGATAATGAATAATAAGAACAATTTTCAATTTAATGACCAGCACATTTTTAAAAGTGGAACAGCTAAGCCACAACTTAAGTATTCAAACAATATTAAAAAAGAACGCCGAAAAGAAGAAATCTGACTGCTAAAGCCGGTGGCATAAAAATACACAAAAGCTTTAAAAGCAGGAAAATGAATAGAAAAATGGCCAAACTCGTTTCGCCGAAGGAGTCTAATTGAGCCGCACAACACCATCGAAACAATACCGAGTATAAGGCGAAATAATGCTATTTGTATAGTTGGTTACATGTGTGGGTGTATATGGTATGTGCATACATAGTTACAAAAACAGCTCTTAAATACATATGTACATGTGGTTTAAATTCCGTTCAACACCTCGAAGCGTCCTACTAGATATGTATATTAGCCTAGCTGGTTGCTATCTATGTTTTGGATGAGTACATCGAACGCCTAAGGTGCGGGCGCGGCCTTACAGTTGCGTCAGCTTTGGCGACAGATGTTTGCAATTGTCATCATTTGCTGTTTTGTTATTTTTTCTCAGACATTTTCGCTATCGCTATGTTGTCTTTTCCTTATTTGCGCGACAAACAAACGAACGCGCACTTCTAGGCCACTAAGTGTAGGTTTGGTTTAACAAAGCTCAGCGTGAGGATGGGGTGGTGGGAGTGATATTCTGTTGTTGCACGAATATCTGATGGGGTGAGATAAATACGTTGCTAAAATTTTAAATAGCCATGGTAATGAAAGTGCCTCGGCTGCAGGAGCTGTCGGCTTAAGCGTCCTGTCCGTTGATTCGTTCATTATTTTGTTTGTCTTTATATTTGCATGAGGCGCGAAATGGAACTGCCGCCGCCCTATTCGGCGTGTAGTATATCCATTACTATGGAACGATAACAAAGCTGAGCTGAGTGAGGTGAAAATTAATGGCACGCACAGTGTGGCAGATCAATGGTATCACAAGAATTTCTTAACTCAACTTTAAAGGGGGAGCTGTAGACGGAATTTGAGTTTTGAACATTTCAAGCAACCTGAAAACATGCAACACGGACAGTTCGACGGGCAACTTCGCAAAATACAGAAAGCCCAAAATAAATAAATAAACGCACGAACAAACCCTTACTTATGCACAGGCTAGCATAGAATCGGCCAAGTAGAGTCATGTGTGCAGAAACTTGTACGTTTTTGACTAGTCAAACGGTTCAAAGAAGTTCAGCAGTGTCAAGTGGCCGCTGCGTCTGTGTCGTACCCAACACATCTGCACAAAATCAAATCACAACTCTGCGCTTGTCTTCATTAGAGTGAGTCTGGCGAACGCACGTTTTTTGCATGCTTAATGGCAATGCAGAGGTACTTTTTCTATAAATCCTTTCATTGGGCTAATGAATGGGAATATGTGTCCAGGTCGGTGAAACTAACTTTCACATACTTCTTTTTCGTCTATCTATACAAGTGTACACTGTGCAACTATGGGACAATCATGAACTTTCCACAAGGAATACCAAAGCTATATAATTTACTAATTTGCTTACAGCCGTTTTCAATAATTAAATTGGTAAATGCACTATTGTGCTTAATTGTAATCTGAAGCAATTAAATAAGATTATGGAGCTTTCGAAACAATGATATAAATGCAGCCAATTTGAGCATTAAAAAAATAACGTAATTCGGAGATGGGATATTATTTATATAAACGCAGTGATAGTTTTATGTTTCGTTTGACGTAACCATCCTACTACATATATAGAATTTCGTACTAAATATTAGCAACTATAGAAATTGGAAAATAAAATTAAAAATAAAATGTTTTTAGCAATTGTTGGAGAAAAAATGTATGGAAAAAATTATGTTTAAATAAAAACATATATAAAATTATTTAAGAGGTTATACCAGTGTGACATTTTCAATAAATCGATTTTTTTTATTTTTTGCTTTTTCGATAGTTTACTCTTTTAAAAATATCCTGTGAAAGCGGGAAGATCTTCAATAGTTTTTGAATGGCAGCGTTCTAAAGAGCGACCGCTCGCTGGAATAAGCAGTTATAGTCGAAACTTTTAACGCGTTTTACTCAAAACGACATTTCTTAAAATTGCTGACATCATAACTCAACGATACATGTACCGATCGACTTCAAATTTAAACTGAATATTCGGATATATTGACTATACAATGACTTACGATCTTTTTGATAGGTTGAAAGTTGTCAATTTTGCAAACGGCCAAAAAAAAACGAAAAATATTTTCAGAACTATGCCATATATTTAACTTTTTTTTGTTTAGCAACTCATTCTGCCGGAATCATGTCAGCAGTTAGAGAACTTTTTTGGCACCTCCGAAGACAGCATATAACTCCGTTATTTTTCAATATTTTTGTAAAGAAAAAATATTGAAATGTATGTCTTCGAAACAATCAATCAAGTACTTTCTTTTTAAAAAATCATGAAAATCGCATAATTTCATGGGTTACACTGGTATAGCCCTTAAACTAGTTAAATATTATTAGAATTAGCGAGTTTTTTCAACAATAAAACACTCTTCGCATTAAAATTTTGACAATTATTCTTACAAAAGTCAATCATAAAGTAATAATTCGCTTCATAATAAACATTTTCAACTAGAGTAATTAGGCCTTAGGTCTTTTCTAAGTTTTCCTTTTATGTGGAATTGACGAATGCTACAGCATACATTATATAACAGATATACAGACATGTACAGACGTTTTTAAAACTTTTGAGACCCGTGAAAGCTCAAAATTATAATACAAAACCACAAGATCTGCAGAAAGTTTTACTTCAGCTAAAAGTTTCAACTGAACTTGTTAAAGCTCCTGAGAACTTGTTAAAGCTTGTAAGTGATGTATTTTCGTTTGTACATAAAAAAGTATGAATAGGATTTATTATTTTATTTAAATTATTTTCCATATATATTTAAATATTTTTTGCGATTTGTTATGACACATATAATATTATAATACAATACCAAAAAATCTATTGTATCCTTTTTCTGTAAACTTGTTTCCAAGTAGATAAAAATGTTCCACTGTTGTTATGGAAGAATTTAAATTTTTTTCAAACGACCCTGTTACTTTTCTGAATTCAAGATGAGTGGATACTGTCGTACAGCAATTTTAAAAGATGCAATGAATGATATTTAATATTTTTTTGTCTTATTAAATAGTGCAATATGTTTAAAATATTCTCCAAAAATTTCAACTCATTCTGAGTAAAATTATAAGAGATATACTATATTTTTGTTAAAAAACTATTAAAATTACAAATTTTAATATTTTATTCTTATTTCCTTCGTTTATTAACTAGATTTATTCATGTACTATTGAAATATTCTTGAGTTAATTTTTAAATAAAAATTTCACAAAATACTATTTAAATAAGTAGCTTTGATATGTTGAATACGTGAATTAAAAAAAAATAGCCTTGTTTTCAGCCTCTGAAACCCACCTACATAATTAATGTATTATGTTTTATAATTAATAATAATTTCTTAAATTAAACAAATATGATTGCAATTAAATATGACGATTTTAAGCACTTTCTTGTCTAACGTACTCCAGAGTTTCTTGCAACGAACTTTAATTTCTTAAAAAAAGAAACACAGCGGTCGAAACTAAAAGAAAGAAATTAATTTGGTAAAAAAAGCTTCAGCAGTAAACCGTAGAAAATTACATTGAAATGAATTGCAGCACATATGAGTGCTTAATACAAGTTTCCATTTACACACATTCCGCACATTTACTTTTGCGAGATAAACTCACACATCTGTAGACACGACATAACTCAGTAAGAAATTTTATAGCTGGATTTTTATTTGTGAATGAAGGGAAAATTCTAGCTCATTCTAAGATATGACTGATTCAGATAATCTTAAATTTTTACGGAATAAACAACCGATATTTAATCGCCGTTATATGTGTTTTGCAAACGGTTCAATTTTTATATTAACTGATATGAAAAAACCTGTGCTATACATACATATATACAAATAGGTACAAGAATAAAGCGATTTGAAATTTTCATAAAATTTTTGTACAATATTTATCAAAACTAAGCAACGCACATCATTTATTTAACTTGCGCACTGCTTATTGGCCATTTCAGTTTTGAACCGAACCATTTTTTGGAGTGGTTTTCGGTTAAGTTTCCGTATTTGAAATAAAATCGGTTTGGTCAAAAACCTGTCAAAAAATGCGGTTCGGTTCAAAACTGGTTTGCAGCCCTACTATTTCAATATTCAAGCTTCACATGGACATGGAGGTTTATAAAGATATAAACAAAGTTACCTTTCCATATTTTAAATTTCGCATACTCGTCTGACACGAGTAACGAGTTTCGTTGCCAAAAAAATCGTATTTTAAAGTCAGACGATATTGTATCGGTATTTTGCCACTAATATTTTAAAGGCAAGGCTCCTTTAGTTTTCAATATTGTGTACATTTATTGATTAGCCTATAAGCAAACAAAAAGAGGTATTCTCGTAGGTCTCTGCTACTGAACATTTCTATTTCCTCTAGGGTAGTTAGTTACCTACTGGAAATGCAGCATTCGCAGCAATATATGTGTTCTGCGTGCATGCCCTGCATAGACGTCAACAAGAGCGTTTTGATTCGGCAAAGTGAAGAAAGCATTCGGCGTACGAAGACGCTGCATGCGCCATCCAGAAAGAGGAAATGTTTGGCACAACTTGGGCCATTAAATGAATACATATGAACATGTGTTTTCAGTCTTTGCAACATATGTCGTTTTAAGTCATTAAGCCAGTTGAAAACAAACAGACGCCCACGAATCATCTTGAGCCTTTTATGAAATTTTACTTGCTGCCTTTGCCTCTCACATTAGTTCACCATTTAATTTTATTATTTTTAATGCATTTTAATTACAACATCTTCCTAAGTTTTATTTGAGGTTGTTTTCTTTTTTCATAAAAAAAAAACAAATTAAGAATTGAATTCTGTATATACAGTGGAACTTCTCTAACTCGAATCACCATAATCCACAATAAAACTTCGTGTTAGAGAGACTTCGATTTATTTACTTCGGATAAAGTTTTATGTACACATGTTAAAAGATGTGTTCTGTAATTTTGATTGTTGCAGTGTACTATTGTTTGGCTCTTGACGTCTGTATCCCACGCCGTTGTTACATGCTTTATGCAAACCATAAGTGTAATATCATATTTTTTGTTCGCCTCCTTACGATATAGAGAGGCTCTTTTAAAATTCTGCCTCGATAGTACAATTTTAAATTTTGTGTTATGCCGTGGTCGCAAAGCTCGATTTATAGAAGGAAATTTGTATGAAATTTGACTTGTATTGCCCATTCAAGAGTTCGACTTATAGAGAACTTCGAGTTAAGGAAGTTTGAGTTCTGGAAGCAAATTTGTACGAAATTTGATTTCTAAACGCTATTGCCAATTCAAAAGTTCGGTGCGGTGCACCAAAATTGAAGGCAATGGTAAGAAGTTGATGCGAAAGCAAATGGGTGGTAAACTGACTGACTATTAAGCTACTGATCTGTCATTACAGCAAAAACTCTTTCATGTCATTTATAATTCTTTGTGATGGTGCAATTTAAGATGCTCAGGATGAAATGGAAAAGACGGTGGGCGACACTTCGGAGTAGAAACTAATTGAGAATGAAGAAATACTCTTACCATGTTTGTTGTGTTCATAGCATTGGCCAATTGTGACGATTTCCCCATTCTATTTTCGTACTAAGTATCAATTATTGGTTTCATGAATAATCATTTTATTTCCTTGATTATTGATTTCAATAAATAAATATTATAAAACTATTATTTATACGAGACTTTTTATTCGTTATATAATTCCCTTTTATTTTAATATCCAATATATCATTTTGGAAAATCTTGTTTTTTCTGAAGTGTCAAATGGTTCAGCGCTCCCAAATAATTTTTTCAGTGCGATCAAACATACATACATATGTACGAGCACATAGTTTTCGATAGTTCTGGTTATACTCTCACAACAATTTTGCTAAGAGAGTATAATAGTTTTGTTCACCTAACGGTTGTTTGTAAGTCCTAAAACTTAGCGAGTTAGATATAGGGTTAAATATCTCAGATATTTGAATGAAATTCCGAGGTATTATTTTTCTTCTAATAATTGTATGTGCCATAAATGGATGAAATTCAGTCAATTCCCCTAGCTCCCATATACCTAATATGAGCGTTTTCAAACATCCAATCGGTTCAGGTATTAATTCAGCCCTCATATTATATACAGCGAAACCTTTACTTGCGAATACCTCCAATAAGTGGAAACCTCTATTAACCGGACAAAAATTTAGGAACCTAGTTTTACGTTGCGTTTTCAGAACAAATTCCACTCTAACAACCGGACACCTCTCGTATGCGGGTGCGGACAAGAAACTTAAATTATAGAACGAAAATGTAAAGAAAACTGTGAAAAACTGATAAGTGGCATGATGCTCTAATTAACGGACAAAGAAGAAAAATAATTTAAATAAAGGTAGATTAACTAATTCCGAAAGCTTGGATGTTACGTGGAATTATGTGTGAGTGACTACAAAAGCATGATAAAAAATCTCTCAGAAGAGAAAAGTTTCAACAAACCACTCCACAGATTTTAAACAAAATAAATTATCTTCCTACCTGCTAATAGAACATACGTTTGTCAACCCATCGATCAGGGGATTATACACAATTTAATATGTGCAGATGTAGTGATATACTATATTTTGACAAGAATAGAAGGCATTTCAATGAAGAAACTTGCAAAAACATTTGACATTTTGGACGTTTCATATTTTATTAAGACTGCATAAGATAACTTAATGATGGAAACAATTAAAAACGGGCTTTCAAAAATTTTTAGTGAAATTTGACATTGATGCCGTGGTCGGAATTTAGAAATCAACGGTATCGGCTTTAAGCGGTTAGATGGGTTTCAAAGGTTAAAAACAAGGGTATTTTTTTTTAATATATATAATCACATATTTCATTTAAACAATTCAGCGTATCAAAGATACATGTTTAAACAGAATTTTGTGAAATTTTTATTTGAAAATTCCGAAAACTCAGCCTTTGGCACCTCATCTCCCATGACATGTCCATGAAATATTAAAATTTTAATTTTTGACAGATTTTTTTACAAAACACACACTTTTTTGGTAAAATTTTCGGCATATAATGGCTCGAAAAAAAATAGTTGCAATTAAAATATTAAAAATTCCTTCATTCATTAAGTAGATAATGTTATCCCAAAGATATGTGCCAAATTTGAACAAAATCCCTTAATTAATCGTGCCCACCGACTTGAAAAATTGAGTTTTGAGATAAATGCGTTTAAAGTATTACATTCGCACTGATGTGGCCTGATCGGCGGAACTCCCAAAGGAATATTACTCGGACCGATTTGTTATTTTTGGATAATATTTTAATCGTATTGCACTATTTTATAAGACAAGTTCGGGTGCAACCGAACATTTTATACTCGCGCAATTTATTGCTATATTTTTATTAAGATAACACACAATTTGACCCATATATTCGGTATAAAGTCCAATAGAAAAACGAAAATCATCATATATGGTATATAAGCTGAGGTAATTCCTGAACCGATTAAACTCATTTCCATCACCAACATACATTATGTATAAGATTATATGCTCATTTAACTTGGCTAAGATATTTTATATATTACCCGATTTATAAGCTATTAAGCCGTTTATCTGAATTAAATTATGATATGATATGAGAGATTTACCGATTTTTTCGGTAAAAAATTACCATAAGGCACTGAGTTCTTCATATTCGATATCCGGGTCATTGAAAAGTTATTTGGGTAAACTTTTATTTCGCTATCTTCATTGATTCCTTATGTATATCTTATAAAGTGAAGCAATCAGATGGAATTCAAAATTGAGTTATATGGGAAGTTGTCGTAGTTGTGAACCGATTTCATCCATTTTCCACACGTGGAGCCACGCCCACTCCCCCAAAAAAATTACATCCCCTTCATAGTGCGATCCTTTGTACCAAATTTTATTTCCATAGCTTTACTTATGGCTTAGTTATGGCACTTTATGTGTTTTCGGTTAAACTTGCACAGACGGACGGACGGATGGACAGAGAGACTGGGGTTTTGACTCGCCTCGTCGCCCTGATCACTTTGGTATATATAACTCTATATCTAACTCGCTTAGTTTTGGGTGTTACAAACAACCGTTATGTGAACAAAACTATAATACTCTCTTAGCAACTTTGTTGCTAGGGTATAATCAACAAGGTCAGTATTCGGTCGATTTTTTGCTAATCAATAATTGTTCAAAAACAAAACAATAATATTGACATTGTCATTAACAAAAATGTTACTGTGGAATTATCTGATAAAGAAACGAAGACCTGAAGGTTTTGTGCTCAAGATGAAATTTCGTGAGCGTATTGATTATGATTTGATGTGCGCTCTCTTACTATGGAAAGCAAAAAATGATGTTAGGTAACAAAGACTTAGAACACAGATTTTACAGACATTATAACTTGAATATCCAACTGTCAAAGGAAATTACAGTTTCATGTTTATATTAAAGCTTTTCCTTCTACTAACCGATTGTAATCTAAAAGATTAACATGGAAAATAATTTTTCGGCGATTTTACATAGTTGAACACGGTGCATTAAGTAAGGTTTTAATTATAATTAACACAAATACTATTGAATTTTATATTCAGTTTAATAAAAAAATTGTCTGGTGTGAGGTTGTTATTATTTTGACTATTCCGGACTTCATTTTTTGGAGTTAAATGAACAGCTAAATATACGACAACAATTCGATCAAAGAGATAATTTCAGCTGTGGCTAATAATGATACTAAGTCTAATACAAAAATATAAAATGGAATGGATAATTTTTAACGTTATTCCATGTTTACACTTCGATATAATATCGGTGCTCTAAATGTATTTAATGATACATATATACATACATAATATAAATTTACCCTATATGTCCCCTAGAGCACGATATATTATTTTAGTGTAAACATTTTTCAATATAATATGTAAATCTCGCACGCAATGAAATATTCCAACCATACTTCCAACTAGTTGACATCGTTATCCGAATTATTTACAAACCCAAATGTATGATGATCATATTAAGTTGACTATAAACGTAAGACAAACACACAACAACCCAATGGAAAATGTATCACTAACATCTGCTAAGTGTACTTTATAGAAGTAACTGTAACGATTCTAGCGAATTAAACTCATTTACAAAGTTATCTGTTGAAAGGAAACTTCAGATCCTACACTTTTAATATCTAAAAGAAAACAATTTATGTCACTGTTAAATCTCGGACACGATTCTATTGTGTTATTTGCATTTTCTCTGCTGGGATTGTAAAAGAATTCACATGTTTGGGACAAAAATGTTCATACCGAATGCATACCTGTCCAGCTATTTACATATTGGTAATGAATTAAGATTTCCAAATATTTTTTGGTGTCATTAATCATGCCAAAAGCTTTGTTTCATTTCTAGGACAACATATCGGAGATTTCTTGAATTAAATTACTCTCTTTAAATTCAATGTTGTGAATATTTATTTTCGGCTTTATGCGTTTTTGATATATGGATAAGCAAATCACTTTTCACAACACATAAGGAACTTTAGCATTGGAAAATATATAATAAAGCTGTAATGAAAAACTTACACATTACAAAAAGTGGTATGTCTGTACTTGCTGCACAAAATGTGAGAAGCTTAAAGATGCTCAGATAACTCGCAACATGTTTCACAGAGTGGCAATGGTGGCTTACTAAACGAGTTAAATATGTATATATATTATTATATATACCAAAATTATCAGGAAGTACAGTTGGAATGATGACTGACCTTGCAAGCGACAAGTAAATATTTTGTTATCTTTATAAAACTAGGTATACATGTTCCTTGGGACCTTGGGGAGGTTGATATTGTAGATCGGCACAAACGGACCATTGTCACGCGACCAAAATACAAAAAAATATGAAGTGCTATAATTAAGACACAAATTGAGCTATATAAATGAAATGTCTATTAAGTTTTTTTGTATATACACACTAGTGCAAAGTGAAAAGCGTAAGCATTATGTGGTTGTGAACATGAAAATATATGCATATTTCTTCAAAGTTTCGAAAGAAATTAAAATAAATAATAAATATATTAAAAATGTCTTATCCTGTCCATAGGAATAAAATTATTGGCCGCCAATCGCTCGACGGTGAGTGTCCGTCCAAGAGAGGTTTAACTGTATATCTATAAAACGTGAGGGATATATGTTGGTATATTAAAGCTTTATGCAATGAAAACAATGACACATAGCATAAATTAGGCGCCGATTGTCGCAATCTGTCCTCAGATCTCAAGGAATGCTTATTGCAAGATAGTTTAGAGACAATAAAGAAGTATTCGCTCTGAGTAAAGAATATTTTGAAAGTATTTTACTTTACTGTCTCCCTTAAAGTAATTTGTGAATATTATTTTGAAAACTTATTAATATTTTATAATATTCACTTTACAATATGCACATCTGTAATTACAGATTTATTTTGGAAATTTTCTGCTTAATGACAAAGTACGGAAAAATCAAATAAAAATATTGAAAGATTGAAGCGATCCAATCGACGGTGAATAATGTGCAATCATCAATGTCTACCTTGCTACGAATCAATGTACTGTGCGGACTGTACAAAAATAGCGGCAAGTTGATGGGCCCTTGGTCTCTAATCGGAGCGCTCATAGTGCTCTCAGCAACGGCTGGGAACTCCACCAGCAAAATTATAGCACCACAACGAAGTAGCAGCATTAGCAGCGGCAGCCATGCCAACGAAAACGCAAGCTACACCACAGCGTCCGTTATTGTTGTCGGTGGAGGCGGTAGCCGTGTCAGCGGAAGCGGAAATGGGGCTGGAGGCGGCACTGTTGTCAGCGGCAATGGTGTGATAGTGGCAGGTGGTGCTGGACATTCGTCTATGTTAAATAGTAAGTAACATGATTTTATCCTAATTAAAAAAAGTTGTATACAAACTAGTCAGGATGATCCTCAAAATTTATCTGTTCATAATTTGTATAACTTTCTTAAATTAGACTTTGGTGGTGAGTGCTACATTTGGTGCAATACACATCATTATACATATATATGTATGTATGTATGCGTGTAGCACTTAGTTTTCTTTTAAGCTATACAAATTTATATATTTTTGTTTATATACATAGTTTAAGTTAAATTCCGCATTACATGAGTCCTTTACATATGTATATACATATACATATATTTTTGCAAATACATATCTATGCACTGATGCATATGCATTTACAAAGAATGGGGAAAGGTCGGCGCTTTGCAGCTGTTTCGCGCTTTTTGTATCATGTTTTTTAGATTTTTTCCAAAACAAATTTTTCTGCATATTAATGATGCGCCTGGACATGGTCAGCACATATATTGTTTTTATTTCTTCCTCCCGTTATATTTCCATCAGAACACATTATTTACGATTCATGGTATAAGGCCAAAGCTGGCGAGAAATTGGGTTGTGCGTAGAACAAAAATCTATTCACAAAGAACAGCAAAAAATATAGAAATAACGACCACGAAATATGAAACAAGCATCAAAAAATGAATTTGTGTAGAAAGTGCAACAGCGAAAAGGTCGCAAGTGTTAACAAAGGCCACACAATCGTTTATATAAAGCCTTATGGACAAAATAATAAAAAATAAAATTTTCTTAATACTTCAAAATACTTTTAAATACAACAAACAATTTTGTTTTAGTTATATTAATGTTTTACGTAATTCAAACGAAATATATCAAAATTGTTTTATTCTGAAATTTCAAACTGAAAACTTTTTCATGATTTTCAAAGGGACGGCATTTTTGAGTTCCTGTAGATAAGTGTTCTCTAATGGACGCAAAATTGTACACTAGCTAATTTTTTGACCAACCTGTCGTCAAGTCACAAAAGGGTCCTTTCTCGATATGAGATCATGGGCGATCACCGATCAGGACTGTTTTTCTTGGACGAACAGGGTTTTTTCTAGGTTTTACGATCGTCCTAACATACTGACAGTGAATCTGTTGATGTCTTTCATTCATAAATTTTTTTACCAATCGATGTTCTGAATATTGCATTCTGAATAATTTCTTCTTTTCAATTTTTTCAATTTCTGGTGTTCAAAGGAAGATAACATTGCAAATACTCCAATACTACATTGACGTGATAAATACTTCTAAATAACCACTTTTTTTAATATTTTACTTACACCTATTTTATTAGCCAAGCAAGTTTAATGAAACAATGATAACTAGTGCCCAAAATGCAAAATCAACAAATGAATAATGCAAGTTGCTTATAAAACTACTCTACTATTTCACTTCATCACAAAAATATAAAAAATATATCAAATGAAAAGTTACAATTACTCTAAAATTTGGCAAAAAACAGTAATAGCTAACCGCACACCTATTATTTCGTATTTGGACCCCTTTCCAGCAAAACTTTCCAGCCCTTTTATATTATATACTTTATTTAAAACTTGTTCCCAAAAAGGCAATAAATTATATCATATAACTGGTTATACTTCTTTTTGGTATTTCATTGGCATTTAAAAAAATTGACTACTTAAGGCATTTCCCATTCTGAACTTTTCTGCCAAATTTATTTTGAAGCCTAATTAGCTACTTTAGAGTCCTCATATCTACCACTCTAATTCTGAAGAACCGTGTACCAACTTTCAACGGAGAGGCAATCTATTGATATTGGCCTAACATGATGCACAATCGATCTAATAAAGCCTAAATATAGCTTATAGATTTTTTCACCATATTCGGAGTAGTATATCCCAAAAAATATTGTGTAAAACCTTCCTGTTGAGTACCAACAATGAGAAAACCTACTTCCAAATGACTTTAATCGGTGTATATCGGGAAAACTTTACAAGCCGTTCATTATTCCCGTCCTACTTTATGGTGCTGAAGCGTGTACGATGTGAACATCCGGTGAGATGGCACCAGGGGTTTTCGATAGAAAGGTTGTGAAGAAGCTTTATGGCTCAATACATATATACAGTAGAAAACCTTTGGTTTGTTTACATTAATTTTAACATCTTTTAACACACCATCGAGGCGTACTTGGCAAACTTTTCAAGCTTTGGCAATGTCTTCCATAGATAGTCAGCATTCTATTAGACATTGTATGGAAATTGATATAATTGAAAACGATTTCCTTCAGAGAAATTAATTTTCATATTTATATGGTTATATGTATAATTAATATTTTAAAATGCATAATTGTTTGCTGTCTTTAACACTATTCGAGAAAGTGTAGATCTCTGAAGACACCTATACTTTTACAAAATAAAAAGTGTAGGATTCTCAAACTTAGTAAAAGCTCTTAACTTTTTATAAAGTTCATAAAAAAAACTTAACTTATTAGTCTTAAATGACGATTTTGATTCTTGTTATTCTAGCAAAAATTCATTTTTTTAATTTTGTGTCAGTAAAGTTTAAATATATGTAACCAAAATTAACGTACCACAGAGAAGTACTTGTATGAGAGCTGTATTTTATTCTCACCACTTATAAAATATCTCATCTACATTAAATAAATGTTTTGCAATAACACACACATTGATGTTAAAATCTTCTATAATTGAAATATAGCATAAATAAATAATTTCGCTCTATATAAGACAGCTATATATATAATATTTGCTATTTTATGACTAAAGTTTTACTAAGGTTAAGTACATACAGCACTGCGTTTTTCCAAGATGGCGGCTATCTTACCACCGAGAATTCCCCACGAATAAGGTTTTCTACTGTATGTACTGTGCTCTATGGTCTTTTGAATATCGGCAACTGTAAACACCGCAGGCGATGAACGATAAGATGTATGACATACATAGTTCACGAATAAAAAGACAGCGGCTACGCTGACTAGGTTAGTTGTTCGAATGGACGAAAGCACTCCAGCTTTGAAAGTGTTGACTGGTGGAAGCCGAGGAAGAGAAATACATCCACTCCGCTGGAAATACCAGGTGGAGAAGGGCCTGGCTTCACTTGGTATCACCAATTGGAGTCAAACAGAGAGAACGAAGAACAAATGGCCCGCTGTTGTAAACTCGTCTATAACCGCTTGAGCGGTGTCTACGCCAGTTAAGAAGAAGAATGATAGCGGAAAATATTTAATGATCCACAATATTCGTATTCAAAATGGGAAAATATGTGTGCTATTTAATGATATCTTCAAAACTCTCTAAGAGGTTCCTAAACATGCAGGCAAATTGTGCATAAAGGCCTAATTAATCGATAAAAAGTGATTAAAATAGATTAGACAGATGCACTTATGGATTTTTGTTACAAAAAAAGATTATATTATTAATAATAAAAAAATATTTTTCCCACCATTTGGATTTCAGTCAGGAGTTGCTAGTTGTAAACTGCCATTTTTTCTGACTAGTTTAACGTTTCACTGCAGGCGTAGTTTGAAGCTTGGGTGTGTGAAAATTCGTATGAGCTTAAAGTTTGGTAAATGCCCAAAGCGAAATACAAGTACACAGTATATGGTATTACACAAGCGTCGTAGTAGTTCCGTATCAGTCTATTCGCCGCTCGAGTATGCGCTCCAATCCATAAGGGCTTATGGCTTTTGGCAATTAAACTGATGTGGAGTTCCCGTGCTGCCGTCGGCGTCGCTTTCCAACGATCACAGCAGTTATGAAAATACTGAAGCTGCAGTGATGAGCAGATGTATATGGTTGTTACAAACACATGCACACATATAACCCAATAGGCAAGGTTCAGGCTGGAACGTGATACTTGTGAGTGAAGTCTCGTTGCAATTTGTATGAGTGACTGTGAATTCATACTAAAGCTATTTTCATCAATGGTGTCTTTACGGTTTGCCTCTGCTACTGTATGCTTGTATGAGTGTTGCAAATAACAATATTGGTCCACACGCTTGTACATACATACATATGTGCATTTACGAAGGTTTCATTTGGCAGTGTATGTTTCAATCGCAAACCGTATGCAACACTAATAGAAAAACAATAATATTTAGTGCAAAATACAACAAATTGTTATCATGCTGAGGAAATTCAAGCGTGACATTGTTTTCCCAAGAGCATTTTTAATTCTATTTGTACGCACTAATAAATATATGTACACTACATATATCCAAAAGTAGTATGTATGAGTAAATCACAATTTATTTGACCAAATTCATTGAACCATTTCGTAATTATAAAAATACTAGCAAACCGCTCCAGCTTTGCACGGGTTTAAACAAACATTTCAAAAGTTATAAGTTTTTATAAATTTATATACACTCTACATATACATTCCCATTTCTTGTGTGGGTTCATTTAAAAAAAAGTAAAATGAGAAAAATTCGACTATGAAATTATATTTTATTTGTAATGAGCTAAAACTTGATTACGACCTCAAGTCTTTGGTGCTCGTTGTCTTCCTTTGTTATTAATATTTTGTACTTCAAACCGTTCCACACGTTCCGTACTCGACTCTGCGTACTTGGGAGGTTTTGAAATTTTGTTCAGCAAGCAGCTGCGAGCGCTCGTTACTCGACTTTCGGGCACGCGATTGCGATGCGAAAAGAATGACCGGCAAGTGATTTTCAGTTTCAGATTAAGATTATTCATCACGGAGTCTTTTTGATACTTTCACCTGGTAACTATTTCCAGAAAGTTGAGATTCTAGCAATAAATATAGCCTGTTACTCGGGGTGAATGTAGCTTTCCATTGGTGAAAGAATTTTTGAAATCGGCACAGTAGTTTTTGAGTTTATTCATTACAAACATACATACAAATCTTCCCTCTTTATAATAGTAGTATAGATTGCAAGTTATATATATAAAGAATTATTTGAACCTAGCAAACAAAAGTAATGGTTCTTTGTAATATAAACGATTTAATTGGAAGTAATATACAGTGCAACTTCCATAACTCGTACTTCTTTAAGTCGAAGATCTCCATAGCTAGAACTTTTGAATTGGCAATAGCGTTTGGAAATCAAATTTCATACAAATTTGCTTCCATAACTCAAACTTCTCTAACTCGAAGTTCACCTTAACTCGAACTCTTAAATTGGCAATATAAGTCAAATTTCATACAAAATTCCTTCCAAAAATCGAACTTTTCGACCATGGCTTAATACAAAATTTAAAATTTTGCTATCAAGGAACAATTGTAAAGGAGTCCCTATGTTCGTATGGAGACGAATAAAAAATATAATATACATGATTTAATGTATTTAAATACAACTTTTTGTGAAATAAATAAATAAAACTGTGGGTAAATCTATATTTTACAGCTTTTTGAAAATATATGTTTTAATGAAAATTTCTCTGACTCGAAGCTTTTTTGGGGATTATGGTGATTCGAGTTAGTGAAGTTCAAAATCATTTTTAACAGTTTGTTCTAAACTAAACTCTACAAGTTTCTCATCATTCCCGTCCTACTTTATGGTGCTGAAGCGTGGACGATATCAACATCCGATAAGACGGCACTAGGAGTTTTCAAGAGAAAGGTTTTGCGGAAGATTTATGGTCCCTTAAACATTGGCAACGGCGAAAACCGCAGAAGATGGAATGATGAGCTGTATGTGTTATTCGACGACAGAGACATAGTCCAGCGAATAAAAAGACAGCGGCTACGCTGGCTAGGTCATGTTGTTCGTATGGACGAAACTGCTCCAGCTCTGAAAGTGTTCGATGTAGTACCCGCTGGTGGAAGCCGAGGAAGAGGGAGGCCTCCACTCCGATGGAAGGACCCGTCTTCACTTGGTATTACCAATTGGCGCTAAACTGCCAAAAGGAGAGATGCGTGGCGCGCTGTTGTGGACTCGGCTATAACCGCGCAAGCGGTGTCTACTCCAGTCAAGAAGAGTTCTATTCTACTCTATTCTAATTAATATTTTAAATTTTGTTAAGAATGTACGAAATATGTTTTTTTTCTAAATTAGTTTTGTGTCCGGAATAACACCAAAATATTCTAACGTATCATCCCAAGGAACAGTGATATTGCTCAGTACAATGCAGCTTTGGGGCAAGTAACATGCTTTTCATTTTCTACCGAAAAATAGCCTGTGTTTTCTGAGGGTTTGTAATATCCATTTAGAACAAGTATGGAAGGGCTAAGTTCGGGTGTAACCGAACATTTTATACTCTCGCAATTTATTTATTTAATTTTATTAATATAACACACTTATCTACATTTTCGGTAAAAAAAATATTAGAAGCACTGAGGTCCTCATGTTCGATATATGGGGCATTGAAAACTTATGGTCGACGATTTTTAGAAGAGCGATGCCACACTATAAATATAGCATTTAGCCGATTTAGCCTATTTTTACAACATATCATTGGGATCCAAGGAAAATATCGCAAATTAAATTTCATTGAAATTGGTTGAGTAGTTTCGTTTCATTTTTAGCAGTTTTCAACATAACCTTTGTATGGGAGGTAGGCGTGGTTATAATCTGATTTTCTCCATTTTTGGACTGGATAAGGTAGTACCTAAAAGAAACGACTCTATGGAGTTTGGTTGATATACATAGCTCTAGAAGTTTACGAGATATGTACAAAATACTTTGTTCCAAATTTTACTTTCATAGCTTTATGACTTAGTTACGACACATTATGTGTTTTCCGTTTGCCATTTTGTGGGCGTGGCAATGGTCCGATTTCGCCCATCTTCGAAAGCAACCTTGGTGCCAAGAAACACGGGTTCCAAGTTTCATCAAGATATCACAATTTTTACTCAAGTTACAGCTTGCACAGACGGACATCCGGATTTCAAATCTACTCGTCACCCTGATCACTTTGGTATAAATGACTCTATATCTATCTCTTTTAGTTTTTGGTGTTACAAACAACCGTTATGTGAACAAAACTAGTATACTATCTTAGCAACTTTGTAGCGAGAGTATAAAAATAGTTGAACAATGTGTTAAGAGCTGATTGTAAATTAGTAGTGAAACAGAAAGTTCTCAAGAACTTAGGATAGCAGTATCATCAGCAAATATTGATGAATTGCATTCGTTTAATTAGGAGAAATCAGCTGTAAGGATATTGTACAACGTAGGTGGTAAGCCAGTATTTTGAGGACATCCAGCTGGGATCTCGAGATATGGGAACTGACTAATACCAATGCATATGTACTGAAAACTACGGTTTTTTAAATGTTTGGAACGATTGTAATTAGTTCATTTGGAAAGTTAATTTTTTTCTTTTAATTAAGGAGTACATCATGCCACACTGAATCCAAAGCAACTTTGATGTCCATTACTGCCTTTCATGTAGATTGGTTCTTTGTAAAATTGCTTTGTATGACTTTTCTTATTCTAACCAGGGCGTAAACTATATTATGATCATTTCTAAAACCGAACTGTTTGGTTAGGAAGAACACCATTGTTTTCAATGAATGCTGTTATTTTATTAATTAACGTTTCCAGGATTTTACTAACTGTAGGGAATGAACATATGAGACGGTAAGAATATGGGGCACAATAGACCTTAGGTCGCGGTGCAATCCTCACTATAAAATCTAATCTAAGAATATGGGGCGTTTGGTGGTAGCTTTAGCTTTTTTAATTGCTATGATTTTAGCCTTTTTCCATACCTTAGGAAAGTAACTGAACCGTATACATTCAATTATTATATTTACAAGATAGCTTTTAGATTCTTTATTAATGTCAAAATTTTGTCAGAATTGTCAACGGATTTTCTGTAAAGTTGCTACGAGAGTATTATAGTTTTGTCCACATAACGGTTGGTTGTAAGTCCTAAAACTAAACGAGTTAGATATAGGGATATATATATCAAAATGATCAGGGTGACGAGAAAAGTTCAAATTCGGATGTCTGTCTGTCTGTCCGTCTGTCCGTCCGTCCGTGCAAGCTGTAACTTGAGTACAAATTGAGATATCTTAATGAAACTTGGAACACGTGTTCCTTGGCACAATAAGAAGGTTAAGTTCGAATCAGCAAAATCGGACCACTACCACGCCCACAAAATGGCGAAAACCGAAAGCACATAAAGTGCCATAACTAAGCGATAAATAAAGCTATGGAAATAAAATTTGGTATGAAGGATCGCACTATGAAGAGGCATATTTGGATGTAATTTTTTTGGGAAAGTGGGCGTGGCCCCGCCTCCAAATAGGTTTTTTGTATATATCTCGCAAACCAATAAAGCTATATAAACCAAACTTTCTGCAGTCGTTTTTTTAGCCATTTCCTTATACAGTCCAAAAATGACAGAAATCGGATAATAACCACGCCCCCCTTCCATACAAAGGTTAGGTTGAAAATTACTAAAAGTGGGTTAGCTCACCTACCAAAAACGTCAGGAACACTAAATTTCACATAGGAAATGGCAGATAGAAGCTACACTCAGATTTTTTTACAAAATGGAAAACGGGCGTGGCGTCGCCCACTTATGGGTCAAAAACCATATCTCAGGAGCTACTCGACCGATTTCAATGAAATTTGGTTTGTAATAGTTTCCTTACATCCCAATGATATGTTGTGAAAATAGGCCAAATCGCTACTTCCTATATACCAGATCTTTGAAGACGATCTGAATCGTTTACTTTACAATATATAAAGTAAGCACTAGTGAAGATATCGATGCAGAACTTTGCACAAATACTACGTTTATAGTGTGGCAGCCCCATTCTAAAAATCACCGAAATCGGACCATAGGTTGTCAAGGCCCCATATATCGAACATGAGGACCTCGGTACTTCTACAATAGACTTTATACAATATATATGACGAATATGTGGGTCAAATTGTGTATTATATAATATTAATAAAGTTAAATAAATAAATTGCGAGAGTATAAAATGTTCGGTTACACCCGAACTTAGCCCTTCCTTACTTGTTTTAATTATAGAGGAAACTTGATTTTAGAAGTGGTCCTTCATACTTACGCGCACAATCGTTCGCTAGTGTTGAAAAATGCGGATATTTTTGTTATAGTTGCAAATTGCTGCCAGAGTTCTATTATAACCTTTATTTGCCTCTGGCTCTGCACTTTGCTGCCCATTGATGTTGCTGATAAAGTGCAAATTTTTGGTCGTTTTTGCAGTTCCGTTTTATATTCTTTTTGGCTGTGACACATTTCTTCTATTCTGATCTTCGTACCTATGTATACTCCACAGCAACTACAACCACAACCGTTAGTGGATGTTTTCTTTTCGACCCTTCGGCTTCGGAAAGACTCACATATTCATTGGTATACTCACATAAGGAGACGTGATTGGAATTATCAAAATAAAAATCGACTTGTTTCAATTTCTTTCATCTTAGACGGAAACTCATTACATGGGATAGCCATAGACGTTGCGATGCCGCAACATTGCAATGGGGATAATAATATTTTTAGTTACAATGGGCATGTAACATATGTAGTTTGGTCATTTATTTCATTGGAACATTCAGCAGATGGAGACCATCGGCAAACGTCTTACGAAAAATTGAGACACAAAAACAAAAATACGTAGAAATGTCCGGGTATGATAAATAGAACAAACAAAAGCAATCTGAGTAATAGTTCTTTTTCTTTCACTGAGTTGCTGCTTAAGTTAAGCGTTAAGAGCTGGCCAATAAATTCAATCGTGTCGGCCTGTTCAATTACGGCTGCCAAAAATCTAATAAATAAATTGACACTTGAGTGAATGCCGTTATTACGATTTCAAGATATATATACAAACATATACGTATGTATACCCTAGCACCGCAGCAGCTTTAAATACCTGACACCCGACTGTCTGTAGTAGAAGAAGGAAATGACTGTTTTTTCCACCTCGTCTTCCTCAGTATAGCTATGGCTGTTTGCGTCCGGCAGGATTCCTAGCCTCATCGCACGTATGCCTATTCAGCAGTGTCCGGTGTGTACTCCCACTATTGCTGAAAGGTTAACATTTTTGGTGCACGTAATTCCGCTGTCCTCTGTGCTACACTCTGGGCAACCGGTTATTAGCCAACGCTTACCAAGCTGGCGAGAGGTCCAGTGATCCAGTGCTAGAGCACAAGAGGGCAACGGAGCGCAGACTCGTTCCCAGTATAGTGAAATAGGACGGCGGTTGCCCCTTCTTGCGAGCTCATCCACTCTGTAGTTCTCGGCACCCACACGAGTCTAATAGTGAAATAGCTTGACGCTAACGATAATGACCTAAGACTGTGCTTAATTAGCTTTGAGCACACATACAGCGTGCTCATGGCCATAATTGGAAAGTTAATATTTATAAATAAAATCTATGTAAGTTTAAACTCAATGGTGTCAATTAAACATATCGCTAATTTAAATACTTTAAAATAATCGGCATCAAATAATCTTTTTACTCAGAGAATGAAATTCTTTTGAACTTGTATGTATGTATATATGCATTTGTAAATAATTTAATTAAATTCATTTGCACTCATTGTATTATTTGTAATTTATCAAAATGTCCCACATAATTACCCTAATTAAAATGTAATTTGCAATTTTCACCCTTTCATTACAAATTGCAAATTACCTCTCTGCGTTTCATTCGATATTACTTGGTCCCCTTTGCCAACTTGTCACAATTACGGCAACTTACTCATTAACTACATACACTGCGCGTCATCAGATTAGCACACCTCTGGATCGAATAGTTTAGTTAATTTCTATCAAAACTAAAAAAGCTACAAATGTGAAATTCTTGGTGATTATTAATTAATCCATTTTCTACTAAATAAAACAAGAATTTTAATTTTATCTTTCTTCAATGTTTTTAAATAATTTTTTACGAAATCAATAGAAAAATTATTGATTTAAATGGCTCCCCGATCAATCACATCACCTCACGACTATGTAGCCATACCAGCCGACGTTCCTCCGACCGAACATCATGGAAATAATAATTATACACTTCGGATTCATCCAAATAAGACTTCTTTTCGTCCGAAAAAACAGCATAGTGCCAATTAGACTTCCATCTCTCTGCACCTAAACAAAATGTAATCATGTACCTCTTAAGTCATCGTTAAGGGGTAATTTTTTCTTTAGTTTCAATATATTTTTACGTATGGAACATAATTTATAACCCATTATATAGGAGATAAGCTCGCTTTAGCACCACTAGTTGCCCTGATCTTGACTGTCGATTGATGAAAATTTAATGCTTCTCTTGAAATTGTTCAACTATCAGCAACGAAAAATACTTTATTGTTACTGTCTTTGTTATTTTATCCGTATCCCCACTTATAACCTAAAAAATTTCATCGAACTTTTTGAATTCTAACGGATTTTTTTTTTGATATATCAGTTATCGAAAGCTGTAACTTCTCTAAGCTTCGGATATTGACTTCTCTTCAACCATATTAAATAAAACAGAGCTTTTGAGCAGTACAAAAAATTTGGTATCATAACTGTCCAAACTCCGAAGATAAATAGAAAACAAATTGGGTGTGTTAATCTGATAACCAAAAATAAAGTACACTTTTCGGCTAAAAATAAGGCTAATATAAAAAAAATTATATAACTTGACATTTTTATGACTTGCTCTTTTAATCAGAAACTGTTCATACATAGAAGAAAAAATGAAAAAAAGCAAAGTAGCTTTAAATTAAGAACAACAAAATTAGAAGCAATTATATTAGTCTGGTGAAGGTGCGCTAACCTGATGACGTGGAGTGTATTTGGCTGTTGAGAAATTTTATTGAATTCGAAATATGTCATTACATTTTTTATGTGTTCACTATTGTGTAGAGTTACCAGGTGTTGGAATGTTGTCGATTGAAGAACAAACGAGGGCTGCTATATATATTTCTGGCCTAATAATGAAAATAGGAATATTTATCAACGAAAATGGTTTTATTGTAAATTATTAAAATATTCTCCATCAAGATTTATACGCTTTTGCATGCGCTCAAACCAATTCTCGAAGCACTTTTTTGAGTCTTTTTTTTGAGCGATTGTCAAATTGTGGGGGATCCAACGAGAACAAACCTTTTTTACGGCCAGGTGTTCATGCAATATCGAATGTATGCTGGTGGGAGAAATGCATAGGCATGCCTCTATCTGAAGGTATGTTCCATGACGGTCTTGTTATCAGTTCACGTACCGCATCGATGTTTTCTGGCACAACGGCTGTTTTTGGACGACTTTCACGGAATTCGTCTTTGAGCGAGCGGCGGCCACGATTGAATTCGTTGTACCAGTTTTTCACAGTGCTATAGGATGGTGCTTCATAGCCATACAAAGATTTTAGTTCATCGATGCACTCTTGTCGCGATAATCCACATCGAAAGTTTTGAAAAATGATCGCACGAAAATGTTCACGAGTTAATTCCATTTTTTGGCCGAGATGAATTTTTTAATTCCCTGTAAATAAAACAATTCACGATTAAATGACAAAACGTTCTGAGTGATGTTATGCTAAAAAATGTCAAACTTTCCAATGGAAATGTCAGATTGCACCTGGCAACACTTAGTGTTGCCTAGGCCAGAAATATATATAGCAGCCCTCGTATTTGGTTATCTCTTTCTATTAATGGTGAAATTTTAAGGATAATGATTGAATGATCGAGTAAAGCAGAGTGGAAAGTCAACTAAGCAAATTATATTTCTATGAGACCTGATTAACGGGTAGAAGTTTTAAGCTGTGTAGATTCAATAGAATATGTCAGGGATAATCAATATCAGTAAGAGGTTTGCAAACATGTGTAATCGGATGATAATCGATAAATGTGAGATTGGAGATAATGTGAACTACAGTACTACCTGAACAATTTTTGGAATCAGACAAGATGTAAATTATGAAAATATTTTACGTTCAATTTTGTTACCATATATAAAATCATATATAAAACCATTTATATAAATGATCGACTTCGCTGGGGCCCGAAATATGGTTGTCTGTAGTACCAGATTCCAGCATAAAAAAATTCATCAAGCAACGTGGTTGTCCCCTGATCGAAACACGCCCAATCAAATCGATCACGTTGTGATAGACGGAAGACATGTCTCCAGTGTTTTAGACGTGCGTACGCTCCGATGACCAAACATTGACTCGGACCATTATCTAGTAGCAGCAAAGATACGCACTCGCCTCTGTGCAGCAAAGAACGCCCGTCAACAAACACAAGGAAGGTTCGACGTCAAAAAGCTGCAATCACAACCGACAGCCGAACGATTTTCTACTCGACTTGCACTCCTGCTCTCTGAGAGCACTCATCAGCATCTCGATATAAGGGAGCTGTAGAACGGCATCTCAAACTCATTGCATACCGCTGCAGCCGAAACAATTGGTCTCCGACAACGCCAAAAAACCAGTTGGTACGATGAGAATTGTCGTTCCGCAGTGGAGAGAAAACAGACTGCCTACCTCGCAACGTTGCGATCGACCACAACACGTTCGGGGTGGGATAGATATCGAGAACTGAAGAGGGAAGCGAGACGCATTTGCAGACGTAAAAAGAAAGAGGCCGAAATGCGTGAGTATGAAAGGCTTGAAAAGCTGGCCGACATGGGTAATGCTCGAAAATTTTATGAAAAGATGAGGCGATTAACAGAAGGTTTCAAGACCGGAGCATTATCATGTAGGGACCGAGAAGGTAATCTGGTAACGGATGTCCAGAGCACACTGGGATTATGGAGGGAACACTTCTCCGACCTGCTCAATGGCAGTGAAAGTACAACACCAGGAGATGGCGAACCCGACTCCCCAATCGATGACGATGGAATAGATGTTCCATTACCCGACCATGAAGAAATTCGAATAGCAATTACCCGCTTGAAGAACAACAAAGCGGCGGGGGCCGATGGATTACCGGCCGAGCTATTCAAATATGGCGGCGAAGAACTGATAAGGTGCATGCATCAGCTTCTTTGTAGAATATGGTCGGAAGAAAGCATGCCTGACGATTGGAATCTTAGTGTGCTCTGCCCAATCCATAAGAAGGGAGATCCCACAATCTGCGCCAACTACTGTGGTATAAGTCTCCTCAATATCGCATATAAGGTTTTGTCGAGCGTATTGTGTGAAAGACTAAAGCCCACCGTCAACGAACTGATTGGACCTTATCAGTGTGGCTTTAGACCTGGAAAATCCACAATGGACCAGATATTCACCATGCGCCAAATCTTGGAAAAGACCCGAGAGAGAAGAATCGATACTCACCATCTTTTTATCGATTTTAAAGCTGCCTTCGATAGCACGAAAAGGAGCTGCCTTTATGCCGCGATGTCTGAATTTGGTATCCCTGCAAAATTAATACGGCTATGTAAGTTGACGTTGAGCAACACCAAACGAGGCTTCAGACAGGGTGACTCACTATCATGCGACTTCTTCAATCTATTGCTGGAAAAAATAATACGAGCTGCAGAACTAAATAGAGAGGGTACAATCTTCTACAAAAGTGTACAGCTCCTGGCGTATGCCGATGATATTGATATCATCGGAAGCAACAACCGCGCCGTTTGTTCTGCGTTTTCCAGACTAGATAAAGAAGCGAAGCGTATGGGTCTGGTGGTGAATGAGGATAAGACGAAATATCTCCTATCATCAAACAAACAGTCAGCGCACTCGCGTCTTGGCTCCCACGTCACTGTTGACAGTCATAACTTTGAAGTTGTAGATAATTTCGTTTATCTGGGAACCAGCATTAACAACACCAACAATGTCCAACGCAGAATCACTCTTGCCAACAGGTGCTACTTTGGACTGAGTAGGCAATTGAAAAGTAAAGTCCTCTCTCGACGAACCAAAATCAAACTCTATAAGTTGCTCATTATTCCCGTCCTGATGTATGGCGCTGAAGCATGGACGATGACAACATCCGATGAGACGACTCTTGTGGTTTTCGAGAGAAAGGTTTTGCGCAAGATTTATGGTCCTCTAAACATTGGCAACGGCGAATACCGCAGACGATGGAACGATGAGCTGTACGATTTATACGACGACAATGACATAGTTCAGCGAATAAAAAGACAGCGGCTACGCTGGCTAGGCCATGTTGTACGGATGGAAGAAAACACTCCAGCTCTGAAAGTATTCGATGCAGTACCCGCTGGAGGAAGCCGCGGAAGAGGACGACCTCCACTCCGGTGGAAAGACCAAGTGCAAAGTGACCTGGCTTCACTTGGTGTTTCCAGTTGGCGCCAAAAAGCAAAAAGGAGGAATGAGTGGCGCGCTCTGGTGGATTCGGCTATAATCGCTTAAAGCGGTTCCTACGCCAAATATATATATATATATATAAAATCACCACATTTCTCCAAATATTTCTGATGTTATTGGTTAGAGATTTATCGCATTTACTGTAGTTCTATAGTATAAATAGATATATAGTATAATGGTAAAAAAATGGTATTTCCATAAGTGTCGATGTACATGTATAAAGATATATCAATATATCTTAATTTTTACTTAAGTTGTCAGATATAAACTCGAAGATGTGCTGTCAGAGCTCTTTTGAAACTGCGTCAAATTAATACAACCAACTTTTTTGAAGCTGAGTTTGTTTTTATAGTAGATCATCGATTTCAATGGCAAGATGCACAACATGTCACTGTACCTCTGGGGATTACACTTTTAAATTACTTATGTATGTTATTCAAAATTCTTCACAGAAAAGAAGGCAAGAATGCAAAACTAGGAAATCGTCATATGAATACAGTAAGTTCAGTTGTCAGGTATACGATTTTTGACATTTAAATAAATATAAAGTAATTTATAGTAGCGAAACTAAATAACCACATTATCTACTGCTAACACGATACCAACAATGAGGACTTTTCGTCCTTTCATTAAATACTAAAATGAACGGCTCATAAACTTATGCGCAACATTTGTACAATAAATTACTAGTGTATCTAAATTTAGTTGCATACTAACTAAGTTCACTGTATTTATGTGTGTGAGCGAAAAAATATTGATAATCGTGAAAATGGATACAATATTTGTAGTTCCACATTTTGCGTTTAAACTTATGATGATACAATACGCAAATTAATTAAACAACATACGTATCCATACATAAATTTGCGTAATATCCTAGTAGAAAATCAGAAAACAGGGAAAATGTGTGCTAGCGGATTAGCGAAATTATTAATAAAATATAAATAAAAAACATTACCAAATTTCTCTATAAATAAATGAAAAACGTAAATGTGCAGTGAACTTCCCTAGTACAATTGTCTAAAAATGGCAAAAATATATATCTTAGTTGTTAATTTTGTAATGGTTTATTAAAATTAATTAATAATTTCAGTTTATAGGTTTTAGTATAGAACTTAGTTTACTGCAATGCAATTTTAATTTTTGCTTTGAAGTCCGTATAATTTTCGATTTTTTTTTTTAAATTAACTTATGCCATACATATTTACCTGGGGACGTAGATAGACCTAATTTCGAATAAATCAGTCATGTGTTAGTTGGCAGAATAGCCAACCTATGACCACTTCATTTCTATATTAATTAGCACCCATAAAATTCAAATATATTAAAGAGTGAAATTACGACGCTCCTCAAAAATATTTCAACTACATCTGCCATTTCCTATTGTGTACCGTGTACAGTATATTGTGGCTTGCTTCCTGATTTTGTTATATAGCAACAGTGTTCTCCATGTTACTTTTATTGTTTTAAAATAGCTAAAAAGTTTAAGTTATTCTTGGTATAATTAGTAAACCAAAACAAACATAATTGTTCGCCTTATCAAGTTTTCTCACATAATGGCAGTGTGAAATCAGTCTTAAGGTTTTAACTAAATAATAAAAGGTGTTTTTGTTGATGTTGTACTTTTTGCAGAAATTGGGGCCGTATATCAGCAACAAACGTTGTTCCGGAGTAAACATTCCAAACCACATAACTTAAAAAACACCCGTTATATTGGATAGATAAAGAAAACACCAAGAGCGGGAATCGAAAGTTTTGCTCAAGATATTTTCTACTGGGTAAGCACAAATATTTGGCTTCCAGGAGTACCTTGCTGTTTGCTTTATAACATTTCTACATCCTCGTTGTTGTTTACTTTGTCAAAATGTGTGAGTGTTCGTTTCATTGAAATGTAATGAATTTATGTAACGCGATACCAGTACACCGCACCTTCACCAAAGGCGATCTAGTGCAAGTGAATGCGTCACATGCTTTAAAGTATATCAAATGATTTACTGATTCTATCCCATGCGTGTTAAAAAGCATAACGGTGTTGGATTTATTCAATTCAGTTAGGAGTCAATAACATAATTCTTCATATTTTACCAATTTATTTCGATACATATACCTTCATTTTATCCTTTAGCATCCACCAAATGCTAATTTATATAATTAACACAGATTTGAAGTTCTCATTATATTTATCATTTGAAAAATTGAAATCTGCAACTGGCTGACTAACCGCAGCTTTATTTTTATACCCTGAACAGGGTATATTAAGTTTGTCACGAAGTTTGTAACACCCAGAAGGAAGCGTCGGAGGTCCTATAAAGTATATATATAAATGATCAGTATGTTGAACTAAGTCGATTTAGCCATGTCCGTCTGTCTGTCTGTCTGTATATATACGAACTAGTCCTTCAGTTTATAAGATATCGTTTTGAAATTTTGCAGATGTTATTTTCTCTTCAAGAAGCTGCTCATTTGTCGGAACTGCCGATATCGGAATCAAGGGCTTGTATGGAAAACTTCCGCATTTTACTACATATCTTCACGAAATTTGGTGTGAGTTATTGTTCATAGAAATAATTTAATCTGTATGGAAAATTTTCGCATTTGACGTGGTATCTTCACGAAATTTGACATGGATTACTGCTGAAGATAATAATATAATCTCTGAAGAAATTGTTCAGATCGGTTAACTATATAACCTTAATGTTTCTAGCAAACAACCCGGCTAAAAAGAATTAGTAAAATGTTTTTTTTTTTTTACTTACTTTTTCTTACGTCTTTAGATTTGGTTAAACACATACATAGTAACTGAAAGAAATGCACCTGTGAGGGGTATATTAGCTTCGGTACAGCCGAAGTTAACGTTTTTTCTTGTTTAGTGCGAGTTTATAACATTATCTTAAGTATAAAGAGCAATGTTTAACGTATTTTAAATTCTGCTCTGTTCCAGCATATCTTTGAAATTGTCTGTCCATACGTGCATATACTATATAGAGAGACGAAGTTTACTTCTTCCGTAGTGTGATGCTCGTTATAGAAATGCATCATGAACGGATGATATCTATACATACATATGTTGCACATGGTGATAGAGTAGTGGTGGCCTATTAATTTAAGTGGTTGTATTATTATTGTATGGGTGGACTATGTAGGCATGTATGTGTTCGAACTGTATACAATTTAAAATATATTTTACTTCAGTATTCATTCTAGTTAGCGACTGTAAACTCATTAATCATTTTGAACACCTATTGTGTATTTATGCTATGAACATGTGTATTTATTCATATAGTATATATGTACATACATACAACTGTGTTCGAAATAATAGCAGTGGCTTATAAAAATTAAAATAAATAGGTGAAATTATTACACTTAAAATCTTCTAGCCATGTAATTTTTTTATGCAAAAACATAGGCCTAAACATTGGGAATCTGTGTTTAAATTGATATTTGATACAGTTATCATATACATGGAGTACCGTTATTTTTTCTGCAACGTAGTTGTTTTTTGCTGTGATTAAAAATAGCAGTGCAAGCGAAATCATTTGATTGAAATGCGAAAATTTAAATTGAAGTCAAGTGATACAATAGTTTTGTAGTAAATACATCGCTCTTTAAGTTTGGAAACACATTACTTTTACGAAAATAAGGCGTGGCAAACATTTTTCTTAAGGAGAACGAAATCTCATTAAACAAGTGTTGACGGAAGAAAAATCTTATAATTTTTTTGAAGATTTCGTCAGATGTTATGTAAAAACGCATCTGAATGCAATACATTGTAAACCAAATCCTGAAACAAGGGGACGAAATGGATATTTTTCGCGGCCACGGCTGAGGACCGTGGTGGGTTTGTCTCGAAAAAAGCAAATTTTTACAAACAAAACTAACGACTGGTGAAATCTTAGTGTTATAGCGTTCACAATAAGACAATAGCTAAAAAGATGTAAAATTTTTCGCCAGGAAACCAAGGAAAGTGCCTTTACTAGAACCCCGGCATGTGCAGGCCACAGTTCAATTTGCTGAAAAGCACCTGCATTGGCCAGTCGAAAAATTACGCAGATATTGTAGTCCGACGAAACGAAAATTGTTTTATTTTGTTCCCGAGAACATCAATGAAATCTTAATTTTATTTGTTTTCCGAGCTGTGTAACATGGGTGTGTTAAATCAACGTAGTGATACTACGGTATAGGTCCGTTATATTGCATTTAATAAAACATGGATACCAAAATATACGTGAAAATAATTGAACCGACTATGCTACCATACGCTGAGTCGAAAATCCGACAGAAAAGGATCTATCAACATGACAACTACCTCAAGAATACCAGCAAGTTGGCAACCAATGTGCTTACATCACATGAATTTAAGGTTATGGGTTACCCGGCTCAATCATCTGACCTTAATCCAAGTAAGAATCTTTGGGCAGAGGTTAAGGAAGCTGTAGAGAAAAAAACTCCAACAAATTCAAAGCACTTGTCTCTCGAGAAACGTAGGAATTTTGTGTACTTCATACCTTGGAGATGTGCAGCGATAGTATCCAACGATAGTAATTCCACTATGTATTAATTATTATTTTTTAACTTTATTTTGTTTTATTATAATGAATAAATTGGTTTTTGAAGTAAAATGCTCAATTCAATTAAAATTTATTTATTAAAAATTATTTATGTTATTTTCTAAGAAGATCATATTTCTTATAAGATTAAAAAGGGCAAATAATATAAAATAACAATGAACTATAACAAAAATTAATTACATTATTTTTGGTTATACCACTGCTATTATTTCGAACACAGTTGTATATACAGTGCATAAGCAAGTTTGTCTATTAGTTCTTTATGAAATCGAAAGTTCCCGATCATTTAACTGAGTCAACATTATTAAACTCACTTTAGAAAATTGGCTTTGAAGACAAAAATTAGGCAATGGAAGAGTTCATCAAATGTCAAATTTTACAATAACGGCTCTGGATGACAGAATAATTTTATGAAATACCCTGCAACTTTATGCGTGTTGCCGATGACAATTTATGCACACCATGCATTGAATGTCCGAATTAATTAGAAAGCTTTAACCCTAAATATATCCCACTTCCGTCATGTCATTTAAAAACGTATTATAACAATATGATGCACGGGCCCTGAAAAAGCACTTAAATGTCTCTTCGTTTGTAATTTATTTGCTTTCAAAATAGGATTAAAAGAAAGCATTAGGGGTATTCAGACCGAATATGTTCATATGGTAAATCGGTAGAAGTAGTAGTAAATTTAGAGGAATACGTTCAATATTTCTTAAGAACCACTGTTGTACATTTCCGTACAGTATAAATTGTGTGTTTATATATACGTGAGCATAAGCAGCATAAGCCATATATAATCTATATTGGCTATTATCACTCGTTCGTATTTGTATTTGTAAAGTATTCTTCTGAGCTTCATTCCCATTACACATCGTCAAAAAAGAAAATGGATGTTTGTAGATACTCTGAAGCCGTAACCTTCAATTGCAATCATGCATTCTGTCAACAATCATCTTACATACTTGTACATGTATTCATTTGTATACTCGAATGGAACATTGTTTAGCGCTCATCCGTTTCCGTTTCATTTATTACGAGTACATACTCATACTTATTTACAGTTATTTTCAATATCCTTCAACATAAAAAATAAACAATTGTATCAGCACTCTGTGTCAACGGATGCTGAATTACCGTCTACTGGATTATATTCCATTAGAATTCCTGATTCCGGAACATACAATGAGTATTTCTGCTTCATCAGAGTCTACAGCATTTGGTAATTTATTGCGAACCTTAAGCGAGTAAAATGCTGTAAAAGAGAATGAAGGTATATTTCTTCTACATGTGTACAAAAAAATAAGAACGAGGATTTTTGTGAAATCTCATATTAAACAATTATAAATTCTATAAATATTTTAAATGCATTTTTTTTTAATATCAGGCACAACGGGATCAAAATAAAACTTTTCAGAAATGTATAGGTGTAGCACTTTTTATCTAAAAATAACCTATATTCAACTATAGTACCTCGATGAAATTCAGGTAATATAGGAAGCGACGGTGAAGTGCCAGAGAGCGGTACGAAAAATTTCTATGTAAGTAAATTAATTTCTTAAGGCGAATTAACAAAAGTCGCCGAAACTCTTATGTGCATGCCCTTCTTGCCCTTCTTACTCAGAGACTTGACTTAAAGTATAGATATTTGATGCATCTTGGTACAAGTCACCTTTCAAGCTTTTGGAAGTGGAAACTAAATAAAATTTATTTAACCCTGGACGATTATACAGTCGTCTAATCGACGACGCATCGCCTGTGTTTCCTAGTGTATGTAAAATAAGTATAACCATCCAGGGTTAACTGTCATCAATCTGATGATTGGTTTTTCTACTTAAAACTTACCGATCCAATCAGAATAGATCGTCGAAATAACAGCCCTTGTCCGGATAAAATCTTGTAAATTCTAATAACGTAGAACCGTTGACATGTTCGAACTGAACGACTAACGCAGGCAACTTTAAACGCGCCTTAAACGTCATTGCGGAACCATTAGCACCATCGTCGATTCGCTTCAAGTGAATGCCGTCTTTGCAGTCAAATCACCACCTATTGCAGACAACAAGCTCGCTTGCCTCGCGAAACATGAGTGACCCCAGCGCAGCTTCTTCCTGAATATTGTAACATGTTAAAATCCTATATATCCAAACTAGACCCCAAAGTACCTAACATATGTATGTCCTCAACGAACCCAACTCATCTAACATCCCTCTCTATATGGTCAGACTCTCTCGAAACAGCTCGTTTCCTGGGCCCCCGTAAAATGACGTAGATGACAACTATACTTATACTTCTCCTCCAATTGGGGTCTGCTTATTTGTTACAACAACAACACTTGTCATATCGATACATGTATATTACTTGATTTTAATATCTAAAGCTTGAAATTACCATTTGCGTGTCTGCAATTGAACTATTTTTGCTAACACCTACTAGAGTTTATCAATTTGACTCCATAGAGTATATGTTAATCATGGTACGCACATAAAAGGTTGACTTGTTCCTTATGACACATAGCAATAAAAATTGACAGAATAGTGGCTGACACTTGTACCAACCTAGGAAAAAAATTTTGAAATATTCTCAGCGGGAAAATTTAATATGAGAATTTCCGGTTACTTATTTGACGGAATGTACATACATACTAATGTTTATCTGTATATGTATGCTTTAAATGTATTAGAAGGCGAAACAAAAGTGGTCAGATTTGTTACTAGTGTTTCAATATTTTAGATTAAATTTATGTGACTAATAATACAAGCATCTATAACTACATATATATATGTTCTGATAAGCAATATATTTTTTTAACACGTATATATTTGTTGCTAATCTATTTTCAGCTGTTGTTGAAGAACCCGAATTTACTGAATACATCGAAAATGTAACTGTACCTGCTGGTAGAAATGTCAAATTGGGCTGCTCTGTGAAGAATCTTGGATCGTATAAGGTGAGTCGATTTTGGCTAATCTTTAATATTTCACTGCACAGGCTTACCCTCTTCTAATTGAAATTAATGAAAATACATGCCTATGTATATGCAATTGACCGGCATGTACAAAACCCAATTAAGTGCTAATGATACACTTAGTCAGAGCTGCTGTAAGTAGTTGGTGGTTCTATAGTATATGAGTATAAAGTCATTAATTGGGTCAGCAACAACTTCAGGGCGGAGAACGATAATCCGATTCTGAATAAGTAAATTCGTGCATATACATATGTACGTGTACAAGTACAAAAACATATTTACTGTACAAATGTCTACATACTCAGCTGCATTGCACACAAATTTACCTAAACAAAAAATATCGATAACAAGTGTCCAAAACTGCATATTGGATTTTTATACTCTCGCAACAATCGTTGCTAAGAGAGTATTATAGTTTTGTTCACATAACGGTTGTTTGTAAGTCGTAAAACTAAACGAGTTAGATATCCATATTAATATTATAAATGCGACAGTAACTCTGTCTGTGTGTTACTCTTTCACGCCTAAACGGCTGAACGGATTTTGAAGAAATTGGGTATGGTGATAGATGATAACCTAGAAATGGTCATAGGCTATAAATAATCACGCCATCGTTCTTAGGGAGTTGGCAGTAGGCAGATAACTAAATTGAGTTAGTGATTTTTAGTCGTTTTTGTTGGGACTTTTGCTTTTTCACGTCTAAACGGCTGAACGGATTTTGATGGAATTTAGTAAGGTAATAGATGGTTACCTAAAAACGGATATAAGATCAAAATGATCACGTCATCGTACTTAGGGGGTAGGAAGTAGGCAGAAAACTGAATGGGGAGTTTTGCTCTATCATATTCCGGACGAAGTCGCGGGTAAAAGCTAGTAAGGTTATATATACCAAAGTGATCAGGGTGACGAGTAAGTTGTAACTTGAGTAAAAATTTGAGATATCTTAATGAAACTTGAAACACGTGTTCCTTGGCACCATAAGAAGGTTAAGGCGGAATCGAACACTGCCACACCCACAAAATGACGATAACCGAAAACACATAAAGAGCTATAACTAAGCCATAAATTAAGCTAAACTACTAAAGCTATATCAACGAAACTTTCAGGAGTCGTTTTTCTCAAGTATTTCCGTATATAGTCCATAAATGGAGAAAATCGGATTATAACCACGCCCACCTCCCATACAAAGGTTATGGTGAAAACTACTAAAAATGCTTTAATTCAGTAAGGAAAACCAACAGAAGCCTTAAATTTCATTATAAAGAAGGCACAGAAGAGCTGCATTCAAAATTGTAAACAAAATTTTAAATGGGCGTGGTTCCGACCACTTATGGGTCAAAAACCATATCTCCGAAACTACTCGACCAATTTCAATGTAATATTTCCATTTCCAATTTCGGTTTGTAATATTTTCCTTGCATCCCAATTATATGTTGTAAAAAACGTCCAAATCGGTTCACAACCACGCCTACTTCCCATATACCAGAACTTTGAAGCCAAACTGAATCGTTAACTTTACAATATATAAAGGAAGCACCAGTGCAGATATCGGAATAGAATTTTGCACAAATACTGCATTTATAGTGTGGCATCGCTCTTCTAAAAATCGCCAAAATCGGACCATAAGTATTCAAGGCCTCATATATCGAATATGAGGACCTTAGAGCTTCGAATAAACTTTTTAACGAAAATATAGGTGAATCTCTCAGATATTTTGAATAAATTCAGAGGTAATATTTTTCTTCTAATATAATGTCTCCGTGCCTAAAATACGAGAAATCGGGACATAACTTCACCTAACTCCCATAAACTTAATATTAGGACTTTCAATGGACTTTATACCATATATATGCCGAATATGTGGGTCAAATTGTTTCTTATCTTAATAAAATTAAATAAATAAATTGCGAGAGTATAAAATGTTCGGTTACACCCGAACTTAGCCCTTCCTTACTTGTTTTATAATTGAATATTATACGCAATGAAGTTGTTTAAGGATGTGTAATTAATTCTATTATCAGTGAAACGGACATATTTATGTGTTGTGTCCTATTGCGTACTGATAACTATATTTGTAACATTTTATCTTAAAATCGTAAATTTCGATTGTTTTTGACAGACTTTTTGGACATTAAAGTAAAGTACATCTAAGAAATACACATTCACCGATAGGCACTGAGTTCTTCTTGTTCGATATATGGGGCCTCGAAAAGTCATAGACCGATTTCGACAATTTTTCCACAAGTGAAGCCACAGATGATATACAGTATTTGTGTAAAGTTTTATTTCGCTTTCTTCATTGGTTCTTGATGCATATACATATTATAAATTGAACGAATAAGATGAAATTCATAATTGTGTTAAACGGGAAGTAAACGTTTTCAATCCGAACCATCAGAGTGTCAAGAAAATAGTATGTACCAAATCTAATTAAAATCGGTCGAGTAGTTCTTGAGGTATGAATTTTGATCCAAAAGTGGGCATCGGAACGCCCATTTAATATTTTTTATAAAAATCTGAGAGTAGCTTTTGCTGCCATTTCCTCTGTAAAGTTTAGTGTTTCTGACATTTTTCGTAGTGAGTTAACGCACTTCTAATAGTTTTCAACACGGGCGTGGTTATTATAAGATTTCATTTATATCCGTTCCCCACTTTTGGTTAAAAAACCATAATTCAAGAACTACCCACCGATTTCAATGAAATTTGGTACATACACTGAAGCTTCTCTAAATCGAATCACCATAATCCACCAACAAACTTCGAGTTAGAGAGACTTCGAGTTATAGAATTTTCATTAAAACATACAATTTTGTATGAGATTTGAATTATATTGCCCATTCATGAGTTCGAATTATGGAGAACTTCGAGTTAAGCAAGTTTGAGTTATGGAAGGAAATTTGTATGAAATTTAATTCCTAAACGCTATTGCTAATTCAAAAGTTCGAGTTATGGAGATCTTCGAGTTATAGAAGTTCGAGTTATGGAAGTTCCACTGTAGTATTTTCTTGACATACTGTTACATATTACCAATGGCAAACGGTCTACTTCCCATATAATATAATTTTGAATTCCATATTCTTTAAATGAAAATCAATTGCCTCAGTTTTTAGAGAATGGCATTATGAAATTACCTTTAAAATGATTTTAAGTATTTTTGGTACACATTCCCTTTGAATCATAGTAAAATATCTGAGAGAATTACCGATAAAAAAGTTTCATATATTATAAAGGGAACCGATCACATGGAATTAAAAATTGAGTTATATGGGAAGTATGCGTGGTTGTGAACCGATTTCGTACCCGTGTTATCAAGGTGCCAAGAAAGTACATATATATACCCCATTTCATTGAAATCGTTCGAGTAGTTCCTGAGATATAGTTTTTGATCATTTTCCTTTTTTTTAGTGCAGCTCCTTTATGCCATTTCTTCTGTAAAATTAAATGTTTCTGACGTTTTTCGTTAGTGATTTAACGTACTTTTAGTAATTTTCAACATGATTTTGTTAAATGTTGAAATTTTTTAGTGTGTTTAAGTATTTCAAATACTTGTTTGGGGTAATGTACTTGAACAACAGAGTTTTGTGGCAGTAATCCAGTTTCAACCATTTATTGTCCTTTGGTATCTATTTCACAAACAGACAGACGAATTACCAAACATTACATTAATCAATATTTGAAACATTTTGCAAGAGAATAAAAAACGATACTCAAAAACTAACTATATAGAATATGACAATTTTATATTCCATTCCGTGACTGTTTTGCAACTTTTGGCATAAAAAATTCAACGATTTCTTAGTGGAATGAGCCTTTTAAAGCTCAAATGTCTCTCAGCTTTCAATTTCTTTCTGCTAATTTTTTTAGGCCGTTTGTCAGAAAATTAAATTAGTTCGTGACATCATAATCATGGGAAGTCCTTTGTTTACAACGTTTGAAAATTTCCTACTTTCTCATTTCTTGTTTATGACATAGCGTTTCGTAATATGGTACATTATCATTCATGCATTTGTACATACATATGTATGTAGATATGAAAGAGTTTTGGTTTTTGTAGCGCGTTAGAGTGCGAACTCCGTGACATCAACGACGGAAAGAGCTGTCATAGATTATGTTTTACAAATTTTGTCGCCTTTCGTAGTTTCTATTATACTTGATCAGCTGTGCGGGCTTTCGTTTCAATAAATTCTCACTGCAAACATTTAAATTAAAATAATACATAAGAAGAAGAATAAAAGTAACCCCATGAACAAAGAAATTTTAATGTAGCAGCAAATTTTTGGTTATAGTTATTATAGTCTTACCCACTTTTATTGGGAAACTCACAAACAGAATTATTTAAAATTATTTGGTTACTAAGTTAGGGTGGAACCGAATATTTTGGTTATAAAGGTGTTTTCAATAAGAGCGCTAAAAACGCAGTTTGGGATATCAATTTTTTATTCCTGTAAAAGTACATTCGATACCATTATGTATGGAACTCGATTTCTTTTGCATAGCCATCACAGACGCTGAACCCATTTTTCGACAGTTTTCAAGCAATACTGCTGCAATTTTACGTTCGATATTCGCACGAAGTTCTTCAATCGTAGCTGGCTTGTTGGCATAGACCATAGACTTGACGTAACCCCACAAGAAATAGTCCGAGGCGACCAACTGGCTGGACCATTTCGTGTATAATACGTTCACCACCTTGGTTTTAATTAAATCTATTGTGACATTCGCTGTGTCGCCGTTCTGTTGGAACCACATAGTTTCAAAGTCCATATCATCTAATTCGGGCCCAAAATATTGGGTTATCATTGAGCCGTAGCGATTCCCATTCGCAGTAACATGCCGGCCTCGATCATCTCGGAAAAAGTACGACCCATAAACCGCACCAAACTGTAATTACGTGTGGATTGCTTCCTGACCAATAACACATATTTTGCTTATTTTCGAAGCCATTCAACCAGAAAAGAGCCGACCATAAATCGGTAGTAAATTTTAGCAAACCTTAGGGAAGAAAAATGCCATTCGGGTTGGCAAAAATATGGTGTCGTTTTCTGTCCCTATCGGTCTACTTCCTTCGTCCCTTTTGAAAAACACTTTACATATGTATAGTAGAGTAAGATCGGCATATATGGACCACCCTTAACGTTTTTGTTAATAAAACTGCGGTTTCTACGATTTTTTATTTATTTGTTTTTTTAAAAAGCTTTAAAAATCATATCAATTCAGTCTGTAATTAACAATTAAAAAAAAATAACACAAATAAAAAGTATAATTGAAAAATGAAAGGAACCTCAATTTAGCACTTTAAAAAATGTGCGTTTAATATGGACCATGATGTGTTTAATATGGTTTTTCGTTTCCAGAACAAAGTTCATGTGCCCACATTGTACATACTCGTATAACACATTGCATCCATGGTTCTCCTCCTTTATCATCAGAAAATAGACCGGCAAAATAGATGCATTTTGCGTTTTCCTGATTAGATCTATCTGGACTAAGATCCGGCGAGTCATTTATCACGAAGTAGTCGTCACTTTCTGATGAAGTGTTTTCTTCTACACTTTGAAGTTTCTTCCGAAAAACACGTTTGGAGTTAATATTTTAAAAATTATTTTGTAGTTTCTATCTAAGTACTCGTACCTTCTTTTTTAAAATGTTTTTTTTTTCCGGTGCGCTTTGCAACTTTTGACTTAAGTTTCTTGACATGCGTCTCAGTCTTTGTTTTCTTCAGAGATTCTTCTAGAGCCTGCTTGTATGGTGACGATGAAATTAGTTCTGATTTTCCCGATTTTCGGCCGCGGTTTGAAGTTTTTTTGGTACGGACCGGTATTGGAGAAATGTCTTGAGGCTTTATGTAAGACCTTGATTGCATACCTGAGGACGTAGAAGGTTCGAAAGAAATCGGTTCTTCGAAATTAGAACGGTGTTCCGATTGCAAAATTTCAGAAGTTTGTACAGTTGGTATTGAGGACGGAACTGTATTCACCATGCTTTCTACCGGTGCGTCAATTTCTACTGCAGCTAAAAAGTCGTGATCGCTAAAAATATTCCTATTGAAGGCGTATATACCGGTTGAAGAAAACCGTTTGACAGCAATTTCTCCAGTTTGCGTTTTCATGTATGATCGACCAAATAATTCAATAATGTCAAAATGTGTCAATGCTTTTGCATTATTTATCACCCAGCACCTTATTTCCTCGGTCAAATATTTTTTCAACGGCCCCATAAAAGTTTTGTCAAGAGGTTGAATTTTATGGCTTGAATGCGGAGGAATTGAAAGAATGCGAACGTGGTTGTTTCTAGCTAGCTCTATGATATCAATATTTCTTGTATGACTGGCATGTCCGTCTAAAATGAGCAAAACAGGTGATGATTCACAAGGGAATCTTCGAGTTCAGGACTACTACCTCTACAGGTCTTCCCTCATCTGCCACTAAACGTCTCAACGTGGTTTTTGGTACATTATACTGCTTAGATGCCTTCAAAAACCCCATTTTTTTAGTCTTAACTGCAGAAATTGCTTCCATCATATTTTCTTTGCGCCACGTCTGTCGTTGTTTCGGAGCTGGGCTTAATTTTGAAGCCATTATTATCCTTCAAAGTAAAATAATTTAGTATTATAGGCTTTGAATGAAACACGTGTCAAATATGGCCCACTGGTCCATATTATCAACATCTAAATGAGCCATATTGCCCACACCACACACTTTTCACTTTTTTCTTTATTTATGCATACTTCACTAGTTATTTATTAAAGTTAGATTCCACTTCAAGAAAACAGGTTCAATCACTGTATATTTAACATATATCCCTAACTTACTCTATACTAAAGCAATCAATGTAAAATTTAAATGTTTTATATGTATGTATGCTTTATATATATGTATATACAATATAGTATAAAGTATATACATGCTAATACATATTTTTGTACAAATTTGTTTGACAAATATCGAATTGACAGTTTTGACTTAATTTAATTAACTAATTAGTCCTAGTTATGCCGCGAATATGTGGCATACTTATACTCGTACATATGTATATATGTACATATGTATGTAAATCTGTTTTGAAAAAACATGTTCAAATAATATATGTACATATTTTTGTTCGATCATACGTTTGATCTTTTAGAAGTGAAAAAACCAGAATGACATTAACAGTTGTAGCATTAAATGTGTGACTTCCTCAAAACTAGCTCTTCCCAATGCAAATCAAAGGGTATATACACATTCGAAGAAGCAGGAAACTAGTCCGATAATGTACTATTACAGTATAGAACTAAATACAAATTATTTGAAATATTTGACCAATTGTAGAACATTGAGTTGCATTATTTGACCGATAGCTATTATCCATAATCCAACTTTTTTTTTTGTTCTTTATTTGACATGTTACGTATAGCAGTAGTATGTTTTAAAAATAACAAATGCAGTTGCCTGTATGACAAAATATGTTGGCAAATTGGTACTGGTTATGGTTCATACTAATTGTAAAGTAGTTAACAACAAGTTAAAACTGTAGAAAATCCACATGTGTGCACGCAAACATTAATATTTGACGATAACAACTGGTGTCGTCAAAGAAATGTCATGCAGCACGCATTCATAAGGTAAAAGCCATACGAACATCTGACAGTCGCGCCATTCTGCTGTGATTGTCTGGCAGTATACAAAGTATTTAGTGTTCGATAAAAGCGTAGTTATAAAATCACCAGAGAAAATACCTGATTCCCACTTTTAGTTTTGACAATGTAATAGATAATGTAATATTTAAACCAAGAAATAATTTAAACTAAACAAAGTGCAATTAGACACTGTGTGAGAACCCAACAGTGTAATAATTTAGTTGGGGCTTTGCGACCAAATACTGAACCCTATTTCTTTGTATCTATACATAATTTTTAGATTTACCTATGTTTCAGATACTTTTTTTAAAATAATACTATTTTTTGAATAACGAATTTTCGAGCTTTCTTAGTTTCATTATATTATATCATTATATTATTATAAAAGCCATATATATATATATATATATTTGGCGTAGGAACCGCTTTAAGCGATTATAGCCGAATCCACCAGAGCGCGCCACTCATTCCTCCTTTTTGCTTTTTGGCGCCAACTGGAAACACCAAGTGAAGCCATATCACCTTGCACTTGGTCTTTCCACCGGAGTGGAGGTCGTCCTCTTCCGCGGCTTCCTCCAGCGGGTACTGCATCGAATACTTTCAGAGCTGGAGTGTTTTCTTCCATCCGTACAACATGACCTATAAAAGCCATATAATATGTAAAATAATGTTTATGCTATGCTCGTACTCAATTTAAACACAGAAAAGAAAATAATAAACTTTTTATAAGAAATTCAAATATTGACATCTATTATTATTTTGAACAGAGCTGTATTTGTAGAGTATCCATTGAACTCCCGCACCTATATACTGGACTGATCGACGCTCTACTTTCTATAAAAAGTTTTTATTAGTGCGTATTTTTCAGAAAATATATTAAATGATATCTCTTCACACATTTTCACATGTAGTTAATATCGGACTTCTGGCCAAAACATCCTACACACACCTTTTAGTATTCTTCGAGTAATTGGTTTTCCTTAAAAATAAAATTTTCGGAAGCTTTCTGCTTTGCATACTGAAGCATATTATTTTAATATATTTCAGCTGCTCTTTATTGCCTTAAATAATATTTATTGACCACCCGCCATTATATGAGAAGCAGCTCCAAAAAACTATTTAAGGTCCATTATTATGTTCACAGTGTACTGAAACGCAGCAGGCAACTTGACACTACTTTCGTAAACACCAATCATTTTTAGTCGATCTTTGCTGATTATATTTCGTTTTTTTTTTTTAAGTTTTTCGATAAATTTACAGTTGCTTAGGAATTGGAATTACCGTATCAGTAATAATATACTTTAAGGCAGAATTACATATGTATATATTGTTTTTTACATAACAAACTGTTAGAGACAATACTGCTATTGTTATGAACAGTTCAAAAAGGACGATCAATGTTAAATGCGCTCGTAAATAGCCAAAACGGTTTCTTTACGCAAACCCGTATTAATACTAATTTTCTGTATCGATATGTGAATTTTAAAACAATACTTCTTAAAATTTCGATAGCAAATAGATCATGGTTTCGATATAAATCATATGACAATTGGCACTGTTATTAATATGAACAAAACGGACCGGTATGGCAATGAGAGGTTGGATACCAGAAAAATTAAAGATACACTCACGTACTAAAAACAAAAAGAAATATGAAAATCGTCGCTCCTTCGTCTACAAACTACAAATCGCGCCAACAAAAGTCTTCGTTTATGTATAATAATCCAATAATATTAAGTAACAATCTTTTGTTTGATTCAAATCGGACATCCTTCATGCATACATATGTGTGTGTATATGAATAACAGTAACTAATTATCGAACACTTTCAAAGCTGCAGTTCTTTCGTCAACATTCGAACAATATGACCTATCCAGCGTAGCCGCTGTCTTTTTATTCGCTGAACTATGTCAATGTCGTCGTATAACTCGTACAGCTCATCATTCCATCGTCTGCGATATTCGCCGTTGCCAATATTCAAAGGACCATAAATCTTTCGCAAAACCTTTCTCTTGAAAACTTTTAGTGCCGTCTTATAGGGAATGATGGGGGACTTGTAGAGTTTGTTTTTTTCGTCGAGAGAGGACTTTACTTTTCAATTGCATAATCAGCCCAAAGTAGCACCTGTTGGCAAGAGTGATTCTGCGTTGGATTTCAAGTCTGACATTGTTGGTATTGTTAATGCTTGTTCCTAAGTATGCAAAAGAATCTACAGCTTCAAAGTTATGACTGCTCACACGGGAGCCAAGACGCGAATGCACTGACTGTTTGTTTTATGACAGGAGATATTTCGTCTGTTCTCGTTCACCACCAGACCCATTCGCTTCGCTTCCTTATCCAGTTCCCAAGCGGTTGTTTTTTCCAAAGATATTCTTGTATTACTAAAGGATAAAAATAGAATGCAGTGTAATTATTCATGACGTAACTTAAATTTATATTTCGTTGGGTATCATTTAAATCTAATAACCTCTTTTAAACGTTTTGGCCCGGAGTGGGTTAACATTTTGATCACATTTGATGATATTTGACGCCATTCTGTCATTAACATTTCTTAAATCTTCCTAATCGATAGGATTATAGGTAGGTATAGATAGGTGTTTCCAAAAGGTGAGGTACTTTATGTATCAGCCACATCTTGACAATAGCTGTCATTGATTGGCTAAGCGTTATAAAGAAGCCAATAGAACACACTATCCAGTAATTCAAACAAACAGGCTGCGCTTGTGGTGCAGCCCTGCGCTAAAATATCCTCTTAATCATGCGCAATAGTGATGCACCAATTTTTTTGTGGAAAAACCAAAAACTGCGCTAAAAAATCTTCAATTACACTTTATATTAAGTTAAAGATATTAAAAAAATATCTATTTGTATTGCGATAGAATTTTTATTGAGGTATCCACATACTCTTTTGCACGAATTCAACTAAGGAACTTTGTTTTTGCTTTCACATGTACAATTTTGAACAAGCGAGCAGCGACCATAGATAGCGAGCAGAGAAGTGACCAATCGAATACAGTTAATATGTGCAATCTGTTTGCGATCGATATCCTGCTGGAAGTGGAAATCTTCCTTGATCCACATTTTCCGCACACAATCAATAAATTAAGGTAAACCTTTTTGGTCATTACTTCGCCGATACCGGAAATGGACTTGCACTTCGATGATAAGGCACCACCACAATTTTGTTTTTTAGTAATACTATAACAAACACTAAATAACTGAATTACAGTTATAGAATCTCTTAAAACACATTATGTTTATATCTATTTGACTATTCCCGTTCGATTTCGGCCAGCAATTTGAATCGCAAACTTTACGTAATTAAAGTTACAAAACTTCTTGTTAAGGAAAAGAATTTAATCAAAAAAGTTTATTTTTTAATTTGTCGGCTTTGGTCTGAGCTGTAAACAATGGCTTTGCAAGGAGAAGCACATAATGGGATTCGCGCAGAGAAGATACCTCTTTTCAAATCATCGAATTCTCGAGGAGTTGGCATTGTACGAATTTTAAGCCAGGCACCTTGTGTAAAGCTGCACTGTCATTTGCCGTTGCCATGGTTGCCGCCAACTATTGCAGTCACGTTAAAATCCTATTGAACACTTGTGTTTGTATAATTACGCAGCCATTGAGAGGTGCGTTTGAAGTAGTCGAACTTGAAAGTTTCTGAATAGGTTACACACAAACATATGTACGTACCTTCAAATATTTAAGAGACGCTCTTTCTGGATGAAGATATATACATATGCGTATTGGTAAAAGATTGTAGGTGTGTGCTTTATGTGGTTTAGTCTGAGGCTTTTGAAAAGCGTCAATTAGTCCACAATAATTAGTGTCAGCGAATACATATACATATGTACATACATATATAACTTTTCTTGTAAAAGTTGCTTAAATCATAATATTAGGCTAAAGGAATGAGATCTAACTTCGAAGAATCTTTACTGACAGTAGAAAAGTGAATGATACAAACTATTTTCAATAATGCTCACGTGTAAATGAAATATATTTATTTTTATATATATGTATGTACATGTGTATGAATATGGATGGATGCGGTATTTTACTGTCTTCGTCCTGTGATAATATTTTCAGTTACCTTTTGACAAATTGTCAAATTGCATCCATGTAAACACATACATGTTTCGCCAGAGGCAACATACGCTACAGTCGGAAAGTGACCCGAGGATGCAGCAGGCACAGTTAATTTACATATTTTATATGCATACATATATGTAGTAAACAGCGAGTTATGGGTATTTCCACAAGGCGTTATAGATACTGTTGTGAATACACAGTTTATATATGAGCATACTCACATATGTATTCAACTTCTTTGTGGACATGGACATAAACATTAAGGTAGTTCCATATGATTACATCACCAGTTAAACGTGAAAAAAAGGCTTTTACTATTCGACAACTTAATGATAAAATATAAATAAATAGTTTGAAAACAATCGAGCAAAACTTCGAAACGTTACAATTCATTCTATTAAAATAACAAACGTCAGAATGTATATTATGCTAGAGGGAAGCAGCCTTTTGGGTATGAGGAGGAAAACAATATACAACTGTAGAACCAAACGCTAGTTTTTTAGTTGCTGAAAATGCTGGTCGACTGTGACATCTCTTCTCATCCATTCTTTGTTTCAATACCATTACTGTTCTAATCTTCATCCTTAATTATCGATGGTGTGTACCACACGTTTTCGAGCCAAATTATGATCAGCAATGAGGGCTATTTCTGGTCATCCTAGGGAGAGCTGCCATTTCATTCAAAAAAAAATCAACAGTTTGGTGTGGTTTGTGGGCCAGTGGAATCAGTGGTGAGAACGTAACCGTCAATGGCGACCGTTATCGCGCCATGATAACCGATTATTTGATGCCTGAAATTGAAGCTCGTGATATAGGCGACATTTGGTTTCAACAAGACGGCGCCGCTCCCTAAACATCGCATCAATCAATGGATTTATTGGGTAAATACTTCAGTAAGCAGATAATTTCCCGTTTTGTGCCGGTCGATTGTGCATCAAGACCGTGTGTCATCACACGTTTTTCCTGTGGGGATATGTAAAATCTAAAATCTATGCAGACAATCCCGATCCCTGATTCGATTCAGGCTTTGGAGCAAAACATCATGCGTGTCATTCGCCAGTTACCATTGGTCTCAACGGATGGACCATCTCAGACGTAGCCGCGGCCAACATTTGAAATAGATAACCTTTAAAAAATAAATGCCAAAGGATATTCTTTCGAATCATAATAAAGATTCCCCACTAAATTTGATTTTTCTGTGTTCTTTATTTTAAGCAAGTTGGGAACCTCGAAATGCATCACCTTTTACAATCAAACCTTTTATGAAGATATCTCATATAAATGTGAGATCGACCAGTGAAAAATATGTATGTATATTACACACTTCTGTTTTTTGGGTAATGAGAAATTCCAAGTTTGACCATTTATGAGAATTTATTGACGAATACGAGGGCTGCTGTATATATTTCCGGCAACTTTCGACGTGGATTATCGCGACAAGAGTGCATCGATGAACTAAAATCTTTGTATGGCTATGAAGTACCATCCTATAGCACTGTGAAAAACTGGTACAACGAATTCAATGTTGTTGTTGTTGTTGTAACGGTTATCTATCCCTGCCTGAAAAGAGAAGCTTAAGTCTAGTTGTCGTCGAAATCATCTAACGGGAGGCCCAGGAAACGTGCTGTTTCGACAGGGTTGGACCAAAGGAAGAGGGGTGTTAGATGAGTAGGGTTCATTGGGCATACAAAGAAGTGGTTAGAGTCATGCGGGGACTCGTTGCATGCGGGACATGTATTTTGTATGTCGGGGTTCAGTCTGGATAAGTAGGAGTTTAACCTGCTACAATATCCAGAACGAAGCTGCGCAAGGGTCACTCTGGTTTCACGTGACAACTCGAGCTCTTCATCTGCTATAGGTGGAGGTTTGGTTCCAAGGACGCCATTCACCGGAAGGGAGTCAATGAAGGTGTTAATAGCTCCACTGTGAATGGCGTTTAGGGCGTGTCTAAAACTGTTTGCGTCCGCAGTTTGGTCGGTATAGGGGTTTAGTTCGTCGACGTAATGAAGGAGCGATCTCTTGATGCACCTGGGGGGCGGTTCTGCTTCCAGCAAGTGACTACAAGGGTGATTTCTACGAAAACACCCGAGTAGAAACTGCTTGGTAAGCAGTTCATTATGCTCCTTAATAGGCAGCATAATGGCCTCACTATGTAAGTGTGTCATAGGTGACATCAAGAGACATCCTGTTGCAGTGCGGAGTGCAGTGTTCTGGCACGCCTGTAGCTTCTTCTGCTGCGTGTCACTGCATCCAGGCCACCATACCGGTGCTGCGTAGTTTACGACCGGCCGGCCGATAGCCTTGTAAGTGGCCAGCAACGTTTCTTTGTCTTTTCCCCAAGTGCTACCGGCTAGCGACTTGAGGATTTTGTTGCGGGTCTGTACTTTAGTGACTATCGCAGTCGTGTGTGGAGTGAAGGAGTGCAGACTGTCAAATGTAACTCCCAAAATTTTGGGGTTATTTACTGTCGGAATTTGTAAGCCATCGACATGAATGTTAAGACTTAGTCTGTACTCCTTCGTCCAGTTGGTAAAAAGGGTCGCTGTGGATTTAGTGGGTGCGAGTGCCAGGCTCCTCGCAGAGAAGAAGCGAGAAAGTTCAGGGAGGTAGCTGTTCACTTACGAACACATGTCATCGATGCCAGTGCCCGACGTCATTATCGTACAATCATCTGCGTAGGAGGTAACGGAAATTCCCTCTGGTGGTTGAGGAAGTTTGGAAATATAGAAATTAAACAGTAACGGGGAGAGGACACCGCCCTGTAGAACCCCTTGTTTAATTTTCCTAAGTTTTGATGTTTTACCTCGAAATAATACCGATGATTGTCGACCGCTCAGGTAGTTCATAATCCATCTCTTCAGCCCCGGAGAAAGTGTTGTTTGTTCCACGTCTTCTAGAAGCGTTGTTAGGTTGACCGTGTCAAAAGCTTTTGACAGGTCCAACGCTACTAGGACGGTTCTCTTACAGGGTGGTTTCTGATTTAGACCATGAACTACCTGGGCGTTTATGACGCTAAGTGCTGTGGTGGTACTATGCACTTTACGGAAGCCATGTTGATGTTTAGCTAGGTTCAGGTGGTATGTGAGTGTCGGGAGCAGTAAGGCCTCAAGTGTCTTCACTACTGGGGAAAGGAGAGTTATCGGGCTATAGGACTCCCCTTGGTTGGCGGGTTTCCCAGGTTTCAGTAGTGGAACCACTCTTCCGATTTTCCACATATCGGGTATTTTAAGAGTGGTTAGCGACAAATTGAGTACCTTGGCGAGAAATTCTACTCCCGTTGAACCTAGGTGTTTTAACATTAAGGAATTTATTCCGTCAGGGCCAATGGCTTTGGAGGACTTTGTCTTCCTGATGACCTCCTGAACCTCCCCACTGGTGAAAACTCTGGTGACACGTCTTTTAGCCTTGTCAACCTGGGGGTGAAGTATGAATTGTCGGCTAAAATAGGTCGCGCACCTCTCCGGGTCCGAGGAGGCATGGCTACCGAATTGAATTTCAACTCGGTCGTCATGTCTCCTCGGGTTTGACAGGGATTTGACGGTTGACCAGAGCTTGCTCACGCCAGTGGAAAGATTACAGGACTTCAGGTGCTCCACCCATTTCGTCCGCTTCAGCCGGGAAATTAGGACGCATGTTAGCAATTCTTCCGGCTGGTATGAAACGAGCAGTAGCATCGGTGATCACCTTGCGGAATTGACGTTCGCCAACGATTACGTCCGTAGGAATGGGAAGAGCGGCGAAGGCATTCTCGGTGAATTCCGTGAAGCCGTCCCAGTTAGCTTTGTTAAAGTTAACATAAGTGCGGTTGTCCGCGGAAATAAAGTCAGAAGATTTTTCAATCGAGATAATTATGGGTCTGGTCTGATGCAAGAGTTAGCATAGGTCGCCATGTTATGCTGTTTATCAGACCACCGCTAGCAATTGTGATGTCTGGCGAGCTGCTGCAGGTGCTCATAATTCTGGTGGGAGCTTCGTCATTCATTGTGCAGAATGTCGAATCGTCTATCTGTTCTGCCAGCTTCATCCCTCTCCGATCATTTGACAGGCAAGAATGCCAAAGATCGTGGTGCGCGTTAAAGTCGCCAAGTACCAGTCGGTTTTCACCACGAAGTAGCGCACTAATATTCGGGTGATATCCTGTTGGACAACTTGTAACTGGGGGGATGTATATATTAAATATTTCGAGCTTGACATCGCCTGACCGGACAGCTATACCCTGACATTCTAGGATAGAGTCCCTGCGGTCGATGTCACCTTCGATAAGACGATATTGCACGGTGTTGTGTAATATGAATACTGGGCCACCACCACTATCTCGCTCGCAATCTTTATGTAAAACGTTGAAATCTGCACAACTCAGAAGGTCTGAGTGGCTGTTTAACTTGGTTTCTTGGACCGCAGCTATTGATATGCCTTCCCGACTCATAAAATCAGCTATCTCCTCGATCTTACTCTGGAGCCCGTTGCAATTAAATTGTAAGAGTCGGGTGTGTCTTGGTGTTGCTGTCGTGACCCTGGGAGTGAGGGAGTGACGTACAGGTGGAGGTTGTTGCGGCTGTGTTACCCGCAAAGGAAAATGTCGCACTTCGGTGTTGTTGGTTGCAGGGGCAGACTCCTATTACAGCATGGGGCAACGATTGATTGATCAGACTGGGAGTCAATCTGTCTACTTGATCTCCTGGGGGCCGAAAGGGCCCTAAGTTGGCCACTCCCTGAGGGTGGCGGCGCATTGCGCGAACTGGGTGCAGGTTGCACTGCCGTAGAGGCGACAGTCGCAGTATTGCGTTGACAGCAAGGGGCCACATAACGTGTGGTCCACTCCCTATGGGTCTTAAGGCCTGAACAGGTCTTAAGATGGCTCCATCCATTGCATGTGTTGCACCTAACCGAGGTGGAATTTGGATGGAGCCTTTTAGCGCATACGCAGCAGAAAAATACCTCAGGCCCTGGGTGCCTGATGCGAGGCGTTGCTCCAATGACGTACAACTAAACTTAAAACTAATCGATTAAAACAGGGTTAGATCGCCGAAAGGGCAGTCCTTGACCGGATAAAATCCGGGTCAACTCCGGTGCGTAGAACCGGCTGCTGTGGGAGTTATGATTCAATCGTGGCCGACGCTCGCTCAAAGACGAGACATCGGTGCCGTACTTGAACTGATAATGCAAGACCGTCATGTAACATACCTTCAGATAGAGGCATGCCTATGTATTTCTCCCACCAGCATACATTCGATATTGCATGAACACCTGGCCGTAAAAAAGGTTTGTTCTCGTTGGATCCCGCACAATTTGACAATCGCTCAAAAAAAGGCTCAAAAAAAGTGCTTCGAAAATTGGTTTGAGCGCATGCAAAAGTGAATAAATCTTGATGGAGAATATTTTGAAAAACAACAAAACCATTTTCGTTGATAAATATTCCTATTTTCATTATTAGGCCAGAAATATATATAGCAGCCCTCGTATGAGCAGAGCTATATGTTATTTTCTAGTGATTAATTATCTATTGTTTAGTTAAACAAGCTGATAAAATTCAAAATTAAGTTTCTAGGTTAGATCGTATGGAAATTCCACCAATAGTATGCAGTGTAATGATGATTTATCTAAAAATATGGCTCTTCCAGCAGCTTTGAGAGGCAGGTGTGCAGTAATGGGTACACGATATTTTCGATCTTATGAAATACGAAAATTTAACCTATTAGAGAGTAGGACTACGCGCGTTTTTTACAGATAGATTTTTAATGGCAGAATTACAAGAAGACTTATCGCGATTGTTGCAAAATTTGTATAGAAAGTATCCTAAGTTCAATGGAATGCTTTCATCTCGCCATGGTACATTAATGACACTCAAAAATTTAATGTTCGAACGAACATGTTTCTTTTATTGAGGTATATTACTAATATTTCAACTATCGAAAAATAGATACATCGTAGGATATCAGTACATAACAAGTAAGGAAAGGCTAAATTCGGGTGCAACCGAACATTTTATACTCTCGCAATTTATTGATATATTTATACTCTCCCAACAAATGTTGCTAAAGAGAATATTATAATTTTGTTCACATAACGGTTGTTTGTAACACCCAAAACTAAACGAGTTAGATATAGGGTTATATATACCAAAGTGATCAGGGTGAAGAGTGGAGTTCAAATCCGAATGTCTGTCTGTCCGTCCGTCCGTCCGTCCGTCTGTGCAAGCTGTAACTTGAGTAAAAATTAAGATATCTTGATGAAACTTGGCACACTTATTTCTTGGCACCATAGGAAGGTTGCTTTCGAAAAAGAGCAAAATCAGACCACTGCCACGTCCACAAAATGGCGAAAACCGAAAACACATAAAGTGCCATAACTAAGCCATAAATAAAACTTTGGAAATAAAATTTGGTATGAAGGATCGCATTATGAAGGGGCATATTTGGATGTAATTTTTTTGGGGAAGTGGGCGTGGCCCCGCCCCCTACTAAGTTTTTTGTACATATCTCGCAAACCAATAGAGCTATATAAACCAAACTTTCTGCCGTCGTTTTTTTTAGCCACTTCCTAATGCAGTCCAAAAATGAAAGATATCGGATCATAACCACGCCCACCTCACATACAAAAGTTAGGTTGAAAATTACTAAAAGTAGGTTAACTCAGTAACGAAACACGCCAGAAACACTAAATTTCACATAAGAAATGGCAGATGGAAGCTGCACTCAGATTTTTTTACAAAATGGAAAATGGGCGTGGCGTCGCCCACTTATGGGTCAAAAACCATATCTCAGGAACTACTCGACCGATTTCAATGAAACTTGGTTTGTAATAGTTTCCCTACATCCCAATGATATATTGTGAAAATAAGCCAAATCACTTCCCAACAACGCCTACTTCCTATATATCAGAACTTTGAAGACAATCTGAATCGTTTACTTTACAATATATAAAGTAAGTACTAGTGAAGATATCGGTGCAACACTTTGCAAAAATACTATGTTAATAGTGTGGCAGCCCCATTCTAAAAATCGCCGAAATCGGACTATAGGTTTTTAAGACCCCATATATCGAACACGAGGACCTCGGTGCTTCTAACCTAATATTCTGGTTTGCAGCTTTCAATGGACTTTATACAATATATATATGACGAATATGTGGGTCAAATTGTGTATTATATAATATAAATAAAGTTAAATATATAAATTGCGAGAGTATAAAATGTTCGGTTACACCCGAACTTAGCCCTTCCTTACTTGTTTTATTAATAGTTAATTAATTAGGTATATGAGAGCTAGGCGAAGTTACACTATTAGAAGAAAAATATTTCTTCTAAATTAAATTAAGATACCTGAGAGATTTACCGAAATTTTCGGTGAAAAATTATCATGAGGCACTGAATTCTTCATATTCGATATTCGGGGCTTTGAAAAGTTATAGTCCGATTTCGAAAACTTTTCACAAGTGATGCCACAGATCATATACAGTATTTGTGTAAAGTTTTATTTCGCTATCTTCATTGGTTCCTTATGTATATATTATAAAGTGAAGGAATAAGATGGAGTTCAAAATTGAGTTACATGGGAAGTGGTCGTGGTTGTGAACCGATTTTATTCATTTTCCACACGTGTGATCAGGGTGTCAAGAAAATATTATATACCGAATTTCATTCGAATCGGCCGAGTAGTTCCTGAGATATGGTTTTTGACCCATAAGTGGGCGATGCCACGCCCATTTTCCATTTTGTAAAAAAATCTGAGTGCAGCTTCCTTCTGCAATTTTTTCTGTACAATTTTGTATTTTTGACTTTTTCGTTAGTGAGTTAACACACTTTTAGTAATTTTCAACCTAACCTTTGTATGGGAGGTGGGCGTGGTTATTATCCGATTTCAACTAATTTCATAGTGTGTGGTTGGGTCCGTAAGAGAACCGACTGCAGAAAGCTTGGTTTATATAGCTTTATTGGTTTGCGAGATATATACAAATAACCGATGATTACATTCAAATATGCCCCTTCCTAGCGCGATCCTTTGTTCCAAATTTTACTTTTATAACTTTATTTATGGCTTAGTTATGACACTTTATGTGTTTTCGGTTTTCGCCATTTTGTGGGCGTTGCAGTTGCCCGATTTTGCAACCCTGTTGCGGTCCCAAGGAACATGTGTTCCAAGTTTCATCAAGATATATCAATTTTTACTCAAGTTATCCGATGCACGGACGGACGGACAGACAGACATTCGGATTTTGACTCGACTCGTCACCCTGATCATTTTGATAAATATAACTCTATATCTAACTCGTTTAGTTTTATGACTTACAAGCAACCGTTATGTGAACAAAACTATAATACTCTCTTAGCAACTTTTGTTGCGAGAATATAAAAATTCTAGTTTCTTGTTAAAAAAACATTGGTTTTGTTTTTTTACTAATTGTGAAGTAGCTTATAACTGGTTGATTTCGCTGCAGGGCATTTATATTCATACTTCGTTGAAAGACGCCCCTGTGACTTTAAGACACTACATTAATGTACCCATAGACTCTTATATTCTTATTATTTCGAATATCTATGGCAATTTGTATGGATGTTTGAGTATGTTTGCTGAAAGTGTGCAGCAGCTACGCGTTTATTATTCGCTCAATGACTTGTGCTACAAAATTTACATATTCATGTTTTCGCAACATTATGACAGGCAAAAATTGCTCTTATATTACCACAAGAGCAAGAACAAAATCAAGAGTATAAAAATAAAAAAATAAGTAAGGAAAGGCTAAGTTCGGGTGCAACCGAACATTTTGTACTCTCGCAATTTATTGATATATTTTTATTAAGATAACACACAATTTGACCCAATTTGAAAATCCTATAATTAGGTATATGAGAGAAGAAAAATTACTATGGGGCACTGAATTCTTCATATTCGATATTCGGGGCTTTGAAAAGTTATAGTCCGATTTCGAAAACTTTTCACAAGTGATGCCACAGATCATATACAGTATTTGTGTAAAGTTTTATTTCGCTATCTTCATTGGTTCCTAATGTATATATTATAAAGTGAAAGAATAAGATGGAAGATGAGTTACATGGGAAGTGGTCGTGGTTGTGAACCGATTTTATCCATTTTCCACACGTGTGATTAGGGTGTCAAGAAAATATTATATACCGAATTTCATTCGAATCGGCCGAATAGTTCCTGAGATATGGTTTTTGACCCATAAGTGGGCGATGCCACGCCCATTTTCCATTTTGTAAAAAAATCTGAGTGCAGCATCCATCTGCAATTTTTTCAGTAAAATTTAGTATTTCTGACGTTTTTCATTCGTGAGATAGGGCGTGGTTATTATCCGATTTCAACTATTTTCATGTTGTGTGGTGGGGTACGTAAGAGAAACGACTGCAGAAAGTTTGGTTTATAAAGCTTTATTGGTTTACGCCCACCTCCCCAAAGAAATTGCATCCAAATATGCCCCTTCCTAGTACGATCCTTTTTTCCAAATTTTATTTTTATAACTTTATTTATGGCTTAGTTATTACACTTTATGTGTTTTCGGTTTTCGCCATTTTGTGGGCGTGACAGTGGTCCGACAGTGGTTTCGATGTGTTCCAAGTTTCATCAAGATATCTAAATTTTTAATCAAGTTATCCGTTGCACGGACGGACAGACAGACAGATTTTGACTCGTCTCATCACCCTGATCATTTTGATATATATAACCCTATATCTAACTCGTTTAGTTTTATGACTTACAAACAACCGTTATGAGAACTAAACTATAATACTCACTTAGTAACTTTTGTTGCGAGAGTATAAAAGAAATGAATAAGATGAAACATGACAGCGGAATGTTCGCGCGCCAACATCGATGAAAAAATTGCGTTGACTGTAAGTGCAAGAGAAGGAATTTAAGCAGGCAGGAGGAAGTGATTTGTTTATAAATATAACAACAACAGTAACATGTGAGAAATAACGAGAACAATGGGTCGTTTGGCTCATTTCATAGACAATGCTTTATCAGGCTGCCTTAGCCAAACGGCAAAAGATACAATATGCCTTAAACGAAGTGAGGACGTAAATGGAGGCGTGTTATGACTTAAGCTGACGATAGCGAATACGATGATTTGGTTGGGGATGACAAAAACGCGCCACGCGTTACAATGACTTGGAAGCAAGGGACAACCGCAACTGAGGCCCTTCCTATACTCCCCCTTAATGCAAACAACACACTCATACGAAAAAACGTACATATGTATATCCATACTTTTGCAAGAGTATATTTCCGTTAGTCTCCATAGCATAAATCTAAAAGCCAGAATTGCATACTAGAGTGAATATTAATATTATATTCCAGCAATTTTTAACAACCACATCTCTAATTTTTATGCATAATAATATAAAATATTAAATAAAGTCCTTCTAAATGTTCCGAATTTTCGTCCTCTATTTTAGAGCAAATCATGTACAACAACAATAGAAATTGTAATCACTTTTGTATTTTAGAAGAGCTTTTGGTAAATGAAACGAAGAACCAATAAACAAGAAAACGAACTAGATTTTTAATTCTTATCGAAAACCCAACCATTTACATACATATGTATGTAATAAAGAGCGTTTACAAATGTTTGCATTTGATGCTACATATCCTACAAACAAAGGGCTCTACATTTTTGTCGCCTTTGAACTTCAAGTAAACCTCCATTAAAGACGTTCTAATTATCTACTATATTGTGATATCCGTATCCGTATTCATAAAAACGCGAATTATAAATAAATTCCAAAATCATTACATTGAAATGCTATTATGGGAAACCAGTCAGGTACTACATATTGCGAGGCATAGAATAATACAATTTACTTCCTCGTTTGTGCAGATGGCACCTTAGTCTGCAGTGACCAGTGTAAGTTACCTCTAGTAGTCAGTTTGTTTATTGGGAGCGTTATTAGCCAGCTTCTCTTCTTCTCTCTCTCTCTCTTCTTGTAAATGATTTGTAAGATCTTGTCGACCAACTGCTATGAAGGGCTCCGGCCCTTGGTTGGTATGCAAGTTCGTTGCCTTGTATACCTTTGTACCCTGGTACCCAGATCAGCGCTATACTGTTGTTGCTGCAAACCCTATTAAGCTTTTCAATACGGTCCAAACCCTGCCCCGAATCTATTTCAAAGGGTGATATTACCTGGAGAGTCGCCTATGACTATAAGTTTACCGTGTTCATGTCCAATATGGCCTCTGCACATTTGCTAATGGCATAGACCTCAGTCTGAAAGATGGTGGGGAATTGTGCCATGGCCACAGACAACTTGAGGCGTGACCACGTTAACCATCTGCTGTCTTAAACACTACGGTGTACCATTGCTGGATGCTTCTGATTATGAATTCCTCGACAGAGGAATCATTCCATATTCTCTTATTGCGCAGAGCTATTCCGTATCGTCTCTTAAAATGTATCCGTTTGATAATGTCGTCCCTTGGAAGGAGATCCATTGGCAGTTTTACCACGATAATTTCTAATTATCGGGTTCTTATCACCCTGCTGTTTCCTAGTCCTGTTCTCGTTACCGGCATATGAAGTGAAGTGAGGTTCAGGATTGCCTCCAATGTTTTGGTAAACTGTTTCTCTACCAGGGAAATCATTGATGTCCAACACACCGCTCCATAAGTGGTTATAGGCCTAAATATACAACATTTTTTAGTTGATAAAGTTTACCGCTTTTCGAATTTTCGGTATTAATAAATTGTCCAATGTGAGAATCATGAAGGAGAATCGAAAAGGAAGGTGGAAGGTGTAAGACGGCGTAAACGCCAAACAATGTGTGCACATACACACATATTGTACATACATACGTGCTCAGAATATAGATCCGTCTATGTACCATACATACCCTGTTGGGAAACATCAAACACACTTACGACTAGGATATCTTAACAAAGCTCAGTCTATCTAGGAAAATCATTGGACTTATGCATACATTTTGAAAGTTGTTTCAGAAAGGTAACACAGTTATTTCGACGGAAAAAGATAGCTTGGCTGCCTAGCTGGACTTGCACTTTATACAACGAAGAGTTCATAACTGCCTGAATTCACTCCAGGGATGGTACATAACAGACGAGAAAATACATACATACATATGTATGTAAATTTATAAAATAGAAATGTCTACGTGCAATTGGAGAAGTAAAGGTAAAGTGACTTTGTTCCAATTTATCAGTGACACGGAACATACAGTTAAATTTATATTCATAACGTGCAAGTATATAGAAAAATGTATTCATACATACAGGTTTGTACACCTTATATGCATATGTAAGAATATTATATACTAGGATACTCTTATCATATACGTATTTAGTTATTTGCTCAAATACTGTAGCGTATGTTTGCAGTGATATGAGTACGTGAAGAGTGTACAGGGCTTAAAAAATGTGCCAAGTAAATTGGGTGCGTGATAGTCACTCGGTTGGTTGAGCTTCTTACCCATATCACGACAAATTTTTACAGGGTTCAAAATTGAATGTCAAAAATAAAAATACATGAACTGTCCTTAGTCGGTGTCTAACTGCTAGTATATGATTTTAGCCCTTCTTTTTAATAGTTTTCGGCAAGAGAAAATACGTTTAAAAAACACTGTAAAAAATATTTATTTATAATTACTGGTTCAATCAACTGCAACTACCCCAAATCGATTGTTCTACGCTAGCCAATGCTTGAGGAGAATCAACATTTTTTATTATACTCTCGCAACCTGTTGCACAGAGTATCATAGTTTTGTTCACATAACGGTTGTATGTGTCACCAAGAAATATAAGAGTTAGATATGGGGTTATATATACATAAATGATCAGGATGACGAGTAGATTTGAAATCCGGATGTCTGTCCGTCCGTCTGTCCGTCTGTCCGTGCAAGCGATAACTTGAGTAAAAATTAAGATATCTTAATGAAACTTGGAACACATGTTCCTTGGCACCCTGAGGAGGTTGCTTTCGAAAATGGGCAAAATCGGTCCACTGCCACGCCCACAAAATGGAGGAAACCGAAAACCTATACAGTGTCATAACTAAGCCATAAATAAAGTTATGAAAATGAAATTTGGAACATAGGATCCCATTAGGGAGGGGCACATTTGGATGTAATTTTTTTGGAAAAGTGGGCGTGACCCCGCCCTCAAATAAGTTTTTTTGTATATAACTCGCAAACCAATAAAGCTATATAAGCCAAACTTTCTGCAGTCGTTTCTTTTAGCCATTTCCTTATACAGTCCAAAAATGAAAGAAATCGGATAATAGCCACGCCCACCTCCCATACAAAGGTTAGGTTGAAAATTACGAAAAGTGGGTTAACTCCCTAACGAAAAACGTCAGAAACACCAAATTTTACATAAGAAATGGCAGAAGAAAGCTGCACTGAGATTTTTTTACAAAATGGAAAATGGGCGTGGCGTCGCCCACTTATGGGTCAAAAACCATATCTCAAGAACTATTCGACCGATTTCAATGAAATTCGGTATATAACACTTTCTTGACACCCTGATGACACGGGTATCAATATGGGCGAAATCGGTTCACAACTACGTCTACTTCCCATATAACCCAATTTTGAATTCCATCTGATTCGTTCACTTTATAATGTATTCATAAGGAACCAATGAAGCTAGCGGAATAAAACTTTACACAAATACTGTATTTGAGCTGTGACATCACTTGTGGAAAAATTGTCAAAATCGGACCATGACTTTTCAAGGCCCCTGATATCAAACATGAAGAACTCAGTGCCTAAGGTTAATTTTTCAACGAAAATATAGGTAAATCCCTCAGATATTTTAATGTAATTCATTCCCTCTGAATTTTTTTCTTATAACAGTTTCTCTCTGTACCTGAAATGGTAAAAATCGGGTCATAACTTCCCCCAGATCCTATATACCTAATTATAAGTAATATTAAATTAAGTGATCGTATAGTCTTCGATACATTGTATCTTGGTGGTGAAAACGAATGAAATCGGTTTAGGAATTACCTCAGTCCCCATATACTATTTATGATGATTTTCGTTATTCTATTGAACTTTATGCCGAATATATGGGTCGAATTGTGTTGTCTTTATAAAATTACATCAATAAATTGCGAGAGTATAAAATGTTCGGTTACACCCGAACTTAGCCCTTCCTTACTTGTTTTTTAATTATGTTCTTTTCAATAATCTTCAATAAGTATTAAGAGGGATAGGTGGTCGACATTCAATTAAACAAGTTAAATATGCGAGAACTCTTTCGATATGATAACTCTTATAAAAAATAGATAAAACTTTAACTAACAACAAGTAAGGAAAGGCTAAGTTCGGGTGCAACCGAACATTTTATACTCTCGCAATTTATTTAGAGATTTACCTATATTTTCGGTGAAAAATTACCCTTAAGCACTGAGTTCTTCATGTTTGATATCAGGGGCCTTGAAGTCATGGTCCGATTTTGACAATTTTTCCACAAGTGATGTCACAGCTCAAATACAGTATTTGTGTAAAGTTTTATTTTGCTATCTTTATCGGTTCCTTATGTATACATTATAAAGTGAAAGAATCAGAAGGATTCAAAATTGAGTTATATGGGAAGTAGGCGTAGTTGTGAACCGATTTCAACCATTTTCCACACGTGTCATCAGGGTGCCAAGAAAATATTATATACCGAATTTCATTCGAATCTGTCGAGTACTTCCTGAGGTATGGTTTTTGATCCATAAGTGGGCGACGCCACGCCCATTTTCCATTTTGTAAAAAAATCTCAGTGCAGATTCCTTCTGCCATTTCTTATGTAAAATTTGGTGTTTTTGACGTTTCTCGTTAGTGAGTTAACGCAGTTTGAGTCATTTTAAACCAAACCTTTGTATGGGAGGTGGGCGTGGTTATTATCCGATTTCTTTCATTTTTGGACTGTATAAGGAAACGGCTAAAAGAAACGACTGCAGAATGTTTGGTTTATATAGGTTTTTATTGGTTTGCAAGATATATACAAAAAACCTATTTGGGGGCGGGGTCACGCCCACTTTTCCAAAAAAATTACATCCAAATGTGCCCCTTCCTAATGCGATCCTATGTTCCAAATTTTATTATCATAACTTTATTGATGGCTTAGTTATAGCTCTTTATGTGTTTTTGGTTATCGCCATTTTGTGGGCGTGGCAGTGGTCCGATTCCGCCCATTACTTCGAACTTAACCTTCTTATGGTGCCAACGAATACGTGTTCCAAGTTTCATTAAGATATCTCAATTTTTACTCAAGTTACAGCTTGCACGGACGGACAGACGGACGGACAGACAGACATCCGGATTTGAACTTTATTCGTCACCCTGATCACTTTGGTATATATAACCCTATATCTAACTCGATTAGTTTTAGGACTTACAAACAACCGTTATGTGGACAAAACTATAATACTCTCTTTAGCAACTTTTGTTGCGAGAGTATAAAAATGTTGAAGTTTTTTCGGCACTGCAGTAGCATCTGCTTTTGGGTGGGGCTACACGTGCATGATGAGAATAACGAAATAGTTGTCCACGGTTGTTCGCAACAACAAAAATGCCTATGGCAACAGCCAAATCTAAAGGAGGGAAGAAAACGCAAGCAGAAACTGAAACTAAGTTTTCTTAAAATGATAAGTAAGAACGAAAAATGAATGGCAATTCAAATACCTACATTAGAACTGACTGCCTTTGAATTTGAAATGTCTTGATGAGTGAAATAATTTTGATTAATTGTATTGCCATATCCTTCATAGGTTGGGATGTATAAAATATAAAGTAGATCAGAAAGTTGGAATTTGTTTTATTGGTTATATAAAGCTAGGGAAAGGTCTACCCAGATTTCAACCATTTCTAGCACCAAGCCAAGTTACATATGTACATATATTCAAGAAAATTACTTCATTAAATTTCATTCAGAAAATCAGTCGGAGAGATCAAAATCGGCATAGGAGATCCAATATTTTGTAACAAACAATTTCGACAACTAATAACTATTTTTCAATAATTTTGGAACGTCTCATGGCTTGTAAATGATTAAGTTTAATCATGCTCGGTACAAGTTACAATCATTAATTTCACGAAAAATTAAGCACCAATACATGTTCCTTATGACTCAGTCTGACTGCTACTTTTTTGCAGAACAAAATACAGAAAATTCAAATTTCTTCCCCATGATTTCGACTGGTAACTGGCGAATGACACGCGTGGTGTTTTCCGCATAGAATTTAGACTTTACATATCCCCACAAGAAATAGTCTAATGATGTGATATCACACGATGTTGGTGGCCAATCAACCGCCCCAAAACGTGAAGTTATCTGCTCACCGAAGTGTTCTCTCCATAAATCCATTGATTGATGCGATGTGTGGGAAGTTGTGCCATACTGTTGAAACCAAATGTCGCCGATGTCGCCAAATGTAGAGTGCTTCAATTTCAGACATCAAATAGTCGGTTATCCTGGCGCGATAACGGTCGTCATTGACTGTTACGTTCTCACCCACATAATTTTTTAGGAAATTCTTGGAACTTTTCTAGTGATGTCGTTTGAGTTGGTCGAGCGTTTCAGTTCTTGCACAAGCTGTATTTTGTATGCTTTAAGATCTCGACGTAAAATGCCCCAATTCGTTTCATTCGTCAGTCCGAGTTTCTGCGAACGGCGCCGAATCGACTCTCCACAATCTTCGTGTATTCTCTCAACTACGGCTGCTATATTTCTTCACTGCGTGCTGGACGTGGTCTATTCGGTCGAATATTATCCAATAATGCACGCTGTGTCTCAAGATGGGGATGGTGTTGCGAATAGTGTTGGCCATAAGTTGAGCGAAGCGCACGAAATTCATTCTTTACAGAATGTGAATTTTCGGAATAAAGTTGAATAATTTGTAAACGTTGTTCAGGCGTAAGTCTTTCCGTGATGAAATCCCAAACTATGTATGTAATTGGCGTTGCAACCGTTTAGCCGGTTATAGCCGCATCGATGATAGTGCGCCACTTCTCTCTTTCATTCGCAGTTCGGCACCAGGTGGAGATGCCAAGTGTAACCAGGTCGCTCTCCACCTGGTCCCTCCAACTGAGTGGAGGCCTTCCCCTTCCACGGCTTCCTCCGGCGGGTACTGCATCAAACACTTTCAGAGCTGGAGTGTTTACGTCCATCCGGACAACATGACCTAGCCAGCGTAGCCGCTGTCTTTTTATTCGCTGAACTATATCAATGTCGTCGTATAACTCGTACAGCTCATCGTTCCATCGTCTGCGGTATTCGCCGTTGCCAATGTTCTGAGGACCATAAATCTTGCGCAAAATTTTCCTCTCGAAAACTCCTAGTGTCGTCTCATCTGATGTTGACATCGTCCAAGCTTCTGTACCATAAATCAGGACGGAAATGGTAAGCGACTTGTAGAGTTTGATTTTGGTTCGTCGAGAGAGGACTTTATTTTTCAATTGCCTACTCAGTCCAAAGTAGCACCTGTTGGCAAGAGTGATTCTGCGCTGGATTTCAAGGCTGACATTGTTCGTGTTGTTGACTTCGAAGTTATGACTGTCAACAGTGACGTAGGAGCCAAGACGCGAATGCTTTGACTGTTTGTTTGATGACAGAAGATATTTCGTCTTGTCCTCATTCACCCTCAGACCCATTCGCTTCGCTTCCTTATCCAGTCTGGAAAAAGCAGAACTAAAGCGGTTGTTGCTTCCGATGATATCAATATCATAGTGAGTCACCACCAACCAAGTTTGGTATCGAACGGCTCGGAGAACGGCTTATACTCACGCATTTCAGCCTCTTTCTTTTTTGTCTGCAGATGCGTCTCGCTTCCCTCTTCAGCTCTCGGTATCTATCCCATCCCGCACGTGTTGTGGTCGTTTGCAACGTTGCCGAAATCCAATTTTTTCGGCTGCAGCGGCACGCAGTGAGTTTGAGATGCTGTTCCACAGTTCCCTTATACCGAGATGCTTATGAGTGCTCTCAGAGAGCAGGAGTGCAAGTCGAGTAGAGTATTTCATGGCTGTCTGTTGCGATTGCAGCTTTTCGACGTCGAACCTTCCTTGTGTTTGTTGACGGGCGTTCTTTACTGCACAGAGGGTGCGTATCGTCGCTGCAACCAGATAATGATCCGAGTCTATATTTGGTCCTCGGAGCGTACGCACGTCTAAAACACGGGAGACATGTCTTCTGTCTATCACAACATGATCGATTTGGTTACGCGTGTTTCGATCAGGAGACAGCCATGTTGCTTGGTGAACTTTCTTGTGCTGGAATCTGGTACTAGAGACGACCATATTTCGGGCCCCAGCGAAGTCGATCAGCCTCAGGCCGTTTGGCGATGTTTCGTCATAGAGGCTGGATTTTCCGACTGTTGTGCCAAAGACACCTTAGCGTTGAAATCGCCAAGCACGATTTTGACATCGTGGCGGGGGAAGCGCTCGTCGGTGCCTACTGGGCTCTCATTGAAAGTATCTTTGATCACATCGTCCTTCTCTTCCGTTGGGGAGTGGGCGCAAATAAGCGATATGTTGAAGAACCTCGCTTTGATGCGGATTGTGGCTAGACGTTCATCCACCGGGGTGAATGCCAGGACTCGGCGACGCAGTCTCTCTCCCACCACAAATCCAACACCAAATTTGGGCTCCTTTATATGGCCGCTGTAGTAGATGTCACAAGGACCCACCTTCTTCCGTCCTTGTCCCGTCCATCGCACTTCTTGGATGGCGGTGATGTCAGCCTTTAATCGATGAGGACATCAACCAGCAGGGTAGAGGCACTTTCCCAATTAAGGGTCCGGACATTCCAAGTGCCTGCCCTTAAATCATTATCCTTAAAACGTTTGCAGGCGTCGTCATGAAAAGGGGGGTGACTCATCCGAGTCATTGGTACTTCGTTTTTATGTGGTGAGTCCCAAACCCTACGCACAACCGCAGAAGCGGGCTTCGCCTTCTCATTTTAGCTCGCTGTTTGTTGGCTACCCAGAACATACTTGGTCGTGAGCTGCTTGAACCATGTGGAGTAGAATCATTTCTGGCCACTCCCAATTGAATGACAATCAAAAACTTTCCTCAGTTACGTGAACTGACACATGAACCCATTCTCCAATGCCAAACTATACTGAACAAAAATAACGTGACAGCTCCACCGATCTTACGTGTATTCAATTTAAAAAGTAAGGAAGGCCTAAGCTAGGGTGCAACCGGACATTTTATACTCTCGCAATTTATTGATGAAATTTTATTAAGATAACACAATTTTACCAATAAATTCGGCATAAAGTCTAATAGAATATCCAAAATGACCTTCCCTGGTGTGATCCACTGTACCAAATACTACTTTACTTTAATAAGTTTCTTATGGCTTAGTTATGACTTTATATAGGTCTCCAGTTTTCGCCAATTTGTGGGCTTGGCAATGGGCCCATTTTCAATAGTCTCAACTCGTCTCGTCATTCTGATCACCTAAAACCTATATCTAACAAAAAAAAACTATATCTAACTCGTTTAGTTTTATGACTGATGTTTTATCAAGAAATCTATTTTACTATCTTAGTAACATGTTGCGGGAGTATGAAAAGTACCTCTATTAACCCATATATTATTTTCTTCGGATATATATTTTTTAAACCATTATAACACCTGAAGTCTCCAGTGCCTTAAATATAATATATAGGCTAAAATTACTTGGCATGTATTGATATCTGGATAGCATTATTATTCAATTCAAAAAAAAATTTATTCTTATAAACTTATATATCTTGTTTTTTTTTAGCCAGTAACTTTCTTAAAAGTACATAATAGCGCTGTAGATTATAGAAGAAATGTATTATTTTGCTTTTCTCTTTTTCAAACCCCACACTGCAACTGACTGTCTTCATATACATACATACGTAAATATACATATATAAATATATAAATATATGTTTATGTGCGGCTGAATAAATGTACTCTTCCTACTTTCCTACTCAACAAATTATCCAATCAACCTGCAATGACCAACCAAAAATAAAACAACAACAACTCAAACAAAACCCTATGGATGATGATAAATATCCTGTACTTTTCTTCTCTTGCTTTTCTTGATGTGCTTTCACTGTGATTTGAGCACCCTAAGTCCTTTGCTCAACTGCAGCTGCCAAGGTAAATGGTTGTCAGTTCGTTAAGAGCAATGAGTACTTTTCCTGCTATTTTTGATTGGAGAAGGAAAAAAGGATCAACAATTAAGCTCCGATAAAAAATGGTGTTTAGTTATCAACTGTGCATCAATAGACAAGAGGTGAAAGCGGTATGGCGATTCTGAGTGCCGAGACAATGAGATTACACGGAAGAGTACTTTCCCCCAAAACCTTGCAGCGAAATTGCCGTTTTTTGTAATATGCTTTCTAATAGATACTTATTTTGTACATAATTCTCGAAGTTTGCACTGCCACTGAGGATAAGAAGTTCGTTAAAAATAGAGAAAAGCCGCAGGAATTTAAGGAGCAGCAGAACAAAAAAATCTACACATATAATATATATTTGTTGTCTATGCTGCGCTAATAATGCAGAAAAAATAGTAGTGGTGTGGTAAGAATGAACTTTTTGTACAAGGCACGCTTCTCGTTATGCAATTTGGATTTAAATTTATAATAAACAGTGGAACAAATTCATAATACTTTAGTTAAGTTTGGTCAATTTAAGTACTTAAGTCTCAATCTCCCGGAGAAAAATTGTTTGGTCCAATACCCAGTCGAGTGTTGTATACCCAGTCTCTAAACGTAAGGTTTGGACCCGTCTGGATCATGCTATGCGTGCTCAATTTTTTTCACCTTCATTAACCATCTACTTAGAAAACTGTCTATTATGTGCCCATTCCTTTTTAAACTTAATTTTTTATTGCAATTAATAAAATTTAAGACTCAATGCACATAGGTATTTCCACTTGATGTGTAGATAAACTTTTTAACATCATTACCTAAGATAATGCATATGAACATATACAGAGATGTATGTATGTATATGCAATATGTGGTATACACGAATGATTGAATATTAAAATACAGACTTCATAGATTTGTGTAATTTTATTCGAGTTTGCGCTTTACAGCCGTGTCGCCGGCGACTCACTTACATTTCTCATAATTTAAGGAATTCCAAAATTACGCTACGCTTGTGAGGTTTTCTGAAAAAGAACTATGTAAATTTGATTTGGCAGCGAGCAAAGAAAGACGTTTTTACATACCTTTCGGTTATTTCACAGGAGATTTTTTAATACTGCTCTTCTTATAACGACCATCACATTTTCCCCATTTCTTCTTAGCATAAATTTCACAAAAATTCGTAGCGATATGTGATTACCTCTGCGCTGCGAAGCACTCCGAAGAAGGAGTGAAAACGGGGCTGCTGAATGGCAAATTCTCCAAGTATCACACACTCATTGTTTTCTTGTCGATACATATTTTTATACTTTCGTATAAAATAAAGTATACTAGTTTTGTTCACTTCAAGGATGTTTATAAACTAAGCGTAATAGAAAATTATAAGCATAACGACAAATGTTAAATCCCAGGTGCTAGTCTGTCCAGGATCATAGTTGGGAGAAACATCCATACAACATTTTATTCAATAAGGGGTGGCTTCGTCCCAAGTACGCTATGTCAACCAAACTTGCTAAGAAGATTTTCCTAATCCCACATGTGAAATGGTTGAAATAGGATAATGATCACCATACAAGGGTTATGTAGAAAGGAATTTAATGGGCGATAACTTGTTAAGAAAAGAAAAAAATAAAATAATGGGATTTCTTGTGTGAATTGGTATACGAATTGGACAGTGGGAGTGGCCCTGCACACTTTTGTAATCATATATGTACCTCTGCAGCTACTTTAGTTTTCATCCAAATTTGCTACATAATACTATTTTGGCATCTTCATGTTAAAATTTTAATTGAAATCAGTCTACTATAATTTCACATTCCATCCGATTCTTTCACTTTGCAATGTAAAAATTAAGCACAAATGAAGATACTGGAAAACTACTGTGTACACGTAGTACATTCAAGGTCACTTCACGCTTAAAATTAGACAATGACTCCAGATACCGAATATGAGGACATCAGTTAACAAATCTGACTTTATAGCGTAAATAACGATCGGTTATACTTTATTTAAATTTCAAAAGTAAATGCAATGTTAGTCACTTACGCTTTATATCGCCCCAACTTTTTATAACTTTTAATTCCTGAACCGATTTCACTTATTTTCACCACTAATCTACACTATATTCAAGATTATATATCTAGCATTAACCGATGTTCAAAACTGCTAAGTTTAGGTATATGCGAGCTATAAGAATTTATGACCCGATTTTACCCATTTTTGCACAGAGATACGTTATTAGAAGAAAATGATTCTCTCTGAATTTCTTTAAAATATCTGAGAAATTTACCGATATTTTTAGTAAAAAATTATCCATTGGCACTTTATCTGGGGTCTTCAAAAGTCTAGAGTGAACATATTTTCCTTGCCTATTTATATCCAGATATGTATGTATATAAGCATATGTGTATACATATATACATATGTACGTATATATATATTATTTCAGGATATTTCCCACCACTCCATATAAAACTAATTTTCTTTAACCTTTTTCTTGGCTACCATCACACTTCCTGTATTGTTACATAGAATATAAATTTTTATTTGTTCCTGTATATACATATATTGTAGCACATATACACCTACGTTACATAGGAGCAGAATGATGGTGATAAATTTAATTTACTTGATTCGCATGTTATTTTCATTATTCACCCACATTAATATCAATAAGAGATTCTCCTACCTAACTTTACGAAATAACAAAACACAAACGAAAAAGAAACCCATCAACAGCATTTACGACACATCACAAACCATCAAAAACTATTTTCATAAACACTAACGAAATTCAACGCCACTTGCCAGCGGTTGCCCACAAACCGCAAAAAACTGCCAATAAACATGTAACAGATAAACGAAACCAACAAAAACAGCAGCATAGTACATTTTAAGAACAACAATGACCACAACTGAAACTAAGATAAAAGCTACAACCACAGTGGATCATAATAAAAGCCGAAAATGACTGTCAAGCAAAAAACAGCAATTTACGGAATATTTGAATTGGACAACAAACAGACAAATATTGACTACAAAAGTACAATCAGTTGGAACACAGTGTCTCGAAGTGAACAAAGTAGATATTTTCCTATATATATAAAAATTCGCCAAAATAGTTGAAATTCGTAATACCAAATTTTAGTTTGACTGATTTGCAGTTTGTCTTAACTTTAATTCCACTCAGTCGGATTGTAAACCGTAATAAGGCAAAGGTTTATGTATGGACCTCGGAAGGTTTTAGTAAATAATATTATTTTTTAAACTCAATTGCTGCTCATGAAACAATATAGAAGTATGCTGATCTCACACTAAATGGCAATCTTATTTTAATACAACTCTCTAATTAGATTAGAATATGAATTTAGAACTACTGCTCAGTTAAAAAAGACAACATCTTACGTGTAACTTATTTATTTAATTCATCTTAGTTAGGAGTACTAAAAAGTTAGGTTTTTCAATCATTTTTCCTGAGAAAATTTATTATTCTAAGGATTTGAACACATATTATGGTTACTTTGAAGAGTATTAGTATATAACAGTAGCTGCTACAGCAGATCTCCAGGAATGCCTCTCCAAAAAGTGGTTTTGCGGTGACCACTATATCTCTGAAGGGGATCAGATGTAATGAAAACATCAAACGGATTTCGTTAAAGTAATGTATAATTTTGTAATTAATTGAAGGAATACTTTTTTTTTTTTTTTTTCAATATTTCTTTATTTATTGAATCTGCTTTGTTTAAAGCCTAACAATAAGTATTAAAATCTTAAATCTATTTACAACTAAGTAAGCTCAAGAATGTGTTTAAGCTTTTTGGCAGAACGTTGCTCTTTAGTAGGCAGGTAGATCTCTTCTTTTTAAACGAGTTTGATTGGAATGTACCAAGGCGTTTGCCAATGCGTTTGGATGTTCACGAAGTTTAGAAATATATTTCTTTCTGCTGTCCTCTATTTCCTTCTTTACCATAGGAATATCAAGATCCTTATGGATATTTTCATTACGCATGTACCATGGTGAACCCGTTATTGTTCTAAGCATTTTAGATTGGAATCTCTGAATTATATCAATGTTGGTTGCACAGGTCGTACCCCACAGTTGAATACCATACATCCAAATCGGTTTTATGATTGCATTGTATAACAGGACTTTGTTGTCTAGGCTAAGTTTAGAATTTTTGTTTAGAAGCCAATTTAAATTTGCTGCTCTTAACTTCATGCAAGTTACTTTACTCGCTATATGTTTCCGCCACGTAAGCCTTCGATCCAGGTGAATCCCAAGATAAGTTACTTCATTCGCTTGGGGTACTAATACATTGTTTATTTTAATTGTCCGACATGTTTCTGGCCTTAGAGAAAATGTAACATGCTTGCATTTTTGCTCATTAATTTTTATACGCCAGTTGGCTAGCCATTCTTCGACACAAGTTAAGTGCTCCTCTAATACTCTTGATGCTCTAATGGGGCATTTGTTTCGGCTTACTATGGCTGTGTCATCCGCAAAAGTGGATGTCAATACGTTGTTAGCTATTGGAAGGTCTGCTGTATATATTATGTACAGAGTGGGGCCTAATACACTGCCCTGAGGTACACCGGCCCTTATTGCTCGTTCTTCTGATATAAAATCTGCTACTTTAACCGTAAATTTCCTATTTCTTAAATATGACTCCAATGTTTTATGCAATTCGTAAGGTAAAACGTTTTTGATTTTCCATAAAAGGCCTTCATGCCAGACCTTATCGAACGCCTGAGCTACATCGAGAAAAATAGCTGAACAGTACTCTCTGTGCTCGAATGCTTTCCTGATTTCGTTTGTAATTCTATTCACTTGCTCTACTGTGCCATGTTTAGCACGAAACCCGAATTGATGGGTTGGTATTATATTATTTTCGTGGAGGAAAGGAGACATTTTTGATAGTAAAACTTTTTCGAATATTTTGGAAAGACATGGTAAGAGACTTATTGGTCTGTAGGAAGATGGTTGTGTTAAGTCTTTTCCAGGTTTATCTATCATGATGATCTGCGACTTTTTCCACGAAATTGGATAGTACCCGAAACCAAGAATTGCATTAAAGAGCAAAGAGAGCACTGATATAGCAATATTTGGCAACTCAATTAACATTTTTGGAGTAATATTATCGTGTCCTGAAGACTTTTTCGGATTTAGCTCTTTTAGGATCTTGATAATTTCATAAGTAGACGTCCTAATAGACACGCTTGACTCGTTTGCAATATTGGGCAAAGTTGGCAACTTAAAGTTGTTTTTTGGTACATTGGGTTGAAATACCTTTTCAAGGTGATTTGCAAAGCAATTTGCCTTTTCCTCATTACTGCGCGCCCAATTACCATTCGACTGTCTTATAGGCATCTTGGAATCTACTGGAGGCTTAAAATACTTTTGGGCTTTCCAAAGGGAGTTTTTCTTGCTAGAATTTGGAGACAGGTGCTTTATATAATTTTCAGTATTGTATTCTTCATCGCGTTTAAGTGCTTTTTTTAACTTACGTGCAGCCGATTTCAGTTGACGCAGAGTTGAAGGGGAACGACTTAACTGCCATTCACGTCTCGCTTGCCTTTTCTCATTTACAAGCTTTTCTATTTCATTATTAGTCATGTTTCTAAAAACCTTAACTTTTCTTTTAGGTGTTGCCAAGACAGCTGCATTTGTTATTACATCATTGAATTCCATTACGCTTTCATCAATATCTCTTCCTGTACTTATTTTTAAATCGATATTAATGTGGCTACTGATATATTTTCTATATTTCAACCAGTTAGTTTTAAAAGATGTTAGAGATACTTTTGGCTCAACTATCATGGGCTGTTCGAATAACTTTATTAGTACAGGAGAATGATCTGAAGATAAGTCTGTACATGTATCTGCTGTTATTAGCGATCTATCTATATTTTTGACTACAGCAAAATCTATTAAGTCTGGTATTTTGTTTCTATCACTGGGCCAGTATGTCGGCTTACCAGGAGATATTGTATCAAGGTTATTGTGCTTATTTATAATAGTGTAGTACAGCTGTCGTCCTTTCGGATTAATAAGACGTGAGCCCCAGTACATGTGTTTTGCATTATAATCACCACCAGCTAGAAATCTTGGACCTAGCGTTCCAAAAAAATCTTTAAATTCGTAGTCTGTAATTTTAAAACGAGGTGGACAGTATATAGCCGTCAGATTGAGGTCAGAGCCTCGATTTTTCAATGATATTGTTGTAGCTTGTAGCTGCGCTGTAGCATGTGGTTCTAAAGCATGGTGGTTTAGCCGATTTCTAACCAATACTGCTGTTCCACCGTGCGCCTTTCCATCTGGATGATTTGTAACATGAAGTCTATATCCCTCTATAAAGAAATTGTTTTTATTTGTTAAATGAGTTTCTGATATCAGCATAACATCTATGTTTTTTTCAGTCAGAAATCGTATTAACTCCAGTTTGTGTTGGTTTACACCGTTGGCATTCCATATACAAATATTTAATATACTCATTTTTTAGATAATAAAGTTTGTAACATTTGATTTTGAGATTTGATCAAATCTTGGATCATGTTTTGCATCGTAGACATGAATTGTGTCATACATTGAGTCAGATTTAGAATCATATTTTCAATACCTCCACTTGGTGGGTTTTGCGGTTGTTGCATTTGCACAGCGTTGCCTTTTACCACATTTGCATAGCTTCCCTGGACAAAGATATCCTTAGAATTACCAGGTTTCGAACTCTGGTCTGTAATTACTACATTTTCGTTACGAGGGATATTCAACATTTGGTTACGACGAGCTTGAATTCCCAGTGACAATTTTGATTTCAAGTCTTTATATACAGGGCAGCCCCTGTAGTTAGCAGTATGATTTCCTCCACAGTTACTGCATTTTTTATTTGTATCCTCTTTTTTAAGAGTGCATTTTGATGTTGGGTGCAAATCACCACATACCACACAAACACTGCGTAGAGTGCAATATGATTTGGTATGCCCATACTCTTGGCAGTTAGTGCATTGTACCGGACCATTTCTTTTATGAGGTTCTTCAACGGTAATTCTACGATGGAGTAAATATTTTAAATTGTATATTGGGTGTGTTTCATTCTTTTTTATTGGATTAGAGTTTGGCAACAATTCAATTTTAAACATTGGTTGTGGTACTTTATTTCTATTGAAGATATTTACCACATTTTTAATTCCAAAGCCGCATTCTTCAAGGGCTTCTTTGATATCATTAGATTCTACCGAAGACTCAATGCCTTTTACAACAACAACTAGGCCTTTAGAGCTCTTCAGTTGATAAGAATAATAATTCTTGTTGTTATTTGACAAAAATTTCACTATATCCATAAAACTTTTCTCAGTGTAGGATTGTATTTTAGTTTCATCAATCTTGCCTTTTTTCAAAGGCACGATATGAAAATTGTTGGTACCTACAATTTCACTGAGTTTATCAACAAGTGCATTTGAGCTACGCTCACGTAAATATATTGGCGGCGGCTTAGCATTCGCGACTGTGGTGGCACCCTTCGCATCGTCGTCCAAACCATTGCTTAGTATGGCAAATCTGTTGCCATTTAAATTTCCAGGCTTATTTGTATTAAGCGTGGCGGGTTGAAACTTTTTGGCACTAACCGCTGTCTTGATAGGACTTGATTTCCTTTTTATGTTGACGTAGCGGTCAATGCCAGTCTGTACAGATTGTACTTTTCTCTTCGGTACATGCTCACCTTGCATTGTTTTTTCCATTGTTGTCCGCTCGTTTGCTGATACCTGCTTGGTTGATGTTGCCTGCTGATTTGTTGTTGCGCACTTGCTGTTTTTTCAGTTTCTGCTGATCCCTTCTGCTGCTCGGCTGAGCGCTTCGATGACTCATCTTTCTCACCGTTTGATTGTTTATTTGAGAGAGCAGATTTTGCAGGCTCAACAAAGCTGAAGTAGGCGTTCAGAGAATGCCTACGACCTTGCTGTTGAGACTGCGCAGCGCTAGCGCTCATGTTTGTTTTTTTTATTTGTTTGTTTTGTTCACTTTTATATGTTGTTTGTTATTTATTGTTATTTTAAACTAATTTGTTTTGTTTATGTTTTACAAATATGAAAGTAAATTTAATGTGGTGCATTCTCAAGCGTCGCATGCTCGTGATATACCGTTATAACGGTTCTAATGTTATTCTTATTATCTTATTACGGTATGGAAAACCAGTAAGGGATAGTGTGACTTTGAAATATTTCATATTTGTTTTTTTTATTTGTTTGTTTTGTTCACTTTTATATGTTGTTTGTTATTTATTGTTATTTTAAACTAATTTGTTTTGTTTATGTTTTGTGTTTTGATTTCAAATTACGAATACACAAATTATTGGTTGTTTATTTTTTTGTTTTGCTTTTATTATTAATTTATTATGAAAGTTTTCACGGAGCGCATTAAACACGTCCGTACTCTTTGAAAGCTCACACTGAAGGAATACGCTGTAATTTTTTTTTTTTGGTAAAATGGCGGCTTCTAAAAAATTCAAATTTTTGCCATAATTTTGGCCATAAATTGTGTATAAAAGAAAATAATTTTTCAATATTGAAAATATTTTTTTTCTATGTAAAATATTTATTTAATTCAAACTCTGTTCTGTCTTATATATACATATTTAAAGAATAATTTCTGAAATTTTCAAAAATAAATAATTAAAACTGCTCTATTGTGACGTGGCACAAAAAAGGTGCGTCCGCGTTGTCAGAATAAATCCTGACAGGTTCATCTAAACTAAAAAAAAAAATAAGAGCAGAAATTTTTCCAGAAAAATAAGAATTTTGGTCAAATTTTTTTGACATTTTTTTTTTAAATGGGTGTAATTGAAAAAAAAGAATCCGTCGTTCAAAGATGAGTAAATTGTAACTCGAACACCTGTGCAAATTTTCATCAAGATCTCTGAAACTATTATTCGGATCGACTTTAAAATTTAGGATTTATTGAGATGTTGTAGAAATTAATAAGCCAAAAATTGATTTTTTTTTCAATATTGAAAATATTTTTTACCCGACAAAACCCCTTCAAGAATCTCTGACGTTATAACGTGTGCTCACTTAATTCTTTTTAATGTAAATTAAATAACATTACATTTTAATCATTACAGTTTGGATTATGACCTATATGAAATTTTTAAAATGTGTGTGTGCACATACATATATAGTTACAAAACAGAGTTACTAAAAATCTTACAAATTAGTCGATAAGGATTTAAGATTGATGGGAGATAGGCGCACAAATGAAACGAATAGTGGTAGTGTTGCTATTACATTTTGTTCAGGTGATATATGGATTCGTATACTGTGCGGTATTCTCTCTTCCCGTACATGTGTATGCACGTAAAAATACATATACATATACCGCCACAATTAGAAATATTACTATTATTTTTAAGATATCGATATTTTCATATATTTTTTATAATAAGATTATTACTAGATGGGTTTTAAAATTTCAAAATTGTAATTTTTTTGTCTTACCAAATAGTAAATATGTTTAAAAAATTATCAAAAATTATCAAATCGATCCGAGAAAAATTCTAAGAGATATACCCTTTGAAAGTTCTGCCTATCAGGCCCCGTCAGTTACAATACAAAACTTTAAACGCGTTTATCTCAAAACTCAATTTAAAAAAAATCAGACTATTGCCACGCCCACAAAATGGCGAAAACCGAAAACACATAAAGTGTCATAACTAAGCCATAAATGAAGTTATAAAAGTAAAATTTGGAATAAAGGATCGCACTAGGAAGATCGCATGGGGAAGTAGGCGTGTCTCGCCTACAAATCGGTTATTTATATATAACTCGCAAACCAAAAAAGCTATGTAAACCAAACTTTCTGCAGTTCTCTTATGTACCCCACCACACACCATGAAAATAGTTGAAATCGGATAATAACCACGCCCACTTCCTATACAAATGAAAATTACTAAAAGTGGGTCAACTCACTAAGGAAAAACTACAGAACCACTAAATTTCACAGAAATAATAGTAGAAGGAAGCTGCTCTCAGCTTTTTTTACAAAATGTAAAATGGGCGTGGCATCGCCCACTTATGGGTCAAAAACCATATCTCAGGAACTACTCGACAGATTTCAATGAAATTCGGTATATAATATTTTCTTTACACCCTGATAACACGGATAAAAAAATGACTACTTTCCGTATAACTCAAATTTGAATTCCATCTGATTCCTTCACTTTATCATGTATACATAAGGAACCAATGAAGTTAGCGGAATAAAACTTTACACAAATAGTACATATAATCTCTGACTTCACTTGTGAAAAAATTGTCGAAAACGGGCTATAACTTTTCAAGGCCCCAGAGTAAATTTTAACCGAAAATATGGGTAAATCTCTCAGATAATTTAATGTAATTCCGAGGAAATTGTTTTCTTCTAATAGTGTGTCTCTGTACCAGAAATAGTTAAAATTGGGTCATAACTTCACTTTACATATTTATACTTTATTCGATTGTTGTTGTTGATGTGCCTATATATGGGACACCTACCCGTATACACTATGAAGGGAGGAATATGGAATGAACGATGGGTTCTTTGAACAAAAAGCTAAAAACGTGACATTGTGAATTTATTATTGCTTAACTACTTCACGTACGTGTTTGGCCGCATTAACACTCAACAAGAATACCCTTACAAACAATACTAACATTCATACGAAAAAAATGTGGTTCAACGCAGAATTTCGTGAACGAAAACCAAAATTACGACAAGAATTAAGGTGGATATGTATGATGCCAAGGCATAAGTAAATTCCCGTTTGTCGCAGAAGCGTAAAACAAAGGCAGTAAAAGAAAACAAGTAAGGAAAGGCTAAGTTCGGGTGTAACCGAACATTTTATACTCTCGCAAATTATTGAAGAAATTTTATTTACATAACACACAAATTTACCCATAAATTCGGCATAAAGTTTAATAGAATAACGAAAATCGTCCTATGTAGATATGAGGGCTGAGGTAATTCCTGAACCGATTTCATTCAATTTCAATAGCAAGGCAACACGTCAAACTGTGAAGTTTAATTTTTCCTCGGTTCTTGAATTTGTGCTTAAATTTATTAATATAATTGAAGAAAGTTTTACTTTTAATAAGTGTAATCTAAAGCTAAGTATTTGTGCTAATTTGCTTTTGTGTTATATTTAAATTTTAATTGTATTTTAACTATTTTCTTAAATTCTGGTGCCGAGTCTTTTAAATCATTTGTTGTTGTTATCAATTATCAATTTTATTTCCTACTTTGCAATTGTTTGTGCGATTGCATATTGTTTTGGTTTTAATTTGCTCTTTTTCTTTTGATTCGTCTTTTTTTTCTTTCATTTTTGCTCACAGCTGTTTGCGTGTTATTTTTAAGTGGCTCAGTGCTTCTCAAACTGCTCACTATTATATTGGTTGTGATCTCGGCTAATTCAGTATAACTATTATTGTTTTTCTATTTACTATTATATCATATTTTAATTTTTATTATTATTTACTATTCTGTTTTTTCCTTCAATTTAAATTTTTTTTTTTTTTCATAATGACTTGCAATTTTCCGAATTGTACTATTAAAGGCGATTCTGATCGTTTTGTTTCTTGTTGGCTTTGTGACGGGCTTGCCCATCTTAAATGTGCTGGATTGACAGGTAGAATCTTAGATTCTATTCTCGATGGAAAGGGTCTGCGCTGGTCGTGCTTAAAGTGTAGACCGACAGATATTGAATTATTTAAAGTTTTTAAACAGGCGCGCAATAATTTTAAAGAAATCGGTCGAGAACTTCAAAACCTTACAGAAAAATTTAAGCATTATGAAGTGTTGTTTCAATCATTTAAATGCCTAAATGATCAAGATGATAATGCTAAGCCTTCATCAAAACGTAAACGTCCGTCTAATGAAGAACCTGCCACTTTGTCCGTAAAAAGTATGTCACCGGTGAAATTAGACCTTATTAATCTCTCATCTCCATGCCCTCAAGGAGAGAAGCCTTCCTCTTCAAAAGTGCTTAATCCTCCGAAAACAAATAACGATAACCTTAAGCGGAAAACTATTCAGGATCCGCCTCCTATTAACTCTGAGTTTGTGGCAAAAAATTTGGTAGTAATACCTCAACGAAAATCAATTTTCGTTTCGAGATTCGCTTCGGATACCACAATCGAAGATATAAAGTTTTACATCTCGTCGAAATTAAAAATTAACGATATTGATATTGATGTCAGAAAATTTAACTTTAAATACGAAAGAAACATATCTTCTTTCAAGATTGGCGTTTCAGCTGTTAATTTTCAATTGCTACTTGATGAATCATTTTGGCCACCTGGTGCTTTCGTGCGCGAATTCGAGCAAAAGCAACAAAAACAAACTGTAATTGCTCATATTCCAAAAAATGCCGCGGATTCAAAAAACTAATTATAAAAAATTCATTACAAATTCACTATCAAAATGTAAGGGGTTTAAATACAAAATTAAAAGAATTGTATTTGAACAGCACTAATTGTAATTTTAAAGTCATCGCTTTTACTGAAACTTGGCTTAAACCTCATATCTTTGATAACGAAATATTAAATAGTGAATTTCAAATCTTTAGATGCGATCGACTGAACAGAGTCGGGGGGGGTGTACTATTTGCTGTGCATTCTTCAATTCCATCTGAAGAAGTAGAAGTTCCTCATGCGGACTTTATTGAATTTAAGTGCATACGAATTTGTATTAATAAATGTTCTATTTATCTAACTTTATCTTATATTCCGCCTCAATCGGACTTATCTGTATATATGCAGCATGCTTCTTTAATAAATAATGTTTTTTCAATTGCTAAGAATACTGATTACATAATTGTTCTAGGCGATTTCAATTTACCGTGTGTATCTTGGAAATCTGTTGACGATTGCATTACCCCTTTTTGCACTCGTTTAAGCTTTAATGAGTTTTTGGAAGAAATGTCTGGGATGGGTCTTAACCAAATTAACTTAATTCCGAACAAGTTTGGTAAATTCTTAGATTTGGTCTATGTTGATAATTCTTCAACAGTTTCTGTGGTCCGATCTGATCCTTTAGTTTTGCCAGAGGACTCTTATCACCCTGCCTTGGAAATTAATATCGAAATCATAGACGAATTACTTGTATGCAACAAACAGGACGTTTGTTCTCGGTTCAACTTTGCGAAAGCTAACTTCAAAAAGATTAATTGTGAACTTTCTAAATTGACTTGGCCTGATTATAGTGGTAATATTGAATTAAATGTATCACATTTTAATGAAACAATTTATAATATTTTTGAAAGATTTGTTCCGAAATGTTTTATTATCAAAAGAAAAAGTTCAAATTTGTGGTATTCGAATGAGCTATGTAAATTAAAAAATAAAAAAGCTCGTGCTTTTAAACTTTATAAAAGAACTGGAGCTCTTGTTGACTATTTAAAATATTCTAAATTGCGTCGTCAGTTTGAGGAACTTAACAAAAAATGTTATAAAAACTACATAATCAAAGTAAAAAATAATATTATTCGTAATCCGAAATTGTTTTATGGTTTCGTTAACTCCAAACGCAGGATTTCAAATTTTCCGTCCGCGATGAAATATAAATCAACAATGTCATGTGACAATTATATTATTTCTAATATGTTTGCAGAATTCTTCAAATCCAATTATTGTTCAAACTACCCTATGAATGTGCCATATCATCAAGTGTTATGTCCGAGTACTGTAATTAATACACCAATTATTTCTGAAACAGATGTCTTAAATTATTTAGTTACGTTAAAAAATTCGTTTAAATATGGCCCTGATATGATTCCCTCAAGCTTTCTTAAAAATTGCGCAAAATATATCTATCTGCCCTTAACTAAGCTTTTTAACCTATCTCTTAAACAAGGTATTTTTCCGTCAATGTGGAAAAACTCTTTTATATTACCTTTGCATAAAAGTGGAGTTAGATCATCTGTTGAGAACTATAGGGGGATAGCTAAAATGTCAGCTATACCCAAACTTTTTGAAGTTATTGTCACTGACCAAATAACTTTCTTAATCTCTCCTTTAATTTCATTCTCTCAGCATGGATTTTGTAAAGGGAAATCTACAGTAACTAACTTGCTTGAATTTGTAAACCATGTGTCAATGGGTTTTAGGGATAATAAGAATACTGATGTTATATATACAGACTTTAGTAAAGCATTCGATAGAGTAAACCACTCAATTCTTTTGCAAAAACTGAATCTTCTTGGTTTTCAACCAAGACTTCTTGAATGGGTATCCTCTTATCTTACTAACAGAAAACAACAAGTTTTATTTAATAATACATTATCCGATTCAATTAGTGTCACTTCAGGGGTTCCACAGGGTAGTCATCTCGGCCCGATTCTGTTCTTGTTGTTCATCAATGATATACCTTCAGTAATTAAGTTTTCAGAAATTTTATTATATGCGGATGATGTAAAACTTTTTAAATCATATACTTCTCATAACGAAAGGACTGAGTTGCAATCGGATTTAAATAATTTAGTTACTTGGTGTCACAAAAATGATATGCCACTGAATCTTAAAAAATGTAAAGCGATGTGCTTTTCCCGTAGAACTGTTGATCTTTCCCCCTATGTAATAAATAACTTCAGTTTAGAGCAAGTTTTTAGCTTTGTTGATTTAGGAGTTAATATGGACCCTAAACTAAATTTTAATTCTCATGTAAATTCAATTGTCTTAAAAGCTAAAGGTGCTCTTAGCTTTGTTAAACGTTGGTCTAAAGAATTTAGTGATCCGTATATTACTAAAATTCTTTTTACAACATTGGTAAGGCTTATATTGGAGTATGGTTCTGTGGTATGGAATCCTAGCTATCAATCCCATTCTGATAAGCTTGAGTCCGTTCAAAAACAATTTTTACTTTTTGCTTTAGGCCACTTACATTGGGATTCAAGATTGAATCTTCCCCAGTATACTAGTCGTTTAAAACTTATAAGTCTTCCCACACTCACTAGTCGCAGAGAAATGCTAGGTATAATTTTTCTAGTAAAACTTCTGAATGGTTTAGTTTCAAAAATTTTTAACTTTTTGTTTTTATATATTTTTAAATCTCAGCTGTTGAAATGTTTCTTTCTGTAGCTGAGCAGTTTGAGAACCGGACGCTTAAAAATCTCTTGCCTTTCTAGACTCGGCAAATTCCGCTCGTATGCGGACTGCGCCCCACGCGTCGGTTGGGCGGGAGGAGGGTAATCGTTTGGGTTAAAAAAAAAAAAAAAAAAAAAGGTACACTATATCCAATACTATACGCTCACTTAATTTTGCTAAGATATATCATGTATTAACCAATACATATATGCGGAATAAAGCCCAACGAATTTTTGAAAATCCTATAATTAGGTATATGGGAGCTAGGAGATGACCCGATTTTAATAATTTTTGGAACAGAAACACACTATTGGAAGAAAACAATTTTCTCTGAATTACATTAAATTATCGGAACAAAACTATTATACTCTATGCAACATGTTGCGAGAGTATAAAAATCGCCAAAAGTATTTAAGTTTGAGTTCTCTGCAATATTTGATTCGTAAGATTTTCACTTTAATGACTACAGTCAATTGTGCTTATGCGATGAACACATTTGTTAAAAAAACTAGCCCACCGGGCCTAGATGATGAAGTAATGTATGTATAAGCAAATATTTATAGAAGTACCATAATGTTGTAATCTATACTACTATTATAAGGATAAAAGGTTTGTATGTATGTTTGTATTGAATAAACTCGAAAACTACTGTGCCGATGTCCAAAATTCTTTCACCATTGAAAATCTACATTCGCCCTGTGTAACATAGGCTACATTTATCCATACTACTATTATAAAGAGGAAAGATTTGTATTTATGTTTGTATTGAATAAACTCGAAAACTACTGTGCCGATCTCAAAAATTCTTTCACCATTAAAAATCTACATTCACCCTGTGTAACATAGGCTACATTTATTGCTAGAATCTCAATTTTCTGAAAATAGTTCCCAGGTGAGGGTATCAAAAAGACTCCGTGATGGAGAATCTTAATCTGAAACTGAAAACCGTCCTGCAAGTCATTCTCTACGCATCGCAACCGCGTGCCAGAGAGTCGAGTAACGAGTGCTCACAGCTGCTTGCTGAACAAAATTTCAAAACCTGCTAAATACGCGCTTGAGAGTCGAGTACGGAGCATGTGCAGCGGCTTGAAGACCAAAATATTAGAAATATACAAGCTCGCACTAGGCCGTCGAACTTCGTTCCCAACGCCTTCGTAATCAGAGTTTTAGCTCATTGCAAGTAAAATATAATTTCATGTTCGAATTTTCCTCATTTTACTTTTTTAAAATGAACCCATGCAAGAAACGGCAAAGTACATAGATATGTATGTATGGGGTAGTGTGTATAAGTGTGTAAAAACTTATAAATTTCGAAATGTTTGTTTAAACCCGTGCGAAGTTATTAATATAATTATTATATTATTTTATATTCACCTTTCAAATTTTTAAATATTTAAAAAATTAATTAGAAAACTCATACAATTTTGGACATCATTCGAAAAGAAAAATGCACTAAAATGATAATTCAAATCGTGGAGATATCCACAAGTAAAGTAGATTTTTTTCATATGTGTGAGTAATTGTTGTTTTATATAATATATAGACTGATACATAGGACATTTGAATTCTTTAATATTTATTATTTTACACAAAAATTACATGGCTTTGTCATATCAAGTTTAAATGCTATTCATTAGTGACTGAGAAAAACACAAAATTTAGAGAACCTTTTGCTTTACATTGAAAGCAGCAGACATGGGCAACAAGCCTCTGGGCGATTTTTGCGCTTTTTGTTACAGTGTTAAGCAAACGAAATATTTCACTTGCCTTTGGCTAAACCCGAAATGCCACTTTGCATTCCTAGCCTATACTTCGCTAGCAAATTCGCTTTATTTCATTCATTCATACTTTTCTCGTCGCATTGCTTTTGCTCAATTTCATGAGTGCCCCTAGAAGAAGTAGAAGCAACTTTACGCGTTTATTCATATCTTATCCAAACATCAAAGCTCAACATCGTAATATTCAAAAATCAGTCCAAAACGGACGGTGTTAAAATTACAATAGCGCATTTAGAAAATAAATAAAATACAAAATTTATTTTCATAAAATTACTTTTAATTTTAGTTGTATATTTTATGGGAATTTCAATTATTGTTACTTGTTATTAATTTCGATTTAGGTTGCTTGGATGCATTTCGAGCAATCTGCAATATTAACGGTGCATAATCACGTGATTACGCGCAATCCGCGCATCAGCGTAACACATGACAAACATGATCGGCATCGGACATGGTATCTACATATCAACAATGTACATGAAGAGGACAAGGGACGTTATATGTGTCAAATAAACACTGTAACGGCGAAGACACAGTTTGGATATCTAAATGTGGTTGGTAAGTATCAATAAATGCAAACATTAAATTTGACGATCAGGAAGATTTTGCTATGTGTTCGGTGGATTTGACCTCCACGGCCGAATGCCCAGAAGCAGTTAGCCAATAGTAAAAGAGTTGTGTACTATAACGAAACAATGAACCACTGATACATAGTTACTAGATAGAAAATTCGGGAGCTTGTTTTGGGAGGTTCTTTTGCTTCCACCTTATAGTCCAGACCAGGCACCAAGTGATTAATATCTGTTCATTTCAATGGCGAATGATGCTGCTGATGAAAAATGCACAAGAGAAACTTTTAAGGAATGACTGTCCCAGTCACACGAACGATGTCAGTGTGGCGTATTCTTGTCTTCAATCATTCTTGGCTAGAACGGACTCAGGCAGCCTTAGTGTAACTACGTAACGTATTCATACTGATAGGAAATTATTTATGGTGTTACAAACTCCTAGTATAAGGTAACCAATGCATTTTTGCAAATTGGCCTAATACTTTATAAATATTCTTCTTCTTGACTAGCGTAGACACCGCTTACGCAGTTATAGCCGAGTCCACAACAGTTTGGCACCAATTGGTAATACCAATTGAAGGCAGTTCCTTCTCCACCTGGTCCTTCCATCGGAGTGGAGGCCTCCCTCTTCCTCGGCTTCCACTAGCGGGTACTGCATCGAACACTTTCAGGGCTGGGGCACTTTCGTCCATTCGAACAACATGACCTAGCCGCTGTCTTTTTATTCGCTGGACTATATATATGTCGTCGAATTATACTTACAGCTCATCATTCCATCTTCTGCGGTTTTCGCCGTTGCCAATGTTTAAGGGACCATAAATCTTCCGCAAAACCTTTCTCACAAAAACTCCTAGTGCCGTCTCATCGGATGTTGACATCGTCCACGGTACTGCACCATAAAGTAAGACGGGAATGATGAGGGACTTGTACAGTTTAGTTTTTGTTCGTCGAGAGAGGACTTCACTTTTCAATAGCCTACTCAGTCCATAGTAGCACCTATTGGCAAGAGTGATACTGCGTTGGATTTCAAGGCTGACATTATTATCGGTGTTGATGCTGGTGCCTAGGTATACGTTCACCACCAGACCCATACGCTTCGCTTCCTTATCCAGTCTTGAAAAAGCAGAACTAACGGCGCGGGTGTTGTTTCCAATAATGTCGATATCATCGGCGTACGCGAGCAGCTACACACTCTTATAGAAAATTGTACCTTCTCTATTTGGCTCTGCAGCTCGTATTATTTTCTCCAGCATCAGGTTAAAGTTTTCATTGGGGAGATTTTTTTTATGTGGTGGGTCCCAAGCCCTACGCACAACCGCACAAGCGGGCTTCGCCTTCTCACTTTAGCTCGCCTCCAAACGGATGTCTGTTAGCTACCCAGGGGATACTTGGTCTAAAACCGGAAGTCGTGAGCTGCTTGAGTCATATGCAAAAGAATCGTTCCTGGCCACTCCCAAGTGAATGGCAATCAGAAACTTTCCTCACTTGCGTGAACTTCTACATATGACCCCATCCCCCCATCTTCGGCTATAATCGCTTAAAGCGGTTCCTACGCCAAATATATATATCAGGTTAAAGAAGTCAAATAATAGTGAGTCAGCTTGTCTGAAGCCTCGTTTGGTATCGAACGGCTCGGAGAGGTCCATCCCGATTCTGACGGAGTTTTTGGTGTTGCTCAACGTCAACTTACACAGCCGTATTAATTTTTCAGGGATACCAAATTCAGACATAGCGCCATAGAGGCAACTCCTTTTCGTGCTATCGAAGGTCCAATCTCACGCATTTCGGCCTCTTTCTTTTTTTGTCTGCAAATGATTCGAGCTTCCCTCTTCAGCTCTTGGTATCTTTCCCATTCTGTTTTCTCTCCACTGCGAAACGACATCCTCATCATACCAGCTGTTTTTTTGGCATTTCCGAAATGGTTTCGGTTGCAGCTGTACGTAAGGAGTTTGATATGTCGTGTCACAGATCCCTTATACCGAGATGCTGATGAGTGCTCTCAGAGAGCGGGAGTGCAAGTCGAAGGAAAAAAATAGAAAATCGGCTGTCGGTTGTAATTGCAGCTTCTCGATGTCGAACCTTCCTTGTGTTTGTTGACGTGTGTGACCACGAAGCGTATGCACATGTCGTCCATCTATCACAACATGATCGATCTGGTTGCCTGTAATTCGATCGGGGGACAGCCAAGTAGCTTGATGGACTTTCTTATGCAGGAATCTAGTACTATATACTTTATAAATATGCTCCATATATGTATATATGTATGTACATATCACACATTTAATGGGATGAGATCACATTATTAAAAATTAGATGTATGTATGTGATTGGCGTTGCAACCGTTTAGCCGGTTATAGCCGAATCGACGATAGTGCGCCATCTCTCTCTCTCCTTCGCAGTTCGGCGCCAGTTGGAGATCCCAAGTGTAACCAGGTCGTTCTCCACCTGGTCCCTCCAACGGAGTGGAGGCCTTCCCCTTCCTCGGCTTCCTCCGGCGGGTACTGCATCGAACACTTTCAGGGCTGGAGTGTTTTCGTCCATTCGGACAACATGACCTAGCCAGCGTAGCCGCTGTCTTTTTATTCGCTGAACTATGTCAATGTCGTCGTATAACTCGTACAGCTCATCGTTCCATCGTCTGCGGTATTCGCCTTTGCCAATGTTCTTAGGACCATAAATCTTGCGCAAAATTTTCCTCTCGAAAACTCCTAGTGTCGTCTCATCTGATGTTGACATCGTCCAAGCTTCTGCACCGTAGAGCAGGACGGGAATGATTAGCTACTTGTAGAGCTTGATTTTGGTTCGTCGAGAGAGGACTTTATTTTTCAATTGCCTACTCAGTCCAAAGTAGCACCTGTTGGCAAGAGTTATTCTGCGCTGGATTTCGAGGCTGACATTGTTCGTATTGTTGATGCTGGTTCCCAGGTATACGAAATTATCTACGACCTCGAAGTTATGACTGTCAACAGTGACGTGGGAGCCAAGACGCGAATGCGCCGACTGTTTGCTTGATGACAGGAGATATTTCGTCTTGTCCTCATTCACCTCCAGACCCATTCGCTTCGCCTCCTTATCCATGCGGGAAAAAGCAGAACAAACGGCGCGGTTGTTGCTTCCGATGATATCAATATCATCGGCGTACGCCAGGAGCTGTACACTCTTGTAGAAGATTGTACCTTCTCGGTTTAGCTCTGCAGCTCTTATAATTTTTTCCAGCATCAGGTTAAAGAAGTCGCACGATAGTGAGTCACCTTGTCTGAAACCTCGTTTGGTATCGAACGGCTCGGAGAGGTCCTTCCCAATCATGACGGAGCTTTTGGTGTTGCTCAACGTCAATTTACACAGCCGTATTAGTTTTGCGGGGATACCAAATTCAGACATCGCGGCGTAAAGACAACTCCTTTTCGTGCTGTCGAAAGCAGCTTTAAAATCGACAAAAAGGTGGTGTGGGTCGATCCTCTTTTCACGGGTCTTCTCCAAGATTTGGCGCATGGTGAATATCTGGTCAGTTGTCGATTTTCCAGGTCAAAAGCCACACTGATAAGGTCCAATCAGTTCGTTGACGGTGGGCTTTAGTCTTTCACACAGTACGCTCGATAAGAAATTAGATGTAGGTAAAATAAAAGTAATCAAACTAATCACAAAACCATATACGATATTAATTTTATAACCGTTAAGCATAATTTTTCACTTTTTTTAATAAAGTACCACCCAACATCGACGATTCACTAAGTTCCAGTGACGTTATTGTACGTGAAGGTTCTAATATATCATTGCGTTGTCGAGCCAGTGGTAGTCCCCGACCGATTATCAAATGGAAACGAGATGACAATTCAAGAATTACAATCAATAAAAATCACATAGGTATGTACATACTCGTATAATCAATATTATATATTTACCATAAAAGTCCGTCCGTATAATTTTTAAGTCCCTCATATATTTTAAAGTGATTTACAGGGAATATTTCTCTTTTAATAGTGTGTCTCTGTACTAAAACTGTATACGGTGTGGTTTATACTATATACATATGTAAAATGTTGGATATCTAAGGAAAATTAAGTGACTGTATAATCTTTCGGCGACGACAAAAAACAAGCTGGTACGATGAGGAATGCCGTCTCGCAGCGGAGAGAAAACAGACTGCCTAACTCGCAACGTTGCAAACAACCACAACACGTGCGGGATGGGATAGATACCGAGAGCTGAAGAGGAAAGCGAGACGCATCTGCAGACAAAAAAAGAAAGAGGCCGAAATACGTGAGTACGAAGAGCTTGAGAAGCTGGCAGACAGAGGTAATGCTCGAAAATTTTACGAAGAAATGAAGCGACTTAACGATGGTTTCAAGACCGGAGCATCCTCATGTAGAGACCAAGATGGTAATCTGGTAACCGATGTCCAGGACATACTGGGATTATGGAGGGAACACTTCTCCGACCTGCTAATTGGCAGTGAAAGTACAACACCAGGAGATGGCAACCCGATTCCCCAATCGATGACGATGGAATAGATATTCCATTACCCGACCATGAAGAAATTCGAATAGCAATTAGCAAATAGCAAAACGAGGCTTCAGACAAGGTGACTCACTATCGTGCGACTTCTTTAACTTGATGTAGGAAAAAATAATACGAGCTGCAGAGCTAAATAGAGAAGGTACAATCAAGAGTGTACAGCTCCTGGCGTACGCCGGTGTTATTGATGTCATCGGAAGCAACAACCGCGCCGTTTGTTCTGCTTTTTCCCGCATGGATAAGGAGGCGAAGCGAATGGGTCTGGAGGTGAATGAAGACAAGACGAAATATCTCCTGTCATCAAGCAAACAGTCGGCGCACTCGCGTCTTGGCTCCCACGTCACTGTTGACAGTCATAACTTCGAAGTCGTAGATAATTTCGTATACCTGGGAACCAGTATCAACAACACCAACAATGTCAGCCTCGAAACCCAGCGCAGAATCACTCTTGCCAACAGGTGCTACTTTGGACTGAGTAGGCAATTGAACAGTAAAGTCCTCTCTCGACGAACCAAAATCAAACTCTACAAGTCTCTTATCATTCCAGTCCTGCTTTATGGTGCAGAAGCTTGGACGATGTCAACATCAGATGAGACGACACTAGGAGTTTTCGAGAGGAAAATTTTGCGCAAGATTTATGGTCCTAAGAACATTGGCAACGGCGAATACCGCAGACGATGGAACGATGAGCTGTACGAGTTATACGACGACATTGACTAGTTCAGCGAATAAAAAGACAGCGGCTACGCTGGCTAGGTCATGCTATCCGAATGGACGAAACACTCCAGCCCTGAAAGTGTTCGATGCAGTACCCGCCGGAGGAAGCCGAGGAAGGGGAAGGCCTCCACTCCGTTGGAGGGACCAGGTGGAGAACGACCTGGTTACACTTAGAATCTCCAACTGGCGCCGAACTGCAAAGGAAAGAGAAGAGTGGCACGCTATCATCGATTCGGCTATAACCGGCTAAACGGTTGGACGCCAATAACATACATACATACATAATCTTTGATATAATTTAGCTTGGTGGCAAAAATTGTTGAAATCGATTTAGGAATTACCCCAGCTTCCACATAAGTGGACTTTATGCCGAATATATGGGTCAAATTGTGTGTTATCTTAATAAAATGATATCAATTAATTGCGATAGTAGAAAATGTTCGGTTACATCCGAAATTAGCCCTTCTTTACTACTTCCACAATATACATATTGTTTTATTTTTTTTATTTTTCAGTGAACGAATGGGAAGGGGATACTCTGGAGATTACAAGAATATCCAGACTTGATATGGGTGCCTATCTCTGTATAGCATCGAACGGAGTACCTCCAACAGTGTCCAAACGTATTAAGGTCAGCGTAGACTGTAAGTAAAACATGAATATAAAATACATATATAACCTCTAATGTTTAAATATAAATACATATAAATATGATTCTGTTTGTAAGTCAAATGAAATTTACTTTAGCATGTAAATGCCTATGTTGTCATAATTAAACAGTGGTGATATGAAACAATTCTTTAAAGCGTCCAATGTTTATTTTAATACGTAATAGGTACAATCAGGTATACGAGGTTTAATCACAACGACCATTTAATATGTATTTTGTGGGTGTCTAAAACAATGAAAATTACCAAATATATATCGAAATATCACAATCAAAACTCTCATTAAATTGCTTGGTCAAACTTCTAGCAGAGGTGTAGCACTTCGTTTTAAATGTAAACTATACTCGCTTATATGCTCTGTTAATTAAAAAATTCCGTACGAAAACTTTTCTCGCTTGTTACCTAACTATATACATATGTATGTATGTATCGTTCTTCTTAACTGGCGATTATGCGGTTATAGCCGAGTTTACAACAGCGCACCATTCGTTCTTCTTTCTCGCTATTACGACCCTATATTTCAATATTGAGTAGACTTATACCACGGCTTATACTTTTGCTGTATGGCTGTGAGACTTGGAATGTCACTACCAAGGATTCACAACGATTACAAACCTTCGTCAACCTTTGCCTTCGAAGAATACTATGCATTTACTGGCCGGATATAATCTCCAATGAAACGCTATGGAGACGCACGCAGCAAACCCCACTGCGTTTCGAAATTCTGAAACGTAAGTGGGCGTGGATAGGGCACACTTTGCGCAAACCTGCAAACGATATAGTAAGAAATGATATTCAATGGAACCCGCCAGATTGGAGCAGTTTGTGGGCCTCTCTTTTTGTGGATGGGGCAATACACATTTATGTTCCAAACATCGGGTATGCTTTCGTCCGACCATATTCTGCAAAGAAACTGATGCATGCACATTATTAATTCTTCGCCACCGTATTTGAATAGCTCGGCTGGCAATGCATCGCCGCCGCAATGTATCGCCGCCGGTCGCTTAGTTCATTTTCAAGCGGGTAATTACTATTCACGTTTCTTCATAGTCAGGCAATGGAACACTTGTTCATCGATTGGGGAACCGGGTTCGCGATCACCTGGTGTAATTGACTGCCATTCAGCAGGTTAAAGAAGTATTCCCTCCATAAACCCAGTACGTCCTGGAAATCAATGACTAGATCACCTCCTTGGTTTCTATATGTGGATGCTCCTGTCCTGAAACCTTCTGCACGTCGCCGCATCTTTTCTTAAAATTTTCGAGCATTTTCCCTGCCGACCAGCTTTTCGAGTTCATCATACTCCCGCATTACGGCCTCTTTCTCTACCATGGAGGCGAGGCGCAAACCAGCGATATGTTGAAGAAGTTAACTTGGATACGGATTATGGCTAGACTTTTATCCACAGGGGTTTTGTTTTGTCAATTTGAATATTCTTTATGTGGTTGGTCCCAAACCCTTCGCATAACCACGGGGCCTTCCCACTTTAGCTCGCTTCAAAACTTTCCTCACTTGCGTGAACTTCCACACATGGTCCCATCCTCCTACGACATTATCTTACTAAACCACATTTACAATTAAAATCAATTCAATGTACTACATACGCGTAAAATGTTCGAACACTTTTTAATTTTTACAGTTCCACCCATGCTTTTGATACCCCATCAATTGGTTGGGGCTCCCGAAGGTTTCAACGTAACAATCGAATGTTTTACGGAAGCACATCCAACTTCGTTAAACTACTGGACTCGTGGGGAAGGTCCAATTATACATGACTCCTACAAATACAAGTGAGTACATACATAGTTAATGACGAATTAAACTATAGCATATTTATGTATTTGTTATTAATATATGCTCAATTAATTTTGCTGAGAGCTAGGAGTGGTTATGCCCCGAGAGACATATTATTAGAAGAAAAAGATTCCATTTGAATCACATTAAAGTATCTAAGAAATTTACCGATATTTTTAGTAAACAATTATCAATTTGCACATTTTGATCTTTAGGATCGACGTACATACATATTATATGGGAAGTAGGAAACAACAGAATATCAAATTTGATTGAAATAGTAGTAGTTTCTGAGGTGGACGATGCCACTCCCATTTCTATTTTTATTTATCAATATGAGTGCAGCCGTTCTGTACCATCTTTTCCATAAAACTTACTGTGTCTGACGTTTTTTGTTAGTTAGCTAACGCACTTTTAGTAATTTTTAAAATAACCTTTTTATACCATTTCACCATTTTCATGGTATGATAGGGCACAAAAAGGAAATGTTTCCAGTATTTTTGGTTTATAAAGATTCACTATTTTGGGTTTGATATACACAGAAAGCCTATTAGAGGGCAGAGCCACTTCCTACGTACTTTAAAAACCACATTTACTTGACTAACATTTGACTAAAAATTCCACCATTTTAATAAATCTTATGAAAACATTTACTCGACCGTGCTGAAGTATTCATATAAAAATTAAATTGTTATTTTACCTCTTCCTTTCAAACCCTCTTTTAGAGTGGAGTCTAGCGTGGGTGTCCCAGTTTATAAAACTCATATGAAACTAACCATTATAAACGTTAGCAGTGGCGATGATGGAATTTATAAATGTGTGGCTAAAAACCCACGTGGAGAAACTGATGGCGTCATTCGGCTGTACGGTAAGTTTAAATTAATTGTAGCTCGGAAATATCGTACGGAATACAAGTAAAGAAGCACACATGTCGCTGTCAAAATTTACCAAAAGTGTGACCGCTCTACACACTATTTGAAGGAAACAATTTCGATATTAATTTATGTTGGTTTGCATCACATAAGTATTGATTTACATTTTTCCTATATTTATAGTTTCATATCCACCAACCACATCACCTCCTGGACCCTTTTCTACTGAAATTCGCTGGGATGTGTTTTTTGGGCACGGTAGTGAGACGTCACGATCAAGCTATGGTCCGGATAAAAGTAAGTATATTGTCGGGTTTTCAATTTAAATATATTATATTAAGTGCAAGTCTAAGAACGTCCCTGTATAAAAACCTTTTTGGCGTCTTACATAGCTTTGAATATTTGCTTTTAAAATCTCATAAACGAGAGAATTGCAAATACGAAAATGAATATCTTGAACTTAATTGAAAAGATATAAATATACATACATATGTATGTATATAGATGTGTGGTCGGCACATTCTAAGGCCGAAAGAAGAACTGTTATCTCCGAATATTTGTATTTTGAAAGAATTAAAGTAGAACGTTACAACGTCTTCTTATCGAACTTTTCTATTCTAGGTACACGCTTTCTATCCAATCTAAATGAAATCGGCTTGTCGGAACAAAAATCATTTGCTGAAAAAACGAATGGCGGCCTAGGGACCAGTAGCACCGATGCTACCCACGATGATAAGATAAACGGTGATGCATTGTCAAAAATATACGCCAATGAACTAGTGTGGATTGCTGGTTTTATAATATTCAGACAATGGTTATAAGGGCATAACATTGCACATTCCTATCCTCAAAAGCGAAGCATGAGTTTATTATACATACCATATATATATAATATCTACATACATATGCATATATACATACAACTAAAATGTGTAATGCAAAGCTTTCGTAGCACGTATTATTCCCCAAATGCCTTCATGCTCGTTCTCTCAAATCATACTTCGCGATCACATGACCATATCCCTATATACATACATACATATATTGTATATATACATGCATATATATCAACATGTACAATATATATTCGAATATATAAGTTTAATAATGCTGTAAATTGTGACCCTTATATAGATATTTTTAATAAATAATCGAATACCAGAATCACTGATAAAGTAGTTGAAAAGTGAAACAATTAATATGGCGTTTAATGCGCTTATGTTGCCTTTTAGCAAAAGAAAAAAATCATTGCGGCGAAAAAACCTAAAAGTGCTCTAGGAAAAGCTTAACATATCCCTAAGATGAGATTAATGCTTAACAATTTATATACATGAATACATAAATATGTGCAAATAAATTTATATATAATATATACATACATATATGCATAAAATAATCAATGTAATATCATACACATACATACATATGTACGTACATATTATATACTATGTACCGTGGATGATTTGAAGAACACACTTATACCATGAATAAGAAAACATATATGTTTATTGTTAGTACACGTATTTTGTTTGTTTGAAAAGGAAAATCAGGTAATATGATTTTAACTTTAGTGCAATGATAGTTCTACGATTCTCAAGAAAATTAAAATATACGTGGAAATATTGTACATTAATTTTATTTTATATTAATAAAACTATCCGTGCTCTGCGCTGAACATATATACTTTCACATCAATCCGTAGGCAGGGCTTAGGACAACACTGCTATATGTTCCGTTTTTACTGATAATTCCGTACTTACAATAATTTATTTTTACTAAATAAAAGTTTATGATCAATAATTTAACCAATTAAAAAAAAAATGAATTACTTTTCAAATAATACAACTGAAAGAAGTCAAAAGAAGCCAGTCTGCGAAGATACCCACGTGACTTCTACATTATCCTTAACGTTAAAGTTAATGTTTCTGAGATTATTCATTAGATAATAGTCACTCTATTAGCAGTTTCGAATATAATGGTTATATAATATCCATGGGCGACCACAGGGGGGGGGGGGGCAAACTAGGGCCACTGCCCCCCTTTACAATTTGAGAGAAAACAATTATTTCAAATTTAAATACAAAAGTACATACATATTTTTTAATAATTTTTTGTTCAATATTATTATAATTACAATGTATACAGTGCGAATAAAGAAAATTTCCTTGCGTAAAATAACTAAAAGGCATCGGCTTTGGACGGCCAATCACTCTAATAATAACACTACACAACACGTAAAATTACATTGGGGTGCGACATACATTTTCTAGTTAATTTGGGGTCGCTGATTACGAATATCAACATTAAAAAGCTGTGGTTTGGATCCTAATAAATGCATCGGACAGGGTTATGATGGTTGTGCAACAATGGCTGGCAAAGATGGTGGCGTGCAAAAAATTGTGAAAGATTTTTATAAAAAAGCTTTGTTTTTCCATTGTGCTTCTCATAAGCTAAATTTAGTGATCAATGATTTGAACAGCGTTGCAGAAATTCGGAACACGACAACTACTATTAATTTAATAAGGTAATTACATTTTTTCGGGAATCGCCACTTAGGAGAAAACATGTCCCAAATTTGCCACTTTTATGTGAAACTCGTTGGTCACAAAAGTATAAAAACATAGGGGTTTTCAAAAATAACTTTGTGGCCATAACAGAAGGTTTAAAAAAACATTCACTTGAAGGAAACCAGCAACAAGGAAAACTGCTTTCCAGCTGATAAGTTGTGCAGCTAAAAGTACATTCGTTGTCTGTCTGTGCATCATTTCACACTATTCAGCAATCTTGGAGCCAACAGCAAATTTGTTCCAGAGTAAGCAGTTGGATACACTTACCATTGCTAACCATATAAAACGGATCGTGCAATTAATCAAGTCTGATAGAGAAACAGCAGACAGCACTTTTAAATCCAATTTTGACGAAGCTACAAATATTGCCCTGCAACTTGGTTCTGAAATTAACTTGTCAAGGATTGTTGCCCGTCAAGTTTATCGTGCCAATCAACCAGTAACGACTGTAGTTGAATTTTTTAAGATTTCAATTTACATTCCGTATTTGGACTCGTTAATAATGGCTTTTGAAAATCGCTTTTCCGATCAAAATAATCCTGCTTTTGCTTTGTCATAACTTCACCCAGCTTTATTTAAAACAAAAACTAAAGCAGAGATCGACCTTCAAATATTGTCTGCAGCTTCTTTTTATAACTTAAATGACTTGAAATATGAAATAGATCTATGGATAGCCTTGTGGAAAGATAAAACTGAATTTGATGACATGGCTAAGCTATTGGAGGTGTCTAAATTCTTTTATCCATGCATATACAAAGCTTTGCAGATATTTTTAGCTCTTCTATATACAACTGCAAAATATATACAAATATATATAAATAAAACAACCGCACAGGCACATCGTGGTAAGCATATAGTATATATCTTTATATACTTATATATATAAATATATTTGGCGTAGGAACCGTTTAAAGCGATTATAGCCGAACCCACCAGATCGCGCCACTCGTTCCTCCTTTTTGCTTAGAGGCGCCAACTGGAAACACCAAGTGAAGACAGGTCACTTTCCTCTTGGTCCTTCCAACGGAGTGGTCGTCTTTCCGCGGCTTCCTCCAGCGGGTACCGCATCGAACACTTTCAGAGCCGAAGTGTTTTCATCCATCCGTACAACAGGACCTAGCCAGCGTAGCCGCTGTCTTTTTATTCGCTGGACCATGTCAATGTCGTCGTATAAATCGTACAGCTCACCATTCATTCGTTTGCGGTATTCTCCGTAGACAATGTTTAGAGGACCATAAATCATGCGCAAAACCTTTTTCTCGAAGGCCCCAAGAGTCGTCTCGGATGTTGTCATCGTCCACGCTTCAGCGCCCTATATCAGGACAGGAATAATGGAGCGACTTGTAGAGTTTGATTTTGGTTCGTCGAGAGAGGACTTTACTTTTCAATTGCCTACTCAATCCAAAGTAGCACCTGTGGGCAAGAGTGATTCTGCGTTGGATTTCGAGGCTGACATTGTTGGTATTGTTAACGCTGGTTCCCAAGTAGACGAAAGTATCTACGGCTTCAAAGTTATGACTGTCAACAGTGACGTGGGAGCCAGGACGCGAGTGCGCTGACTGTTTGTTTGATGACAGGAGATATTTCGATATTTCGTTTCAAACGGCGCGGTTGTTGCTTCCGATGATATCATTATCATCGGGGTACTTCTCTATTTAGCTCTGCAGCTCGTATTTTTTTCCAGCAATAGATTGAAGAAGTCGCACGATGGTGTGCCACCCTGTCTGAAGCCTCGTTTTGTATCGAACGGCTCGGAGAGGTCCTTCCCGATCCTGACGGAGCTTTTGGTGTTGCTCAACGTCAGTTTACATAAGCGTATTAATTTTGAGGGGATACCAAATTCAGACATCGCGGCTTAGAGGGATCTCCTTTTGGTGCTATCGAAGGCAGCTTTAAAATCGATGAAAAGGTGGTGAGTGTCGATTCTTCTCTCTCGGGTCTTTTCCAATATTTGGTGCATGGTGATCATCTGGTCCATGGTGGATTTTCCAAGTCTAAAGCCACACTGATAAGGTCCAATCAGTTCATTCACCGTGGGCTTTAGTCTTTCACACAATACGCTCAACAGGACCTTGTATGCAATATTGAGGAGACTTATACCACGGTAATTGACGCAGATTGTGGGGTCTCCATTGTTATGGATTGGGAGATTCCAATCGTCAGACAAGCTTTCTTCCTACCATATTCTACAAAGAAGCTGAAGCATGCACCTTATCAGTTCTTCGCCACCGTATTTGAACAGCTCGGACGGTAATCCATCGGCCCCCTCCGCTTTGTAGATCTTCAAGGGGGTAATTGCTATTCGAATTTCTTCATGGTCGGGTAATAGAACATCTATTGCATCGTCATCGTTTGGGGAATCGGGTTCGCCATCTCCTGGTGTTGTACTTTCACTGCCATTCAGCAGGTCGGAGAAGTGTTCCCTCCATAATACCAATATGCTCTAGACATCCGTTACCAGATTACCTCCTCGGTCCCTACATTATAACGCTCCGGTCTTGAAAGCTTATGTAAATCGCCTCATCTTTTTCAAGCGTTTCCCATGTCGGCCAGCTTTTTAAGCTTTTCATACTCACGCATTTCGGCCTCTTTCATTTTACGTCTGCAAATGCGTCTCGCTTTCCTCTTCAGTTCTCAATATCTATCCCACCCCGAACGTGTTGTGGTCGATCGAAGCATTGCTAGGTAGGCAGTCTGTTTTCTCTCCACTGCGGAACGACAATTCTCATCGTACCAACTGGTTTTTTGGCGTTGCAGTAGACCAATTGTTTCGTCTGCAGCGGTATGCAATGAGATTGAGATGCCTTTCGAGATGTGGATGAGTGCTTTCAGAGAGCAGCAGTCGAGTAGTAAATTTCTTGACTGTCTATTGCGATTGCTGCTTTTCGACGTCGAACCTTCTTGTGTTTGTTTGCGGGCGTTCTTTACTGCACAGAGGCGAGTACGTATCTGCGCTGCTACCAGATAAAGGTCCGAGTTAATAGTTGGTTCTCGGAGCGTACGCACGTCTAAAACACTGGAGAGGATGTCTTCCATCTATCACAACATGATCGTCTATCATAACATGATGTAAATCAGTTATTATATGTTAAAGAACTTCGCTTTGATGCGGATTGTGGCTAGACGTTCATCCACCGTTCATCAATGCCAGGACTCAGTGACCACCACAAATCCAACACGAAATTTGCGCTCCTTTATATAGCCGCTGTAGTAGATGTCACAAGGACCAACTTTCTTCCGTCCTTGTCCCGTCCATCGCACTTCTTGGATGGCGGTGATGTCAGCCATTAGTTGTATGAGGACATCAACCAGCTGGGCAGAGGCACCTTCCCAATTAAGGGTACGTACATTCTAGGTGCATGCCCTCAAATCGTGATCCTTAAAACATTTGCAGGGGTCGTCATCAAAAGTAGGGTTTCTCATCCGAGGCACTGTTTTGATGTTTCATGGGGAGGTATTTTTTATGTGGTGGGTCCCAAACCCTACGCACAACCGCAGAAGCGTGCTTCGCCTCCTCACTTTAGCTCGCCTCCATACGGATGTCTGTTGGCTTCCCAGGGGATACTTAGTCTAAAACCGGAAGTTGTGAGCTGCTTGAGTCATATGCAAATGCCTGGCCACTCCCAAATGAATGGTAATCATAAACTTTCCTCACTTGCGTGAACTTCTACATATGACCCCATCCTCCAATATACTTACAATACTTAAATAAGGTCAAGAAAAAATAATCATGTGCCAGTTAAAATTAGTTAATAAATATTTCTAAACAATATACCGTCTTTAACGAAAACAAATGAAACAAGTAAGGAAGGGCTAAAGTCGGGTGCAATCGAACATTTTATACCCTCGCAATTTATTTTTTTAATTCTAAACAGATACATAACACACAATGCGACCCTTATATTTGATATAAAGCCCACGAGAATAACGAAAATCATTATATGTATATGTTTCTTCCACCAAGCTACTTAAGTCTTTCGATCCCATTGTACTCACTTAGGTACAGTAAAAATGCTTCTTTGAAACGCTGTCAGAAACAGACGTGGGCAGTTGCATGCACGCGCCAGTTTTTAATACAGCGAGATGTCATGAATGAATACATAACTTCCGGAGTCCACATAGAAGGTCTCGTTATTCGTTAAATAATTTTGTGTGGAGAAGTGCTTTTCGGTAAGCCTGAATTTTAGTGTACTCGCATAGAGGTTCAGGAATCTTTCTGCTGCCACCAACTATGTTGGTTCAAGCGATCACGCTCATTTCGATTTCATTTCGGTCAAGAAGGGAAGGACGTTAGGTGATTGTCCATCAGCCAAAGTTAATCGCGGAATGGGAAGAGCTGACCTCCACGACGATATATATATAGATATCCCTCATTATCCCTTCGTATTCGCTTGGGTACAGGTCCAAATGGACACTTTCTGAAATTTTCAGCTATTATTTTTTAAGAGGGAGTTAATTACATCATTTTAATAAACGCCTTACAAATGAATGAAAAAATAGTATATAAGGTGGTGGTCCAGTATAACGAACGCCGATATAACGAATGTTCAATATAACGAACTCTGTTTTCCAATACATTGATGACTCTATATAACGAAAGTTGGAAATTGGATGATATTACAAATGTATGGCGTTTGTATTTGGTTTTGGTTGTATTACAACAAAAAAAATTATTTTTTTATGCACGCTTTATTGCGCGAAATATCAGTTGTGAGTTCAAAGTGGTAAAGTGAGGATATCGCATAAATTATTTAAAAATGCCTTCAATTCGAAAACGGCTTTGCTTGGGTGACAAATTAAAAAGAATTGACGACAATAAAATAATGATAAGAAGTGTTAAAGGTACACAAGCTGACACATTGAGACGACAATCGTTAAAGAAAGGCGAATTTCATAGGATGGAAATGGCTTTATATAAGTGGTTTGTCTCCCGGCATGAAAAGCACGTACCTATTAACAGCGATATTTTAAAAGCCAAAGCTGTGCAAATCCATAATACAAAATATCCCAATGAAAATTTTAAAGCAAGTAATGGTTGGTTTTGTAAATTAAAAAAACGGTTTGGGATCCGAATTTTAAAAGAATCTGGCGAAAAACCGTCCTCCCAAGCTGATTTAGTGGCACCGTTCAAAGAAAAATTAAATGAAATTATCGTAAAAAATTACATAAGTCTTGATGCAGTTTTCAACGCTGATGAAACTGGACTTTACTGGAAGATGTTGCCGAACCACTCTAGTCCACGCTAATGAAGACAGAGCACCTGGCCGAAAGATATCCAAGGAACGAGTTACAATTCTTGCCTGCTCAAATGCAACGGGAACAATGAAATTAAAGCCTCTTGTAATAGGAAAATCAAAAAACCCTCGTTCCTTTAAAAACAAAACACTTGCCGTGGACTATGCGCACTCAAAATCCGCGTGGATGAATATCGAAATTTTTAAAAACTGATTTTTTAGTAAATTCGTGCTTCAGGTTTGTATATTACAACAATTTTCACTTCAATACTCCTTAATAATACTTTTAATTATAGGTTGAAGATTTTATTGAAAGTCGAAATCTACCAAAGCGAGCAATATTACTCCTGGATAACGCTCCTAGTCATCCACCAGAAGAAGATTTGGTGACTCCAGATGGAAAAATATGGACAGTGGTTATGCCACCGAATGTAACGGCTCTAATTCAACCGATGGACCAGAACGCGATACGCCTCGCCAAATTATTTTACCGAAATTATTTACTGAGCAGTGTAGTGCAAAAAGAAAATATAAACACAGCGTTAAAGGACCTCACCCTTTTCAATGCAGTTCAACTTATTGCTGCAGCTTGGGAAAAAGTTTCAGGGGTTGTTTTTCAGAAGTGTTGGAAAAAATTTTAATTAATAAAACCACACCTGACTATGAAGATGATGAGGACAATATACCTCTAGCAGATTTGCGATTCAGAGAAGAACTTTATGTTATGGAGAGCACACTTTCTCTTATCCATACAATGTTTCCTCAGGTACGGTTTAACTTATGCATTTGTAGAAATAATTTAAATTAATATTCAAATAAAATTTTAGACAAACTTCAACACAGAAGGCACAGGATCTCAAAATGTTTCGCCCACAAAAGCGAATGAGCATAACAAATTTCTTTTCATTTGAATAATGCTCATATTTTTGTTATAAAATTCAACTTTTATTAATTTTATTGTATGCATTTTCCATTATATACATATGTATGTGTATTTATTTCAACCAATGCTTATAAATTCATGAATAAATAGTTATTTTTAAACATATATATACCAATATTAATTTAGTTTTCGTTTCCGATATAACGAATATTTCAGTTTAACGAACGGTACCAACATTATATCATTCGTTATATTGGAGTACCACTGTATATGGTTGGGATTTAATGTGTTAATATCCAAGAATATACATTCATTTAATTCTACTAAGATATCTCACATATTAACGGCTATTTAACTATATACCGTAATAGTTCTCCAGAAGTTTGAAACTCCGTACATCAGGTATATTGGTGGAAGCATTGATCCGATTTTATTTGTTCTGAAAGTGGGCGTGATTTTAAATCGATTTCACCCATTTTAATGCTATATAATGGGGTGCCTAAGAGAACTGACTCCAGGAAGCACGAACTAACAGACAGGCATCCAGATCTCTACTTCTCACCCTGATTATTTTGGTATATATAGCTTTATATATAGTTTTAGATGTTACAAACAACCATTAATTGAACAAAACTATTTCTCCTTATATCATGAAATATATCATATCAAAATTAGTAAGAAAGCACTAAATTTCGCAAGGGCAAAGTCTGCATTGATATGATTTATTGTCGACCAATATAACGAAAAATTCCTTTTTACCATATTTTCAAATTATTATATTATTTTTTTGTACTGCGAGTTGTTGCAAAGTCCTTAGAACCAAAAGTTTTATTACATTATATTAATATTATTATATAATCTTGAAATACCCATAATTTTTCTCATTTACGACTGAAAATTCTCAATTCTGCATTTTTCGAGCGCGCTGATGAAACATTTTGGTGAAACTTGCTTATAGATTTCTGTGGTGAGACTGGCTTATAGATTTCAGTACACCTTTGAAAATACCAATTTGATAATCCGCACATCATGAACCTTCTCTATATTAGACGTTCTCTGCTAAAATTACCCAATTTTTTCAACTTTTTTGTTGCTTTAAAAATTGAGAAAAATTCTTAATATACCATTTTATTGTACTATTATTATTACATTCCGGCATTACACACTTCATTTTCAAATCGATATATAGTGGCTCACAGCCAAAGTGATGCAACCGTACAAGAAATAGTAAATCAAGTATTACTTGAAAACTAAATACATTTTCCAAAAAAAATTGAATACCACTTGACAGAGGCAGATATACACATTACATTTATGCTTTAAATATATAATAATTTATAATTACTTTATTTATCTACAACAAAAACAAACTGCAGTATAATATTGCACCTCACAGTGAAAATGATGCAGTAACAAAAAAAAACTAAATACCGTTCTTTCCGTTTAATTGACCCTATGGTAAATTGGTTTCCCCGTTTAATTGAACAGTGTTATCAGGCAAAAAATATAGCATATAAAAGCACATGTAAATTTTCTCAGATATTTGGACTCGGTTAATTGATTTTCCCGCTTAGTTGGTTCATAATATATGTAATCAAAAATCATTTTTATTATAAATTTCCGCGGTTAATTTCACCAAATAATTTTGTTGAAAAAATTAATCTTCGAATCAACACTGTATAATTTTTTAATAATAAATTTGAATAACAAATATAGATACATATGTACATAAATATATTCATAGATACCTATGTTAGCACATAAAATTGTTATTGCATATTTTCCTATAATGGTAAAAAATATTCAAATATTTGAAAAACTTTAAGTGCACATATGGGTGGGTTAAGAGTAGGGATGGCAACGATTAATCATTTGATTAAATTAATCGATTATTTTCATTCAATTTACGATTTAATTGCATCGAAACACCTTTTCTAATTACTCGACTATTACTCGAGTAATTGCAAAATAATCGCAAACAGCATTTTGAAATTTAATACATTTTATGTTCATCTAAGTTAGCGTACAAGGGTCGAAATTGGTCGCATCAGTCATTAATGACTGGAAACGGTGTAAACATAGTTAAATTCTAATATGTCAACGTAGTTTAATATCAATAAATGAATGTCTGGTAACACTGCATTTACAGTTAAGTCAAAGGCATTTTACGTTCAGTTGTTTGAAGAGCAATGGCGCCAGTTAAAAGCGAAGTGTGGACATTTTTTTAATAAAATAGCAATAACTACGTTAAATGTCAACTTTGCTGCAAAAATTTAAAATTTTCTAATAACACATCAAATATGTTGCAGTATTTAAAATTAAAGCATGCAACAGTAGCCTGCAAATTGTGGTAAGTTGGAGCAATCGGTATTACATTTTAAATTTCTTCTAGTTATATATAAATGTATGTGTACAAATTAGACTCTGAAATCTAGGAGTAACGACAATGTTCCCATAAGTGATGATGACACTGACACCATGATTGAAATGCCGAGTTGCAGCAGCAAACCAATTAATGAAAGCCCTTCAGCTTCGAAACACTATTGATGCTTGGGAAGATATGAAAACCATACGGACTTTCAAAAAAGTATTGTCATCTACTTGGTACCTCAGTACCAGCTGAGCGGCTTTTCTCAAAATCGGGTGCAACTGCGACCGAAAAACGCAATCGTTTGACAACAAAACGTTTATCGAAATTGCTTTTTCTTCAAACTTGGTTGAACAGAGAATACATTTTCTTGACTTCAATAAATATATTTTCATTTACACTAAGACAAATGAATTTTTAATACGATATTTTAATTTTATTTCCGTTTTTGTTTTTGTGTATATACCAACACAATTTGAATGTCTGAAATAAGAATATAGTCTCCTATATTTTATTAGTTTTATTTTTACGCAAAGTTGCAAAACATAGTATTTCAAGCAAGAGGCAATTATTTTACTTTAAGATTGCTGTGCATATTTTGAAAAATTTAATGTCATTGTGCTACTTAACTTCAAATGTAGGCCATTTTCTCTTTTTGGATATGTCTGGGACTCTGTGATAGAGCATTATAATAGAAGATTCGGCGCTGAAACTGGTGGTGGTCTTTATGCAATTTAGTATTATTTGAAAACATTGGAATTAATCGATTAATCGATTTTTTTACATTAATTGCAATTATTTTTTTATATCCTGCAATTAATCATTTGATTATTTAATCGATTAAAAAAATTTTTTTGCCATCCCTAGTTAAGAGGTTGAAAACATGAGTATATTTACAATTACACACAATGCCCACAAAATGGCGAAAACCGAAAACACATAAAGTGCCAAACCTAAGCCACAAATTAAGCTATTGAAGTAAATTTTGGTATGAAGAATCGCACTATGAAAGGGCATATGTGGATGTAATATTTTTGGGGTAGTGGGCGTGGCCACTCCCCCTACTAAGTATTTTGTACATATCTCGTAAACTACTAAAGCTATATTAAGGAAACTGACTAGAGTCGTTTCTTTTAGGTACTACCTTATACAGTCCAAAAATGGAGGAAATCGGATGATAACGACGCCCACCTCCCATACAAAGAACTTCTAAAAATACTTTAATTCAGTAAGAAAAACCACCAGAAACCTTAAATTTCATTATAAAGATGGTTCAGAAAAACTGCACTCAAAATAATATACAAAATTTTAAATGGGCGTGGTTCCGACCACTTATGATTCAAAAACCATATCTCCGCAATTACTCGACCAATTTCAATGAAATTCGGATCATAATACAGTGGAACTTCTCTAACTCGAATCACCATAATCCACAAAAAAACTTCGAGTTAGAGAGACTCCGAGTTACAGAATTTTCATTACAACGTGCAATTTTTTAAAAAGCTGTAAAATATATAAAAGATTTATACACATTTTTATACTCTCGCAATATCTGGATGTAATTTTTTTGGGGAAGTGGGCGTTGCCCCGCCCCCAAATCGGTTATTTGTATATATCTCGCAAACCAATGAAGCTATATAAACCAAACTTTCTACAGTCGATTTTCTTACGTACCCCACCACACACCATGAAAATAGTTGAAATCGGATAATAACCACGCCCACCTCCCATACAAAGGTTAGGTTGAAAATTACTAAAAGTGGGTTAACTCACTAACGAAAAACGTCAGAAACACTAATTTTCACATACGAAATGGCAGATGGAAGTTGCTCTCAGATTTGGCCAAATCGCTTCACAACCGCGCCTACTTCCTATATACCGGAACTTTGAAGACGATCTGAATCGTTTACTTTACAATATATAAAGTAAGCACTAGTGAAGATATCGGTGCAGAACTTTGCACAAATACTACGTTTATAGTGTGGCAGCCCCATTCTAAAAATCGAACATGAGGACCTCGGTGCTTGTAAACTAATATTACAGTTTCCAACTTTCAATGAACTTTATACAATATATATGACGAATATATATATATATATTTGGCGTAGGAACCGCTTTAAGCGATAATAGCCGAAATGACCAATATGTGGGTCAAATTGCGTATTATATAATATTAATTAAGTTAAATAAATAAATTGCGAGAGTATAAAATGTTCGGTTACACCCGAACTTAGCCCTTCCTTGCTTGTTATTTATTTATTTCGCATAACATAAAACTTTATAAAATGTATTATGTGATTTTAGTCGTTGCAGATTGCTATAGTTTGGC